>NW_023425520.1:6865000-7465000 GCF_014108245.1 Pipistrellus kuhlii | reverse complement strand
TCTCTGAAAAGCAATGAGAAAAATATCCTTGGATAAGAATTAATAAAACCTCTCAGCAAAGTGAGAATAGAGGGATCAGACCTCAACATAATAAGGGCATATATGACAGACCTACAGTTATCATACTCAATGGGCAAAAACTATAAGTGTTTCCCTTAAGAACAGGAACAAGACAGGGATGCTCACTTTTACCACTTTTATTCAACATAGCACTGGAAGTCCTAGCAATAGTAATCAGACAATAAAAAAGAAAAGGTATCAAAATTGGAAAGGAGGAAGTAAAACTTCTTCCAGATGACATGATATTGTACATAGAAAATTCTAAAGACTCCACCATGAAACTACTAGATTTAATAAATAAATAAATTAGGCAAAGTAGCAGAATACAGAATTAACATCCAGAAATCAAGGACACTTTCATATACCAATAATGAACTCTCAGAAAGAGAAACTAAAAAACAATCACATTTATTATTGCAAATACAAACAGAAAAATAAAGTATAGTGCTTAGGAATAAACTTAACTAAGGAGGTATAAAACCTGTACTCGGAAAACTATAAAACATTGAAAAAAAGAAATTGGGGAAGATACAAATAAGCAGAAGTAAAAACTGTGTTAATGGATAAGAATAATTGACATCATTAAAATGTCGATCTAACCGAAGAAATCTATAGGTTTAATGTAATTTCTATTAAAATACCAATGGCAGGAAAGGAGGAGCATCCCTGAGGCCTGGAAAAACACACAGCGGGGAGGTCCATCAAGCAGCTGAGAAGCCCGAATCGGCACAGGCGCGTGGAATCTGGGGAGTTCTTCGGTCACCCACGGAAAGGAGAAGGAACACCACATAACCAGACATCCTGAGAAGAGAGGCCATGGGGAGACAAAAACATAGTCCGCACATGAAAGAAAAGCAGGCATCACCAGAAAAGGAAGTAAACGAGCCCGAGGTAAGCAGCCTACCAGAGCAAGAATTCAGAATAATGATCATAGGCTGGCTAAAAAGAATGGAAGAGAAATTTGACAATAACCAAGAAGAAATGAGGAAGAACCATGAGGAACTGAAGAAGAACCATGAGGAATTGAAGAAGAACCAAGAAGAAATGAAAAATGACATCGCTACCATGAAGAACTCAATAGAAAGCATCAAGAGTAGACTAGAGGAAGCAGAGGACCGCATCAGTGAGCTAGAAGATAAGATGGAAAAAAATACCCAAGTAGAGCAGCTTCTAGAAAAAAAGATTAAAAAGCAGGAGGAGAGCCTACGGGAGCTTTGGGACATTACAAAACAAAATAATATTCGAATAATAGGGGTTCCAGAAGGAAAGGAAACTGAGGTAGACATGGAAAAAGTATTTCAAGAAATAATGACAGAAAACTTTCCTGAAATAGAAAAGAAAAAACCCACACAAATCCAAGATGCTTGCAGAGTCCCAAGCAAAATGAATCCCAGAAGACAGACTCCAAGGCACATTATAATCAAATTGGCAAACAACAATGACAAAGTAAGAATCTTAAAAGCAGCCAGAGAGAGACAGAAAGTTACATACAAAGGAACCCCCATCAGACTAGCAACTGATTTCTCAACAGAAACTTACCAGGCCAGAAGGGAATGGGATGAAATATACAAAGTCATGCAAAGGAAGGGTCTGAATCCAAGAATACTGTACCCAGCAAGGCTATCAATCAAAATTGAAGGGGAAATCAGGAGCTTCACAGACAAAAAAAGACTGAAGGAATTTATCTCCACCAAACCAGTAATGCAAGAAATGCTAAAGGGTCTACTGTAAAAATAAAGAAATAGGAAGTGAAGAAGGAACACGGGTATAGAATAAAAATGGCGTCAAATGTGTACCTATCAATAATAACCTTAAATGTAAATGGATTAAATGCTCCAATCAAAAGACATAGGGTAACAGATTGGATAAGAAAACAAGACCCATACATCTGTTGTCTACAAGAAACCCACCTCAGAAAAAAAGATGCACACAGACTGAGGGTGAAGGGATGGAAAAAAGTTTTCCAGGCAAATGGAAATGAAAAAAAAGCTGGGGTAGCAATACTTATATCTGACAAATTAGATCTCAGAGTGAAGGACATAATAAGAGATAATGAAGGCCATTTCATAATACTAAAGGGAACAATCCAACAAGAAGAAATAACCCTGGTAAATATATATGCACCCAATACAGGAGCAACCAAATACATAAAAAAACTGCTGGAGGACATTAAGAGAGAGATTAATAGCAATACAATCATAGTAGGAGATTTTAATACCCCACTGTCACCCTTCGACAAATCATCTAAACAAAAAAACAGCAAAGAAATATCGATCCTAAGTGACTCACTAGACCAGATGGAATTAATTGACATCTTCAGAACACTCCACCCCAAAGCCACAGAATATACATTCTTCTCAAGTGCACATGGGACATTCTCAAAGATAGACCACATTTTGGGTCATAGGCAAAGTCTCTTCAAATTCAAGAAGATAGAAATCATATCAAGTATCTTCTCAGACCATAATGGCATAAAACTGGAAATTAACTACAATAAAAATAATCCAAAGAAATCAAACACATGGAGACTAAACAGCACGCTATTAAACAAGGACTGGGTTACCAGAGAAATCAAGGAAGAAATTAAAAACATCCTGGAAACAAATGACAATGAAAACACAACAATCCAAAATCTATGGGACACAGCAAAAGCAGTCTTGAGAGGGAAGTTCATATCCTTACAAGCCTATTGCAAAAAACTAGAAAAAGGGGTAACAGATGATCTAACTCTACAACTCAAAGAGTTAGAAAAGGAGCAACAAGAAAAGCCCAGTGTAAGCAGAAGGAAGGAAATAACAAAAATCAGAGCACAGATAAACGACATAGAGACCAAAAAAACAATACATAAGATCAACAAAACCAAGAGCTGGTTCTTTGAAAGAATAAACAAGATAGATGAACCTCTAGCCAGGCTAACTAAGAAACAAAGAGAGAGGACCCAAATAAACAAAATCAGAAATGAAAGAGGTGAAATAACAACAGACCCCAACGAAATACAACGGATTGTTACAAAATACTACGAACAACTCTATTCCAACAAACTGAACAACCTGGAGGAAATGGACATATTCCTAGAAAAATACAAACTTCCAAAACTCGATCAGGAAGAATCTAAAAATCTCAATAGACCAGTGACTTGGGAAGAAATTGAAACAGTCATCAGAAAGCTTCCAGCAAACAAAAGCCCAGGGCCAGATGGCTTCACAGGAGAGTTTTACCAAACATTCAAGGAAGAACTAAAACCTATCCTCCTCAGACTTTTCCAAAAAATTCAAGAGGAAGGAACACTTCCAAACTCCTTCTATGAAGCCAGCATCACCCTAATACCAAAACCAGATAAAGACAACTCAATGAAAGAGAATTACAGGCCAATATCCCTCATGAACATAGATGCCAAAATCCTCAACAAAATCCTAGCAAATCGGCTCCAGCAGAGCATCACAAAGATCATACACCATGACCAAGTAGGATTTATTCCAGGAATGCAAGGATGGTACAATATCCGCAAATCAATAAACGTGATACATCACATAAACAAATTGAAAGATAAAAATCATATAGTCATATCAATTGATGCAGAAAAAGCATTCGATAAAATCCAACACCCTTTCCTGATAAAAACTCTTAACAAAGTGGGAGTACAAGGATCATACCTCAACATAATAAAAGCTATATATGATAAACCCACAGCCAACATTATACTCAATGGGCAAAAACTAAAACCATTCCCTCTAAGAACAGGAACAAGACAGGGATGCCCACTTTCGCCACTCCTGTTTGACATAGTACTGGAAGTACTAGCCATTGCAATTAGACAAGAGGACGAAATAAAAGGCATCCAAATTGGAAAAGAAGAAGTAAAGTTATCCTTATTTGCAGATGACATGATATTGTACATAAAGAACCCAAAAGACTCCATTAAGAAACTAATTGACTTAATAAATGAATTTGGCAATGTAGCAGGATACAAAATTAACGCCAAGAAATCCATGGCATTTCTATACACCAACAGTGAAACTACAGAAACAGAGACTAAAAAAGCAATTCCATTTACCATCGCACCAAAAAAATTAAGATACCTAGGAATAAATTTAACTAAGGAAGTAAAGGATCTATATGCAGAAAATTACACGACATTGAAAAAAGAGATAGAGGATGATGTAAGGAGATGGAAGAACATACCATGTTCATGGATTGGTAGAATCAACATCATCAAAATGTCCATACTTCCTAAAGCAATCTATAGGTTCAATGCACTACCCATTAAAATACCAAGGGCATATTTCACTGACCTAGAAAGAACTCTCCAACAGTTCATTTGGAACAATAAAAGACCCCGAATAGCCACAGCAATCCTGAGAAAGAAGGGTAAAGTAGGAGGGATCTCAATACCGGACTTCAAACTGTATTACAAAGCCACTGTTCTCAAAACAGCCTGGTACTGGCACAAGAACAGACATATAGATCAATGGAATAGAATCGAGAACCCAGATATCAACCCAAATCAATATGCTCAATTAATATTTGACAAAGGAGGAAAGAATATACAATGGAGTCAAGACAGTTTCTTCAATAAATGGTGTTGGGAAAATTGGGTAGACACATGCAAAAGAATGAAACTAGATCACCAACTTACACCATACACAAAAATAAACTCAAAATGGATACAGGACTTAAACATCAGACGGGAAACCATAAAAATACTAGAAGCATCCTCAGGCAGCAAAATCTCAGACGTATGCCAAAAGAACTTCTTCACTGATACTGCCCCTAGGGCAATGGAAGCTAAAGAGAAAATAAACAAATGGGACTACATCAAAATAAAAAGCTTTTTTACAGCAAAAGAAACCATCAACAAAACAACAAGAAAGCCCACGGTGTGGGAGAACATATTTGCAAATAACACCACTGATAAAGGTTTAATCTCTAACATCTACAGACAGCTGATACAATTAAATAAAAGGAAGATGAATGATCCAATTAAGAAATGGGCAAGGGACCTAAATAGAATATTTTCAAAAGAAGACAGAAGGAAGGCCAAAAGGCACATGAAAACATGCTCAAAGTCACTAATTATACGAGAGATGCAAATCAAAACAACAATGCGGTACCATCTCACACCTGTCAGAATGGCCAACATCAACAAATCGACAAACGACAAGTGTTGGCGAGGTTGCGGAGAAAAAGGAACCCTCGTGCACTGCTGGTGGGAATGCAGACTGGTGCAACCACTGTGGAGAACAGTGTGGAGTTTCCTCAAAAAACTGAAAATGGAACTCCCATTTGACCCAGTAATCCCACTCCTAGGAATATATCCCAAGAAACTAGAAACACCAATCAGAAAGGATATATGCACCCCTATGTTCATAGCAGCACAATCTACAATAGCCAGAATTTGGAAACAGCCTAGGTGCCCGTCAGCAGATGATTGGATCCAAAAACTATGGTACATCTACACAATGGAATACTATGCTGCCATAAAGAAGAAGGAATTCTCATCATTTGCAGCAACCTGGATGGAATTGGAGAACATCATGCTGAGTGAGATAAGCCAATCAATGAAAGAGAAACACCACATGACCTCACTCATTTGTGGATAATAAAGAGCATTATAAACTGATGAACCAAAAGATAGATATAGAGACAGTAAAGCAACAAGCAGATTGTCAAATTACAGCGGGGAGGGGAGGAGGATCTGGGGGAGATAATAGATCAACCGAAGGACTTGTATACATGCATATAAGTACAACCAATGGACATAAAACTATGGGGAGGGAGGGGATATGGGGGAGGGAGGGAGGGGGGCAAAAAAAAATCATTAAAATATGTAAAATAAATAAATAAATAAAACAAAACAAAAAAAAATACCAATGGCATATTTCATAGATCTAGAACAAATATTCCAAAAATTTATATGGAACCAAAAAGACCGTGAGTAGTCTCAGTAATCTTTAGAAAGAAGAACAAAGTTGGACTAATCACAATACTAGATTTCAAACTATACCACAAAGCCATTGTAATCAAAACAGCCTGGTACTGGCATAAGAACAAGCATATAGATCAATGGAATAGGACAGAATCCCCATAAACCAATCCATGCCATTCTGATCAATTAATAGTTGACAAGGAAACAAGGGCATACAAATGAGTATAAACAGTCTCTTCAATAAATGGTGTTGGGAAATTAGATAGGTACATGCAAAAGATATGCAACTAGATCACCAACTTACACCATACCCAAGAATAAACTCAAAATAGATATAAGACTTAAATGTAAGTCATAAAACAATAAAAGTCTTATAATAAAACATAGGCAATAAAGTCTCAGACATCTCGTGTGCCAATATTTTTGTCAATTTATCTCTAAGACCAAGGGAAAAATAAACAAATGGGAATACATCAAACTAAAAAGCTTCTGCCCAGCAAAAGAAACCATCAACAAAGCAAAAAGGGAACCCACTGCATGGAAGACTATATTTGTTAGGGATTCATCTGTTAAGAGGTTAATCTCCAAAATGTATAAACAAGCTATACAACTCAACACCAGAAAGACAAACAATCCAATTAAAAACTGGGCACAGATCCTGAATAGACAATTCTCCAAAGTGGACATACTGATGGCCAATAGACATGAAAACAATGTTCAAGGACACTAATCACTAGGGATATGCTAATTAAAACTACAAGGAGGTATCACCTCACATCTGCCAGAATGGCTACTATCAGTAAACCAACACACAAGCGCTGGTGAGGATGTGGAGAAAAAGGAACTCTAGTGCAGTGTTTTTCAACCTTTTTTGGGCAAAGGCACACTTGTTTCATGAAAAAAATCACGAGGCACACCACCATTAGAAAATGTTAAAAAATTTAACTCTGTTCCTATATTGACTATATATAAAGTAATTCTCTTGAATAGGAATCAAATAAACACAAAGAAAGTATTTTATAATTACTTTATTATGAAATATTAAGTAAACAAAATAGTGAAAAATTATAAAATTCTTGTCTGCACCTACGGCACACCAGGCAACACTAGTGTGCCGCGGAACAGCGGTTGAAAAACGCTGCTCTAGTGCACTGTTGGTGGGAATGCAGACTGGTGCAACTACTGTGAAAACAGTATGGAGTTTCCTCAAAAAATTAAAACTGAAACTGCCTTTTGATCCCGTGATCCCACTTCTAAGAATATATCCTAAGAATCCCAAAACACCAATCAGAAAGAATACATGCACCCGATGTTCATAGCGGTATCATGTATAATAGCCAAGATCTGGAAACAGTCCAAGTGCCCATCAGTAGATGAATGGATAAAAAAAGCTGTGGTACCTTTACACAATGAAATACTATGCTGCTGTATAAAAAAGAAGGAACTCTTATCCTTTGCTAACAGCATGGATGGGCCTGGAGATCATGCTAAGCGAAATAAACCAGTCAGATAAAGATAAATACCATATGATCTCACTGATATATAGAATCTAATGAACAAAATAAACTGATGAACTAATAAACCCACTGGTTTATTGGATACATGGAGCAGACTGACAAATGCCATGGCACTTCAGCTATAACCATAGCCACCAAGGAGAAAAACTTCCAAACATTGACTATTCAGATCTAACTTAAATGGGAGGAATCTGGGACCTGATGTGAATGTGCTTCTTATGAGCGAGCAAGGCAAAGTCTCATGTCTGATGGAAGGAAGTAATTCATTTTCATGCTCTAACTAGCCCCTGACTGTGTAAGTACTCACAGTTGTTCTGAATTTCTAGAACTGGAATTTAAATTCAATTTGTAAGCTCTAGAGATCAATATGAGTAAGCAATCCAATACTAGCTGTTTGATCTTTAAATACGAAAACAATAGTAGTTAGCAAACTAATTCATTGCACTTAAAAGCTGGCCATGATGAGTGCTCAGAGAAGCTTCTAAATAATTTCATATTGTCAAAGACTAGAATCGAAACTCTGAGTCTTGCCCTGGCTGGTTTGGCTCAGTGGATAGAGCATCAGCCCACAGGTTGGAGGGTCACAGGTTCCATTCTAGTCAAGGGCACATATTTAGGGCAATCTGGAGGCAACTAAAAGACATGTCTCTCTCACATAAATGTTTCTCTCTCTCTGGGTCTCTCCCCTTCCCTTCCATTCCCTCTAAAAATCAATAGGAAAATATTCTCAGGTGAGGATTAACAACAACAAAAACAAAACTCTGAGTCTTGTATGAACCTTCCTGAAAAGTCAAGGAATTCTTACCAACTCCTTGTATTGTTATACCCTGCTATGAAATAAGTCACAAGATTATGAATATTCTAATGGGGAAAATGAAAATTAAGCCCAGTGTAGTATTGAAAATGTCTTCTTGAGACTGCATTCAATCCAGACCAACATGCTCTGTGTTTCCTGTAGACACGCCTATACTAATTATATAATTTATTGGCAATATGGAGTTAGCTTACTGTGTAACTGCATTTTTTAAATGGTATTCCTTTCTGAGAGATGCTTAGAAATTTTGCTTTAATTGTCTAGGGTATGAATTAAGCACTTGAGCTTATATGACTTGGTTCTCCCCAAATCTCCAAGAAACTGAGGCCATATACTCACTAAAGTTTTGATTCTTATAAATAAACTGAGGTTGGCTATAGAAGCTCCAAGATTTCCAAAATATGAGCACTAATGCAATAGCATTGTCTCAGTTCTCCTTCATTGCAAAGAATTCTTACCTTTACCCACAGCAACACCACTCACTACTAACAAACTGGTAGCAATGCTCTGTACTATGAACTTGTAGCAAGGACAAACATGGATTTCATTAGAGCTCTAACAAGTGTAGACAGAAATATGCAAACATTTCTGTCCTTTTCTAAGCTCTGAAAGTCTTAGCACTGTTTTCCCTTAAACTTCAAGAGATCTGCTCTAGTTGATTTCTGTCATTTTGGTTGTCATGAGTGAAGGGGCATTTTTTTGCTTTTATTTTTAGCCTTATTGCAGGTGCAAGGGAGACACTAACAGCCTTGGATGGCCAGCACTCAGAAAGGTGTCCAGTACATTGTTTGGAATCAGCTTCAAAGCTCTGCAGCATTTTCCCAGTTTTGAAAAACACACCAAGGTGCTTTCAATAGTCCTTTAAAAAAAAAAACTGTTCTCAAACAAAGACACTGGAAAACTTCTTTGCCCAAGGTTCCCAACTATGGTGACCCTTGAAACATGCCTCTAGATGTGGCTGCCACTCTCCAGGTAGAGAGCACAGGTGGGAGAGGTTGCGCACGCAGTTCTCAGAGAAGCGCCAAGGAATTGCCTCTAGCTGCTTCCTGGAAATAGAATTAGAAAGGCAAACACTTGAGACAGAAAATTAAAGTATTGGCATGCTTCCTGATTAGTGGTCAGTCTAACCAACACCAACTAAGACACTGCAGTATTGTTAGCACAGCCAAGGGATAGATTTTAAGCTCAGTGATTTCTCTTGTCCTGGTAGCCTCAACGTTTCCATGAATTCCGACTAGCTCCCACTATGGACAAACAGAATTACTGGTCTTCATAATAAATATCCCATATTATAAAAGGCTGATATTGCAAATTGTCCCCTCAGAAGTTTGACTGACCAGGAGTTCGACCTCTCTCTATGACATGTACAGACCACGAGGGGGCAATGCAAGATGAAGGAAAGCCCCCATCAACCCTGATAGCCAGCCAAGCCTAGGACCTTACTTGTGCACAAATTTTGTGCACCAGCCTTCTAGTATTACTATAAATCATGATACATTCCATAAAGGGAATGAACAGGGTGATATGAGAAAGAAATATTATGTGGAATGGTATAAGGTCAGAGAATAAACTGCTGAGGACGGGCAGATGCAAAAGCTGGAATTGCATGATATGATTCAGTTTGGAGAGAGGAAATTTCCCCCCTTTTAGTTCTCTTGGCTGGTCTAATATTCAAATTGACATAAGACAGATTAACAGGAGAAAATAACTAAATTTATTCTTTTAATATTTATTGTTGAAAGTATTACACATGTTCCACTTTTTCCCCCCCCCCATTACCCCTTTCTAGCCTGCACCCACCAACTGCCCCAGACCTTTGCCATTCTATTGTCAGTGTCCATGGATTATGCATATATGCATACAAGCTCTTTGGTTAGTCTCTTCCCATTCACCCTCCTACTCTCTTCCGCTGAGATTTGAAAATAACTAAATTTAATTACACATGTACATATGGGCGTTCCATAAGAATATGGGGCCAGAGGACAAATCAGGCAGATGAGGATTATGTGCCATCTTGAGCTTAGGAGAAATGCGGATAGTGGTTTGGATTTCAAAGGAAATACAGGCAATTTACAGACAGATTAGAAGGAGCAAACACTTGATAAAAAAAATTCTTGCTGGGTCACCCAGAAAAAAATGAGACATGAGAGATCCAAAGAGGCCTTGCTAGGTTCCTTCCCGTCTGCCACACTTAATTTAGCAGGTCCTCTGTCTAAATTCTTTAGGCAGTTAGGGGGGAAAGTAAAGTTCCTTTCTGAGATTTTTGTTTCTTTAAAATACCAGCATGATTTTGTTTACCTGTTTCTTTTGTTCCTTAGATTTCACATATCTATACTAATAAAAGAATAACATGCTAATTGACCATACCTCCACAACTCCCATCAACCAATCAGGAATGAGTATGCAAATTAATCCAATAAATATGGTGGGTTAATTTGCATACACAGGCGCTGTGGGCTGGGTGAGACACTTGTATCATTGCCATGGTGATGACACAGACATTCTGCACCACTCCAGGTGGAAAGGCTGAAAGGCAGCTCTGGGTCAGAGCAGAAAGGTGGCTCCTGCCAGAGCGAAGGTGGTGCCAGCAGCCAGGGGGAAAGAAGGCCCAATCTTGCATGAATCTTCATACAGCAGGCCTCTAGTAACTGATATAATATGGTATTTGTCTCTCTGTGTCTGGCTTATTTCACTTAGCCTAATATCCTCAAGAAACAAACTCATAGACACAAAGAAAAAACTGAAAGATGCCAGAGGGAAGAGGTGTTGGAGGATGGGGTAAAAAAGTATGATAGAATTAAGAAGTACTAATTGGTAGTTATGAAACAGGCACAGGGAGGTAAAGTACAGCATAAGGAATATGGTCAGTAATATTGTAATAACTATCTATGGTGCCAAATGGGCTCTTAAATTATCAGAGGGATCACTTTGTAATCTATATGGATGTTTACCTGCTGTGCTATGTAACTGAAACTAATATAAAAAATGTGTTACATGCAAACTGTAATTGAAAAATAATTTTTTTAAATAACCAGCTTGAAATAATAGGTATCTCAAAAAGGCAGATTTGCAGTGGCAAACTCTTGCTCCCTTCTGTCTCAGAGGGTTATAGAGATAGAAATGTCAGAATGGATTTACCATTCACAACTTGCCACACCTATTCACAGCCCTTCAACATTCCCCAAGGGTTCAGAGGACACTTCCTCACTAAGGCGTTGAGAATGAATGGTAGTAAGCAAAGCGCTGACACCCTCACAAACCTCTCTGGTGGCTGTTTCCTGAATGCCAGTGTGACAGTGGAGGATGCCTCTCCTGAGGTGGGCTCCTTGATTTCAGGGGAATGATGGGATATCAGCGTAGAAAGGTCAATGGCAGCACTTCACTGTCAGAGACAAAATGGGCACCATTAGAGTGATATAGTAATCGGGATCTTTTGATATGCATGGGTCTTTTGATCTCAGTGGGTCCAGTATGGCCCATTGATCATAATGTTCCTTGGAATGGAATTGATGAGCAACCTACCAACATATGTCTTAGTTTATGTAAAAGGGAAAATTCCAATTCTGTGGGACAAAAACCTGACTTGGGTCGCTACAGTAGAAAAACTTTACTCTAGTTTCTACACTCAATCTATTTCACAAACCTTCCATTGAAGAGGAGACTGGGTCACTTAAGGAAAGACCTTGCAACACTCTCATAAGCATATACTCCTCCCAGCATGCTCCTAGAGGAAACTGCCCAGACCCTTTGGGGGGCATTATAAACCTTAGCCCAGAACTGATGCTTATTCCTAAGGACCTAAGACATCTATGTGTCCATTGATCAAAGTGAGGGTTATAGTAGTGAGCTGATGGGGAGTTTTAGCTCAAGTGTAAGTCACAGTGGGCCCAGTAGGTCCAAGGACCATGCTATAGACATGTCTCCATTGCCTGAATACATAATTAGAGCAGCTACACTTGACAAACTGAATGTGCAATTGAATCAAGCCCCCCACTGTCTCTCTGACCGGTCAGGTGAGCGCTACCATAGTAGGAAGGAAAGCAGCGTCCCTGATGCATCCGCTCTCTGCTGTGCTACATCCCGAGAGGAATGTGCAGAATCAGTACCACTGCCAGGCCTGGAGGAAGAAGACTTATCATTTTTCTCATTTAATAGCTCTGTGCGGCCCCCAGGAGGTAGATGGATCTCAGAGATGTTGATTACCATAAACTCAAACAGGTGCTGGCTTCTCCAGATGTGATAACTGTCCTGGAGCAAACTGGAGCAGCTCACTGTATTTCGTATGCAGTTCTTGATGTGGCGGATGCTCCGTTTTCTCTCCAGAGGTTTCCAAGGACCACAAGAGACCATCTGCTTTAATTGGCAGGGCCAACAGTACATCTTCAAATTTTGCCATAGGGTAGAAATATTAATGGTCTTGACATCCCACAAAAATCACACTGGTCTACTCTATTGCAGACATTATGCAGATTGGACGTGATGCCCCAAGAAATAGCAAGTAGCTCAGCTGCCTTAGTAAGAAGACAAATGCAAACCAGAGGATGAGAGTCAAGTCTTGTGTCCTCAACAGAATGTGTCAGGATTTCTCCTCAATGTGAAAACGTGTTGTTGCACCTTTCATTGCCTGCCACTAAAAGAGATGATAATGCCTGGCAGGTCTTCTTGTAGTTTAGAGGGAAGGTATCAAGTTAAATGTGCTATTCTGAGCCACCAGGCCTCTAGTACTGAGTGGGGACCAGAGTCCAGCAGGGTATCTGGAGCAGGACCCAGGCTCCAGAGCTAGCTGCTCTGTCACTTGGGCCTAATGACCCAGAAGATCCATGCTGCATGAAGTTTCTATGGAAACCAAATGTAGTATGAACTCTCTGACATGCTTTAGTAGGGGAGCCAAAGTCAGAACCTTAAGCTTTAGGAGCAAAGCCTTGCCCTCCTTCACAAATAATCATTTTCTTTTAGAGAAATGGCTCCTGGATTTCTACTGGGTCTTATAGGAACTGAAAACCTAGCTATGGGCTATTATATGGTTACAGGACCTGAGCATCCCATCATGGACCATTGTTATCTGATACACTGAGTCATGTCATCAGAGTTGCACCTTTCCAGGTAGGAGTAGAACAGTGAATCAGGCTCAGGCAGGTTCAGAAGGCATGGGTAACTTGCATGAGCAGTTGTTTCAGACTCCCCAGAAGTCTGCTCACGTTCAGACCACACCACACGTATAACCTCATGCAAATTTGCATAAGACTCATTAACTGGAGAGTCTTTCAGAAGGGTTTGCACAATATGTGAACCAGAAATGGACTGCCACATACTAAAACATAATCAGGAGTGTCCTTGAAAGAAGCAGGAGAGAACTCTAATCAAAACTGTGTTGTCCTCTTTGAAGAGGTAGCCAGAGGCACAGGTCTATACTCATTTATGGGGAGGGGCTGGTGACAGGGCAGTTGGTCAGGGACTTAGAGAAACAGATTAGAAAGCTGGTGACATGGAAATCTGCTGACAAAGGGGTATGTGGGAAAATAAGCATGGGGAGTGCAGATATGTGTGCTCCGTGTGAATGCTGACCACTGTGTGGACACTCTTACTAATTAATAGTAAGAATGAGTGGGCCTCGCTCCCAGCCACCCAGCTCTCCCTCTAGATGTGCAAGGGGCTCTGGTGTTGACGATGAGGGCTTAGTTAGCAGAATACCATAGACGAGGAGGTTAAACAACAGACATTTGTTTCTCACAACCTGGAGGCTGGAAGTCCCAAATCAAAGTGCCAGCACATTAATGTCTGGTGAGGGCCATCTTTAAAACTGCAGGTGGCCACCTTCTTGCTATATTCTCACATGGTAGGCAGACAGCAAGATAGTTCTCTGGATTCTTCTCCTAAGGCACTAATCCCATTCCTGAGGGCTCCACCCTCAGGGCCTAATCACCTCCCAAAGGGACCACCTCCAAATACCACCACCTAATGGATTAGATTTCAAATATAAATTGGGCAAGGGGGGAGAGGGGGATACAAACACTCAGTCCATAATGTGGGCTTCTCTCCAGCAAGGCTACTCCTGTTACTGCCACTGCATAACCTGTCCACTATGGAGACCGACACGGGGCCCGTATTGTGGCACTTTTCTCTGGGAAGGCCAACCAGCTCCCTGGTAGTGATTGATGATACTGTTAATTTGTTATGTAGGTTAATATTCTGGGAGGGAGAGGGGTGGACCTAGCTGGTTTGGCTCAGTGGATAGAGTGTCAGCCTATGGACTGAGGAGTCCCAGGTTTGATTCCAGTCAAGGGCACATGCCCGGGTTAGGACCTTGATCCCCAGTAGGAAATGTGCAGAAGGAAACCAATCAATGATTCTCTCTTAATATTGATGTTTCTATTTCTCTCTCCATCTTCCTTCCTCTCTGAAATCTTTTATTTTTAAGAGAGAGAACTACAGGCCCAAAATAGTCTTACTCATGCTAAGATAGAGATAGATAGATAGATAGATAGATAGATAGATAGATAGATAGATAGATAGATAGATGATAGATTCCAGGAAGACTCGAACTAAATTTGGGGAGAAATAAGCATCACCTACATGACTGGCTTCCAGGGGGGCTGCTCTTGAGGCTCCGTGTCTCCCTTAAGGAGAGTAATTGTCATTGTTTCATTGGGAAGTTCAAATGTGTGACAAAGCTGTGTATATAGATCGAGTGCCTAACAGGTGAACTGCAATATTACTCTCTTGTCTTCCCAGTTCCTCACTTCCGTGTTAAGACTGGAATTCTGCAAACTAAGTCTTTTCATGCTTCCTGTTAGGCTCTGCCAAGCAGGGGCAGGAGAAGGAGAGCCAGAGGCTGGAGGAAGAAAGGGCTGAGCTTCGCTTCCTGCTTGTCTCCAAACTTCCAGACCCAGCACCTGTGCCACCTCAGCCTTTCAGACGGCAGCGCCCATCCTCAGAGAGCTGAGTCTCTGCTCCACAGACAGCCCCTCTGAGCTGTTGTTTCCTCATCTCACCCCTGCCCATCTCTGCTCGCCCGAAGTATGGTAGCCACTCCTGTAGTTACCACAGCAGTTTCCCCATTTTGCTTTCTCAGTTCTCCAACTCCTGTTGCACCAATTCTCCCTATTCAATGTTCTCTGTGAAAACTACTCATAGTCTCTGTTTTCCCACCTGGATTCTCACAGATACTGAATGACATACATACGCGTGCAGCTAAAAACCACTGGTGCAATGTGCGAGGTGAAATGGTTGTGTCAGTGTGGTGAGATCATGGTGCTTCTGTGTCTTTCTCCAAATATTTCTCAAGTCCTGGTATGACTTGGTTTCATAACTCCAAGCCCTTCTCGGAGGACAGTGTGGACCTTGTGCACCAGAGCAAACTACTGCTACTGGTATGTGTAATTATAGGTAAGCGATCAGTTTATGTAACTCACAGGCCATTTCCAAGTGGGAGGGAGCAGAAGCAAGTGCTAACAGAAAAGGCAAATAGAATACTGAGAGAGATGCTATCTAATGGAGAAAAAAATTCTGGTAACAGAAAAACAATCCAAGAGTTCAAAAAGCATGCAGCATTTATTACACGAAAAGTTTTATTTCTCTCTTTCTTTCCCGGCCATCTGGAAGTGGAGGGGGGACACAAGTAAACTGGGGTACCGCCAGGAAAAACAGTGTTTCCAGAAGCATTCTGCTCAGGAACTGCTGAAGGCCTGGCCCTTCCCGGATACTAGACTGTGTGCGTTAGCATCCCCTGTTGGCCAGGACCCTGAGGGCAAATGGACACCACCTGAGTGTTACCCGTGAATTGTGCCGCCTCCAAAATTCATGAATTCAAGTCCTAATGCCTGTACCTAAGAATCCTATAGAATAAAAGTATAATGTGCAAATTGACCATCACTCCAACATACAAGATGGCTGCCCCCATGTTGTCAAAGATGGCTTCCTCCATGTGTACACAAGATGGTCAGTAGGGGAGGGCAGTTGGGAGGGCTCAGGCCAGCATGGGAGGGCAGTTTGGAGAAAACAGGCCTGCAAGGGAGGGCAGTTGGGGGCAATCAAGCCTGTAGAGGAGGGCAATTAAAGGTGACCAGGCTGGCAGAGGAGGGAAGTTGGGGGCAACTGGGCCTGCAGGGAAGGGCAGTTGGGAGGGGGTACCAGGCCTGCAAGGGAGGGCATTTGGGGGGGGGGAGAAGGCCTGCAGGGGAGGGCAGTTAGGGGCAATCAGGCTGGCAGGCAGAAGTAGTTAGGGGCAATCAGAAAGGCAGTCAGGCGAGCAGTTGGGAGCCAGCAGTCCTGTATTGTGAGAGGCATTGGGCCTAAATAGGCAGTTGGACATCCTTCAAGGGGTCCCAGATGGACATCCCTCGAGGGGTCCCAGATTGGACATCCCAGGGGTCCCAGTTGGACATCCCTCGAGGGGTCCCAGATTGGAGAAAGTATAGGCTGGGCTGGCCTCTAGTATGATCATATTGTAGATATGGCCTTTAGAGAGAGAATTCCAGTTAAACTCAGGTGGACCCTAATCCAATCTGACTGGTGGCCATACAAGGAGAGGAGATGAGAGGGGACACACACCCAGAGGGAAACCATGTGAAGACACAGAGAAAGGTGGCCATCCACAAGCCCAGATAGGGGCCTCAGGAGAAACCAGGCACCTGGATATCAGGTACCCACTCTCCAGAGGGGTGAGAAAATACACCTGCTGTTAAGCCACCCGTCCTGTGGTATATGTTGGGCAGCCCTGGCAAGCTAAGATACCGCGTCTTTGACCGCCATGCCCATGGGACCCTGGCTTTGACTCCAGCCCAGAAAATGCCTATGCTGTTACTGAGCAGAGCTATGGCCCCAACCCCACACAGGCTCCTGCTCTCAGAATCAGGCTGGACAGTGAACTGCAGGGGCTTGTCACCAGGCTGTCCCAGTCCAAGGGGGACAGGCTCACTATTCCAAGAATCATGAAGGTTGGGCATTGTGGCACATTGAGGCAGGTGGCACAGTGAGGTACAGGGAGGGACGGTGGCACAGTGAAGTAGGGTGGCACAGCGGGGCAGGGTGGCACAGTGGGGCAGGGTAGCACAGTGGGGCAGGGTGACACAGTGGGGCAGAGTGGCACAGTAGGGCAGATGGCAAAGTGAGGCAGGGTGGCACAATGGGGCAGGGGGGCACAGCGGGGCAGGGGGGCACAGTGGGGCAGGTGGCTC
Organism: Pipistrellus kuhlii; assembly: GCF_014108245.1. Classification (NCBI taxonomy): domain Eukaryota; kingdom Metazoa; phylum Chordata; class Mammalia; order Chiroptera; family Vespertilionidae; genus Pipistrellus; species Pipistrellus kuhlii. The sequence continues at coordinate 7,447,507 of NW_023425520.1, read as the reverse complement.
AGTGGGGCAGGGTGGCATCATGGGAAACACCAGCTTTGGAGGCAGGCAGGTCTGGTTTCAATCCCAATCACTACACTCGTTGCGTGAGAAAACAAGTCAGTTCCTCACGGACTCCTTCTCTGTAAGAGAAAGTACTGATATTCCCGCCACTGTCATGGACTGGGTGATTGTGCTGAAGTCGTACCTTTCAGTGAGACTCTATGTGAGGAAGGGGGCCAATTAAGGTTAAATGAGGTCAAAAGTAAGGCACTAGAAACCTTCCCCTCCCCTCCCCTCCCCTCCCCTCCCCTCCCCTTCCCTTCCTTTCTCTTCTCTCTCTCTCTCTCTCTCTCTCTCTCTCTCTCTCTCTCTCTCTCTCTCTCTCTCTCCCTCCCTCTCTCTCTTTCTCTCTCTCTCCCCTCTTCCCCCCACCTCATCTCACCCATGCACACTCCCTGAGGAAAGACCATCTGAAGAGAACTCACACCAGAAAACAAACCTGCTGGACCTTGATCTTGGACTTCCAGCCTGCAGAACTGTGAGGAAATGAGCTTCTCTTTTTAAGCTATCCCATCTATGATACGTTATTAGGGCAGCCCGAGCTAACTAATACACCATAGCGCTACAATAGGAGGTTGCATGAGAACCAGCCATCTAACCCAATGTTCAATAAATACGAGGAGGGATTACTAAAATCCGAGATAGTAGGCAGAAATGAAGGTGACTTTAGTTTCTAATGGTGCCTTGGCAGGTAAGTCTGCCACCATGAAGTTTAAGCATTGGCCAGAATACCTCTGCGGGGCGTTGTCATGGAGGTGATTCAAGCATCGAAAAGTGGTTAGAGAACGAGTCTTTTCAGCTCTTTTTCAAACCCAAAAGTTTTGAAAGTTTGAACTGGAATTTTTGAAATCTTTCCAAAATGCCTTAATATTCATTTTCTCTGAATAATGTAGTCTTCAACCTAAAAAGGTTATTATAAATGCCATTAAAAATGTCAGAAAAGGTGTCCTTATTGAGTTATCCTCAGTGTGTGTGTGTAACTGATTGTGCATGTAGTAGTGAAAATTCCTGCTTTCATATTTCTCTAGTATCCGTGTCGCATATATTTACACATACATACACACACAAAAAACATCAATAAAACAGCCTATGTTCATAGCAGCACAATCTACAATAGCCAGAATTTGGAAACAGCCTAGGTGCCCGTCAGCAGATGATTGGATCCAAAAACTATGGTACATCTACACAATGGAATACTGCGCTGCCATAAAAAAGAAGGAATTCTCATCATTTGCAGCAACCTGGATGGAATTGGAGAACATCATGCTGAGTGAAATAAGCCAATCAATGAAAGAGAAACACCACATGACCTCACTCATTTGTGGATAATAAAGATCATTATAAACTGATGAACCAAAAGATAGATACAGAGACAGTAAAGCAACAAGCAGATTGTCAAATTTCAGCGGGGAGGGGAGGAGGATCTGGGGGAGATAATAGATCAACCGAAGGACTTGTATACATGCATATAAGTACAACCAATGGACATAAAGCTCTGGGGAGGGAGGGGAGGTGTGGGAGGGAGGGAGGGGGGAAAAATCTATAAAATATGTAAAAATAAATTAATTAATTAAAAAAAAAAAAAAAAAAAAAAAAAACAGCTACAAGCCGATAGCAGGGCAGCCCTCACAAAACTCCCCCTTTTTGGCTTGTCACAGGAAACTTTCTCTCCTGAGGCTCTACATGGGTGTAAAATTAAGGGTTGATTTTATTATTTAGCAACTAAAGGTCTTAGTCAAGGAACTGTATCTTAGCCCCAGACATGTCCTGACATTTTCCTCCTGCCGGGAGACACCTGCCCGGCCGGCCCGGCCCTCCCCCTACCACCCATCCTGGTGTGTGCCTAAAAGGTGTCCGACATCGGCTCCTGTGCTGGGAGCCCTCTGACCGTGGCTCAGACTTCTGTGTCCTTCTCTGCAGGGCTTTCTCTCCTGGAGAAAAGCCACAAGCAGAATGCTCTGGTGAGCGGAACTCCGTCCATGGCGGTGCCTCTCACAACTGTCAGTCATCTGGAAATGGCAATTCCTTCTTGCATGCTTCAAACACTTTTGAATTTTGTCAAAGACGGACGGCTGTGTGAGAATGGCTACTGTCATTGGTAGATAATTGCAAAGACCCAATCTGTCAGAACCATGAACTTGGAGATTGTGCTGGACACGCCATCTGGTGGACAAAGAAAATGCTACCTCTTGGTGTCTGAAAAAACTGCTAAACATGTATTCAACTGTATTAAACTCATGTGATAACTTTAATACAGTCAAGCGTTTTGACTTATCTTCCAAAATTGATTGGTTAGTTTATTTAATGTTACTGAAGTAACATATGGCTAGGAGTGTGGGATTTAAAGATAAGTTGGGCTTGACTCCCAGCCACTTATAAAGCAGCGATTTTCAACAGAATTTTTAAAACAAGCAATGCCTGACTATTTCCTGAGGGGCACTGGTCTCTATTCCCTTAGTACCCAGTGGTCAGCAAACTCATTAGTCAGCAGAACTAAATATCAACAGTACAACAATTAAAATTTCTTTTGAGAGCCAAATTTTTTTAACTTAAACTTGTTGTAATGCCACTTCTTCAAAATAGACTTGCCCAGGCCATGGTATTTTGTGGAAGAGCCACACTCAAGGGGCCAAAGAGCCGCATGTGGCTTGCTAGCAGCAGTTTGCCGACCACAGCTTTAGGTTGTCAGATTAAAAAATAAAAATAAAAAAATGGCAGCAGCCTTAACTGTTTTGGCTCAGTGGATAGAGCGCCACCCTGCGGACTAAAGGGTCCCAAGTTCGATTCCGGTCAAGGGCATGTCCCTTGGTTATGGGCACATCCACAATGGGGAGTGTGCAGGAGGCAGTTGATAGATGTTTCTACATCTCTATCCCTCTCCCTGCCTCTCTGTAAAAAATTTAATAAAACATTTTTTTTAATGACAGCAACCAACACGACAATATTTTTCAAGTATGAATACCCTGCCTTGAACCATAAATATATAAGTCAGGGAAGAGTTACATATTATTAGTTATGCTGCATAGCAAGGTTGCATCTGATTGGTTAATTCTTGTTACAAGAAATCTTTATATGCAAATATAGGCACCTAATTTTTTTTAAGACACTTTGGAACTAAAAGAGAAGGTAACCACTATTATTTTTTGTAAATCAATCAAAATTATACCAATTTTTATCAGATCGGTAAACGTGTATATTTCTTGTTATGCCCCAGAATGATAGTAATTCGCTTTAGTGTACTATTGTATTGTCGCAGGGTAGTAAGAAGCTAGGAAAATCCCAGGGCAAGTGCAATGGGGAATCTTAGGCAAGAGTTGGGGCAGCTTGCAGCCAGTCTGTGCATTGCAACACCTTATCTTGCCCAAACAAGGACACTTGAGAGCAAATGGTCTACACACCCTCCCTAATCAGAGAATGCATAGCTTGAATCACCCTGGCTGAGAAAATAGAGAACAAAGACCCAACTAATGCCATTTGTGCCAACTAAACCCAGCGACAGGTGAAGTTGGAGGACAAATAACAAAACCCCCATGAAAGCCAGACAGACCTAGGACAAAAGTAAACCAGTAAAACAGGCCAAAGAATAATCCTAACCTCCCCTGTCACTCATTTTAATGCCTCCGCCTATTATAAATGCACCTGGAAAGCTAACGAATGTTCTACTGAAACCCTCCCCTCAGATTCTCACTTGCAGGAAAAAAATGGGTAAAAAGCCCTCAGACCAAGACTCAATGCAACCAGCTCCAGAGCACATCCGTGCTGCTTCGCAGGCATGAGCTTTTTATTACTTGCCAAATTCTAAGTGTCCCCATGAGACTTGCTGCTGAGGGAGCAGAAGGCAGGACAGCTTGACCCAGGCTCACCCGTAACCCTGTCTCCAAGGTCCCCTTTTTCTCTGACTTCCCAGTGAGCCAAGCAGTCCCACCTTGTCTGCTTCTATGACTGTGACCTTCCTTTCCCGCCTTGGCTGCCTGCTTTCCTATAATGGTCCTGGGGAGCCAAGCAGAGCCCGCCTGGGCTCCCCCTGCTGCTGCCTCCACCCTAAGTGCTTCATTGTTCCAGTTCCCCAGCTTTACTGCACACTCTCTCAATACGGCTGGACTCCTCTTGTGAAATCCTTCCAAATCCTCCTCTGCACACTGCAGGCCGGCCCAAGGCAGATCCGCTCTGGGCCTGTCCCTGTCCGCTAACACCCTGAAATGAAAAATGTCAAAAATCTCTGTTATAAAAGTAGGAAAATTCTTTTAAAAGTAAGAAAAAAATCTCATTTTACTGTGATAATTAAATGGGTAAATGCATCTTAGAACAGAGCCTTGCACTAAATAAATGTTAATTCTTTTTTTTATCCTTTAAAAAAAATATGGAAAGCTTCACAAATTAGCATATCATCCTTGATAATTTTCTCGGTATCGTTACAATTTTAGTATATGTTCATCTGAAGCAAGCACTAAGTGTTAAGTTGTAACCTTAAAAGTTGTATCTGATTCAAAGTTATCTTCTCCAGAAAGCTTTCATTAAGAAAAGACCCTGCTTTGATTAGTTCCATAATGACCAAAATCCTTATTTCTGAGAATGACACAAACACTAAATCCTAAATAATAAAGAGGTAATATGCAAATTGACCTTCACACCCTCCCACAAGATGGCCACCCCCATGTGGTCAAAGATGGCCAGTAGGGGAGGGTAGTTGTGGGCAATCAGGCCTGCAGAGAAGGGCACTTAGGGGCAACCAGGCCTGCAGGGGAGGGCAGTTGGGGGTGACCAGGCCAGCAGGGGAGGGCAGTTGGGGGACCAGGCTGGCAGGGGAGGGCAGTTGGGGGCAACCAGGACAGGAGAGGAAGGCAGTTGGGGGTTACTGGGCCAGCAGGCAGTTGGGGCAATCAGGCTAGCAGGGGAGCAGTTAGGCATTGATCAGGCTGGCAGGGGAGTGGTTAGGGGGTAATCAGGTTGGCAGTAAGGTAAGTGGTTGGGAACCAACAGTCCCGGGATGTGAGAGGAATGTCCAGTTGCAGGATTGGGCCTAAACCAGCAGTCAGATACCTCCCAAGGGGTCCCATATTGGAGAGGGTACAGGCTGGGCTGAGGGACACCCCCAGTGCACGAATTTCATGCATGAATTTCATGCACTGGGCCTCTAGTAAATAATGAAATGGGTATGAGTAAGGCTATTGAGACATACAGCATTTTTTAATCAAAGAGATGAAAACCAACTATGTTTTTTAGGGAGTTATACTTCCAAATTACCAGTCCAGACCAAAAAGGGACACTTACAGTTCAAGACTTAAAATGACTCTTAAGCCCAACTAGGGACCCAGTTTATGCACCTCCCCAAAAACCTGCCCGTGGGCTCCCCAGGCTTCAGACACTTGTCTTTCTCCCTAAACAAAGTGGTCCCAGCGATGGTTCATGTCACCCCAAGCCATTGCCACACTGTTCATCTTTTTTTCTAGGGGAAAACCTAGAAGTAAATCAAGAAAAGCCTCTTGGTCTTAAAGAAGTTGAAGGTCACAAAAAGTCTGTTGTTAGTCTTAACAATGAAGGGGATAAGAAAAATGCCCTTTCTCAACACAAAGAATCAGCGAAGAGACCATTAAGTCTGACATGAATTATGCAGAAAAAATATGCTTCATTTATTAATGTTAAAATCTATATGTAATTATCCAATTTGACACAAAGTTTAAAATGTTCAAAGTTGTTTTATTTCAGAGTTAAAATTATTCCTTTCATCCTAATGCACAATGGCAATGCTTATTCACAAATTTTCTTACTGATATTCTGGGGCAATTAGACTAATTAGGTCTCTGTAATTTCTTCTGGTTCTAAAATGTTTTTTTATTTTATTTCTACCATACAACTTTAGAATTTAAACACATAGCACACACATGTTTATACTAATGAAGAGCTAGTATGCAAATGGCTAACGACCAGGTCATTAGCATATTAGCTGGGCTTTGCCCTGGCCATGGGGCAGAAGCAGGGAGGTGCCTGGGGGAGGCGGGACCATCCCGTGTCAGGGAGGGCATGGATGAGTGCCCATAGCGCCCCCCTCACCAGTCCTTCACCACCCACCGCTTGCACTCTGAGTGCCCCATGGCCCACCTGCCAGGGGAAGGAGCACAGCACAGCAGATGGGAGGCTTCCATGCTCTCCTCCAGCACCGTGGTGGGGCAGAGCCGCAGTATTGCTCTGGAGACGAGGAAGAAGTGGGGAGACGCCCAGAGAAGGCAGGCCCAGCCCGAGGTGACTGGAGGGACTGAGGTCAGGGCTTGAAGGGGCCAGAGAAGGCCCAGAGGGCTGGGCCAGGTGGGCAGGAGCTCTGCGTGTACAGGTTCAAGGGTCCAGGCAGGGCTGCAGGTGGGTGGGTGGCCCCAGGGTTTTCATGTATTGGGATCCGTGTGTGTGTGTGTGTGTGTGTGTGTGCATGTACACACATATATATAACATACAGAGTTATTTTGTCACCTGCTACTTTTGTTTCCCTACACATCAGCATTTATTGAATGCTTTGAGTTATAATTTAGGTTATTTTGGAAGCTGGGCCCGGAACCCAGTCCCCACTGCGATTCAGTGTTTTGTTTGCATAACTGCTATCTATCTAATCAGATGCCAATTCTGATCTGATGGGTCCTTGGGAGTATTTTCTAACCTAAAATTTTATTCCATCCTTCTATTTTGGGATCACTTTATATCAATTCAATTCTGGTTGGCATCTTACTTTCTATTTTCTGGGCTCATTTCTCCAATCCCGTGCTCGCAGAGAAGTGGAAATGGAGATTAATTGGTATTCAGCACTCAATCTGCTAGTTAGAGCCTCCACAGCTCAGGAAAGAGATGAGGTATAAGAATCTTGAATTTAACGAGAACTGCCCTAAGAAACATACCATTTGAGTTAGCTGTCACTTGAGTATTTTTTAGCTTTTATAAAAATATTTTAATTGATTTTAGAGAGCGAGAGAGCGATAGAAAATGAATGATGAAAGAGAATCATTGATCGGCTGCCTCCTGCATGCCCCTTCCTGGAGATATACTAGTAGCTGCAACCCAGGCATGTGCCCTGCCAGGGAAATGAGTCATGACCTTCTGGTTCCTAGGTTGATGCTCTACCACTGAGCAACACTGGCCTGGCATCAAACTCAGTATTTTTAAATATATCTGTAAGTCATTTCTTACCACTTCCAAATTTGTCCACAAGTGATTACTTTAAAATCAAAACAAAGGAATTACTGCCTTTTCAAAATAAAATAGTGGAACAGTAATAGTGAGATTAATAGAGACAGAAAATAGGATGGGAAAAGGGAAGGAGAAAAAGCGCACAGGCTAATTCCTCTAAAGATTCCCCTTACACAGAGCAGAGACTTTAGGAGAGAAATGTTCAGGGAAAGCAATTACTAGAATAATAACTCACACATCTGGTTAAAACACTCCATGTACTGAAAGTAGGGCCCTTTCTTCAAAGATTACTTCGAAATATAATGTGCCAGCGGCTCCCCTAAGTATCCTTAAGCCTGCCTGTCCTCTCGCTGCCGCCTCCATAAAGGGTGGAATTTGCCAGCAGATTACCTCACCCTTTGTGTCTCTGCAGAATGTGTTCCATCCGAGTTTCAAAGTGCGTTTACAAATGCAAATTAGCAAGCCTCATCATCACAGAAATTTACTTAAATAGCCTTCTCACTGCCGAGAAGTCCTTTGTGTCCTGAGAAGTCCTTTGTGTCTTCTGGAAATGGATGTTCAAAGTGTGGACATGCCTGGCAGCTTCCTTGCAGATCCGAATTCATTGCATCCTTTGGCATGTCCCCCTGGGAAGGACCAACTACCCTTTTTCATCTTCACACAAGGCTCCTCCTACCTGTTGGCCTTTTCTCAGCCTCACCAAGTGCCCACAGACTTGGAACCCAGACTTCATTCATCCCCCCCCCCCCCTTTCCTATTTTATTTGCCCCAAAAGCTGAGAGGACAGAACATGAATTTCTTAACGATTTTTTATGAATCACTTTGATTACACAGTAGTAGGCCATGTTTTCTTTTGTTCCCCCAAACTCTTATATTAATCCAGCGAACAAATATTTATTAGACACATTTTGTAGCCACTCACTGTGCCAGACACAGGGAGCCCTATAGTCATGCTCCTCCTTTCATGGGAAGGACCGACAGGAAACAACAATGAGCTACACTGTCCTGGCGGGTGTGGCTCAGTTGGTTGTAGCACCACCCCACTCTGAAAGGTCACAGGCTAAGGCACCTGCATAGGTTGTGGATTTGGTCCCAGGTCCGGGTGTGTTCGGAAGCTAATCAATCAATGTTTCTCTCTCACATCGACATTTCTCTATCTCTTCCTCCATCTCCCTTCCTCCCTCTCTAAAAAACAAAAAATCAATAAAAACGTATCTTTGGGTGAGGATTTTTAGAAAAAGAATCAGCTACAAAGTGGTCAGAGCTGTGAAAATAAAAAACATGACGTGCTGGGTGAGGTAGGGAGGAATGAATGGATCAGGGAAGCCCTCTAAGCAGATATTTGAACTGTGACCTGAAGCATGAGAACAAGTCAGACTTTTCTTTTTTTGCATCTTACACAGATTTTTTTTCTAATAAAGTAAATATTGATTTGTAGGATCCCACATAAACAAAAGCTCTTTGGGGGTCCTTTTATTTTTTCCAGAGTGAAAGGATCACGAGTCCAAAAAAGTGAGAAAACCACTCTGGCTCATCCCCAGCCATGTCTGGTCCATTTCTTGCTCTGATCTCATAAGGAGCCCTTGTGAGGGAATTGTAAGCCACTCCATATAAGGTCCTGGCTGGGCCTCGGTTTTAGTCAATTAGAGCCCAGGAAGTTGATTGCTAGTGACGTGTTGGAGAGAGGAAGGGAGACATAATAGTTCCCAGAGCATAGGAAACATAATAGCATAGGAATGTAGGTAGCATGGACATCGAGATTAACGTAGATTCACACTTTCCAATTCTACATTAGCATTTCTAGTTCTTATGAGGAGAAACTCTCCATTTAGTGCTGGGTTATCTTTAACCACCTCAGAGTCTTGGTAATTTTCCTTTTTAAATGAAATGTAAACAAACCTTAGGATCAGAACTTCTGAATGAGAAATGATATTTGGCTGGAATTTAATATCATGTTAATTATTTTATGCTTTCCTTTTTTCCTGCCAAATTATGATCATTTTCTAGACAGGATTAGGATATAAAATTTCATTTTCAATTAACCTTTTAAAGTAAAGAAGAGAAGATTTAAGACATATGATAAAGGTTATACACAGATTTTGGCAAAAAGGCATGAAGTTGATGTTCAAATGAGGACAGTTTGGGAAATTAGATCTGATGATTGATTCCAGCCTGTTTCAGAGCCTACCTTATGGGCCCACATTTTTTTTTAAAATACTCTTTTAAAGTAATTAAAAGTAATGTATAAAAATAAAGATGTCATGTATATATTACTTTGGTTTGTTTTTATCATCTTTTTCTCATTATAAAAATTATGCATGCTTTATTGTTGTTGAAATATGACCTTAGGAAATATAGAAAGGCATAAAGATATTTAAAAAGTAAAAACCACAGAGTAACAGCATTCAGAGAGAAATACATTTAATATGTGAGTCATTTTTATTATTATATACTATATCAAATCTTCCCTTGTATACTTAAAAGTTTAATTTACTTAAAATTTATATACATGTAATATTTAGTGCCCATACTTTTCCAATAATTTAAGACACTGTTTTACTAAATAAGGGTCATACAATTTCAATCAGATGAGTGAGGGTTTCTTTTGGACTGTGTGCATTTAAGCCCCTGCTTTTCTTACTTGCCAGAGACACACACTTTCCAGCTCTTAGCACAATTGCCCTTCTGCTGTGGAAGAATAACAGCAGCAGATTGGGCTAGGTACTAGTTTTCAATAAGCAGAAACAGCTTTGGTTATATTGTCCTACCAAGTCAACGAATGTCTGGAGATAATTATCTGCTTATAAAAATGGTACAGGTGTTGAAAATATTCACTTTTTTTTTTTTCCAAAGCAGAACATCAGCATGGTATAACTATCACTTTAAACACAAGCAGGCAAGATGGTTAGAAAACAGCAACAGCAACAACCACACCACAGCCAGACAGGAACCCACTTCACCGACAGCTGCATGTTCACCTCCCCCCTAAGGATTTCTCTAGAGAATGTTCAGGAGATGCTGCAGTCATTTTCCGGAGAATGACTACACCATCGCTTAATTTTGACATTACAAGAGGAAAGAGGCTGGGGTTATATGATTTTACTAGAGGCCTGATACACAAAGATTCGTGCAAGAATGGGCCTTCCTTCCCCTGGCTGCCAGGACCATCTTCGCTCCACCTGGAGCTGCCTTTCTGCCTTCCCATGCTGCCCAGAGGCCTGGAGTGGCTGGGGTGGTGCAGAACCCCTGAGTGATCACTGACCACGCAAGTGTCCCACCCCCAGCGCTCGGCACCTGTGTATGCAAATTAACCTGCCATCTTTGTTGAGTTGATTTGCATACTCACTCCTGATTGGCTGGTGGGTGTCACTAAGGTATGGTCAACTTGCACCTTTCTCTTTTATTAGTGTACATTAGAGCATTTTGTCAGGAAACATAATGAAGCTAAGGAGATAAATAAGTCATGATCTTGAAACAAACTCCTGCCTAGTCCCATCAGCTCCACTCAACCTGAACACCAACAATTTAAAAAACTATGGTCTTCATGAAGACCAGGATTCCATGAAGTTGGCTGTATCCCCTGTGCTTTAAAGAGTGCTTGGTTCTTAAATGTCTTTTAACATCGTTGAGTCAATGAGCCATTATCATAATGGCTACACTTTACATCTCTGTGACTATCCTGTAAACTATCAATTTGTACTTCTTAATCCTTTCAATCAAACACCCTCCCCTCTGGCTACCATCAGTTGGTTCTCTGTGTCTATGTCTGTTTCAATTTTGTTTATTTATTTTGTCCTTTAGATTCCACAGATAAGCGAAATCATATGGTATTTGTTTTTTTCTGACTAACTTATTTCCCAGCATAGTGCCCTCTAGGTCCACCCATGCTGCTGCAAATGGTAAGATTTCATTCTTGTTTATGGCCAAGCAGTATTCCATTGTGTAAATATACGACAGCTTTCTTCATCCGCTCATCTATTGATGGGCACTTGGGCTGCTTCCATAGCTTGGCTGTTATAAATAACACTACAATGAACATAGGGGTGCATATATTCTTTCAAATTAGTATTTAGTGTGGTTTTTTTTTTTTCTTATATATATCTTTAGAAGTAAAGTTACTTTAGAAGTAAAAAAAAAATTAATTTTGCTGAAACCGGTTTGGCTCAGCGGTAGAGTGTAGGTCTGCAGACTGAAAGGTCTCGGGTTCGATTCCGGTCAAGGGCATATTGGTTGTGGGCACATCCCCAGTAGGGGGTGTGCAAGAAGCAGCTGGTCGATGTTTCTTTGTCATTGACGTTTCTAGCTCTGTATCTCTCTCCCTTCCTCTCTGTAAAAAATCAATAAAATATTTTTTTTTAATTTAATCTTTTTAGTTATGTGAAGTTTTACCTCCTCTTTTAGGGAAACAGAATGGAATTGTGAAAAAAGCTGAGTGTCTCCCATGTATGAGTATGTGGCCTGGGCACTTTTTTCTTTTTACTTTTTAAAATTAAATGTATTGGGGTAACATTGGTTACTAACATTATAAAGGTGTCAGGCGTAATTGTTAATATGATATCCGTTTATTGGTGCTCACTGCCCAAAGTCTAGTCTCCTTCCATCACCATGTATTTGACCGTCTTTGTCCTCTCTCCACCCTCTTCTTCTTTCTTTTTTTTAAAAAATATGTTTTTATTCAAATTTCTTTTTAGAGAGAGAGGAAGGAAGAGGCATAGAGAGACAGAAACATCGATGAAAGAGAAACATCAACTGGTGGCCTCCCTCCCTCATGCCCCAGTGGGATGGAGCCCACAAGCCAGGCATGTGCCCTGATTGGGAATTGAACTGGTGACCTCTTGGTTCGTGGGTCAACAACACCCAACCACTGAGCCACACAGGCTAGGCCTCTTTCTCTTTTCTTAATCTCCCTTAGGGTTCATCTCTGCTTCTGGAAAAATGGGGACAGTCTCTCCAATTCATTTTGTCACATTAGTGGCACTAGATTAGGACAAAATTATTTACCTGGGTGTGTCCATAGAGCAGTCTGTTCTGCCAGCCACCGAGGAGAGTCTTGTAATTGCTGACCCTATTTTTTTTTCTCCCTTTTGCCTTAAAATGGGGGAATGTCTTTTTCGGGTTAAGAAAGAGATTAGCCCAGTCAAAATAATTAGGCATTTAGATTAGGAGTGGATGAGGGGGGTGGGGGTGGGGGTGGGGGGATTGCCTATAGCAAGGCCACTCTTTGGGGGGAGGACGCGGTGTGAGGGGAATGCGTGGGAAAGCAAGGGGTTTTAACCAATGTTGCTGAGGACTGAACATCCCGATCTTTATAAAACACCTTTCTGAGACACAGGGCGGAATTCCTTTTTCTAAGTTACATGAATGAGCTGAGTTCTGATTGGGACTCACAGGGTGTGATAATGGTCACAGATAATAATCTCAGAGTGGAGCCAGAGCCTACACTGAGTGTTGGTGGGGCAGGTGCTGAGGGGCCCAGCTGAGGCCTCCTCCTGCGTGATCCTCAGCCCAGGAAGCACTAGCTCAGGGCCCCGCACACTCCTGCTCAGTGATGTTCCCCTGACGCCTTCCCTCTGCCTTAAGTCACAAGGCAATGAGCCCCCCTCCTCTGTCCCTGCTCCCCGCTCCCACTCCCACCCACCCCCACCCTACCCTTACCCCCAACCCACCTCCACCCCCACCCCAGCTGTAGGCTGCACTTCTTTTTTCTTTCATTTTTTTTATTAAGGTATTATATGTATACATATCTTACCAATTCCCTACACACACACTACCATACATGTCCTCCCTCCCCAGAGTTTTGCGTCCATTGGTTATGCTTATATGCATGCAAACAACTCCTTCTGTTTATCTCTTATCTCCCCCTATCTCCCTACCCTCCCCGCTGTAATTTGACAGTCTGTTTGCCCTTAACCTGGCTCTGGAGATGCCCCATTTCCATACCACACAGGGCGCGGAGGAACCCAGGAGACTGGTGGCAATCTGGAGCGTCTGAGTGGCAGAAGCCTGCACCTCTTCCCTGATTGTTAAAAAGAGTTTGAGTGAAGAGGCCATGGGGGGAATGTGTGCCCCTGTAAATCATGTATCACATCCTGTTCATGTAGCAGTAAACCAAGGGAAGGTTGGTGCTGCTGTTGTGGTTCCATTGGAAAGGCCCTCATGCAGTGGGGCCGCCCCAGGCTCTCACACCGTGGGACCACCCCAGGCCCTCACTCAGTGGGATGCTCAGGCCCTCACACTGCCCCAGGCCCTCACACACTGGGACCACCCCTGGCCCTCACGCAGTGGGATGCTCCAGGCCCTCACACAGTGGGACTGCCCCAGGCCCTCACACCACCCGAGGCCCTCACACAGTAGGACCACTCCAGGCCCTCACACTGCCCCAGACCCTCACACAGTGGGACTGCCCCAGGCCCTCACACAGTGGGATGCTCCAGGCCCTCACACAGTGGGACCACCCCAGGCCCTCACACAGTGGGATGCTCCAGGCCCTCACACTGCCCCAGGCTCTCACACCGTGGGACCACCCCAGGGCCTCACGCAGTGGGATGCTCAGGCCCTCACACTGCCCCAGGCCCTCACACACTGGGACCACCCTGGCCCTCACACAGTGGGATGCTCAGGCCCTCACACTGCCCCAGGCCCTCACACACTGGGACCACCCTGGCCCTCACGCAGTGGGATGCTCCAGGCCCTCACACAGTGGGACCACCCCAGGCCCTCACACAGTGGGGCCGCCCCAGGCCCTCACACCACCCGAGGCCCTCACACAGTAGGACCATTCCAGGCCCTCACACTGCCCCAGACCCTCACACAGTGGGACCACCCCAGGCCCTCACACAGTGGGATGCTCCAGGCCCTCACACAGTGGGACCACCCCAGGCCCTCACACAGTGGGATGCTCCAGGCCCTCACACAGTGCAATGCTCCAGGCCCTCACACCGCCCCAGGCCCTCACACAGTGGGACCGCCCCAGGCCCTCACACCACCCCAGGCCCTCACACAGTGGGACCGCCCCAGGCCCTCACACTGCCCCAGGCCCTCACACAGTGGGATGCTCCAAGCCCTCACGCAGTGGGACTGCCCCAGGCCCTCACACAGTGGGACTGCCCCAGGCCCTCACACCGCCCCAGGCCCTCACACCGCCCCAGGCCCTCACACAGTGGGATGCTCCAGGCCCTCACACAGTGGGACCGCCCCAGGCCCTCACGCAGTGGGATGCTCCAAGTGGGACTGCTCTCTTCCTGGGGAGTGTGAGGTGTCAGTGACCCACACGGAATGACAGCTGTGCCGGCCTGACGGGCATGGAAGGGACTCATCGACAGGCTGAACACTGAGAACCTGGATGGGAGAAGATTCTGAGCCCCGGGACTGGATCTGAGGAAGTCTGTGTCACTTAGGACACAGGCCAGGACTTCAGCAAATACATCTGTCCAGGGACAGCCCTGCACTCCCTGTCCCTCAGAGGTGGTGAGGGTGTGGTCAGCACATGCCTCGGGGTCACTGAGCCGGTTCATGTCCAGCTCTGCCCCTAACAGGCATGGTGTCCCCTTGGCAAGGTCTGGACTCTGGCTCTCCGTTTCCCCACTTGTGAGATGGTCATTGTCCTATCACCGTGGGGTATTTGAGGATTAACTAGAACAGCCCACATACATTCTGTAAGGTGTTGTCTGGCTCAGAGTGAATGCTAATACACGTCAGCTAGGGTGCTCTTTATATGACGTTTCTCCTACTGGTGTTAATTTTGCTGGCTGTAACATATTAATAGACATATGAATTTGTAGGATGATATTAGCATTTTCTATGTGCATGTGCTAACTTGTATCTGAGAGCAGCCCTAAGAAGCAGCTCTAATGCAGCTGAGACCCGGGTCACTGCTTCCTGTGCCCCGAAGGTGAGCAGCAGGCCTGGGAAGTCACTGGTGGCCGCTGCTCCTCCCACACTCTGTGCCTCTCTAGCTCCCCCTGGCTTGGCTTTTCCACATTTCAGGGCTCTCACCTGCATTGGCAAGCTCCCGCGTTGGGGAGCCCTTGGTGGGGGACTGGCAGGTGCGCACAGTGAGGCCAGTGCAGCCTTGGGCACCAGTTCTCAGGCCGCTGCCCGGCTCTGCTCCTGTTCTCGGGGGCCCCTTCCGATCACCTAAGTCGGTGTGCTCCGACTTGGGGCTTCTTGGCTTCTCGGAATCCAGCCCAGTCTGGAGGACTTGCCAGGATGTTGGGACGGGGGGCAGTGTTTGAACCCAGCTGGTGGCCCTGAGGAACTGAGAAGGGTGATGCTTTTCCAGCTCCTGTGCCACCAGATAATGGTAGGGTTCTGTGTCTGCCTTCCAAGTCTGCCTTCCTGGGTCCTTATCAGAGCTTTGCCACTTGTACAATGCTTGACCTGGGCATTGTGCGCTGACTCTCCTGGCATCGAACCATTCTTGTCTGCTCATTGGTGGCAGCGATAACACCTTCCTCACAAGGCTCTGTGAGGCCTGGATGAGTTAACGCAGGCAGAGTGCTTAGAACCGTGCCAGGCACAAGCCAGCGACCGGTGAGGCTGAATTAGTTGTTCATTTTGTCTCTTACTTCAGTGTTTTTCAACCTTTTTTGGGCAAAGGCACACTTGTTTCATGAAAAAAATCACGAGGCACACCACCATTAGAAAATGTTAAAAAATTTAACTCTGTGCCTATATTGACTATATATAAAGTAATTCTCTTGAATAGGAATCAAATAAACACAAAGAAAGTATTTTATAATTACTTTATTATGAAATATTAAGTAAACAAAATAGTGAAAAATTATAAAATTCTTGTCTGCACCTACGGCACACCAGGCAACATCTCGCGGCACACTAGTGTGCCGCGGAACAGCGGTTGAAAAACGCTGTCTTACTTAACTGTTTCTCTTCCCGGAGGCTCGCCCAAGCCAGCTGGGCACAGGCATGGCTTAGTCTGTGTGTGCCGAAGGGAGAAGTGTCGCAAGGGAGCAGGTCTCAGCAGTGGCTGTGGCTTGATGGTGCATCTCCTCTAAAACTGAGGCCAGGAAGCCAGGTGCTGGGCTCTGGGGAAGGGGGGACACCTGCAGTGGGACACAACCCAGGACAGCACCGCCTCCCTGGTCACAGAGGTGGAGCCACTGGCCGGGCCGGTCCCTCGGCTCCTGTGATTGTTAGGGAAAAACACTAAAATGCTTTAAATGGTTATTTATGGATGGTGGCATTACAAATTATTCTACCTTCCCTATTTTTGTATCTTTCTGATTTTAAAATGTCTCCACAATAGCCGTGATGTTGATGAGTGAAATAATGTCTGCTGAGTCCCCACAGTGTGCCCAGTGCTGTATCTAGAACTTCACATGATTAACTCTTTTAACTTCCACAATCAGACTATAAACTGGGAAGTATCCCTGTTTCATCGACGTGGAGATTGAACTCTGGGAAGTTAAGGAGCTTGTCAAGGCCAGACAGCTGTCAGGAAGTGGTGCCAGATTTAAATTTATTTAGTCCATATTGGGATATACTGCTTCAAATTGCTTTCAATGAAAATGTATTACTGCTAGCTCAATAGATAGAGCGTCGGCCTGCGGACTCAAGGATCCTGGGTTCGATTCTGGTCAAGGGAAGACTTCCAGGCTCATTTTATGAGGCCAGCATTCTCCTAATTCCAAAACCAGATAAAGACACCACAAAGAAAGAAAGTCACAGGCCAATATCCCAGATGAACATAGAGGCTAGATGCCAGAAGTTAACCTCACTCTAAAGACTACAGGTTTATATTTCATTTATTAAATACACATAGTGGATGCTAAGAAACAGACAACAGAAATTAATTTTCCCTTGAACAGGAAAGTTTTTATCCAAAGTGGCGACTAGGTATGCAGCTTGACATTGATAACAGGGTGCTTATTGTCAGGACTGTGTGCACTTGGCCTGTGCTAGGCCTCTGTCTGGAACAATGGGTTCCTGCTTGGGAAGGATGTCCTGTTCCTATCAGCCTCTCTCTCTCAATTTTGCTCACTTTGTGGCAGTGCCAGGTTAGCTGGTGCTGACTAAGAGGGGTTAACCACCACAGTCTCTCCTGTTGCTGGTAAATATATAGCCAGAGGCCTCTGTCCTGGTCAGAGTACAGCTGGAACTTCTCACATGAAGCTACGGCTGATCAATCCTGTCTTTATCCCCCTGACAAAGAAAAACCCTATGTCAGATAATATGGAGGAAGCCATGTTTTCTTAAATTGGTGTCAAGGGCCTCTGTTATTTTTAAGGAGGCCTCTTCAATATGTCAAGCATTTAACAATCATCCAATCTTTACATATAAAATAAATTACATTCCCTTAATTGCACACACATTTATAACCTAGTTGTAGCTCTGGGCTCAGACACTTTATGAGCAAGCTTTGCAAACTTTCAAACAACAGACAGTTATTATGCTATATAAACTCTTCTGGAGCACAGAAAGGAAAAAAAAAAAAAAAAAAAAAAGGAAAGAATCCTAGCTAATTTAAGAAAATACCACAGCCCCAAAGCCAAACCTGACAAAATCAGCATATACAAAAATAATTAGGCCCATCTTAATAACAGTGATTCAAAATCTATAATAATAAAAGTGTAATATGCTAATTAGACCGAATAGCCAAACAATCTTCTTTTATTTTTCTTTTCTTTTTTTTTTATAGCATTTGGGGCAGGGGTAGCTTGTTAGCAGAACAGGATATATCAAATATTTTATTTTATTTTATTTTATTTTTAAATATATTTTATTGATTTTGTACAGAGAGGAAGAGAGAGAGATAGCAAGTTAGAAACCGATGAGAGAGAGCCATCGATCAGCTGCCTCTTGCAAACCCCCTGCTGGGGATGTGCCCACAACCAAGGTACATGCCCTTGACCGGAATCGAACCCGGGGCCCTTCAGTCCCCAAGCCGACGCTCTATCCACTGAGCCAAACCAGTTTCGGCCAAACAATCTTCTGGATGTAATTCCAGATGTCCTTCCAGATGAAGGTGGTGGGAACCAAGGAAGAAGTGGTTAGGGATGATCAGGCAGACAGGTAGAGTGGTTAGGGGTGATCAGACAGGCAGACAGAATGGTTAGGAGTGATCAGGCAGGCTGGCAAGTAGTTAGGGGCAATCAGGCAGGCAGGCAGGCAGGCAGAGTGGTTAGGGCTGATCAAGCAGGCAGGATGGCCAGCAGTTAGGAGCCAGTGGTCCTGAATTGCAAGAGGATAAAGGCTGCGCTGAGGGACCACCCACCTCCACCCCGTGCATGAATTTCATGCACCAGGCCTCTAGCTTCTAATAAAATTCTAACAAATTGATATTAGCTTTATGTTAAAAATAATATATATTTTTAATTAATTCAATGACATTTCAATAGATCAAAAAAGAAAAAATCACATAATCATCTCAATAGGATTTGCTAAAATTTGGTATCTTGTTGGGGAGAGAACAGACCATTTTTAAAATAGTTTTCTAACATGGTAAAAAATTTCTGTGGGAATACAACAATAATATCTACTTGTTATTTCTTAAAATATGTCTCAATTACAGTTCTGAGGATTTTAATAGTAAGTGTAAAAATGGTGCTGTGGTCAAATAAATTTGAGACATGATAAATTTACCAAATTAAACAGTCTTTTATGTGTTCATATAAAAATTATGTGCCCAAATGTTCCATACCCATTTGGCACTAGAAGACATTGTTTTCAGGGAGCATCTCACCAGATTAGTATTTTATAGGAATTCACTTTGGGAAATGTAATGACTGTGTCCACAATGATGTGGGGACAAAATAAGAATGCTGCTTTTATTTTATTTTTTACTTTAACCTTGTTGTAAAATCTCAGATCAAACTGTTCTCAGATAACATACCGGTATGAATTGATATAAGAAATAGACAGATAATCACTGTGGATATTGTGAGATATGAATGACCCATTCAACCAACTTCACATACTGAACTTATAGGACATTCCATCTACCAACAACAGAAAATACTTCTCAAGACTGCACGTGGAACATTTTTCAAGATGGAATACATTTAGGGTCATAAAATAATTCTCAATATATTTAAATTTATTTAAATCATACAAAACAATGTTCTTTAACCATAATAAAATTAAGATATAAATCAAGAGCAAAAATAAAAATCTCTGAACAATCCCCAAATATTTAGAAATGAATTAGCACACTTAGTACTCATGGATAAAAGAATAAAGCAAAGAATTAACTAAGGTGAAATTTATAGCACTAAATTCCTATTTAAGAGAAGAAGAAATATTTCAAGTTCATTTTATTAAACTAAAAAAAAGAACAAATTAAACCCAAAAAAGAAGAAAATTATGAAAATCAGAGTGAATTATCAATTAAATAAAAAATAGTAAAACAATAAAGAAAATCAATAAAACCAAAAGCTGGTTCTTTAAGATCAATAAAATTGCTGCACTTGTGCCCTAGCTGATTTGGTTCAGTTGATAGAGTCTAAGCTTGTGGACTGAAGGTGCCAGGTTTGATTCAGGTCAAGGGCACATGCCTGATTGCAGGCTCGATCCCCAGTGTAGAATGTGCAGGAGGCAGTCAACCAATGATTCTCTTTCATCATTGATGTTTCTATCTCTCTCTCCCTTCCTATCTGAAATATATATATATATATATATATATATATATATATATATACTATTTCTTATATCAATTAAGTATATATATATATATATACTTAAAAAATGATTCTCTTTCATCATTGATGTTTCTATCTCTCTCTCCCTTCCTATCTGAAATATATATTTATATATATATATATATATATACTATTTCTTATATCAATTAAGTATATATATATATATATATATATATATATATATATATATATATACTTAAAAAAAAAAAAAAAAAGAATCAAGCCGAAACCGGTTTGGCTCAGTGGTAGAGCGTTGGTCTGCAGACTGAAAGGTTCCAGGTTCGATTCTGATCAGGGGCATGTACATCAGTTGCTGGCACATCCCCGGTAGGGGGTTTGCAAGAGGCAGCTGGTTGATATTTCTCTCTCATTCACGTTTCTAGCTCTCTATCTCTCTCCCTTCCTCTTTGTAAAAAATCAATAAAATATATTTTTTAAAAAAAGAATCACTACACTTCTGATTCAAGAAGGCAGAACCAAACTAGAATTACAGCTAAAATATAAAGCAATCAATCTGAATAACCAACCAAAGACTAGCTGAAGAGAAGTCTTATAACCATGTATTTACAGAAAAAAAGCCGTATCAAGACTGGTAGGAACATGGACACTAAAAGGGCTGGCCCCACTCCTATAGGCAACAGCTGAGATTCTGGAGGGATATCTTAGCTGCAAAGGTTCCCCCTGATTAGTGTGGAGTTTTAACCCCATAGCAGGCTCCCCAGCCCAGAGCAAGAGAACTGGGAAGTTCTACATAGCATCAATTTGTGGAAATCATCAGGGATTCTGTCCACCAGGGGAAGATAGAAGTCTGCTAGGGACACAGGTGCCTCTTTAAAGGCCAATGAACAAAATCTCATTTGCAGCCACTCACCCTGGGAGGGTGAAGCAGACTAGAGTCATATGACTACAGTCTGAGGTCTGTGGCTCTGGGGAGAGAGCTGAGGAGACAGCTGCTGGGATCCCCCTGCACCACAGATACAGTCTTTCATGGATGGAGCTCTCTCCCTCCTTAAGCATCAGTTTCAGGGAGATAACAGCCCTACCCTTTGGACTCCCTGTCACACCACCCTGCAGAGCTTATGCCCTTCTCAGGTGACAATGGCTTAGACCAGGGCGTAGAGGTCTAGGCAGACTCAGGGGGTATCAGTGAGTGAGTTGTGTGGCCTTGGGGTGAAGAACATTCTCCCCACTTTCCCATGAACCTGGGACACCCTCCCACCCTATCCCCCACCAGAAGATCTGCTAGAAGCCCCACCCACCCTCTTGCCTCTTGGTGGCTCCACCATGCTTAAGTGAGGGAAGAATCTGGCCATGAGCCTGACAAGCATCTTCCACTCTCCCAACTCTGAGTAGCCCAACCCTGTTGAGATGGGGCTCCTGGCAGATGTTAGGACAGACTGAGTTGGTTGGCTCTGGGACAGCAGAATTTTTTACCCTTGCATAGATGATGCATGTAGAACCCTCACTTCACATGGCCAAATCTTGGTCTATTAGGACCTCATAACCTATGATGGTCTCAGCCTGATGACTCCCTGAGCCTCACTACAAAGGTATATGAGCACTCAGTGGGTCACAATTAGATTTGGTATAGCCTAAGACAGTGGTCAGCAAGCCAGCTCGCGAGCCACATGTGGCTCTTTGGCCCCTTGAGTGTGGCTCTTCCACGAAATACCATGGTCTTCGCGAGACTATTTTGAAGAAGTGGTATTAGAAGTTTAAGTTTAAAAATTTTGGCTCTCAAAAAAATTTCAACCATTGCACGGTTGACATTTGGCTCTGTTTGACTAATGAGTTTGACGGCCACTGGCCTAAGGCGTTTGCTGAGTGGCCTCAGACGTAGCACTGGCACCAACTTTGAACCTGTATCAACTATTTGTCCCTAACTGGTGACTTCCTGGGAATCTATTTCATGCAACTTGTACTGCCAGCAGCTCTTTCAGTGACTGATCCTAACAGGCAGCTGGAAGACAGAGGCAGGCAAAGGTGGATCTCAGGTTTCCTTGCAACTTTTGCTGACCTGCTCCTGGCCTGGTGCTGGTAAAAACCAACCTTGGTGCACACCTTGATCCTTTCTGCATACAGCTAAGCCCAGCAGAGGCAACCACAAACTATGGATTGCTTTATAGTTCCAAACAGGTTGCCCAGGGTCAGTCAAAGGCAGTCTCTGATATTGGCATGTCCCAGAGAGGCCCCCAAAAGGCCCCAGAACCAACACACCCTGTGGCAAGCTTCAGACAAAATCAGAGCAAGATCCAATTAGCTTCACAAGTAGAATATCCAAAGGAGGATCTTGGCAGGCACAAGACCCTGATGAGGCAAATTCTGCTCTGTGTGGTCAGCACCTGTACAGCAGTTCATACCCTGTGGTCAGGGTTGATTCTCATACTCATCCAGCCTGCGGGTGACCCCACACATAAATGGGCCAATGCAAATCAAGATTCAAGTACAACAGCAGGGCCCATATAACCCACATAAGGATCATTACTGGAGCACATAGTACAGTGATCAAGGAGATTGAGCCAGGGTTTTCCACAGAAGACCTACTACATAGGTCACCTTACCAAAACTGGAAGTCATAGTACATCTACCTAATACATAGAAACAAACAAAGAGAAAGCCAAAATGGGGAAACAAAGAAACATACCCCAAATAAAAGAACAGGAGAAATCTCCAGAAAAGGAGCTAAATGAAACTGAGGCAATCAATTTACCAGATATACAGTTCAAAACAATGGTTATAGGATGCTCATGGAACTTAGTGAGAACTGCGACAACATAAAAATGGCATAAAAACCATTAAAAAAAAGAACCAGCCAGAAATGAAGAAGACAATATCTGAAGTGAAGAACACACTAGAAGGAATGAAAAGTAGGTTGGATGAAGCAGAGAACTAAATCAATGATTTGGAAGATAAGATAGGAAAGAGAGAAAAAAAAAGCATTGAATTATAGTAGCAAAATAAAAGAGAATTTTTAAAAATGAGAATAGTTTAAGGGACATTTGGATCAACATGAAGCAAACCAACATTGGCATCATAGGGGTATCAGAAGGAGAAAAGAGCAAATAAGGGATTGAAAATGTACTTGAATGAATAATGCCTGAAAAATGTCCTAACCTAATGCAAGAAACAGACACAAAAGTCCAGGAAGCATAGAAACTCCCATTCAAGATAAACCCAAAAAAACCCACACCAAGACACATCATAACTACTAGGTGTATCAGTTAATAATGCAGATTTTTTTCAATAGATGGAGTTACACATATGTTGATGTATATGCGATTTGATATGTATGCTATTTTGTTGTATTGACAGCAAGCTTCAAAACTTCATATGTCAAATTTTCTAAAGGTGTTAACATCATAGATATTTTTATGCATATCTTCCTTTGTAGTGGGGCTCAGGGAGTCATCAGGATAAGGACAAAAAAAGAGCATTTGTGGGAAGATTTAATTCATTACTTTATTTTGAAGAAAAGTGCTGCTGAATACTTCAAGAAGCTTATAGTGAACATGTTCCATCTCAAGATACTTGTGAATGCTGGTTTAAACGCTTTAAAAGTGATGATTTCTAAAAGATAAAGAAAATCCAGGTCAACCAAAAAAGTTAGAAGACCAATAATTACAAGCATTATTGATGAAGATGCATGTCAAATTCAAAAACAACTTGCAGAAAGATTAAACGTTGCTCAGCAAACACTTTCCGGTCGTTTACAAGCAATGGGAAAGATTTTAAAGAAAAGAAAATGGGTGCCATATCAACTGAACGAAAGACAAAGGGAAAACTGAAAAGTCATCAGTAAAATGTTGCTCACAGCTCAAAAGAGTGTTTTTTGCATTGAATTGTGACTGGTGATGAAAAGTGGATTTATTTTGAGAATCCCAAATGCACAAAATCATGTATTGATCCAGGTCAACCATCAACATCGACTGCAAGGCCAATTCGCTTTCGAAAGAAGACAATGCTCTGCATTTTGTGGGATCAGGAAAGTGTGGTGTATTATGAGCTTCTAAAACCAGGTGAAATCGTTAATACTGATCGCTACCAACAACAAATAACCAACTTGAACCACACTTTGATGGTGAAAAGACCAGAATGTGCCAGAAGACATGGCAAAATAATTTTGCTTCATGATGATGCACCATCATACACTTCAAAACCAGTTAAAGACACATTAAGCCCTAGCTGGTTTGGCTCAGTGCATCAGCCTGTGGACCAAAGAGTCCCACATTCGATTCTGGTCAAGAGAACATGGCCCTGGGTTGTGGGCTCAATCCCCAGTAGGGTGCATGCAGGAGGCAGCCAATCAATGATTCTCTCTCCTCACTATCTTTCTATCTCTCTTTCCCTCTCCTTTCCTCTCTGAAACAATAAAAATATATATTTTTTAAAGACATGTTAAGAGATCTTGCCTGGGAAGTATTAACCCACCTGCTGTATTCACCAGACCTTGCTCCTTCAGATTAACACTTGTTCTGATCGATGGCACATGCACTTTCTGAGCAGCACTTCAAAACATATGAAGAAGTGGAAAATTGGGTCTCTGAATGGTCTGCCTCAAAACAAGAAAAGTTCCATTGTGACGGTATTCCCAAATTACCTGAAAGATGGGGAAATGTGTAACTAGTGATGAACATTACTTTGAATAAAGCACTTTTGATGTTTCTCTTGAAATTATCGTGTTTTCTTTTATTACAAAATCCACATTATTAACCATTATACCTAGTAAAGTGGCAAATGTTAAAGAGAAATGCTTAAAAGCAGCAACAGAAAAATCATTAGTTACCTACAAGGAAAGCTCTCCAATAAGACTGTCAGCTGATTTCTCAAGAGAAACATCCCAGTCCAGAAGGGATTGGCATGAAATATTCTAAGTGATGAAAAGCAAGGACCTACAACCAAGACTACTTCATCCAGCAAGGCTATCATTTAAAATTAAAGAAGAAATAAAGAGCTTCCCAGGCAAGGAAAGGAGTTTGTTACCACAAACCAGTATTATAAGAACTGTTAAAGGGCCTCTTGAAGAAGATGAAGGGGAAAGAAGAAGAAGAAGAAGAAGAAGAAGAAGAAGAAGAAGAAGAAGAAGAAGAAGAAGAAGAAGAAGAAGAAGAAGAAGAAGGAGGAGGAGGAGGAAGAGGAGGAGGAGGAGGAGGAGGAGGAGGAGGAAGAAGAGGAGGAAGAGGAGGAGGAGAAAAGGGCAGCAATAACAGAGGAATATAATTTTTTTTAAATATATTTTATTGATTTTTCACAGAGAGGAAGGGAGAGAGATAGAGAGCCAGAAACGTTGATGAGAGAGAAACATCGACCAGCTGCCTCTTAAACACCCCCTACTGGGGATGTGCCCGCAACCAAGGTACATGCCCTTGACCGGAATCGAACCTGGGACCTTTCAGTCCGCAGACCGACGCTCTACCACTGAGCCAAACCGGCTTCGGCAGGAATATAGTTAAAAGAATAAAACAACAATAAATTACCTATCAATAATCACTTTAAATATAAGTGACTTTAAATGTAAAAGAAAACAAAACCCATATATATGCTGTCTACAAAAAAAAAACACCTCATATATATGCACACAGTGAAAGTAAAGGGATGAAAAAGATATTTCATGCAAACAGAAATTAAAAAAAAAAAAAAGCTGGAATAGCAATACTTATATCTGAGAAAATAGGATTTAAAACCAAGGCTATAATAAGAGGTAAAGAAGGATACTACATGATAATAAAGGGAGCACTCCAACAAGAGGATATAACTCCAGTTAACATATATACAACCAACATGGGAGTACCTAAACATATAAAACAAATCTTGATAGACATAAAAGGAAAAATCAACAGTAATATAGTCATAAAAGGGAATTTTACACCCCATAAACATCACTGAATAAATCTTTCAAACAGAAACTCAACAAGGAAACAGTGGCATTAAATGGATTTAGTTAAAGCAGATGGATTTAATTGATAATTTCAGAGCATATCATCCCAAAGTAGCAGAATATACATTATTTTCAGGTACACATGGAACATTTCCTAGGATAGACCATATGTTAGGACACAAAACAAGTCTCAATAAATTTAAGAAGATTGAAACCATATCAAGCATCTTCTCTGACCTAATGGTATGAAACTAGAAATCAATTGCAAGGAAAAAACACAGAAAAACACACTAAGACATGGAGGTTAAATATCATGTAACTAAACAATGAATGGGTTAACAATGAGATCAAGGAAGAAATTTTAAAAAACAAACAAACTTGAAACAAATGAAAATGAGAGCATAACAACCCAAATCTTGGTGACACAGTGAAAACCATCCTAATAGGGAAATTCATAGTAATACAGGCCTACATCAAGAAGTAAAAGAAAAATCTCAAATAAACATTCTAACTTTACACTTAAAAGAACTAGAAAAAGAAACAACAAACAAAGCCCAACTTTAGTAGAAGGACGGAAATAATAAAAACCAGAGCCAAAATAAATGAAATAGAATCTTAAAAATAATATAAAAGATCAATGAAACCAAGAACTGGTTTCTTGAAAATAAAAAAAAAGATTAAAAAACCTTTATCTAGACTCTTCAAGAAGAAAAGAGAAAGAACCCAAATAAATAAAATCAGAAATGAAAGACAAGAAGTAACAACTGACACCAAAGGAATACAAGGGATTATAAGAAAACATTACAAATAACTATATGCCAACAAATTGGAAAATCTAAAAAAAAATTAATAAATTCCTAGAAACAAACAAGCTTCCAAAATTGAATCAGAAATAATCAGAGAATCTAAATAGATAGATTACAACTAGAGAAATTGAAGCAGTAAAAAACAAAATATCCTAACAAATGAAAGTTCTGGAGTGGATGATTTCACATGTGAATTTTACCAAACATTCAAAGAAAAACTAACGCCTCTCCTTCTCAAACTATTGCAAAAAATTCAAGAGGAGGGAAGACTCCCAAGCTCATTTTTCAAGGCCAGCATTATCCCAATTCTAAAATCAGATAAAGACACGACAAAGAAAGAAAATTACAGGCCAATATCCCTGATAAACATATATGCAAAAATTATCAACAAAATATTAGCAAACCGGATCCAACAATACATTAAAATATCATACACCATGATCAAGTGTGATTTATTTCTGGAATGCAAGATTGGTACAATATCTGCAAATCAATAAATATTATACTCTGCATAAACAAGATGCAGAATAAAATCACAAGATCAATAGATGCAGGAAAAGCATTTGATAAAATCCAGCACCCATTTATTATAAAAACTCTCAGCAAAGTGAAAATAAAGGGAATATACCTCAACACAATTAAGACTATATATGACAAACCCACAGCTAACATGGCTAAAAACTACAAATATTTCCCTTAAGATCAGGAACAAGATGTCTGCTTTCATCACTCTTACTCAACATAGTTCTGGAAGTCTTAGCCACAGTTATCAGACAAGAATAAATAAAAGTCATCCAAATTGGAAAGGACGAAGTACAAATGCCATTATTTGAAAATGACATGATGCTGTATATAATGAGAACCCTAAAATTCCACCAAAAAAAACCTAGAACTGATAAACAAATTTATTAAAGTAATAGGATACCAAATAAATATCTAGAAATGCGTTGCATTTTTTTACAACAATAGTGGACTATAAGAAATTAAAACTAAAAAAACTACCCCATTTACGAATGCATAAAAACAAAACTAGGAATAAATTTAACCAAGGATATAAAAGACTCAGAAAATTATAAGGCATTGAAAAAAGAAATTGAAGAAGATACAAATAAATGGAAACATATATCATGATTATGGGTTGGAAGAATTAACATCATTTAAATGATCATATTACCCAAAGCAATCTATAGATTTAACACAATTTCTGTCAAGATATCAATGGTGTATTTCACAGAACTAGAAAAAATATTCCAAAAAAGAAGGAAATCTTGCCTTTTGGGACAGTACGGATATATTATTAAGCTAAATGAAATAACCCAGTCAGAGAAAGACAAATACAATATGATTTCACTTATATGTTGAATCTAATGAACAAAATTATTAGAAAACAGGCCTCTTGTAACAAGAATACCATCTTCCTTAAGAGGGCTGGTGGGGGCGATCTGAGACGGCCCCTAGTAATCAACTTTTTTAGTGACTCTAGTTAAATCTACTTTGTACTGATACTCCAAACTCAGAGTCAGCCACTGGTTTCAAACACAGAAGACAGCCCATTTCCCTGTGTTGCTGGCTAGGTATTTGTCTAGAAAATGGTTGCTCACTGACGTGGTGCATTTTGTTCTCTTGCTGTGTGTCACGGGTTCAGAAACTTGCTTTTGCACAGCTCGTACATTGCTGCCATCTAGTGGCAAATCTGTGCAACGCGCCAAAGCTACGTTCTTAACATTTTATTCCAAATTCCTCAACAAATATTTGTCAACTGAGACTCAGGTTTTGGGCCTATCATCCAGGAGGAAAAGGGCATGGTGATGGCCACACAGGACCCCACATTAAACTGGAATTAAGTGTTTAACGGCAATATCCTGCAAAGGACCATTCATCTGAGTAAGAACTTAGGGTGGGTGAATGCTGAGTGGCAGAGTGGGGTGTAGAGAAGAGGGAGAACTGGGAGGGAAGGAGAGAAGGAGCAGCAATAATTCCAAAAGAGTAATCCTTTGTGGACATTATAACATTTCAACAAGTAGCTTCATATTAAATCTGCACATGAGTCACTAAGAACTGATAGAAAACTTATGGGACAATGAATAGCAGGACCAGAAAAGTAAAACATCTGGTCAACTTGGTCCTATAAAAGTTTACATGAAGAGCTCCAACTTGGTCCTATAAAAGTTTACAAAAAAAAAAAAAAAAAAAAAACAAGCTCATGTTAACGATCAGATTAGTGCCGTTGGAAATGAACCGGGCCTGAGCTATGCAGACAATGTGCCTCTGGGTCATGCAGTAGCGAACTTCTCCATTTTTGTTCTTTGTTCTATTTTCATTTTTTGAGACTCGTGAATTCTTTGTGAAATCTTTCCCATCCCCTCAATTAGCTACCTTGCCTGTGTACCTTGTAGTTTATAGTTATGGCACAACTCTATTCACAGTTATTTGTTTACAAGTCTGCCTGCCACTCTAGACTGAGACCTCATTTGACCATTTTCTATTGTGTCTGGGTTGGATGTGGGACCCACCTCCCCACAAACTGTCAGGTAGAGGGAGATTCGAGGAGGTGTGTAAGCACACTCTGCCTTTCTCTCTGCCAAGTCAGCCCCGCATGAAGGGATTTGTTGTTGTTGTTGTTGTTGCTGTTTAGATTTCTTTATTAAGGTATCACATATTTGTCCTCATCCCCCCATTCCCATCCCATACCCCTCCCCACGTATGCCCCCACCCCCCTGTTGTCCTTGACCACTGGTTAGGCTCCTATGCATGCATACAAGTCCTTTGGTTGATATCTCCCCTTGACTTCCAGCCTCCCCTACCTTCCCTCTGAGCTTTGACAGTCTGATTGATGCTTCCCTGTCTCCGGGTCTGTTTTTGTTCATCAGTTTGTGTTGTTCATTTTTTCTCCTAGATGAGTGTGATCGTGTGATACAGAAATACACTTATAAGAACCAAAAATGAGACAAGCAATAATGGTTATGCTGAAGTCAAATGAATCAGTCTGTAGTGAGTTTCTTTCTGGGCCAACAGTTCTTTTGCATGAAGGGGATTTATACATGAACACAGGACAATTAGGTCAAGTGCTGAGGTCATAACCAGGAGATCTCTCAGATGCAGTTAGAACCCATGGAGTCTGGCATAAATCATTGCAACACTTTGAGAATCAATTTCCCATTTTCCTTAAGATAAAGTGACAGGATTACCTTCTAGTGGAGAATAATTTTGTAATTAACCTGAGTGTAGTAAAAATTAATGGTGTTTTCCATCCCTCTTCTACTTCTATCACCCGGATTTTGGGGGGAGAACTCCGCCTTCCCTAGTGTGACAGAGACAATGCTCTATGTTAATTAAACTGTTTCCTTGTCATCGTGGGAACACAGAAAACCTATATTTCCCAAGCCACTTGCATGTAGGTGAGTTATGAAATGAATTCTGGCCACTGGAATGCAAGTAAAAATGATGTGCCTATTTCTAGGCCTGACCTACTCTTCTCTCTCTCTCTCCCTCTTCTGCCAACACTGTAAGGCAGGTGTTGAGGATGGTGGTTTGGAGAATGGAAGGAGCCAGGGTCACTGTGTTATCACTTAGACGCACAAGAGAGCCTCCTGGCCTCATATGACCATGCTGGAATTTGCTGGAATAAACTGTTGTTGAGTTAGTCATTTTATTTAAACGTCATGTGTTCCAAAAAGCTTACCATCTACTTTGGGAGATGAAACCTGAACCTTAAAAAGAAAATGCAAATAAGAGCAAGCACTGCTATAGTCCTTATGATGAGCCAGGTATTGTTGTAGGCACCTCTCATATAACAACTTACTTAACCCTCGCGGCAGACTTACAGGGTGGAAAACATTATCTCCAATGTGTGGATGAGGAAGCTGGGGCACAGAATACTTAAGTCACTTGTTCAAGAGCACACAGCTAGTAAGTGTCAGGTCTGGGGTCTGAACCCAGATTAGTAAGGCTCCACGGACTATGTTCTTAAACACTATACTTTTATTTATTCAGCACCTATTTGTGCAGGGAACTGTTCTAAATGCTATGGGGGAATAAATAAAGCATGTCTCTATTTTTAAAGAATTGATCATCTCCTAAGGCAAAATTGAGAAGCATCTACTGAGTACTGAGTATTGAGTACTGACTGTATTGAGTACTGAATATTGACACAAGAGAGGTTAAAAGAAGGAAAGGCTAGCAATGCAGTGAGTGTAACAATAACTAACATCTACTGAGCACTAAGTGGACCAGGCAGTGATCCAAGAGCACAGTCACACGCTAACCCATGTAAGCCTCACAACAAGCATAAAGAGGATGTACTGTTATTATCCCACCTGCAAAGGAGGAAATAGGCTCAGAGTCCGATGACCTGACCGCACACCCAGCTAGGAGATGGCTAAGCAAGGATTCAAACCACTGCAAAACCCATGCTCTTACCTGCTATTTCCTCATGACTCAGCAAAAGAGTTATCCAGGATGACTCATGAATTTCAATTTTTGCCATTTCTAGGACTATGAGGTTGAGCTCATTATTTACTAGTAACTTCTCTTAGCTTCAATTTCCTCATAAAATGGAGCTAACAGTTTTCCTTTGCTCACTAAATTATATTCACTAATATTTTTGATATTATTATTACCAGTATTATCGTCAGATTAGAGGCCCATTGCACAAAGATTCATGCAATAGGCCTTCCTTCCCCTCTCTACTGGTACCAGTATTCCTCCAGCACCAGTTTTCCTCCGGCACCAGGAACCCAGGCCTTCGCTCCGGCCACAGCAGAGAAACCAAGCCTCTTCCATCTTCAGTCTTCTGTCATCTTCAGTTTTCAGTCGTCTTCAGTCTTCAGTCTTCTCTCAGGCCGGAGACTTCAGTCTTCTTTCTGTGCCTGCGTATGCAAATTGACCTGCCATCTTTGTCTGCTTAATTTGCATACTCATTCCTGATTGGCTGGTGGGTGTTACAGAGGTACAGTCAATTTGCATACTTCTCTTTTATTAGTGTAGATATGGAGACTAACAAAAGAATGAAGAAGAATGTGTTCCAAGCAAACTTAAGGAGGTAGAAACATGCAAAGATGTGTAACCCTGCCACAAAAGGTCTTGGAGGGTTGGCCACGGATGAGAAATAACTGTCTTACTGAGTTAGTTAGTTGCAGATACACCTGGTAAAGATGTTTCTTTACTATTTTATCAGGAAACTTTCCACGAGTGAAAGTTCTCTGGAATTCCTCTAGCTTCCTTTTCTCCCACTTAGCTTCAGGTCATCAGCTTCATCCTATTCTGTTTCCTGTACTTGAGCTAGCAGTGCCATGAACAAACATTTTTATATCTTTTGCTATGAATCTTTATCTTCTTCAAAGAGGAGTACCTATATCATGGGGGGAGGGGAGGCCGAGGGGGATAAAAATAAAATCAATCCTCTCTTGCTGACATGGATTATCTCTCAAGGCCTAATTCCAAAGCATCATTTTGCCAAAAGGTCCCCTTCACACCAAGCATACGAACGGGATGGAGCAAAGGAAGTGAAGAGGACAGATATATTTGGAAAACAATAAGGAAACTAGTCTGGCTGGTGCATTAGTTCATTTACATAACGTAAAGAATTTAGTGAAAGAAACCCTGAGAAATACAACGTTCAAATTAGCATATGAGGCCCAGGGTGGAGAAACCATTTTTACAAGCAAAGCCATGCCTACTAAAGTCTACCCAGGTGCCAGCCAACCTCTGTACAGGCTGATGGGATGGGGCACATGGCGTGGGCAGTTGTTGGTCAGGAGGTTCTTCACCAGGAGTGGTTGCTCTGAGGACAGAGCAGTGCAGGGGCTGCTGGCTGGCAAGGCTGGGTCTGTGAGTGAGGCTCCAAGCAGGGTGGGTGGGAAGGGCGGGAGGAAGGTGTTCGACAGTTACAAGTGGGGGACATGGACTCAAGGAAATCATGAGAACTAGGAAGAGAGTTCAAATGATTGCCAAGGGGTCCTGGTGAGATGCTAGAGGAAAGCTAATAGTCTGAGGACAACCAAGGCATATGGTTGAAGGTACAGGATGTTAAAATCTGAGTGTAGCAGGAAGGGTGCATAGGAAAGCTGGTCAGAGAGTGGAAAATAAGAGTGGGGACCCATCTGGGCAGGACACCTAGCAGACGGCTAGACCCTGCTCCTAGCTCTCTTGAGAAAAAAAGCAGTCCTCATGTTAAAAAAAAAAAAAAAAAACCAGTCCTGACTGATGACAATCTCTACTTTCTCACCATGTAACTATGTCGGAGAGAAAAGAGGTGTGTCCAGCAGAGGGCGTGCAACACCACAAATACGCTACGTCTTGAAAGAAGCTTGCTGTAAACCACAGGCTCTTAAATTGCTGATGGGTGAAAATGGCGAACCTTCGGAGTGAGAGGGGAAATCAAGGGCAAGAGCCACCAGAAAGGGAAAGCCCAGGGCTCATCTCATCTCGTCTTTTCCGAGGAAGGACTGGCCCTGAGGAGCTGTCATGGCAAATCAGTAAGTTCCCTGCTGCTCCTTCTTCTCTGAGGGAGGGGAGGAGTAGAGGGGAGGGTTTATCATGGGACTATCATAGTTTCCTAGTGCCTCCCAAGTCACACGATGAAGCTGAAAGCAGCTGGCCCTGGGCAAGGTCATGGAGGCGGTAGTCTAGCCCACCTGCCTCTGCATCTGCCTGCTCCCATCACACACACCAGGCTGCCAGGTGGCTCTGTGTTGTGGGATGCACTGTAGTGCGATGAGGACTGTTTGTGTAACTGCAGCACAGCATAGCTGTCGAAATTACCGGTCACATAAATAACCTCAATGCAATTACTTATTTGAACCATACTTCTCTCTACACCCCTCATATCATGCCCAGCTTTGCAGCGAGCCACCTGTCCCCTTCCTATACGACGCCGCCTTCTCCTGACATCAAATCCTCATGAAACGGCAAGGCACTTGCATGTCTACAATAGTATTTTCAAAATATTTCCAATAGGGATTCTTTTATTCGCATTTGCAATAGCCTTATAAATGTATGTGCCTGGAGACACTTGCAATCTTTCCCCAAATCAACACCATTTCCCCAAACCTTGTATGTGAAACTTCATGTACTCAAACTATTGTTTTTGTTTTCCTTTGCAGCTTTCGCCCTTCTCTGAACCATGTGTCTCCTGGCTGTGCGTTCTATAGCCCTCTCGTTTCTTTTTACCTCGAGCCCATATAGCTCCTACTTCGAGTCGGCTTCATGAGATCATGTCTTCTTTTCTGCAAAGCTCATCTGTCCACAGTTCTGCTCCTGAGTCTGCCTAACTACCTGTATAGCCTTACCCTCTGGCACTTTCCGCCTCTCTTTCCCCCACACCCTTCTAAGGGGAGCTTTCTCATTGATGGTAGAATAGTGATCAAAAACATGGCCTCCAGACCCCGGCTGATCTGTTTCAAAGCCTTTTCTGAGCAAGTTGTTAACGCTGTGCCTCTGTCTCACCTGTACGGTGGCAACAATTATGCTGGGTTGTTGCCGAGATTCACTGAGTTCACATGGGAAATGCCCTTAAAGGGGTCCCTGTAATAACAAATGTCAGCTATTGGCCATGTGCCTTTAATGGGTTGTCTTAATTACTAACAGTCGACACCATCTCTGATGTCTCATAGTCTTGTGATCTCTGCAGTCAACTATCTATTTCTATTTTAGAAAGAGACACTTAAGACACTGTTCCCAGCAGCTCCCTATCATTCTTTCCCAATCCTCTGCTCGGCCCCATGTCTGATTTTTGGCTTGCCCTTCCCGATGTGGGCCTCAGCGGGGAGTTAGGCTGAGAAGGTAACACATCTCTACCTTGCAGAGTAAATAAGAGGCTTTTTGAGAGACACGAACGTAATCAGTATCCCCATCAGTTGATGGGAAAGGAATGGCTCTGCTACAGAACCTGGCCAGAGGAAGTGATTCCAGCTCCAGGCAACGCAAGGTGAAACACCTCCTGGGGATCTGCCTCCACTTACCTTTCCTAGTTGCTCTTTAGTCTCCTTGGATTACATCATAGTTATGTGCCTGGCCCACTGTTTAGCCGCATGGCACCCATGGGGCTCCCTCTTTAGAGCACCCACCTCTTGGCCATCCTCCCAGAATTCCCTGCTCAAATGGACCCAAACCTGTGTGTAGCCCGTGCCTACTCTGGCCTCTGCTGGGTTGTCCTTCAGAGCAGAGCCCACAGCTGCGGGCAGCCTCAGGGTGTCCGCTAGGGGCGGGGAAAACTTGGGATGTGAGCTGGGTTGTACACAGGCAAGAGCATGAGCCCTGAGTGTGGGAGGAAGCCAGAGTGAGGCCAGGAGGATGAGCTGGGAGCCTGGGATTTTTAACTCTTGGCCCAAGTCCCAACAGTGTCAGGGCCCAGCCTTCATGGCCCCTCACCGCCCCCCATCTCAGCTCTTGGACAAACTTGAATTTCCTGGACCCCAATGCTGGGTTGTGGGCAAACCATGGAGCCAGCCTTAGACACGCAACACGGGGGTCTGGGGTCCCCGCATTTGTCCTCGGGGCGAGGACCAGGGTCTCTATTTCTTTTGAAGGATGTTTCTCTCTTCTGGTCACT
Organism: Pipistrellus kuhlii; assembly: GCF_014108245.1. Taxonomy (NCBI): domain Eukaryota; kingdom Metazoa; phylum Chordata; class Mammalia; order Chiroptera; family Vespertilionidae; genus Pipistrellus; species Pipistrellus kuhlii. The sequence goes on along the minus strand of NW_023425520.1, from coordinate 7,412,410 downwards.
GAATGTTATATCGCCTCTGGCCATGTCTCCGCTTTGATTTGTTGCTAGGACTTTCCGAGATCCCTCACAATTTCCCAACCTTGTGGCTGGCATGCTGTGCTGACCCCAGGCCTTATCTTATTTTCCCGGCTCTCATTTTCCCTTTGCTCAGTACTGTTTATAAAAGCTTGATATAGTAAACCGCCTGATATCCTGTTTGGACAGGGGGATAGAAAACAAAAAGAGAAAGGGGGAGAAAAGGCTGTCAGCAGCCCTACCATTGGCCTAGGAGCCCCCAGCACACACCCTCTTCACTCTGTGTTTTCAGAATCACAAAGACCAGTTAGCGAGGGCTGTGGGACAGAAAAACAAATGTTTTAGCAGGAACCGGTTTGGCTCAGTGGATAGAGCGTTGGCCTGTGGACTGAAAGGTCCCAGGTTCAATTCTGGTCAAGGGCATGTACCTTGGTTGCGGGCACATCCCCAGTGAGGGGTGTGCAGGAGGCAGCTGATCGATGTTTCTCTCTCATCGATGTTTCTAACTCTCTCTATCCCTCTTCCTTCCTCTCTGTAAAAAAATCAATAAAGTATATTTAAAAATAAAAAACAAAAACAAATGATTTATGTCTGGGTTTCCCGCAAGCTGCTGGACTGATGCAAATCAATATACATTAAGTCTCCCCTCTTCCATGTTCCCGTGTAGCTCAAGGGTGTCCCGAAGAGCCCAGAGTCACCCACACTATCCCACATGGCCTCGGCCACTCCCACATCCCATGGTGAGTCTGTAGCTGGATTCCGGGGCCCTGGTGGCCTCCCCAGGACAGTCTATGAATCAGACACTCAGCTCCGCCATGCAGAGCTCTGCTGGGAACCAGGCCTCAGTGGCCTGGACATACAGCGACAACTCTGGACCCGGGACCGTCACCAAAGCAGGGTCAGAGGGCCCAGGAACACTTCGGGAAGGGCGGTGGTGTGGGAAGGCCAGGCCAGGCGCCTGCCTCTGGAACATCTCAACACAGACACAGCCGTGAAACAACCACATTTTGCTTTATTAGGCGTTCCATAGTAATATAACACAGAGTCCTTAAGGAATAATAAACACGAGACTTATTTGTTTTTTTAACCATAATTATTTTGTCCTTAAGACAGTGGTTACAAAAAAGAAAAGGTACTCTTCTGGCTACACACGATGATGAGCTTTAGCACTGGAAGTTCCTCCTCACGTGTCACAATCACAATTCCAAGGGTTAAGAACCATCTATAACGAAATCCTACAGTTTCAGAGCATCAAGTCACTGCAGTTATTCAGAGCGGAGACACTGTCGATTTAGCTTAGCGGTTACACGTGACATTCATCTAACAGACACACAAGGCAAGCCGACAGGTACACATGCTTATACAGCCTGCGGGAATCGCCAGGCTTCGAGCGGTTTTAAGGAAACAATCCAAAGAACCCAAATGACCAGGACTTGGTACCAGAAAGACAGAAGACTCAAGTGAACACTGAAGAGCTGCGAGTGTTTCTTAGCATCGAAACAAAAAAAAGTACTTTTCCCCAACTGGTTCCAATTTCTCCCAAGGGAAGGTGAGAAAAACAAAAAAAATTAAATATATTAAGTTAACCAATTATTCTTTAAAAGTGCAATTTCCTTTTCAAATAACAAATAAACAACAACAGTAATAAAACATAAGAAACCCCAACCGTAACCCCGAAGGCAAATGGGTGTAGAGACGAGTGGAATGATGGGATGACCTGCGTGTTGGTGTTGAACGTCACAAAAGCAGCTGGGTTATAGGAAAGCCTGCGGACAGACATCACTGAGGAGAACCGGTACACACGCTCGGAAGGACGTGCCACACAAACCAGGGGAGACAGGGGCGTGCACGAAGGCAGCTAGTGAAGGGCCACTGAGACGGGGAGGAGAGGGGAGGTGCTGACACAGGTCACCGTCGGTCTCTACTGGCCACATGTGTGAGGTGTGAGTTTCTCCACAAGTGGCTCTGATGTCACATCGCACTCATCAAACAGATGTTTCCCTTTGCAAAGTAAAGCGGGCTTTATGTCCAATTTCCCCCCAAATTTTCAGAGTCTAAAAGGCCTCCCTGTATTGCGTGATGTCTTTCGAAATAATGGGACAAGAAAACAAAGGTTTCCCCCCAAAGTGAGAAGCCCCACTGTGTCCAGGAACCCCAAAAGATACTTAGCCAGGAAATAGCAGGCTCTTGGGGCCACTCCCACTAGCTCAACAGGACTGGTTGGCTCACTGGGGTTTGGGGGCTCACTTTACAGATTTGATTATGTCTCATCACCAGCTAGCACTGTCCAAAGGATGCTCTCCCATCCTGCAGCCTCAGACTTCTGCCACATCTCGGCACTGCTTCTGGGTCTCTTCAGGACCCAGGCATGACAGTGTGGGGGGTGCCTCGGCCCTCCCCTGCGCCTGGGGAGTGTCTCAGACTCACAGGCACATCCTCATGGTGATGGGTGGGTAGCACCAGTCTTACAGGGACAAGAACAGCAGCTGACTATGGTTGTGATGACAAAGCTCACACCCTCCCAGGCAGGTTCTTATGACCACAGTGGAATGGTAGACCTGGTCATTTGAAAAGGCAGTGGGGAAGGAGAGAAAAGTGTCTCAGAGACGAGGGCGGGAGGAAACAAAAAGAAAGAAATAGACGGGGTGGGGGGGGGGGGGAGACACTGGGGAAAATATTTAATCTGCAGCAAAATCTAAGCCAAAAACAAAACCTGCCCTAAAAGCAGTCAGCCCAGAAGACTATGGAATGGTGATGTGGACATTCTGGAATCTTTCAGGAGGGACACGCCGAGTGTGCCAACCACCTGAATCAGCTTTATGGTTACATAATTGCATCATTAGGATGTCCAGTTCAAACCCCTTGTATTAGTATTGAATTAGGCTTTCTAATTTAGTATTAAAAAAAAAAATCTCCCCCCTCCCCAACCCACCCCTTCCCAGCCCCATAATGAAAACATTTTTTTTTTTTAATTTAAAAAGAAAAAGGCAGCTCTGGGCAATTCACTTTATCTTCTTTTCCAATGAAAAGGAAGAGGATAAATACAACAGAGGTTGGAGATGAGAAACACCCTCATGGTGATTTGCTCTGTTTCGCATGTCTGAGTGCTGGATGCAGTCCCATGAGTGGGATAGTGGGTAGACATGGTGTGATGTTTGTAGATGTGTAGAGAAGTGGGTGAGCAAAGTCAGTGACTCCGGGTGAGGGACGGAGTGTGAGGCCCAAGAGGGAGCCCCGTGAACTGGCTGCCCCACAGTAACTATCACAGGCTCTTTAAAAAAAAAAAAAAAATTAAGGAAGGAAGAAAGGAAGGAAGTCTCAGAATGTCCTCAGGTATCCCATCCCCTAACCCTTATCCCCCAGTGGAATGGGCCCTGGAACTCTAGCCCAGGCTGGTGATGTTGGCACGGCCACCAGGGGGCGCCACGATGCGCTGGGTGGTGCGACGGGGGATGTTGTCGTCAATCTGAGCACCTGGAGAGGAAAGAGGGGTGAGGGTCAAAAGCAGAGTTACAGGAGTTCCTGCTCCAAGGGCCAGACCCACTCTTTGTCCCCTCCAAACTCCCCCGGAAGTTCAAACTACAAAGAAGTGATGGGCTTAAGGTGGCCAAAGACTCAGACGGTATAAAGCAGTACCTGCAGAAGCCTATTGGATCCATCACTTGAAAAAGTAAAGCTATCTATACTAAGAAAAGAGTAAGATGCAAATTGACTGTACCTTCGTTACGCCTACCAGCCAATCAGGAGTGAATATGCAAATTAACCCAACAAATATGATGGGTTAATTTGCTTATGCAGGCACTGACTGGCCAGGGGTGAGGTGGGATGCTTGCATCGTCACCATGGCGATGATGCAGGCTTTCTGCACTGCCCAGCCACTCCTGGCCCCTGGAAAGCCTGGGAAGGTGGAAAGGTGGCTTCGGCCAGAGCGAAGGCAGTGCCGGCAGCCAGGGGAAGGAAGGCCCATTCTTGCACAAATCTTCCTGCATTGGGCCTCTAGAATGTAAAATAACACTCCATTCCAGGCTTTCTTTTGTCTCTTACATCCTCCCCTATTCTGTAGTCTAGGGGTGTCTAACTGAATCAGAGAAGGGGCCAAAATCTAAAATCCAGCCTAAATCGCGGGCCGAATGGTTTACTGAACAGTCATAAACTGTCATTGTGATGGAAACGCAGCGGAGTGCAGTGATGACAGCGCGGTGCGGGCCACATTGCAAGGCCTGGCGGGACGGATTTGGCCCGCGGGCCTTGTGTTTGACACATGTGCTGTAGTCAGTTTGAGTGCAGCTTTTCCAAGGCACAGCCCTCTGGCGTCATGTTCCCCTAACACTACTCATCTCACTGTCTAATCAAAAGCAAGGGAACGATGGTTCCTTACATTAATGACCTGGGGACATAAGAAAGCACAACACCATTATGCCCATTTTAATTTACGACAAAACTAAGGTTCATTATTATTAAATCTTTTGAAATGGGTAATCTGTATATGGCATATATATATATATATATAGCAATGTTCTAAAACCAGTATATCTGACACACACAAAAAAAGATCTAATTAACTGTTTAACACACCATACAAATCTGGATACATATTTGTGGTTCAGAGGGCTAGAAAAGTGGAAGGGTTCTAGTTATGGGCCAAATGAAGGACTGGAAGGAAATTTCAAGTGTAGAAGCTCTGACATCTTGACCCATTCCTCTCATCATCCCTGATATCACATATTTTTATTCAAGCAAATAGCTAACAATTCTCAAATGGCTCTATTCTGAGCTCTTTGCATGCACATTAACTCATTTAATCCTTACAACAACTCCATAAGGTAACTACTACTATTATACCCATTCTATAGATGAGGAGACTGAGGCACAGCTAGCAAGCATCTGGACTACAAAGTTAAGCTGCTGACACTCCATAAGCTGAACTACACAAAATACAGTTGAACCTTGAACAACGCAGCGGGCAGGTGCGCCAACCACCCGTGCAGTCAAAACTCTGTGTATAATTTTGCCTCCCTCAAAACTTAATTACAGTGGGCTCTTTGCCTCTGTAGATTCAACCAAACATGGACCAAAAACACTATTTTAGGTTTGTATCTGTGGGAACCTGCGAATACAAAAATATTGTTTTTGATCCACATCTGGTTGAATCCACAGATGTGAAGGGCCAACTGTATCTATTGGGAAAAAATCCACATAGCAATGGACCTGCACCGTTCAATCCCATTGTCCAAGGGTCAATTGTACTGCGTATTAGGGGAGAAGAGAAATCCTGAAGTACCACCACATCCTTTTCTAGGATGGCCATACTACAGAGAGAAAAAATGTCCTGTTAACGTACGGGGTATTGCACACGGTGTACGCACTGTGCCATTATATGGGATACAAACGGATGTCAGGACTCTGAGACTGGCCACTGGCTGTGAGTGACATCTCTGGTGATAGCAGTACGTCCCACTTCGGGGAAAATGGGAATACCACTCCCTTCTGCCTCTTCTCCTTCTACAGGAGGGATTCCAGACTCAGCAGCCTCCTGCAGAATTGGGCCCTCCCCAAACCATAGCCATACCAGACAAGCTGAATCCAGACTGGTGCAGGTTCCGGACAGGCGGGGCCTGCTGCTTGGCCGGAGACGTCTTGGCCGACGAGGCGGGAGTGACTGTCTTGGGTGTCACGGACACCTCGCACACAGGCCCGTCGTACAGGCCGCGGGGAACCCCTCTCAGCTCCGCCAGCTGCAAGACACAGGCCCCTCGGTTCAGTCCACATTCGGAGGGAGGATGCCTCCTGGGCCACCCTCCCGATGTGGAAGAAGAGAGGCTAGAACAGAGGCCGGTGAGAATTAGAGCTGGGGGGCTCTCCTTAGTGGAGGGCAGGCCAGGGACAGATGTCAGCATGGGGCCAGCTCCACGACTCCAGGCCAGCAATCCTCCTAGGTGGGTCATGCATAACTGGTTACTCAATAAAAATTAACATTTCTTACCATTTTCCCCAATGCACTTCCACTTAAACCTCCAGGAATTCCAAACATTGTGAAAAGGATCTGTTTTGATAGTCAAATCGGGCCCCAAACTTCTTCCTCACTCTCCTTATCATACCCTTCCAACTCCATTGGCCCAGCCTGACGCCTCCCGCCCAGGGCTGCAGACGACTCTCCATGCCCTGAATACACCATGTGTTTTCCGTGCTCATAACATTCCCTCTACACATTCCCGCGTCTCCCTTCTTTGACTTGCCAATCTCCCACTGAACCTCCAAGACCCAACTCAGAATGCCCTCTCGCCATGTTACTCCCCCTCTTTGCCCCCCCCCCCCCCCCAGCTCCTCAGCAGAGGTCCTGCCCCTGAACCCTATCACAGCACATTGTCGGTCTCACTTCCTTCAGGCCGGCTGTGGACACGCCTGACTCCTCTGCTGGTATTCTCAACTCCAGGAATTAAAAAAAAAAAAAAAAAAAGTTTCCTCTTTCTCTGAATCCTTCGTACTCATCTCGATATTCTGACTCAAAGTGCTTAGAAAGGTTTATGACATTAAAAAACAATCCTATGCTCCGAGCTACTCACCCGGCTCCTTGCCTTGATGCGCTTGTAAACGAAATCGGGGAAGGGCTTTCGGGGGATGTAGCGCCCGGAGCCCTCGGTGACGTGAAGGGTGCCGTCTTCCAGGACGATCTTCCCCTGGCTGATGACCACCAGCGGAGAGCCGCGGCACTCCATGCCCTCGAAGATGTTGTACTCGAGAGCCTGCAGGGAGAGGGCACAGGACGCTTGGATACGCCCTGCCACCCTGGCTGGATCTCACCCGGAGGGCAGCACCCACGGCCCCACATCGCATGGACAAAGGAAAGACCCAGAGCCGGAGTCCCTGCCCCACGGACCACACCAGCAGGCGTTAATCTCCAAGACTCAGTCTCTCTGTCTAACACATCTCTTCCCAACGGAAAAGCATGAGGACCTGTACACGCTACAAAACGGAAGAGAAGGATTCCACGCATTAGCAGCGACGTTGTTCTCACTAACTGAAGCGCCAATCAGGTTGGAAGCAGAGGCCTTCCGTGACAGTTCTAAATTTAACCTTGGAGTGGCCATCCTGGGCGAGGGTTTCCCGCTGGGGAGCCTGGTTCTCCATACCGCTAGCGATGTGGTTAAGCTGCAGTCCCCAAATGACAGGACTGGGGTAATTTAAGGGGCTTGTCTTCATAACATGTTTGAGGTTTAGTTCATTTCCCAAACATGCAGCTAGCACCGAGTTTCAAGCTTTTCAGGGTGACCTTGGGAAGGGTGTCATCCTTTCAGGACTGGCTCAAGCTCATCTCTGTCAGGTTACTCCACGGTCTACACTGAGTGGCCAGATTACTATGATCTCTGAACGCATAATAATCTGGCCACTCAATGTGTGCGTGTGCATGCATGTGTGTGTGTGTGTGTGTATTAGAGGCCTGGTGCATGAATTCGTGCGTGGGTGGGGTCCAGCCAGCCTGGCCACGGGGGGAGGGGACATGGGCGGTTGGCCAGCCTGCATGCTGGTCAAACTCCTGGTTGAGGAGTTTATTAGCCTTTTATAATATAGGATATACACTGAGTGGCCAGATTATTAGGCATTCAGAGATCATCATAATCTGGCCACTCAGTGTATATTCTCACAGACTCCCCTGGCATATCTGTGTGCCCTCTTGGAAAACATGCTGGAAGCAAGGCAACAGAAACCAGGGGCACTGTGCTTCCCTCAAAAACTCCACTGGCAGTTTCATCCCGCAGCTTCAGCTCACCCAGGGCCATTCCAACTCCCAAAGGCCTCCTGCTCCTTCCTACCTGCCTGCCCTGCCACAGGCACCAATGCCTGCGCTGAGCCCAGGAATGGCGCATACATAGGCAGCTCCAACCATACAAAGCCGCTTGGGCTTCTGGGAGAATTCAGGCCAGGCTATCAGCACTGAAGGAGTTAGCCTGGGAATGAGCTGTCCCGCTGCAGGTCAGCACCTCTGCCTATGAGCATGGAGAAGCCCCGGCTGGCTCCTTAGCTCACATTCAGTGTCAAAATGCAGTGGTGCTGGCCTGGCCAGTGGGCTCAGTGGTTGAGCATTGACTCGTGAACCAGGAGGTTACAGATCAATTCTCAGTCAGGACACATGCTCAGGTTGTTGGCTCAATCCCTAATAGGGGGCATGTGGGAGACAGCTGATCCATGAGTCTCTCTCATCAGTGATGTTTCACTCTCTCCCTCTCCTTTCTCTCTGAAATCAATAAAACCATTTTTTTTTAAATGCAGCAGTGCTGACTGAGAACAGCAATGAGAGAGTCAGTGCTGCTCTGAGGCTCCGAGGACTCATGTGGCAACAATGGGAGGAACGAGGCAGAGAGCACTTGGGAGGAGGGACCAAGTGTGTCCCCACGTCTTTCATCAATTCTAGGTCACTCGTCCCTGAAGTCAGAATGTATCTTGCAGCAGGTGGACCTGCACAGTCTGTTGCTGTCAGTGGAGACTGAGCCGAGTGCCCCCAGGGGGACCTGGGCTTGCTTTTCCCCCTGGCCTATTGGATGACCACACGGAAGCCATTGGATATTAAATTCCCAGCTTCAGGCTCCTCTGGCCCTACAGGCAGCAGGAACTCAGACCTCCAACTTGCATGAGTACCGGCTTTCGGGTCATAGTCTCCGAGGAGGCATTTTGTCCTCTATATCCACAGCCAAAGTCAAGGCTCACAGACTTTTTCCCTCACATTCTGCGTGGCAGATTCCCCTCTCACGTACCATACGCTGAGCACAGGCTGGTCCTCGGTGGCACAGCGTATTTTCAGAGTCTGCCTCACCTTGACTGTGATGTGCCCTGCTGGTGGTACATAAACTGAGGGAACATCTGGGCATGGATGGCATTCAGATGTGGTGAGATGCAGAAGCTGTGTGACTACGGGCAGCTCACTTCAGCCCTGCCACCTTCCAAGACTTGGTGACAATCGCAACACAAAAAGCATCCTATGTGTGCAGGCCCCTGAGAGATTTCTCTCAGCTCTGAAATGACCTTGGGAAGGGTCATCCTTTAAGGGCTGGCTCAGCCTCCATCTCTGTCATGTTCCTCCACAGCTAACGGTCTACGTTCTCACAGACTCCCCCGCGCCCTACTGGAGGAATGGAGTCAACCTTGGAGCCGGTGCCATCTGCCTTGGGTTCACATCCTGGGCCACTATTTGCCACTGTGTGACTTTGGACAAGTCCCTTCCTCTCCTCTGAGCCACAGCTTCCTCGTCTACAAAAGGCCCACTTCACAGGAATGGTGCTAGGATCACGAGACATAGAAAAACCAGAGCAGCTCGCATGCTACAATACTTGACACAAAGCAGGCGAGTAAGATACACTCCCTCATTCACTGCTGGTTTCTCACTGCACTGTCCCAACAAGACTGCAGGTCCTTTAGTGTCAAAGACATCGGAAGACACACGTATTGAGTTTAACTGCATGTGAGGGACTGAGCATGACCCCCGCAAGAGCTTTGGGCCATCAGCCATTCCAAAACGATGGAGGAACCAGCCCCACGACTCTAAGTGACTTAAAATCAACAGGTCAGTGGTCAGATCACAGGGAGTTCAGAGCCCACCAACTGTCACACCAGCTTAATCACTCCCCAGGGTGGATGTGTTTTTTGTTTTTGTTTTTGTTTTTTTTATGTATTTTTATTGATTTCAGGGAGGAAGGGAGAGGGAGAGAGAGAGAAACATCAATGACAAATCATTGATCGGCTGCCTCCTGCATGTCGCCTACTGGGGATCAGGCCCTCAACCCGGGCATATGCCTTTGATCGGAATCGAACCTGGGACCCTTCAGTTCACAGGAAGATGCTCTATCCACTGAGCCAAACCAGCTAGGGCCCCAGTGCAGAGGTGCTTAACCTACATCCATCAGGGCCCCTAAATTACTCATCTGGCTGGATGCCTGGGAGATCCAAGCAGAGGCGTAGCACCAGGCTGTCAATAACAGTTATCTTAAAGCTCCAAATTAAAGCCAATCGGCACTGTGGCAGGAAACGCTGTTACATGGGGCAGCCTCCTGTCTGTATTCTCCCAAATGATGACTGCTGTACAGGCGTGTGTAGGGCGGGCTCTTTAAAACAAGCGAGGATGAAAAGGAGACACTTTTGGAAGCCAGCTTGTCCTAGATGAGATTGCCTGGCGGTAAAGGCAGGGCAGTGCTGTCGCCCTCGAAAGGTTCGGATGGAAGGCCTGGAGGGAGAGCCTGTCTTCTCGAATCATTGCTCCTTCACCCAGGTTAAGGGCGCCACATGCAAGCTCCCAGCGAGGTCATCTGCAGTTTACAGAATGAGTCCCGCTCCGCCCTCACAGGAAGCACCTCTGGGGAAGGGCGGCAGGGAGGGGAAGCATCGTCTCCACTGAACCCCGACCCAGAGGCTGCATATGCAGTCTGGCAGGGAAGCGCGCTGGACAATTTTGGGTTCTAATTCTGGCTCTACCGCAAAATAGCTATGTAACGTTAGACTGAAGCTCTCTGAGCCTCCGTTTATTTATCTTCCCAATCGGCATAATAACACCATCCCTTTATTGGAAAGGCCAAACGAAAAAGAAACTGGGAAGGAAGATGATGTTAATTGCATAGGAATAAGGGGTTCACTGGGCAGGATCCGCTACCTGTAAAGAAGCCACCCTGGACCCGAGAGGTTGTGATTAGGTTACAAGTCGGTGTGGCCGTAAGGCTGTGCTGCAAAGCTAAGCCAGCCGGCAAGAAAGGAGGACGGAAGTCAACTATAAATAGATACCAAGGGTGGAGCAGCCTTCCCGGAAGGCACCCACCGTCCCAGCACCCACAGGTGCCAGGAGAGGCTAGAGGCAAGCTCCACACCTCAAACCCCCCTGCTCAAGTGGGAGAGGACCGGGGCACAGCAAAGGGCTGTCCATCCCTTCTGGAGAAATGCCGGGAGCCAGCCCCTGAGCTATGGCGGTACTGGGAAAGGAGTCAGTACCTGCTGGCCCAGGCTAGTGGGGGTGGGCCGTCCAGAATCAGATTCCCTATTGAGTCAGCTTTCAATTCGGAACTTTAATTCACTTCCAGATTCATGAGTTTCTGACAAAACACTTCTGTCCTGGGTCGATTTATTTTCCAAAGCTCCCTTTGCCCATATTCTTTCAATAGTGTATCTATACAGGCACATTGATATATCTATACAGGCACAGTCACACGTGACTTTTTCTATAAAGAGCCAGTGGTATCTAACATCTCTACCTAGGGCCCCTGATTTCACTGACTCACGGGACATCCAGAGACCTGATCTAAATCCCACACTCCCAACTGAGGAGCTTGAGACGTGACATGAGTTACTTGCCCAAGGTCCCAGTAACAAGACAGGGCATCCCCAAATTCTGCAGTCTGGACTAAGAGACAAGAGTACCTCAGCAGGGTAGCTGGACAATTGTGGTTAGAGTATTGTCCTAATATGCCAAGATTGCAGATTCAATCCCCAGTCAGGGCACATACAAGAATCAACAAATGAATGCATAAAAAATCCCTCTCTCTCTCTCTCTCTCTCTCTCTCTCTCTCTCTCTCTCTCTCTCTCTCTCTCTCTCTCTCTTCAATAAATGAATTTTAAAAATTAAACAAGTGACATCCCAAGCTCCAGATCCTAAAATCACATCAGAATGGCTGCAGGGAGTATCTCTTCTATTTGGAAAGAAGTCAAAGTCAATTAGCTCCTTGAGATAATAGGAGCCTTTGTCGGCTGTTTCTATAGGGCAGCACTGACGTCAGAAAACAATGGCTTAAAAGAATAGACATGCCCAGTGGGCACCTCAGGAGTGTTTATTTAGATCCCCTGCACGGGCTGCCATGGGAGGTACTGCACCAAAGTATAAAAATGGATTGGTGTCTGACTCCTAGAAGCTCCAGTGTCCTGCATGATTGGAGGCTCTGAAGGGCTGTAAGCAGAGACTATCTGTAAGAGAGGCTGTGGTACTCCAGAACGAAAAGAATAACTTACCGTCAGTCTTTTTTACCTAACTAAGGAAAAAACAAAATTATCAACAAAATGCAAATTATAATATATCCCAGGCCAAGTTCATTCCTCTCACAGTGAGTTCTCTCCCTCAATTCTGGGACTCTCCACGCCTGTCTCTGAGACTGTGATCTGTTTGGATTGGGAGCGCACAGTGAACAGGACTTACGCTGTTGTGGGTCTTAGCAGAGATGGTTTTAACGCTGTCGGGGTCCCAGATGACCAGGTCAGCATCGGAGCCCACAGCAATGCGGCCTTTCCGGGGGTAAAGGTTGAACACTTTGGCTGCGTTGGTGCTGGTCACAGCCACAAACTGGTTCTCATCCATCTTCCCAGTGACCTGCAGAGTAGAACACCACACACACACACACACACACACACACACACACACACACCAAAAGCAGGTCAAGAGGTTGAAGGGTGGACTGCGGCTCAGCAATAAAAGTGAACACACCTTTGATACATATGACAACTTGGATGTTAAGGGCATTATGCCGAGTGAAACAGCCAATCTCAAAAGGTCACATATAGTATGATTTCATTTGTATAAACATTCTTGCAATAACAAAGTTACAGAAATGGAGAACAGAAAAGGTGTGGCAGGGGAAAGGAATGAGTGTGACTGCACAGGGGCAGCATGAAGGGGCTCTTTGTGGTGACAGGGGACATCTGTACCTTGTTTGCAGTGATGGTTACATGAATCCCCACAGGACAAAATCACACACACACACACACACACACACACACACACACACGGCACCATCTTTGATCTCTGGGCGAGATGCAGCTATGGGGGGAAATGGGAGGAGGGTACACAGGCCCTCTCTGTCTTCTCTTTGCAACTTCCTCGGAATATAATTATTTCAAAATGAAAAGTTTAAAAAAAAAGTTGACAGGACTGTAACGCCTCTTGAGGAAACATCATTAGACTGGAGTGGCTGTCCTCTTCAAAGACACAGCACAAACCTAGGCCTCTGGTCTGGCCATTCTAGAGGTCTCAGCCCCACATCTGTGTTTCTGTAGCCAATGACCTTTCCTCATGTCCTTCCTGCACTTTCTCATCTCTACCATGTGTGCTCTCTGTCCTTTCAAAACCAGAATTTGAGGCCATGCCTGCATAGAAAACTACCCTAAAGCTGAGCAAAGGAAATGAGTTGGTGTTTAGAGAAAAATGACAATGGTCCATAAGCTTATGAAAACATATTCACTCCAACTAGTAACTGACAGGATTGAATGAAAGACAAAATTCACCCATCAAATCAGCCACATTTTGGAAATTTTTTATGATAACACCAATGAGGACCAGGAAGAAGATACTGGGGGATGTCACACAATGCTGGCAGCATATAAATGGATGCAGTCTTCCTGAAGGTAACTTTGGCTATATACTGTATATATAGCCAAAAGCCCAACAAATATACACATCCTTTGACCCAGCAATACCACTCCCAGAAGCATAATAAAAGATACGTCCAGCGATATTCATCCCAGTAACAAAACCAGATTTCCTATGGGAAGCTGAGCACTGGGTCAGTCCAGTGGACCGCCTGATGGGCCCAAGAGGCTGCCATTTCTTCAGTAGGGTGGGAGGTGGTTATCTGTGAAGGTACAATTCAATGACATACCCAGTTGCAACTGTACAACTCGACTTCACTGTTCGCATGTATCACCAATAAGGAAAATATTGTTTGGTGATGGTAAGACATAAAAGTGCATGACAGCCTGGCCGGTGTGGCTAAGTGGTTGAGCATTGACCCACAACCAAGAGATCACTGGTTCAATTCCCAGTCAAGGAACATCCCCAGGTTGTAGGCTCAATCCCCAGCAGGGGGCATGTAGGAGGCAGCTGATTGATGTTTCTCTTTCATGGATGCTTCTCTGTCTCTTATCCTTCTCCCTTCCTTTCTCTCTAAAAAATTCAATAAAAACTTTTTTTTTTTTAAGTGCTCTGAGGCTTTCATAGCTCAATTCTTTGGATACTGCATGAGAAAAATAAAATTTCACTGCAGGTGTAACTTCTCAGTCACAGCAGAAAATTATTTCCACTTAAAGTGCATACCCAATTTCTCAACTTAAAAACATGCAATTAAAAATCACTTAAGACTACTTATGCAGTTACCACCAAATTACTGACAAAACAGAACTAAACAACTCTTCCTGCATTAAAAAAAAAAAATCAGAAACAACATAAATGTTCAAAGAACATAGAGGGGGGAAAAACAAGTTTTTCAGGTATATTTCAGAATGTGGAGACCTTTTCATGAGGTATTATCTTAATAAAACAGGCCGTGGTGTTTACACACTCACACACACACACACACACACACACACACATATCATACACACACGTGTACTCTTGCACTGACAAAAAAAAATGGAAAGACATATGGCCAACATATCAATTGTCATTAAATCTGAAAGATGGTGTCATGAGTAGTTTTTATTCACTTCCATTCTTTCTGGAACAGGGATATATTGTTTGCATAATTTAAAAAATTCATTAGGAAACAACACCTGTGCTGTTTTAAAGCACTGAAAATGCAAAAAGTCCCAAGACCCTTCAAGGTCAGAGTCTGCTCAAAGCAGGCCCACCACAAGCCTGTGGTCATCGTGGTGGAGATGCTGAGCCCAAAGAGCCCTAAGAAACACGTTTAAGGACATGGAGTCCATTTCCAAGAACCGAAGGTTAATGGAGAACATCGCCAGCTCTCTAAGGAAGCTTTCTCCTGACTAATCAAAAAGAGTCGCATTTTAAAGACTGTGGGGTACTGTTTTTTTAGTCTCCACGGATTACAGAGGTTAATAATAAAAAACATATATGAAATATTTAGAAGGAAATGATCTATATAAGGAGAAATCTTGGATTCCCAAACCTAACAAGTATTGTCATACAAGTCCCAGCTTCTAGAATTTTCTCAACTGCCATTGCAAGGCTGACATGAGACCCATGGCCCTCCGAAGAGGAGGCCGGGGAAAGCTGGGCCAGCCCGGGAGGGAGACCACGGCTTCTTACCACAGCCTTATCCCAGACGACGGACATCCGCTCCTCAGTGCCATTGGTGCCTTCGGGGATCAGGGTGAAGTTGTCCTTTCCGACCGCCTTCTGGGCAGTGTTGAAAGTGCAGTGGGCACTGCCAGTGACCTGGAGATCTCCACTGGAAGGGAAACGGGTGACTAGCTTATAACTACTACTCTTTGGCACCTATTTGTAAGGCGTCTTAGGGTGTCATCACACTACAGTGAAGTCCTTTGGATATTGCATTCATTCCTGTCGCTGGGCCAACATTTTTATTTTAAACTAGAAGCCCAGTGTGTGAATTCACGTAGCGCCACCCACTCATCTGCAGTCCTGCCTTGACATGGGAACCTGTCCACGCAGAGTTCCTGGCCCAGCCCCCAAACCCTCTGGCCTTCTCTGGCCCCTTCAAGCCCCGAGCTCAGTCCCTCCAGTCACCTCAGGCTGGTCCCGCCTTCTCTGGGCCCTTCAAGCCCCACCCTCAGTCCCTGGAGTTGCCTGAGCTGGTCCCGCCTTCTCTGGACGCCTCCCCACTTCCACCCTGTCTCCAGAGCAATGCCCCAGCTAATATGCTAATGACCTGGTTGTTACCCATTACAGCATCCCAACCATTAGCATATTAGCTCTTTTTTTTAATTTTTTAGAATTAAATTATTATCTGTGTACATATACCATTGCCCCCCCCACCCATGCATATCCTCCCTCCCCAGAGTTTTGTGTCCATTGGTTGTTCTTATATGCATGTATACAAGTCCTTCGGTTGATCTCTTATCTTCCCCAGATCTCCCTACCCTCTTTATTAGTACAGATCGCCCTCCCAAGGATGGTGTCAAAGTGGCAATCCCCTGTTCCCATTTAGCCAACTGAGTTTGGAGAACACGGGTCTATCTGCAAGCTTGCGTCTGCCCACATGTTGTAAGCCACCAGGTCCGGTTGGTCTGAGCGAAGACTGAGAATGGGAAGTGTGAACAAGTCACCAAGACTCACCAGGACAGCAAGGAGTTCAGGAAGTCCGGAGTGGTCGGGTCAGGGCTCAGGGGCGGGGAGGTGACAAAAGCCGCGGCCTTGGCCCAGTTCTTGCTCCAGTAGTGGGAGCCATCAGTTCCCAGGCTGGCGGTGACGGGCTCGCCGTACACCACGGTTCCTGGTGAAGAGAACAAAGCTGAGGACCAGGCCATGAGGGAGAAAGGAAACCAGCCTTGTTGGGAGGAGCCAACTGCTCCGCAGCATGTGAGGGACCCTCACCATCCCTTCAGAGAAGGTGCCAGCCGCACCTCGCAGGTGAGGACATGGATACCTGAGGCCAAATACCTCACCCACCAGAGCCACCAACTCCACATGTTCACCTTGGGACCTTGCTCTTATTTTTTTTAAATATATATTTTGATTTCAGAGAGGAAGGGGGAGAGAGAAACATCAATGATGAAAGAGAATTAATTAATCAGCTGCTTCTGCACACCCCCTACTGGGAATCAAGCCCACAACCTGGTTATGTGCCCTTGATGGGAATTGAACCTGGGACCCTGCAGTCCACAGGCTGACCCTCTATCCACTGAACCAAACCAGCTAGGGGGACCTTGCTCTTCTAACTCAACACACTCCATAGGTGATCCCAAACATTCCACCTCCTACACTGACCATTCCCAAATCATTAACACTCTCAGACTGCATTCAAGCATCCCGTCCCAAGTGCTGTCTAGACTCATACTTTTGGATGATCCATGGCACCTCAAACTTAACCTTATTGCTCACCTAATACTCCCCCTACTCTCCCAACACTTCCCAGCACCCTCACGGTGTCTAGTTCTGGCTAAAGAGCTGAGAGAGGGGATTAGATGTTATACTAAGGGGCTGAAGCATTTGAGAGCAAACACAGATCCAAGAGATGGAGCGGCTCAGTGAGTCACCACCTGAAGGGAACTGCCGTTAGCACCCCGAGTCACAGCTGGCTTTGCAAGAGAAACAAAGGGCTTTGCAGTACATACTGCAATCTCTGAGCTTCCAGAAGCCTAGTCTAGCTTAATGAATGCACTATAAAGAAAGTCTGTTCCCTGATGCCCAAATCATGTACTTCTCTGTCCATTCATGTGCACCCCAGACAGGTGGGAATCATTTACATCATCGAATGCCAACTTCAATGGCTGAAATCCACCCTTGAATCCACTGTGTCCCATCCCTTAGCTAAGTGGTCGGCAAACTCCTTAGTCAACAGAGCCAAATATCAACAGTATAACGACTGAAATTTGAGAGCCAAATTTTTTAAACTTAAACTTCTTCTAACGCCACTTCTACAACATAGACTCACCCAGGCCATGGTATTTTGCAGAAGAGCCACACTCAAGGGGCCAAAGAGCTGCATGTGGCTCCGAGCCGCAGTTTGCTAACCGCTGCCTTAGCTCATTGCCCCCCAGCTCATTCCAGCAGAGCCTCCGGGTCAGAGTTTAGGTTTACTTTTGCTTTCCTAACCTTCTCCCCCAGCTCTCCATCCATTCTCCATGGCACTCCCAGAGTGATCTCCCTAAGACCGTCTTCCCAGGCCACTCCCTTCAGGAAGTCCTCCCGAGGAGCACTGGCCTTCAAGGACAAAAACGAACTCCTCGCTGTCACAGCTGCTGCACGCCACTGTCCGGGGGCCTAACAAAACCGATCTCCGCATCCCCATCATCCAAAACGCCATCCCGTTCTCCACGCCAATACTCCAATAACCACCCCGTTCCGAATTTTTGGGTTCTCCACTAGATGGAGATACCCTAAAGAACACTGCCCGCACAGGGAGGCACTCGGTAAGTGTGTGTTACGGTGTTCTTTTATTAATGAAAGGCACCGGAGCTGAAATATGATGCCAGGCCAACCTACCACCTCCAGGGACCCTCTCTCCTCACCTCCTCCTACCACAGGGCTACCCCGCCCCCCAGCGGTCCTCCCAGCCCTTCCCCATTCTCCAAACACAGGGTCCTCAGGGCCAAACACTTCTTGGTCAGGAATGTGTCTCCTTTCCTCCCCACAGCCTTTCCAAGGCCTTATCTCCTGATAATTACACCACAGGCTCTCTAAGCTGCAGCGGCAGCTCTGAGCTGGCTCCTCCCAGCTGTCCCCTCCAGCCTCAGGAATTTCATAAAGGAGTCCCTGTTCAGCCAGCGGTGTCAGAGGCCACCGCAGGCGGGCGGGCGGACAGCTCTCTGGGGGAAATCGGTAACAACCCTGCAGCAGGAGGGAGGGCTCCACACCCGGGAAGCCGCACCCAGAAGCCAGCCCCTGGAACCCATGCTCAGAATCCCCTGGCAGGTCTCCTGAGTTCCGGGCCTTCTCAAAGCCTCTCGGACAGAATTCAGTCTGAGGAGCCAGCTGGATGTAAACAGCTCCGGCTCATTCCAAATAGAAAAACTCCGCACACCACGAAGGCCCTGGCTGCCACCAAGTCCATTTATGAGATGCAAATGGCTGAACAGCACCTCTGCTCGGGATCCAGGCCTGGAGCCCCGCTGGCTGTTGCCAGAGCCCAAGGCCGAGGCTGGCACAGGCAGTAGGAAAACAAGTGACTCTTAACCCTAAAGTGCCCAGATTCTATTGACATTAAAAAAGTTCCAGAGAGCAGAACCACTTGGAGAAAAAAATCCTGAACCACCATAAAGTTCCCTGACTTTCCCTTAACTTGCTCCTGCTCACCCTTGGCCTGAATCTGCCCTGCAGCCCTGCTTTGGAAACCCGAGTGCAAGGAGGGGTTGGCTCCCGATCGCATCCTGACTCCCCCTCACGTGCGTGCCCTTGACTGTGGCCCTCATCTCGGTCTGTGACATACAACTGCTGGCGGTGCGGGGCTGGTGCACAGAACATGCTCTCACCATGAAGGAATGAGCTCAGCTTTCCACCTCTGGAAAACCCAGAGCGAGTCAGAGCTTCAAGGTCACTGCTGAGCAGCCCTGCCCGAGGCCCAGGCCAAGCCAGGACTCCTGGGCCGGGCCAAGCCGAGACAGGGGCACTTGGAGACGAAGAAAGGCAGCTTGAGGTTCATTTCTGCTTTGTCCTTCCTGTTCAGATTCCAAGGGACCCTAAGGTGCTGCGGTCTTGTGGGTTATTCCTTTTCTTCAGCCCCTAAGAGCAGGGCAGGAGTTAACCCATCCTGTGGGAGACCCCCACTCCAGGGGCATATGGGCCACTGCTGGGGGCAGGGGACTGCTCCTAATCCCAGGGCACGCTCCCGTTTGATGCCCTGTACCTGGGTGAGCCACGCAGGAGCTTCTCAGCCTCTGTGAGGCCACAGACACCACTGAGCTGCGTGCCAGAAACAATCACGGCTAATCAGAATGAACCACGGGACAGGCTCCACTGGCTGATCAGCACTCCTCTAATCACGCTGTGAGGCTTTCTTGGCGGAGGCTGGACCTTCCGATGTCCTTCTCCGGGGACCGTCTGAACTGAAGGATGGGACCCTGAGCCAGCAGCTGGCAGGCTCCCCAGGCCAGCCGGAACTGCGGGGCCCTGGGGGCCGGGGGTGCTGATTCACAGGGGCTGGGGCCTGAGAGCATTCGTGCAGAGTAAACGGGAGGCTGGGCTGGGACAGCGCCCCCATGGACAAGAAGTGGGACAAGCCCAGAGGAGAAACGATGGAAGACTGGGTACGTGGATTTCAACAAACAACCACGAAAGCACAGTGAGGACACTGCCTGGGTCTCTGTCTGTCTGCCTGTCTCTCTCTGAGTCCAACCAAGCCAGGAGCCAACAGCCGGGCCTACCCATGAGTAATGCCGTCAGACTCCAGAGGGCTCCAGAGGAAGAGAATCCACGTTCCCTGAATGAGTCTGGGGATCGCCCCTCTAATCTGATTTGTTTTAAAGGCACTAATGACTCATTTCCAGTAGGAAGGAGGGCAACAGGGATGTGAACAATATCCCACCACAGACACGCTTGCTACTTATTCTGTGAAGCAACGTTTGGGTTGATACCTTAGAACACTTCTGTCAAACGGACTAGACATCTCGGGGGAAAGAAAGGCGGAGCTCGGGATTCAAGCTCACAGCCCAATGTCACAGCTGTGGCCCCAGGTTCTGCCTGCCCCGGAGGAGAGGCTTATCGGCAGCAGCCTGGGGCCTCACACGCTGGAACCTGAACAGACTCCCATCCCGCAGTGGCTGCATTACAAGGCAAACTGCATTCCCAAGGGCTGTGTCTGCTGCTAAAGGGAGGGCTGTCTGGGAAGGAATTTTTGCCTCCAGATGGCCTTGGGGCTCCAGCTGCAACATCAAGTCTTCCCTGTCTCTCTAAGCCCCCAGGCCAGCCTGCACATTTCAGACTTGCCAACGCCTACAACTGCCTGAGATTCCTTACATCTCTCTCTCTCTCCCCCTCCTGTTTCTCTGAAGAGCCCTGGCTAACAGGTTTTATGGCGGGCACAAGCCAAGTCATGCACAAGCCAAGTCGTGAGCCACTCTTTGGGTCCCAGATGGCTAGGCTGTGATTGGCGTAACACTAAGGATTCATCCCCAAGTTGGGGTGGTCCTCCGGGCTCCGTCCATGACCACATGCTTCTTTCTCATTGCGCCTGAGTCATTCCTACTGACCCGCAGGTCAAAGGAAGTCTCGCCTCGGTTTGGGTTCCCAGAGTTTGATGTTCCTCAGCAATCACCAGATGCTGTGACCCTTTCTGCATCTGGGTGGTGGGGATGGGTAAGGAGGAGGCGGGAGAAGGTTGTCTACGGGCTAAGACCGGGCACTCACGGCCTCCACACTGCCATCCACACGGGGGGGGGGGGGGGGGCATTGCAGCCATACTGGGCCGCACATGTGGACAAGATGCAGTCTGAGGGAGCTGCTCCAGAGCAGTCCCAGAATGGTCCTCCGTGGAGAGGGGGCTGGCCAGGAGTCCAGGTCCCGGGTTCGGTTTCCCATAGGATGAATGAGCTGGGGAGCACGATACTCACTTCCACACTCAGTGTCTCTTTCCTGCTAGGAGCCTACTACATGGACCAATGTCTGAGTGCTTTGGAAGATTAAAAATTGCTCAGGGCAGCCTGGTCCTGGCAGGCCCACTGGACGGCACAGAGGAGGAGGAGCAGGTGCAAGGCCACTTCTGGGGAGCACTGCGGTCCTGGTGGGTCAGGCGGGCATGTGAAAATAGTGCTCATTTATGTTTTACCTCATGTCCTTGCTTCCCCTAACTCCTCGTTTTAGATTTAGGACCAGCACAGGGGGACCAATCAGAGAAGAAGGTGTAGGGTTAGGATTTTCCAGTAGCGCCCACCGGCAGAGACACGGCGAGTCCTCCCGTGCTGTGTATCTGAGACAGCGGTGCCTTCCTCTGTGCTGACCACACATGGCTGCACCTCTTTGGAGCACTGACCATCTGCCATTGTGACTTTCTGCCCTGCCCCCACCCTGCTGGGGAAGGAGCTAAGGGAAGTATCACCCAGTAAAAGGATATCGTAACCCTAGCCAGTTTTGCTCCATGGTTAGAGCATCAGCCTTCGGAAGGGTCTTAAGTTTGATTCCGGTCAAGGGCAGGTACCTTGGTTGCAGGCTCAATCCCCTGCCCAGGTCAGGGCATATGCAGGAGGCAACCAATCAATGTAACTCTCACATTGATGCATCCCTCTGTCTCATATTAGCTCTTTATTATATGGGATTACATTCAATGTTTCACTTTTTGTTTCTTATTGTCATCCGAGTACAGAATGGTTATTAAAACAAATGGAATGGGCTGCCCACCATCTCCCCCTTTTCAGACACCGTGCCCGCGCTGCGAGGAAGCAGCAGTTGTGACGTGCTGGGCGCTGAGGCTGACTCCCATGCACACCGGCGTGTTAGAAGCGGGTGCCTGGGTGATGCGGGGCCTGGAGAGGGCGGGTCACTCACAGTCACCATCTACAACGTCTCCAACAACTCACTGCCCATTCTGAGCCGGCGAAGTTATTTTAGGCGAAACTTTTATTTCAAAAAGGCAATTCCTTCCAGCTGCCAGGACAGGCTGCAGGAAGAGGACAAAGTGCCATGCCAGCTGGTCTGCAGCCTGAGGACAGAGGCCCGGGGGGGAGGGGGGGAGGCCTTCTGCAAGCCGCCCTCTCTTGGGACCAGCTGACTCCGTGGCCACTCAGCAGTGTGATCTAGATCTTGCCCCAAGTCACCCAGTGAGGAAATCCTTGTCCTCCTTATCTACGCAGATCCCACCCCACAGAGAACTAGAAACCAGACCTCCAGGTCCAACTGCCCTCATTGACAGAGAAAGAGGAACGCAGAGAGAAAGGTAAAGGGAGAGGAGAATGAGAAAGAGAGGCCAAGAAGAGACGCAGAGACCAGGGAAAGCAGGGCAGAAATCAAGAGAGAAACGAAGACACAGAGATGGAGAGAGTAACAGAACAAGGAATAAAAGAAATGGAGAAATATGGGATTGGAGAGATCCACAGAGGCAAAAGGGCGGGAACATAATGGAAGATGGGAGGAAGGAAGGAAGGAAGAAAAGAAGGGAGGAAGGAAAGAAGGAAGGAAGGAAGGAAGGAAGGAAGGAAGGATGGAAGGATGGAAGGAAAGAGGGAGGAAGGGAAAGAGGGAGGGAGAGAAGAAATAAGGAAGGAAGAGAGGAAGGGAGGGAGGGAGGAAGGGAGGGAGGACCCTCTTATGATGGTCATGTTCACATCAGGCCAAGAGCCACCTGCGTCCACTGGGTGCGATCAGGCTCATGCGGGAAGCCACCCACCCAGGCCAGGAACATGTGGTGTGAGAATCCAAACTCGCTGCCAGGGGCAGGTTACCGCCGGGCTCGGCTGCATCCATAATGGATGAGGCGCCCACGGAACAGCCTCTGGAAGCTGCACTTAGTAAATTAGTTTCCAAGAGCTTTCTCCATGGACTCCCAGCCTCCGCCCAGACTATACCAGCACAGGGTACAGGGAGGGACTTGAGCACCAGGAGGGTTGGGCAACATCCCCTGCCCCACACCCCCAGGCAGGCTCTCACCCAGTGACAGCACCACCAGCCGCTGGGGGAAATGCATTCTGCAATGGAAAGATGCCCAGAAGGGGGCTGCGGCTGCAGATGGAAACTGACGTCACCTGTGTACGTGCCTACTTTACGTAGACTGCATCGAATTAACCCGACCTCTCCAGAGGAGGGCGAGGCAGGGGGAGTGTGCCTGCCCACCCACCCCTGCGGTGCTCGGCTTCAGATAGATGCCGAAGGCCGCACGGAGGAGCAGGGGAGAAACCAGAGCTCCCGCCTTGCTCAGCCGTAATTAGGTTAATGCCGAACGCGGTGAAAGCGGACCGCCTGGCATGAGGGTCTGGAAAAGGAGCCCTGCTCGCTGCCACGCCGGCCTGCAGCCGGGCAGCCGGCGGCACCTACCCTTCTTCCGGGCCTGGGCGATGACCTCGGCCGCGCTCTTGCTCATCACTTTGGTGATGTACAGGGGGCAGTTGGTCTGGTTGGCGATGGTGATGGAGCGGTTCACGGCTTCGGCCTCAACCTGCAGAGAAGCGTCTGGATGTGAGACCCGTCCCCACTCCACGAGCCCGTCGGCACCCTCCACCCTGCAAACAAAGGCCACGATGCCTGGGTGACCACCGCGTCCGCAAGACTCTACCCCGAGGGGCACGCCACATGGGACCTGCCCAGCATCACTCCGTATGGAGTGGAGTGACAGCCATTCCTTCCCGGCCCTGCTGAGGGATCTGAGTGGGGTTGGCAGGCTGCAAAGCCAGCAGCAGCCGGAAGATGCGCAGATTCTCGGGCCTCGCCCACACCCACAGGACCAGCACCCCTTGGCGGTGAGGCGCAAGGTGGTTTTTATGCTTGCTGCCATCTGAGGACCACCAAGCACAGAAATACTGCTCTCGTGTTAGTACTTCATTCCGGCTGCACGGTTTCGAGCCAAGACCGTCACTGAAGTGATCATTCGTGCTGGGCTTCTGCGCGAGGCTCACAGACGAAGCCGGCGCCGACCGAGGGACAATGCGGCCTCACAGGGCCCCGGTGGTGGGGGGAGAAGAGGGGGAGCAGGCAGCATCTGTGCAAACCCCAATGCCTCTGTGTGTGGAGCGTGGCCGTGGCCAGCCACAGGCTGGTACGACCTCCAGCACAAGAAGGGAAAGAGCTGCTCTAATTAATAACGGGATGCTTAAAACCGATGCTTCCATGGATGAAAATTCAAAGACCCCCAGGTGATGACTGCTAACTGCCTGCGCAGGTAAGACCACTTAGAATAGGGGTGTCGAACTCAATCAGAGAAGGGGCCAAAATCTAAAATCCAGCCTAAATCGCGGGCCGAATGGTTTACTGAACAGTCATAAACTGTCATTGTGATGGAAACGCAGCGGAGTGCAGTGATGACAGCGCAGTGCGGGCCACATTGCAAGGCCTGGCGGGAAGGATTTGGCCCGCGGGCCTTGTGTTTGACACATGTGACTTAGAACAAATGATATCCTCCGGAGGAATCAGCCATGCGTTTGAGTAGAGCTGTGACACAACGATGTCAGAACGCCTTTTCCTCCCTCCCAGACCTGGGGAAAGGCTGTGGCTTTATCTCTGTGAGGCAGGGCGCTGGGGGTTCCTCGGCTTTCTGACGCCTCCAGTGCCCATGCTCGGCGGTTCCCAATGTAAAGCCCGGTACACAGCAAGTGCTTGGAAATGTTTCCTGGACAAATAAACTGCTTCGCCCTGTGTTCGTGGTTAAAGCGAGGCTATTCCATGAAGAGCTGTGAGTCTCTTCGCAAGAAATGACTGGACTCCTAACTGAGTCATCTGAGCTAAAGTCATCCACAGGAGTTTAGCCAAGAGCTGACGTTCTATAATTGCATTAACTGGCGATCTAATTTAATATCCTAAGACAACACTCCCATTTGGCCTTTCAGGCATCAAATATGTGAAGAGAGATGTCTAGAAATCTGAAGGCAAACCAAATGGCTCTTGAAAAAGCTCATTAAACATCCAAATATTTTTAATTCCTGGAATAGCTAACTGATCAGCTCCCTCTTTCTCCTGGGCTCCAGTTACAACCAAAGTGCCTCTGGCCCAGGCAGCACACAGGACAGACGTCCTCCATCTCTGTGGCCTCCTCACAAGTCTGCAGATTAGCCCAGATGGTGTGGCTCAGTGGTTGAACGCCGACCTATGAACCAAGGGATTGCGGTTCGATTCCTGGTCACATGCCCAGGTCCCCCGCAGGCTCCATTCCTAGTGCGAGGAGGGACAAGGGTGTGTGTGCAGGAGGTAGCCGGTCAATGATTCTCTTTCATCATTGATGTTTCTCCCTCTCTCTCTCCCTCTCCCTTCCTCTCTAAAGTCATTAAAAATGCATATTAAAAAAAAAGTCTGCAGACTGAAAAGGACTCCACCAGAATCCTCATCGCTTCCCAGGGGTGCCAGTGACTTCCCAATTCACTGTCCCAACCCAGACACTTTGAAAGCTCACAGAGGCACCATTCATAACGGCAGGGAGCAATGGGTGGGGACTGGGCTGTCCCGGGTGCACTGGGATGAGTAATCATCCTAATTAGGGAGTAAATGGAGCAAAAGTGTCAGTTCTATCGCAGCCCTACCCAAGAGGACCGGCTTCCAGGAAGACGGGCTTTGGTTCGGAGAATCCGGGTCCCAGGGTCCTGTCGGGATTCGCTCATCCCCTGAGAGGTTCTGACCCCACTTCCCCCACCCTCGCCCAGGCCTGGAATGAGGGCAGAGGCCAAACTACAAGATTAGCTCGTGGAGAGAGAAGGTCATTTACACAACTCTCCAGGCTGCACCCAGAGCCACGAAAAAATCCACATTTCTCCTTCTATGTGTATAGGTGTGTGCCTGACAGGCAGCATAACTCCCTCTCTCTCTCTCTCTCTCTCTCTCTCTCAGGCAGCATAACTCTCTCTCTCTCTCTCTCTCTCTCTCTCTCTCTCTCACACACACACACACACACACACACACACTGCTTTAAATACTGCTGCTTTAAAACACTATAAAAATAGTGTTAGAACTAGAAATAAAACTATCATTTGCCTCACCATAGAGCTCTCAGAATGTGGGTGGTCCCTAGCCCTGCTTTCTGACTTTGAAAATGAGCATGCCTCCCTGGCTGGCAGTACTCGGTGGTTAGAGCATCAACTGCACACTAGAGGGTCTCGGGTTTGATTCCTGGTCAGGGACATATACCTGGGTTGCAGGTTCGATCCCCCGCCCTGGTCAGGGCACATGGGAGAGGCAACCAATTGCTGTTTCTCTCTCTCCTCCTCCTCCCTTCCATCCACTCTCTCTTAAAAAACAAAAATTAATGGAGAAGATATTCTCTGGTGATGATTAATAAAATGAAATTTAAAAATGCAACATCCCAAGGTCCAGAGAGAAAAGCAAACTAGATAGGGACACAAAGTGTCAGTACACACAACAGTGTTAATACACACACCAGCCTCAGGACACACAGAGTCAGCACACACAACAGGATTAACACACACACCAGCCCCAGGACACACAGGTCAGTGCCAGCATGCCCTTCATGGCTCAGTCCCCAGCATCTATGTAGCCCTCAAGGCCGTTAGAAAGTTCCTTTCAGTAAACAATTCTTCGACACCCTCACTTCCGAGCCAGTCTTTCCCCCTCCCCCCTATCATAGGGGTCACGCTCTCCTCCACCTTGCTGCCCCCATGGGGCTGCAGTCCTACTACGTGCTGGGACCTTTGATGGAAAGGTGCTTTCTAGATTTCTGCAGTCCCTGCGTCTCCCTTCCAATCTTCGCTGCAAACGGCAGCCACGCTGGCGGCCCCCGGGGTGCGGGGAGAGCAGCAGAGGCGGGGACCGCTCCGCGCAGCCCAGCGCACGCCGCAGAGCTGCGTTCTCGCAGGCTCTGCACCGCTATGTCCTAGGGATGGCAGCATCGCCCCCGCCGGACAGCGAATGAGGCTCAAGGCTCCCAGAACGGTTCCACATTTTATCGCTCACGTAGGGATTAATACACAACAGACCCCTGGTTGGCGACAAGCTGAAAATTGCCACCAGCGGCGGAGGGCGAAGGCGTGGGACGTGCTGGCAGCTATCCTAAGGGAACACGAGCCCTGTGCCTAGCAGAGGGCAGGGCCTCTGAGCCGCTGGGAAAAGCAGGCGGAAGAGAACGTCCCCAGCAGCAGTCCCTCGGGAGATGAGAGGTCGCCCCAAGGAGCTAAGGGCTCCCCATGATGGAACGTTCTGCCAGCCCCCAGAAAAGCCTCCGTGACCCACTGCTGTGGATTCCGAAACACTCAAAGCAGCAACTGCTACAAGAGAAGTCTCTTGGGACAACGGCCTTGATTTCTGTGGTCAAAACGGCAACCAGAATGGTGTTCCCCTGGTAGCTTCGGCGTATCCAGCGAGCCCAGGGCGGGCTCTGCGTTCTGATTTGGAGTTTGCAGGGATCTGGGGGTGCAGAGCAGACAGCAGAGAGAAGGGGAAGCAAGCCCCACCAAGACTCTCAATTGAAAGGAGCGCAGGGCCCACAGAACAGCCTCGTGGAACAGGGAGAGCGGTGTTTGCTCTCAGGGCCAGCGCCTTCCTGCCACCTGCACAGTCAGCGGGACAAGGCGGGCAGCTCCTCAGCCAACGCCTGAGAAGCGCTGAAAGGCCACACGTTCTACTTTACTGATTTTTTTACAAAGAGGAAGGGAGAGGGAGAGAGAGCTAGAAACATCGATGACAGAGAAACATCGACCAGCTGCCTCCTGCACACCCCCTACCGGGGATGTGCCGCAAACAAAGTACATGCCCTTGACTGAAATCGAACCAGGGACCATTCAGTCCACAGGCCGATGCTTTATCCACTGAGCCAAGCCGGTTAGCACACATTCTGCTTTAGAAAAAGCGATTCTCGATCACGTACGATGTGGGCCCCCGCCCACGGTAACTTACAGCCTCACCATCCAAGTCCACAGTTCTCAGCCTTGGTGCTTGCAAGGCCCCAGCTCCTCATTTCCCTCCCCTACTTCCAAAAATTGGACCTGCCAAACCCTGCTGGTCACCCTGGGCAGACCTACCACGGGAAAACACACAGTTCTCTTATGCTTTTAGATAATCCCCGTCACTAATGCTCGGTGACTGGTAAGAGAGATCCTGGAGGCCCCAAGATCTGAACCACGAAACCCAGATTGCAGGACGCTGATGGAAAGCTGTTGGTGTCCCCCAAGAAAGGGCTGAGAATCCGAGACAGAGAGAGGAGTGTTCAGGCTAAGCAAGCCACACTGCTTTATCCTCCACTCCGTCTCCCCCTGCACTCTGCCTGAGCAGACACAGGAGGGTAACCTGTGACCTCGGATGACCCAAACAGCCTCAGGAGCCCCAGCTCTGCGCGCAGGAGGGTGTGCAGCCCTGGCAGCCCAGGAACCTGCAGGGCCTTCGCTGCATCGGCAGGTGCTCACCTCCTCAGGCCGGCTCAGCACGTGTCCCTCGGGGCCCGTGATGCCCAGGTCCAGGATCCGCTGCTGCTCCTGCGACGTTTAAAGAAAGCCAGGCCGTCAGAGGCTGTGTGTGTACACGTGCATGTGCGTGTCTCTGTGTGGGACCGCAGGTGACCTGGGTAGTAAGTTACTCAGGCAAGACGTAAAAATGGTGCTGCTGACCCCCTGGCCCTCGGGCCAAGACCCCATGAAGAGAAAGGCTCACTGCCCGACTCCCAGGCCTGCCTGAGCTCTCACAGGCCAGTCACAGCCTCCCAAACGCACGCAGCTGCTCCCTGGGATGCTGGTAAACTGTCTGCCCGTGGGGCTCCACAGCCACCCCACACAGACAGCTGCACCCAGCACGGAGAGACTCCCGGTCTCCGGAAAGGGAGCAGGCTGTGTGTCCCACGGAACGCACCAAGAGCGCCTGCGGCCCCCGCTGCAGCGAGGCCACACAGCACCCAGATGGCCCCATCAGGCCCCCTGCTTTCCCTCCCGGGGCTGAGCGACAGAAGCCATCACTTCCCAAGCCTGCCCCCCGCCCTGCGGCTCACGCAGAAAGCAGCGATGGACAGGAAGGCGCCGTACCTCTGCGATGATGTCGCCGTTCTCTGCGTGGACTTGGGCGATGGCACCGATGTCCCGGATCACGCTCAGTACTTCGTAGATCTGGGGGGGAGGGAGTTGGGGTCAGAGACGGGGACCTCCAGCTTCCTGTTCACCAGCACAACCCTGTCCCCGACGGCCACAAGCTCCAGAAGTGGCCCCCATCTCCTCGGGGCTTCTACAAGCTGGTGTTTTTACGGATCCGGAGGGCAACACTTCTGGCCGAGTGTGGCAGAGCGGACCCTCCAGTCATCAGCAGAGGCAGAGTAACCGAACAGGATGTGAACAGAGAGTAAGAGCTCAGAGGAGACCCCAGGCTCTGCGCACATCCCTCAGCCACACTGTCGGATGGCGTGCTGACTGCCGAGCCGGGTACAACCCCAGTCCTGGCTCACATCATCCCTAAAGGTGGAGTCAGAGCCAGGACTTGACCCACCAGCCATTGCCCCTGAAGCTAAGGGATGTGCATACACTCGAGGCCGCTCTCAAGACAACAGCCTTGGCCCCGTGTGCCAAATGCCAAGGAACGGCTCAGAAAAGCTACTCCTCTTACCTGGGAATCCGTCAGCTGGAAGCGATCTTTGAAAGCCATGTACACGAGGAAGGAATTTACCCCTGGAGGACAGACAAAACAGACAAAATGCATGACTGTAAGTGGCCATCCAAACAATCTGGAAGGGTATAAAACCATTAAAATATTATGTGTATGCGTATGTGTATTATATACAGTATAGGCAAAAAGTAGGTTTACAGTTGATGGTATGGAAAAAGACGTACAGGATATGGTTATTACATTATTCCAATAGCTTATTAACTGTGTATCCTGTACTCACAACCAGAAACCTACTTCTGCCCCCACCCTCCACCTCCTCACCCCCCACTCCCCTACCTCCCCACCCCATTCAGAGAGAAAGAGAGACAGGTGGAGACGCAGAGAGGATGATAAAGCAAATGAGGTACAATATAAACAACTGGTGAATCTGGGAATAAAGTGTGAAAGCTTTTTTTAGTATTCTTACAATTTTCCTCTAGGGTTAAAACTACATAAAAATTAAAAGTTGCTGTTATGTGTACACCCACACAAATACACACAGCAGCAGCATTCCAATACCAAAGAGTCGAAGCAACCCAAGTGTGCACGGACAGACGAACGGACAAATACAATGTTGCACAGTCATCTAGTGGCATTTCACTCAGGCTCAAGCAGGATAGCAAGAAGCTAGGAAAACTCCTTGGCAAGTAAAGTGGGGACACTGACAGACAGCCGAGCAATTCACGGCGGATACAGAAGGTCACTTCCTAAAGATAACACTTGGGTCTTCGTTGTACTTGAGCTCCAGGCCCAGGAAAGCAACAAAACCAGGTGGGTGACATCAGGACCAGCTGCAATGACTAATGAATGAGCCATGTCCTGGCACTGGCCAATCAGTGGAGGCCACGACCCTGACGACCTGACCACCTGGAAAAGCTGAAGAATATTCTATTGAGATCTTCCCCTAACATCTGCCCTAAACCCTCAAAACAAAGGAGCCAGCCCACCCTCTGGGAGTACCTTCCTCATCCACCTCCCCCACCCATGTGCATCTCATAAACTCTAAGAGTCCCAAGAGATTTGTGACCAGGGGAGCAATGGGCAGGAGCAGCTCATCCCGGGTTAACCCCCAGAGCCTGTCCCCTTTCCTCTGACTTTGCAGTGAGCTGACTGCAGCCCACCCCAGCTCATTTCTTTCCTGTAACATTTTTAGGGAATCGAAGCAGCCCCACACAGGTTCCCTCCTGTTGCTGCTTCTACTCTAAACCTTTCCTTGTTCACTGTCCCCAGATTTAATACACATACTCCCACAGTCACCTGGAGTCCCGTTGTGAAATCTTTTTGCATGAAGTCAAGAACCTACACACTACCAGTGCCCGAGGCAGACCCAGTCCGGGCTGGTCCCCTTTCCGGTAACATTCTGACACTTGCCACAACACGGCTCAACCCTGAGGATATTATGCTCCGTGAAAAAAAAGCCAGTCACAAAAAAGATAAATACTGCAGGATTCCACTTACATGTCACTTTCATAGAGACAGAAAGTGGAATGGCAGAGAATGGGGTTGCCAAGGGCTAGGGGGGAGGGAGAATGGGGAATTATTGTTTAATGAGGACAGAGTTTCCGTTTGGAAAGGTGAAAAGTTCCAGAGGAGCATGGTGGGGATAGTTGTTCAACAATGTGAATGTACTTAATGCCACCAAACAGTACACTTACAGTGATTAAGGTGGTAAATTTTGTTATGCTGTATTGTACTGCAATTAAAAGTTAAAAAGTTTTCCCCAACTGTTGTGACTTTAACAAGGCAATGAAATAGAAGACCTTATTGATGAAGATCTGTAATGAGTCTTTTCTGTGGTGAACAGACTGCCCTCCATGCTGACTTAAGAAGAAGGTCCTTGAGTGTGACAAGCATATGTTGCAGTTCTCATCCTGGTAATTTTAGAGTTCTCGCCTCCCTCGTGTGAGAACAAATATATCTGCCCAAATGGCAAACAACTGTATGACAACCTCACAGCCTTGGAGCTTAACCCAAGGGTGCTGCTGGCAGTGCTGTGAGCTGCCTAAGTTCAAGCCTCAGGACATGTCGGCCCTTCTCTGTTGCCAGGCAACAGTTGTTATGGTAACTCTCTTGGTTGAGTTCGACTAGATTTATTTCTAAGTATCAAAAGTTAAATCTTGGCATTCTCAAAAGTGAGAAAGATCAAGCTACTTCCTTTTCTGTTAGGCCTTCATAGTAGAAAGAATCTTAGGATATCTAGTACAATACCCTCCAGTGAGAGTTGGTGTTTTCTTTTAATTGAGACTTAAAAAATTTAAGGAATTTGCCCAAGGTCACACAGCTAATTTGTGGAAGAGCAAAGCAATAAATCCAAAACTTTATATTTCCATTTTGGGCTACTTCCACCATATCTCTGGATATCTACTACTACAGGCCCAGTGCACAAAATTCGTACATGTGTCCCTTAGCCCAGCCTGAACCCTCTCCAATCTGGGACCCCTCAAGGGATGTCCGACTGCCCGTTTAGGCCCGATCTTACTTGGGCAATCGGACATCCCTCTCACAATCCAGGACTGCTGGCTCCTAACTGCTTGCCTGCTTGCCTTCCTGATTGCTCCTAAATGCTTCTGCCTGCCACCCAGATAACCCCCTAACCACTCCCCTGACAGCCTAATTTTCGCTTAACTGCTCCCCTGCCAGCCTTATTGCCCCTAACTGCCCTCCCCTGCAGGCCTGGTCGCCCCCAAATTCCCTCCTCTGCTGGCCTGGTCACCCCTAACTGCCCTCTCTTGCAGGCGTGGTCCCTCCCAAATACCCTCCCCTGCTGGCCATCTCGTTGTGGCCATCTTGTGTCCACATGTGGGCAGCCATCTTGTGTATTGGAGTAATGGTCAACTTGCATATTATTCTTTTATTAGATAGGATATCTATATCTAGCAATTTCCCTCCTGCCATTTTATTCACAACTCATGGGACTTCTGAGCTTAGAAATCTCTGAACTCGAAAGCAATAGATGCTTCCCCAACAGTTAAGATCCAATGAGGTCTACATGTGACCCAGGTCTATAGCCAAGTTTAAGGGATACCTGCAAGAGGATATAATTTGGTTATACCACTCAAAATCCCAAGTTTCCTGGGGATAACAGGCTCCCAGGGGCATTTTGAAGTAGTCAAGATCCCTTCAGCCTCCCTGAAAATCTTTCAGAACCCAGTCCTTGGAATCCTACTCCCCAAAAGAGTCCTATGGATCAACAGACCCCTTAGGTTTTCCCACAATCTCCTCACCCTCAAATCTGTCCTGGTTCTTCCAGGTTTGCAGGAAGAAGCTGCTCAAGTCTTCTACCCCAGGTCCCAGGCACTCTCCTGTGACTGCCCAGAATCCTCACTGGCTCATCACTCTCGTAGCCTCAACTCCCCAGCTTGGCTTGGGCACATGGTTCCCTCAAACCAATAAGCTGCAAGCAGCTGTTACATAAGAGCAGGTCCCTAGAATAAGGCTCAGGTTCTCATATCAGTGAAAGCTTCTTTGGCTGCGCTGGGTGTGGCCACCTCCAATCAGCATGAGCTGCAGCCGAAGCCCTGTCTCCCACAGGCCCGGGGTGAGACCCAAAAGGGATCTATTAAGTACAGAGCTTGTCTCCACAGGGCTGTGCCAGCCCATGACCTGAGGGTGCTGGGTCCACACAACCTACCGTGATCCTTCACCAGGGCCTCCATCTCCTCTTGGATGCCCTTGTGCCACTCGGTGATGTCCACGTGCAGAGAGTAGTCGCAGCAGGACTTGCTGTCGGCCCATTCCCTCCACTGGTCGAAGGCAGCCAGCAGGCTTGTCCCAGGCTCTGGCACGACATGGTCAACTAGAAGAGAACAGGCATTTGTCATCATCAACAAAAGCCTCCAGGGCCACAGGCCAGCAGCTGTTTTTCCCATTTCAACCCTGCACAAGCCTTCTTGGTTTCAAAGTCGAGATGGTGATCTCTACAATCGGCTCCTAATAATCCACTTAAACCAGGTGACTACCCAAGAGGGAGAAAGCAGAAACTTGGCATGGCATGGTCACTCCAGTAAAACCACGCATGAACTGCCCAGATCTGATTTCCCAGCTCAAAGCCCCTGAAAGGACACACCTTGGGCACATTTCGTGGACAATGAGTCATTATGGACAATGGCAGTGTCAAATGGCCAGCCCGAGCTGCCAAGCCCTTCCTTGTGTTAATAGCTGCTTGTGAGACGCCCCCCACCAGACAGCAAGGAACTTGAAGTTGCTGGACCCCAGCCACACAGACAGAGCCTTTTCAAAGATCCCCGGCCTATCCACTCTCTCATCACCACTCGTATTTCTGCAGCATAATACCACTTTGTAAATTAAGGGAGAGCTTTCATCAGAAGAGTTCAAAGTGTTTTAGAACTGTGGTCATTGTTATATTATTATTGAGCTCGGCTGATATGGAGAGAGAGAGTTCTCTGGAGTCAAGCGGACCAGAGGTTTTGGGTAAGCTACTTAACCTGTGCGGGTTTAAAATGGGGGTACTGTGTACCATATACATTTGCCGTGAAGATTAATTGGGACGGCGTATCAACCTTAAGTCACTCCCTCATTTAAATCTGCCAATGGCTTCCTCTTGCTCTTCAGATAAAGACTAAAGTCCCCAACAAGGTCTGCGTGCTCCGGCCCATGACTGCCTCCACCACATCACCTTGGGAGCACCGACCCCTCCCAGGCTGCTCTCACTTCCTAAAATATCAGCCTGCTCCCTTCTGCTATGGGGCCCTGGCACATGTTGTGTCTCCTAGGGGTTGGAGAGCTTCCACCCAGTTAACATGGCAACAGGAAGTTTACAGGATCTATTATTACTCATCTTCCACACAGAGACACTAAATTTCAAAATGAAATCACTTGTCCAAGGTCAAATCAAACTTGTGCAGCCAAGAAAATAAAGCCCAGGACTCTTTACCCCTTAAGCAATGATTCATTCTGCTAAATAAAATATCACATTTTCTAGACCCAGCTAAGCAATTCTCAGCTAAGAAAATGCCAGCCCAAGCAATGCTAGTCAGCTCAGGTTTCTGAAATGGATCAAATCTTGCAGATGCTGCTAAATTGGAATCAACTGAGCTTGGCTCTATATGTCTCAAAAATGTGGGCATTCTTGGCGGGTTGGAGGGGGTCAATGGTAGGAAAAAGAGGACAAAGGTAATACTTTCAACGATAAAGAATTATTAAAAAAAAATGTGGGCATCTAAGCTGAATTTTCTTTTGACAATATTTACTTTTTATAAGCAGTAGTATATGCAATTAAATGGGTACATACATAGCTGGCACTATAATACAATGTTGTCTAATGGAAGCAATGAGGATGTGTGTACTTCTAATACAATCGTTCCATCTAGAAACCCTGACAAAACAACCCCAGTATCTGTCCTTGTGTTTCCCTGCTTGGGAAGGAGGGCGGTGAGCAGTTTGGACAGAATCTCCCTAGTCACACCCCACTCCCCTGGCTTCATCTCTAGCCCTCCTCCAAACCACTCTTCCTAAACACCAGAAGGATCCTAATCCTTTAATCCGGTCCTGTCATTCCCTGATTAAATCCTTCAGTAGCTGGCCACCATCTTTAGAGGACACATTCAAGCTACTCCCCTGGGCCCTGTGCATCCAGTCCTGGCTCATCCCCCACCCTCACCCCTCACCCCTGCATTCTCTCTGCCACCTGCTCCCGGCTCTCCACCATCAGGCCACCCCAGCTGTTTTTCATCCCCTGACCAGCCCAACCCCTCCCAAACTCCCGGCCTTTGTGCAAGCAGTACTCTCTCTGGAAATCCATTCCCCCTGTTCTTTAGTCAGGCATCTCCTCCTCCCCGTGGGGCTAAATGTCACCATCCCAGGGCCACATACCATCTGCAGGCATTTCTGTATCCGTTTCCATAATTTATGATTTAACTGCCTGCACCAGGTTCCACATGCCATCACAGCAGGCAATAAGGGCCTGAATACAGTAAGTGCTCAATAAATGTTTTCAGCAAATGAAGGACTGTTCCCCCCAACCTTGCAAGACCAGGTCAAACAGAAGGAAGTGCTCTCCTGGAAACACATCAGGATTTTCCTTTTCAACTCCAAGAGTGTGTAAGAAAATCCTCAAAACTCCAGGGTATATGAAAAATTATCTTGAGAGTTTATTAAAGCACAGATCCCTGGACATCACCTCAGGGTTTCAGGTTCTGTGGGTCTAGACTGCGACTGGAGAAATTGCATTTTCACTAATAAAAGAGAAAGATGCAAATTGACCGTTCCTTCATGACGCCCACCAGCCAATCAGGCGGGTGTATGTGAATTAACCCAACAAAGATGGCAGGTTAATTTGCATATGCAGGTGCCAAGTGGCTGGGGGCAGGGTGGGACACAGGTGTTCCGCACCACCCCAGCAGCTCCAGGCCTCTGGGCAGCATAGGAAGGTGGGAAGGCCGCTCCGGCCTGAGCAAAGGCAATGCCGGCAGCCAGGGGAAGGCAGGCCCATTCTTGCACGAATCTTCCCGCATTGGGCCTCTGGTTTTTAATTAGCTCCCTGGGAGCTAACGAGTCTGCCTCTGACCACCTGAACATCACTAAGGGGAGGTCGTTTCCCATTTACTTCTCCTACACCTCTATTCACTTGTGCCCGTTTCACTGCACACAACAGCATTATCACTTACACACACAGCGTGGTCCCCTGCTGTCATACTGTGGCTCCCCTTCATGTCCACAAACACTCCCACAGTTGTGAGCCCATGAAAACTCAGGACAGACAAAGCTGAGGGCTTCAGGGAAGTAAACACATTCCCTCCGGGAGCTCATGACACTCAAGAAATGTGTCCACGAAAAGCTCCCACATGTTTTCCCACAGTCCTCCTTCCGTAGAAGCTCTCCTGGGAAGAGCTGGCCCAGGGACAGGGCAGAAGGTCATGCTCACTTCCGAAGGGAGTAGATCTCCACTGCCTTCCCTCGGGTGACTTCTAGGCTATCTGTCCCTATGAGCACGGCTTCTGCCTTGCAGCTGACTCCTCCCACTCATTAAGACATGAAGGAAAGCTCACTAGCCCAGCCTCACATCCCCCACCCCCCACCTTGCCCCCAGCAATGAACAAAACACAGACTTGGGTTCAATGGGCCCCGAGTTCAATTCGAATTCTTGCAGCAGCACTCCCTTACTGCACACACTGTCTCTGGGAACTCTATTTTCTTCATATATACTGAGTGGCCAGATTACTATTATATGATCTCTGAATGCATAATAATCTGGCCACTCAGTGTGTGTGTGTGTGTGTGTGTGTGTGTGTGTGGTCCAGTGCATGAATTTGTGCATGGGTGGGGTCCAGCCAGCCTGGCCAGGGGGAGGGGACACGGGTGGTTGGCCAGCCTGCCTGCTGGTCGAACTCCTGGTCGAGGGGACAATTTGCATATTAGCCTTTTATTATATAGGATATACACTGAGTAGCAAGATTATTATGGGTTCAGAGATCATAATAATCTGGCTACTCAGTGTATAAACCAGGGGCATGAAGCCACCTGGTAGGCAGGGCGGCAAGACCTAAAAGCACCTGGCAAAACGGCAGCCAGTGTTCATGCCCCGGGCGAGCAATGGGAAACGCCACCGTGGTGTCGGCAGCAAGCCCGTGAGTCTGGTTTATGAGGGAGCCATCAACCTGCCCCAGGACAGCGGCCTGAATTCAGGCGTGACAACCGGTGTCCAGAAGTGCTTTCATCTAGAAGACACCAGCTATTTCCAAAGGACTGTTATTTCTTCTCTTTAAACTGTCAGAAGACCCTAAATTCCTCACGGCTTTGTTGCGATATAATTCCCACGCTATACAATTCACCCAGTAACATGGAACCATTCAGTGGTGTTTCGTCTAGTCACAGGGTTGTGTAACCGGCACCACAGTCTATTTGTAGAGCGTCACCCACCAAAGGGGAATTACCCAAAGAGGAAGCCCGGGCCACGAGCAGCCTGGCCCTGCCAGTCCCGGCTGCAGGCAGCCTCTGGTTTGCTTTCTGACTCTATGGCTTTGCCTGTTCAGGAAATTTCATACAAATGGAATCATACAAGCAAGATGTGGTCTTTTGTGTCTGGCTCCCCTCACTTAGCGTCATGTTTCCAAGGTTTGTCCATGTTGTAGCGTGTGTCAGCATTTCATTCCTTTCTACTGCCTTGAGTGGTCCTGGAATCCTATTTTTTTTGTTTACTGGATATTGCAAGGTATTAGACACGGAGTAAACAGGCTGCTCCTTGGAATTTGAGGCATTTAAAGGGCCCTGGCTTCTTACAACTTTTGTTTTGAGGGAACTGTAGGTACACATGCAGTTGTAGAAAATGATACAGTGAGATCCTCAGACTCCACCCAGGGTCCCCCAAGGGGTAACATCCTGCCCGACTTTAGGACAACATCACAACCAGGAGGTCGAGAAGACCCCAAGTTTTTAAAAAGCCAGCAAAGCAGTTGGTCTATCTGGTCAGCTCTCAAGGGGCCCTTTTATTTAAAACACAGATGCTAACAAGTCATCACCTGCTGCGGAACTGCAGCGGCTGAGTGGGAACCACGCTCTGTGGGAACGTCGGCGTGGGGTTAAGCATGTGGGGCAGAAAGAAGGGGGGTGGGGTGGGAACGCCCTCCCACTAGGCCCCCACCTCCACGGCTCCGAAGCCTCACAGTCACACCCTGGGGCTGTTCTAGGAACTCCTTTAAGTCAGCACACGCACCTCCCTCGCTCCCATCAGAAGCGCCCATGTCCTGTCTCATTCCAGGACCATCACTGCCTCATTCTGTAGCACCCCCCTTACCAGCAGCCTCTCCCCTTTCATCTTAGATAAATGAAGAGATTTGGATTCAGGGCAAACCATCAAGGAGGCGGCAGCACACACCACCGCTGGCTTATCCGTGGCCCTCCCACGCTGGCATCTATTCAGCAAAATGGTGGTGACCCATCCAACAGGGAAGGGCTTTGTTGGTGCGAGATAAAAGCCCTGGGGAGCCCGGCCTGCCAGTTAGAACAGGGTTTTATTCTGGAAAAAGGCAGAAAAGGAAGAGAAAGCACCTGTCCCTGGGAATCTGCAGAGAACCTGCAGGAGGGGTGGGTTCAGATGTGCGAGTGTCTGGCCAGTTCTGCCCCTTACTCATCGCGTGGCTTTGGGCTAGATCAGTGGTCAGCAAACCATGGCTCTTTGGCCCCTTGAGTGTTCTAATGCCACTTCTTCAAAATAGACTCGCCCAGGCTGAAAACCGACTTCTGCGCATGGGCCACAAAGTTTCAATAGCACTGTACGTGCGCACATACACGCGGTATTTTGTGGAAGAGCGAAACCCTTGGAGCACAGCCAACCCATCTAGACTCACCGTGGCTGGCTTTAAAGCCCCAGCCCTGCTCAACCAACAAATGTCTGACTCTGTCTCTCTCTCTCCTCATCCCTTCCTTCCATGCTCTCTAGAAATCAATGGGGAGGAGGGGCAATCCTCCTGAATGCTGGCGAGGGGCCCGCTGCCTCAGGGTAACGCTAGCTGAAGAAAGAGTGGCCAACTTTAACCTAAAGGCAGTATGGGAATGATGCTTAAAATAATTAACATGTATCAAAAACTTCCCATGTGTCTGGTGCTTGTCCATGCATGGCCCATGGTTTATCTCCTTTCACCTTTGGACCCAGCCCCTGATGTCAGAGCCAGGGTTGGCCCCAGTCTTCAGTGGAAGCAGCTGAGGGATGTGGGATTAAGTAACCTGCTCACTTAAAGCACACCCGGCAGAGAGCCTGACAGACAGAAGCTGTGCGGTCCCAGCACCTGGGCCTCGGCCACATCAGGCCCTGGGGGAACGGCTGGAGGTGGTCCCTAATGTGTCCTTAGCTGGTGCCTCCACTAGGGCGGGGTGGGCTGTGGCTGCAGAGCCCCTGCTCCCGCCACCTGCTCCAAAGAGCGGGGAGGGGCGCTGAGTAATGAAATGCAGCCTCTCCCCTTTTACTGTTTATAATTACAGCAAGTGGTTCAACAATTCAATAAACAGAGAGGAAAACTGCAATTAGCCTAATTGTCCAGACATAGCAGCACGTGCTTCTAACTGCTCCAACCTGGAGGCACTTGAGTATTCGCTTATTTCTCCTTCCCAAACGTTCTCTAATGTAATCTCGCTTTTAAGACAAACGATATATTCATGTAAACCAAGAGGAGCCGAAAGCAACTGTTCCGCCTCCAGCAGTCGCTGCTGGAATCATTAAACTGGAATCCAGCAGGAAGAGGGCTGAGGCGAGGTCCAGTTAAATGTGTACAAACCAAACAAACAAACAAACAAACGCTTAGGTGGTCCGCTGAGCAGCCAGCTTGGGAGGGAACAAAGAGGTAAAAGATAAAAGTCGTGCCCTTAAAATATTTAAGGTGTAGTTGGGGGAAATACATTACAAGGTAACATGGAAAATGATTCTGCTTGATCCGTGGGCTCTGCCCTCTTCCCACCCTATCCCTCCTCCCAAGTCTAGGCCAGTGGTAGGCAAACTCTTCAGTCAACAGAGCCAAATATCAACAGTACAATGATTGAAATTTCTTTTGAGAGCCGAAAACCGACTTCTGCGCATGGGTCACGCAGTTTCAATAGCACTGTGTGCGCATGCCGGCATGTGGTATTTTGTGGAAGAGCCACACTCAAGGGGCCAAAGAGCCACATGTGGCTTGTGAGCCGCAGTTTGCCAACCACTGGTCTAGGAGGAGCTGAATGCTGGTGATGCCCCAAGTTCTTGCCTCCCACTGCCATATATATATAATTGATTTCAGAGAAAGAAGGGAGAGGGAGAGAGAGATAGAAACATCAATGATGAGAGAGAATTACTGATCAGCTGCCTCCTGCACGCCCCCTACTGGAAATTGAGCCTGCAACCCAAGCATGTGCCCTTGACTAGAATCGAACCTGAGAACCTTCAGTCCGGAGGCCAAGGCTCTATCCACTGAGCAAAACCGGCCAGGGTTTCCATTGCCTCTTGGCCCACCTTGCCCTGGCTCCACCTTGTTCCACAACCTGTTCCTGCTTCATCCCATCCATGTCCCCACACCCCCGACCGCCTTCCACAGCCACGGGGTCACCCCGCTGCATCAGCCTCCCCCACCCACACAGCCTATGAAGTCCGCTCCACCTCTCTGAGTGCTCCCTGGCTTCTCTCCCTGACACTCCTCCCTCCCCCCTTTCCATGCTGGTGTCCCCTGGAGCTCTGTCCAACCTCGCTAGCTTCCACTCACAGTTCTGACATTTACTCAAAGGTTGCTGAGCTGCGGGTCTGAACAGCCAGTCTTCCCATGGCTGGCCCAGCCGGGGCTCCTTTCTGTCTGCTCTAGCCTCACCTTCTCTCATTCCTCCAGCCACGTCCTCTCCCTCCCCCCTAATCTCCTCTTCCCCATTCCTCTCCGCTTCTCGCGCTCCTCCTCAGTGCATCTTGGGCTCAACGCTCACAGCTGCTGGGTTTGGGGACCAGAGCCCTCTTCGATCTCTGTGAGAGCAGCTGGAAGCAGGGGACCCACAGGCCTGTCAGGGGTGGCTCCTGCCACATGAAGGAAGCTGTCCGTCCAGAAGCTGGGCCCTGGCACCTGGGGCCGCCCAACCCGCAGTCCACGCCCCTGCCCACCCGATTTCCTGGGCCTGCTAGAGCGAGGTTCCCCATTGGTTGCTGGCAGAAGACTTTGGGGTTCCAGAAGCCAGGGCCAGAGACTGAGGGTGGGAAAGGACAGGTGGGGACCGAACAGAGAAGACTTCGAATCCAGTGCTATTTCTGGCCTGAAGGTGACCTTGGAAAGCCATCTTCAGCTCTTCCTTCCATTTCCACCATGCGATACAAGCATAAGCAGAGCTCCCTCGTTACAAAATATACCCACCCACCCAGAATGGAAAGGTGGATTGAACCACATTATAATTTCACACCACTGTTTGCATCTATTTGATAGCAACAATAGCAACCTCACCTCGGAAAAGCTTTTTAGGGATTCATGGCACTCCTATCTCATGTGCTGCTTAAACTAGGAAGACAAGATGGTTCGCAGTGCTCCTGTCACAGGTGAGGAAACCGGGGTCCTGGGACTGGCACGCACTCGCCAACAGCTGCACCAAACCTGCCTTGTTGATGGCCTTTCCTAACCACCACCTTCCTGATGCACCTCAACCTTCCACACCGAAACCCCTTTCTGTCCTCAAAAACATACGCAGGTCACTTCAGTGGGCAGCTAATGAGTTAGCCTAGTGGACAGAGGGGGAATAGAGAGTCAGTGACTGTTAATTTGGGGCACCAGATACAGGGCTTGTCAACATGTCAGCAGCTCATAAAACCCTTTTCTTGGAGGCTCAGGGAAGCTTGCACATGGCCGGCTGCATGCAAGATCAAAGGCCAGGCTGATGAAGTCTGTGTGGGGATGAAATGTTGTTTATAATGCGTAAGTCCTAAGAGTGACAAACCAAACACCAAGAAGAAAGAAACCCTCTCCTTGACTCATCAACAGCCGTGGAGAGACAGGAAGAGCAGAGAGCCTGTCTGTAAGCAGCGTGGGGTCCATCTTCCCAGGAAGGGGCCCACCAGTCAAAGGTGGGCATCGGGAGGGAGGGCATGGGGAGGGAGGGCAAGGGGAGGGAGGACATGGGGAGGGAGGGCATGGGGAGGAAGGGCCCGACGTGACCCACTTCACCAGAACCATCTTTACATGAAATCAGCCTCCCAGGTAGGGCCTGGATCTGCACTCAGGACGG
Source organism: Pipistrellus kuhlii (assembly GCF_014108245.1). Classification (NCBI taxonomy): domain Eukaryota; kingdom Metazoa; phylum Chordata; class Mammalia; order Chiroptera; family Vespertilionidae; genus Pipistrellus; species Pipistrellus kuhlii. The sequence goes on along the minus strand of NW_023425520.1, from coordinate 7,370,138 downwards.
ATGGGCATAGACATCCCCAGGAGGGTTCACACACCTCCAATGACAGGAGCCTGTTAACCACCATGAGTGCTTAAATTGTCTGTGCACAGGGATGTACCAACTGCGCATGCATTTCACTGATTTAAGCAAGCCTGGCAGACTCTACCTGAAGAGGTGGTTCAGTGGCTAGCGTCAGGTTCACAATCAGGGACCCTAAAAACTGCTCTATCTTTTTGCTGAGGAGGAATCTGATTCCCAGGGAAGTTTCTTCAAGAGTTGCAAAAAGACACAGAATGATGTGTGGTAGTGTTTAAGAAAGCTATAATAGATTCCCCTAAGAATATCTTACATAAAAATTGAATTGTGAAGACCCTCAGATAACGTGGTCTTAACAAAAAAAGCCACAATTAAAAGTGAGTTTGCCCTGTGATTACACCCACATATTATAGAACATCATCACACAAATAACTTTCCCCCCGTTTTAACTGGATTCCTCCGGAGCGGATCCTAGAATGGGATTCCCGGACGAGCTACGGTTCTTAATACAGATGACCACGTTGCATCCAAGTGTCACCACTTCATGCTGCTCCCGACAACACATCAGGATGTCACCCCAGCCACTGCTGCTATTTTTATTTTATTTGCTTGCTATTTAAGGGAGTAGAAAACAAAGCCCTGCCTGGCCAGCATGGCTCAGTGGTTGAGCGTCAACCTATAAACTAGGAGGTCACGGTTCTATTCCAGGTCTGGGCTTGTGTTCAATTCCAAGGTTGAACCGGGTTGTGGGCTCGATTCCCAGTGTGGTGCAGGAGGCAGCCGATCAATGATTCTCTCTCATCATTGATGTTTCATGTCTCTCTGAAATCAATAAAAATGGATTTAAAAGCGCACACACACACACATACACACACACACACACAAAGAAACAAAAAAACAAAGTCCTTTCACTGGACTAGGCCAGTGGTCGGCAAACTCATTAGTCACCAGAGCCAAATATCAACAGTCCAACGATTGAAATTTCTTTAGAGAGCCGAAAACCGACTTCTGCGCATGGGCTGCAAAGTCTCATTCGCACTGTACATGCGTGCCTGCACATGGTATTTTGTGGAAGAGCCACACTCAAGGGGCCAAAGAGCTGCATGTGGCTCGAGAGCCGCAGTTTGCCGACCACTGGACTAAGCTCTCTGTTTCAAATAAATGGCCACCTTCCAAGACCAAATAGGGGACTGAGTAAGCCCTGAGACATCAGATCCACAGCTATACAAAGAAGTTTCTGACCACAGAGCAGAAACATGATTAAATGGCTACATCCGACATTTTAGTTCTAACCCCGCTCATCAGCCTTCTCCCAGCTTTGTCCACTGGAGCCTTAAGATGACTTCTACCAGGGCCACCTTGTTAGGTGGACACGATGTAGGCAAGGCAGGACTGATGTGTAGAGAGCCCAGGCCCCTGGGCCCCAGGTGGACAGAGAGAGAGAGAGAGAGAGAGAGAGAAAGAGAGAGAAAGAGAGAGAGAGAGAGAGAGAGACTCTGTGTATATTCACTTAAGAGGAAGTGGCCACCTGGCCAGTGTTGCTCAGTGGGTAGGAGGCTGGCTGGAGAGAGTGTGTGCAAGTATGTGTGTACATGTATATGCATGTGTGTATATGCATGTGTGCATGTGTGTGTGCGCCTGGGAGTGCAACGGGAGAGGAGGTGACTCATACCCTCACTTCCTGTGTTTTAAGGACATAAATCTGCCATATCAAAAGTTCAGACTGAACCAAGTACAGAAGGACCACAGGAAAGTAATGAGCAACAGGGAACAACCTAACGGGGCTCCACGTGGGGCCAGGTCAGACTCAGCACTGCAAGCTCCGCCTGCAAAGGGGAGGGGGGAGGGGAGGGCAGCAGCTGGCTGTGCAGGAACAGCACGAGGCAGCTGGGAAACACGTGAGCAGTGACACTTCCTCTGTTTGTCTCGGCTTCTGGTTGCCCGGGACTACCAGCCCACAGATTGAGCACAGGCCTGCCAAAAGTAAGAGGTTACAGGGCTGTGCGGAATCTCACACAGAAATAAAAGTCACCCCACATGCTACCCCGTGCAAAGACTCGCTCCTTTTCCTTCCTGGTGGTTCCGTGTTGGGAAGGGAATCCGGTGATAAAACTCTAGGACTTGCCGCTTCCTAATTAGAGATTGACTGGAACACATGTACTTACACCCATAATGTGTAGAACTATGTCAAAACTGTTCCAGCCACAGCCCAAGGTCATTATCAACAACAGGAAAGAACAAGGAACAAATAAATGAGACAGGGCCGTGTTTCCACTCCTACGGAAGTAGATAAACAAACCCTCTGACCCCATGACAATAACCCTCCTGTGGAAACAGGGACTGAAATAGAAGGGATGATGTTTACACCTACTGTATTTCAGGGCATCTGACATAGATTTCATGACATCATCTATGGACACACACCAATCCTATAACAAAGAGCACCTAGTTTCCGCCGCCCTGCTGGGCTAACCCTGCCCAGCCTGGTTCTGCCCGCTCAATCCACTGCCGTCAATTCATCCGCCAGCTCCTGCGTCCTTGACAGATCCTGCCAGACCACCTCGGCCTATTTCAGCCAATGCAGCCCAACCAGCTTGGACCAACCCTAGCCGGCCCACAGTGTCCCTCAGCCTGATGCTTCCAGGCCTGCGCCCTACAAAACATCAACCTGCACATCTTTCCAGCGGGAGCCTGTTCGCATTGCTGTGAACCAGCCCCGGACCCCGCCCAAGCCTCAAAACCAGTGTCTACTCAAAGATTTTGCCTGTCAACAAATTCCATGGAGGAAACCCGATATTTCTGGGCCAATAATATCAACGTCATCACACACGAGCAGAGGCCAAAGGGGGAGGCTGAGAAGAGGAAGGGAGATTGCTGGCAAATACTCCTCTTTGGGGAAAGTGCAATACCTCATTGAGGGGGAAAGAAATGGACATTTCTTAACACTATGGCTGCAAAATAAGAGATGCTAGGAGTGTTGGCACCACTCTGAATACCTACTGTTTCCCCATAGCCAGATAGATAGATATTCTGATATACACTGAGTGGCCAGGTTATTATGATCTCTGAACACATAATAATCTGGCCACTCAGTGTGTGTGTGTGTGTGTGTGTGTGTGTGTGTGTGTGTGTGTGTATTAGTGGCCCGGTGCATGAATTCGTGCATGGGTGGGGTCCAGACAGGGGACATGGGCGGATGGCCAGCCTGCCTACTACTGGTCGAACTCCTGGTCAAGGGGACAATTTGTATATTAGCCTTTTATTATATAGGATATATACACTCAGTGGCCAGATTATTATGCGTTCAGAGATCATAATAATCTGGCCATTCAGTATAGTTTAAATCTTAATAAAACTGAACAAATAAATGTAATAGAATGAGTAGATGAATAATAAAAAAATTTTAAAAAGCTTTTTTGAGTTTTGGAAGAGAAAAAAAAAAAAGGAATGGCTCTGGTTCTTAAATGCTCTGCTCAGGATTTGTACGGTCGGTATCGGCTACTGGCCTGGGGCTCAACCCAGAAGCAGAAGTATGAGGAGCCCGGTCCCTGCTCTGTTTATTCCCATGTTAACAGTTGCCCTTGCACAGCCTCCAAACAAAGCTGAGCAGGAAAGGAAGAGCTGGTGAAGTCATCTGTTGACGGGAATCTATCGAGAGCCAACATAATTGGAACCTGGACTGAATTCAAAACCACAGCATCGGAGCCTGAACCCGCACGTGGGCCCATCTCAGCCGAGGGCTAACTGCTCACCGGGGCACTTTTTACCCCAGAGGATGAAAGAGCCAGAGCCAGTGCCTCTGGACAATAGGTGAAGCCCGATCAGGGACCAGCTGTTCGGGGAGCCTTGATTTACTCTCCGACTGTGTGGACAGTTGAAGAGTTCAGGTCCCTGCAAGCACCAGCCGCACCGCTGGACATAAATTCAACACTTCCTCACATTATGTTCTCTTCCTTCCCTGGAGTGACAGGGGTAAGAAATAGCAACCCAGATGCAAAGGAATGCTCCAGAGCAGGGGTCCTCAAACTTTTTAAAGTGGGGGCCAGATCACGGTCCCTCAGAGAGCTGGAGGGCCGGACTATATGAACTACTAATTCCTACTATAACACCTCGGCTGCGCTCACTGCCCAAAAAACCTGGCGGGCCGGATCAGACTCCTCTGCGGGCCACATCTGGCCCGCGGGCTGTAGTTTGAAGACACCTGCTCCAGAGGGTCTTCTTTCTATAAAATCCCTTTTAGTGCAAAAATACGTAAATGCCAACCAAAAAAAAAAAAAAAAAAAAAAAACCTTGGAAAACCAGAAAGAATTCAGTTTCCCATTATTCCATCACCTAAAGAAAAGTGCTTTTAATATATTGATGTGTGTCTATCCAATATTTTTCCTACATATATATATTTTTACACATATATATTCTTTACAAAAGTAGTAACATAATTTTATAGTATGTAAATTATACTTCACTAACGCTTCTAAAAAGTACATTATCAATCTGGACATAGTGATCCTGGCCTGCTTTCTTCCATCATATATTAGAAATATGTTCATATTATTGTTTTCCACTGTGGTTTTAAATGACTATACACTAATTTGTCCTAGAGATGGCCAAAATTTACTTAACCTATTACCTATTTTGGTCATGTAAGTTGCTCCTAATTTTTTTCTCATCATAAATAATGTCATGATGAACATCCTTAGAACTAAATGTTTGCACACTGATTTATTCTGCATCAAGGAGTATGAATAATTTTTTGCTTAGAAACCTTTAAAGGTCTTATTAGACATTATTTTACTACCCCCCTAAAAGGCCACACCAGTGTAAACAGCTACTAGCAGTTTATAAGCAGCCATTTCACTACAACCTGGCCAACACCTGGTAGTATCATTCCTTTTAATATTTAAAAATTTGGTAGACAAAAACTTAGATGACTGTTATTTTAATTTGTATTTCTTTTACTACTCATTAGTTAAATTTTTTTCATATGTTTAATACAAGTATTTCTTCATACCCTTTTCTTTTGATTAAAGCATTCTTACTTTTATCAAAATGTTTTGATTTCATATTTTATTTTTTAATATACTTTTATTTATTTCAGAGGAAGGGAGAGAGAAACATGAATGATGAGAGAATAATTGATCAGCTGCTTCCTGCACACCCCACACTGTGGATTGAGCCAGGAATTGGGGCCTGTGCCCTGATTGGAAATTGAACCCTGACTTCCTGACTCATAGGTTGATGCTCAACCACTGAGCCATGCCAGCCGGGCTAATTTCTTATTTTCGGTACATCCGTTCTTTGCTATAGACTGTAAAGCTAATTTCCTACTTCTTGTTTTTCTTTCAATTAATTTACTCCAATGTTTTTAATGTCTGTGTAGTCAAATGTCTCCATCTTTTCTGATTGCTACCTTTGAGGAAATAGCTAACCTATATGACTCATCGTCTATATTTCCTCCTGGTTCTCTTTCAACTTCGTTGTTTAAATTTAACATTAACCCAAATGAAATTCTGGTATATGATGTGAGGTAAGAAGCTTACCAGCATAATACTATGACTATGTTATCATTTCATCTATCAATAGTTTGAAACGTTACCTTTTTCATATACTAAATAGTTAGATATAGTTGTTTCTAGTTAATGGATTTTCTATGTTATCCTATTGATATAGATGTGTCTTCTACCAGCTAGTGCCATTTCGTTTTATTATATTTATATATAAGAATCCAGCCAGTTGTTGTCTCCTGCCCATTTTCATTAAGTTCTTTTAAAAAAATTTTCTTGGTTCTTATCATCTGCCGACTATTCCACTTGAACTTCAGTCAAATGTCAAAAAACACACACACAAGTACCTTTGAGGTTTTGGTTGGAGTCGCACTGAATGTATAGATGAATCTCTACAAAATTTGCTTCTTAACAGTATTGGGTCTTTCTATTCATTTTAACTTCTCTCTTAATTTATTGGGGCCCATATATAAGAACATATTCTTGTAATTCCCAGTTATTTTATATTTTGTGTTGCTATTGTGAATGGGATTTTTATAATATATTTTCCAGTTGGCAATTTCTGGCATGTAGGAAAGCTATTAATTCTGAAAATATACTGTTGTATTGTGCATCTTCATAAATTTCCTTCATATTTTCCTCAGTCAATTCCTTTGAATATTTAAGGTTAACCATCTAATCATTTTGTTTTTCCTTTCTAATATTTTTACTTCTTATTTTTACTCTGTTATTACATTGGCTAGGACTTCCAGAACAGTGGAATAATGGAATAATAGAGATAATGATTGGCATTCTGATCCCTAACTCTCTAGAGCAGAAGACGTGGCAGTGTTTGCTGGGCCAGCGCTACTGCTGCTGTCCAAGGCCATCCATGGCCCAAGGACCTGGTGCAAAATGGCCGTTCAAGGCAGTTTCACCACATTTTCCACAAAATGCCCTTGAGAGAGACATAAGATACTGGATACTAAAATAGACCCAACAAAGACAATGCTAATATTTCCTATGGTAAACACAAGACGTGACGGGGAGGGGGTTGGGGTGGAAATGGTCAGATGTCAGATTTCTCGTTAGTCCTACAGTGAAGGATTGCTCAGAGCACGGCGGCCTGGGAGCCAGGACAGCCTGCAGCTGATTTCCTAGCTCTGTGCTTCCTCTGACTCTGCCATAGGGAGAAAGCAGGCACCCTCACTCATTCCTTCCCCTCCTCTTCCTGCACCTAGGCCCATCTCCCCCTCCTCCAGGGAGCCTGCCAAGACTACCCCGATGGGAGCTGGCCACCTGCCCTTCAGATCTGGCAGAGTACCCCTCTGGCTTGGACCTCCCCATTGGAGGTGTGACTTCCCGGGATGCAACAACGCTAACTATCCAAATCTGGCCACCTGACTCCTCGCTTAAACTCCACAAAACTGCTATAGAAGACCTCCGCTCTGTTAAAACAAGTTGCTCTCAGGGAAACGTGGTTCTTCGTTCTCACTCAGAGCAGGCATCCTCCTACTTTCACACAAGGGTGAGGATCCCGGCCGCCAGGTCTCCAAAGAGAGGGAAAACTTGGAATGCAAAGGTAAATGGGGCAGGGCGGCAAACACCGGCAGGCCTACTAACAGCGCTAAGAAGGGAGGGGTGACAGGAAGGGAGGAGGCAGGAAAATGGTGAAATGAGACAAATATTCCCACTAGCTAGAGACCATTGGCGGGGGGCAGGGGGGTGTTAAACGCCCTGCACTTTGCAGGTAGGCACAGTGCCAGAGCGCAGTGCCTCAGCTGCTGGCAAAGTTGGTTGGTGCATCCTGCCTTACACCAAAAGGTGGTGGGTTTGATCCCCGGTCAGGGCGTGTACAGGAAACAACCTAAGTATGTTTCTCTCTCATCAGTGTTTCTCTCTCCCCCACTCCTCCCACTAAAAATAACAGAAATCAATAAAAGGCATATCCTCAGGTGAGGATTAAAAACAAAAACAAAAAGAACAACTGTGATTCATCAAAAGGCTTAAGTAATGTTTTGTTCCCTTCACTTAGAAGGAACCATTACTCCTAAAGAGGTATTTTTCACTAACATAGTTTAAAGTGCTTTTGTTTTAACGGGTAAAATATTTTAGGAGAGGGTGGAAGAGATCCTTCAGGAAGGAACTTCACATGCTTGGTGCTGTGTCCACTACCAAATTCAGGACACACGGTAACCCTGAAACACTGTATTATAAATCAGAAAATTGTGACTCAGAATTATGATTCAGCAATTCCACTTCTGGATATACACACAAAAGAACTAAAAGCAAGGACTGGAACAAATACTTGTTCATAGCAGTGTTATTCACAATAGTCAAAAGGCAGACACAACCCAAGTGTCCATCATCAGGCGAGTGGATTTTAAAATGGGGCATTGCCCGGCTGGTGCTGCTCAGTGGTTAAGCATCAATCCATGAACCAAGAGGTCACCAGTTCAATTCCCAGTCAGGGCACATGCCTGGACTGCAGGCTTAATCCCCAGTGGAAGGCATGCAGGAGGCAGCCAATCAATGATATTTCTCTCTCATCAAAGTTTCTATCTCTCTATTCCTTCCCCTTCCTCTCTCTCTAAAAATCAATAAAAACATATATATTATTTTTTAAAGTGGCATTTCCAGGCCGGTGTGGCTCAGTTGGTTGGAACGTTTCACGTGCAAGAAGAGTCATGGGTTTGATTCCCAGTTAGGGCACATATACCCAGATTGTGGGTTCAAAGGAGGCAACTGATGGATGTTTCTCTCTCACATCGATGTCTCTCTCTCTCTCTCTCAAAAAATAATAAATAAATAAATAAGAAAATATCCTTGAGTGAGTATTAAAAAAAAAAAAAAAATTGGCATCTACATTCAATGAAATAGCATTCACCCTTAAAAAGGAAGATTCTGCCATATGCTGCATCATGTATGGACCTTGAAGGCATTCTACTGTGTGAAATAAGTCAGCCTCTAAAAGACAGATACTGCATGATTCTATATGAGGTGCCTAGAGAAGTCAGATTCACAAAACAGGGAGTCAGAGGGCAGTAGCCTAGGGCTGGGGGGTGGGGCGCTGTTCAATGCACACAGTTTCCGTTTGGAGATGGAGATGCTCTGGAGATGGCAGGTGGGGATGGCCATGAGGGCACTTAACGCCACTGAGCTGTGCACTTTAAATGGTTAAAATGGCACACTTCGTTATATGTTACCACAATTATTTATTTATTTATTTATTTTTTAATATATTTTATTGATTTTTTTTACAGAGAGGAAGGGAGAGAGATAGAGAGCTAGAAATGTCGATGAGAGAGAAACATGGACCAGCTGCCTCTTGCATACCCCCTACCGGGGATGTGCCCGCAACCAACGTACATGCCCCTGACCGGAATCGAACCTGGGACCTTTCAGTCCGCAGACCGACGCTCTACCACTGAGCCAAACCGGTTTCGGCACCACAATTTTTTAAAATAGAGAGAAGGAGGGGGGAAGGAACTATCGCCCCCAGAAATGAAAAACACTGCCTGCTAATCCAGAGTCCAAGACCCCTTCCCCTCATGGCACCCCCAGCACCCCCTGCCTCCACCTTATACTCCTGGAGGGCCCTGTGGGTGCCCTGCTGCTGCCCCCCAGGACCGGGCCTCCAGCAAAGGCCCAGGAGCCAGGAGCCCCGCACGGTCTGTGAGGAGCCGCGGGTGTGATGGTAAAGAAAGGGGCTGGCTGGCGACGGGCGAGGAGCTGAGAAAAGCAGGTGAGGGACTGGCCTTCAACCACAGTGAACACCTCTCAGCCTCAGCCTTTCACACTCCAGCTCTCTCTAACACCCAGAAACACTGATCCACTGGTCAATTCCAAGCGCACCAGACTCTTGGTCATCAAATTCGCCGCCTCCATCCACACACCACGTCCCTTCCGGCTGGATCCCCGCTCCTGCTGACTCCGAGGCAAATTCTGTGCAACCCGCAAGCCTGGCTCACACAGGACCGTCAGCAAAGCCTTCCCTGACTCTCTCAGATAAAGATTTCTTCTCTGTTGCCCCTGAACTTTGGTGTAGACATTGCCACATTGCAGTGTAGTGCTCATTGGTAGGTCTCCCCAATATCCTCAAAGTCCCTTGGGGACTGGGACCAGATCTGCAGTTCTCATAGGAGACCCCTACCTCACACGTGGCCCAGCAAACGTCAGCTGAGTGGACAAATGAAGGGACGAATGAACAGGCTTTTCTTAGCAGTGGAAACCACAGTCCTGATTAGCTTGGTTTAAACAGGGCAATAGGCCCTAGCTGGTTTGGCTCAGTGGATAGAGCACTGGACTGTGGACTGGAAGGTCCCGGGTTCGATTCCGGTCAAGGGCACATTGAGTTGCAGGCTCGATTCCCAGTAGGGGGCATGTGGGAGGCAGCCGATCAATGATACTCTCTCATCATTGGTGTTTCTATGTCTCTCTCCCTTCTTCACTGAAATCAATAAAAGTATATTAAATTAAAAAATAAATAAGAAGATGCCAAAACCGGTTTGGCTCAGTGGATAGAGCGTCGGCCTGTGGACTTAAAGGTACCAGGTTTGATTCCGGTCAAGGGCATGTACCTTGGTTGCGGGCACATCCCCAGTGTGGTGGGTGCAGGACGCAGCTGATCAATGATTCTCTCTCATCGATGTTTCTAACTCTCTATCCCTCTCCCTTCCTCTCTGTAAAAAATCAATAATTTTAATAAAGAAAGAAAGAAAGAAAGAAAGAGAAAGAAAGAAAGGAAGGAAGGAAGGAAGGAAGGAAGGAAGGAAGGAAGGAAGGAAGGAAGGAAGGAAGGAAGAAAGAAAGAAAGAAAGAAAGAAAGAAAGAAAGAAAGAAAGAAAGAAAGAAAGAAAGAAAGAAAGAAAGAAAGAAAGAAAGAAAGAAAGAAAAGCAATAGGTGTGATGGCAGCAGCAGCGAGTGCCCACATCCTTTCTCCTCCACCAGCTGTCAGCTTCATCGGCCCCATCAATGCACTCAGCCGTCAGCACACCCTCCGTGCTTGGACCTAGCAGGCGCCACCACTGAATGTGTTACCTCAGAAGCATCCAGAAAGCAGGGCAGAGTCACCTCAAAGCGCATGGACCGAAACACGCTGCCACCTGGTGTCCCCGGTGACAGGGCCCAGCAGGACACGCACCGGCCAGGGAGCCAGATGACCAGGGTTTCCTGCCTCGTTATTAGCTGGGTGGCCTCGGGCAAGCCACTTAGCCTTTCCGTCCTGCGGAAAGTGGGAATACCCCGTGGGAAGTGGGGGTGTTTCCGGCCCTGTCTGTTTTACAGGGAGGCCCTGGGAGAGCGCTGTAAACGCAGAGTCTTCTTACTCTGGGCCATGAGGCGGGGACAAGGCCACTGGAGGCAGGAAGACTGGCCTGGGAGGTCCCGCACTGGCCGAGGTGCCCAAGCCGGGCAGGCTGCAGGCAGTGGGCTGGGGCAGAAGAGGGGCACCAGAGCAAAGAGGCTGCAGGCCTCTGCCACCTTCCCTCCCTGGCCCGGGCCACCTCCCTGCCCTCGCTGCCAGAATGCAGAGCCAAGAGTGGTCATAAAAGATGGCAAAACGGGGCCACGTGGTGAGAGGGGAGCAGCCAGCCTAGGGGGACGGAGTCAGAGTTCCAGCTAGCCAGGGCCGGGGAATCCAGAGAGAGGGCTCCAGGGGGTGGCAGTGGGGGAGGGCTGAGCCCCCTTCTCTGGGACGTCCCTGATTTCAGTGCTCCTCTCACCACCAGGAGCATGATTCTCACATCAGATGTCCCCACGCAGGATGAGGAAAACATCCTCAAAACCAAGTTCTCACATCATACATCAAGATAAGTGTGGCTGAGGGTAAGTGTAAAACTCAACTGGCCTTAAAGTAGACGCTAAAGCCAAAACCATAATGATATCCTGTCTCCCCCTGATGGCTGTGATCAAACAACAGATGATAACAAGTGCTGGCGAAGACGGGGAGAGATTGGAGCCTTCAAACTTGGCTTGTGGGAACTTAAAATGGTGCAGCCACTGTGGACACAGCCTGGCAGTTCCTCAAAAAGGGAAGAAGTATTACCCTCCTCCCAGAATTCACTCCAAGAGAAATGAAACATAGGCACATGTATACACTTGTCCATGAATGAACATTATTGTATTTTTAGTAATGTAAATTCTTTTTTTTTAATCTTCACCCAAAGATATGTTGTGGGGTTTTTTTAGAGAGAGAGAGGAAGAGACAGAGAGAGAGAAACACTGATCCGTTGCTTCCTGTACACCCCGATTGGGGATTGAACCAACAACCCCGTATGTGCCCTGACTGGGAATTGAACCCAAAACCTTTTGGTGTATGGAATGATGCTCCATCTAACTGAGCCACACCAGCCAGGGCTGAATGAGCATTAGTACATCTATACAACATTATTCAGCCATAAAAATGAAGTGCTGCCGAAACCGGTTTGGCTCAGTGGTCTGCGGACTGAAAGGTCCCAGGTTCGATTCCGGTCAAGGGCATGTACATTGGTTGCGGGCACATCCCCGATAGGGGGTGTGCAAGAGGCAGCTGGTCGATGTTTCTCTCTCATCGATGTTTCTAACTCTCTGTCCCTCTCAATTCCTCTCTGTGTAAAATCAATAAAATATATTTTAAAAAAAAATGAGGTGCTGCCCAGTCAGTGTGGCTCAGTGGTTAAGCATGGACCTATGAACCAGGAGGTCATGGTTTGATTCTGGGTCAGGGCACACGCCTGGGTTATGGGCACAATCCCCAAAGTGGGACGTGCAGGAGGCAGCCGATCAATGATTCTCTTTCATCACTGATGTTTCTATCTCTCTTTCCCTCCCCCTTTCTCTCTGAAATCAATAAAAAAAATATACAGAGAGAGAAAAAAATGAAGTGCTGATACAGGCTACGATGGGCATGAGCCTTGAAAACATGGTGCTGAACAACAGAAGGCAGTCAGGAAAGGCACATGTCATATGATTCCATTTAGAAATTCACATCTTCCCATTCCCCAGCCGCTGCCAAACACCAGTCTTCTCTCAGCCGCCATGGCTTTGCCTGTTCTGGACGTTTCCTGTAAATGGAATCATATGAGTTTCTTTTGGGGGCAGTAAGAATGTTCTGAAATTAGATAAAAGTAATGGTTGGTTGCACAATTCTATGACAATACTAAAAACCACTGAATTTAAAAGGGTGAATTTTATGCTATATAAGTTATATACAAATTTTAAATTAAATTTTGGTTAATATAGTTTGGGTAAGCCAACACAAAACAAATGAATGAATGAAGCAAGCCTAAAATAATAAGGCTCTGTTACTCAGCATCTTTGTTTGATGAAATCCCTTAAACAAGCCACAAGAATAGGCTGTAAGAACAAAGAGAACGGGACAAGCAAGGGCTAAGCCCAGACATGAAGAGGGACACACGTTTCCTGGTATAATCCTGGATGGAAAACCCATCGGTCACTAGAGGCCACCTCTAACCGTAAAGTCAAAAAAATACCATTTCAGAGCTATGGTGACCATTTTAATTGTTTTTGGATGAAAGAAGGGGAAAAAAAAAAAAGGTGTGTGATGAAATGAGGATTGGTGAGCTCAATAACACAAAACACATTTAGCCCTTAAAATTTCCAGTGTCTGGGTATCATGATAACAGTTTTGACAGGCTGGCCAGCGTGGCTGAAAGATTGAGTGTAGACCTATGAACCAGGAGGTCTCAGTTTGATCCTGGCCGAGGAACGTGGGGCTTGATCCCCAGAGGGGGCTTGCAGGAGGTGGCCGATTGATGGGTGATTCTCTCTCATCCTTGATGTTTCTATCTCTCTCCTCCTCTCTCTTCCTCTCTGAAATCAATTAAATATATATATATATTTCTTTTTTCTTTTTTTTTTTTTTTTCTTTTTTTGATGGTCAGGGGCAAAACTGGGCTGAAAGATCTAACCCTTCACCTCCATGAAGGTAACCTGTCCTACCCACCATCTCCCTGAATTCTTAGAGCAACCTTTTTAGGCCAGAAAGGATGACCCAAGCCCTTCCAACAACAGACAAAAGCAAGACAGAGATGAGGGCAGCGTGCCTGATGGAACGAGCAGCAGAATCCAGACCAGAATGAAGGTCCCGACTCCCAGCTCCATGAAGACGTGTCGTCAAGAAGCTTAGGCCTCAAATTCTTTCCGTTAGACCTCATGCTTGCCCTTGGGTTACCTCCATAAAGGAAAAAACAGTGTACGGAGTAGCAAACCCAACTTTGAGAAGCTGTTTGATTTCCCTCCCTGTCCCTGTGCCTCCTCCAAAGAATGCCATCTGCCTGAGGGGCTTCCTGCGGGGAGCGGAGCTGGTGGATTGCGATGCAGGACGAGACCCAGGCAGAGCCGCACCAGCCGCCTGCTGCCAGCACAATCCCGGCCTGCATGGCAGCTCCAGGGCCTCCCGGAAGAGAGGTTAAGTTCGGTTGATGAATGCATGACATCAGTTACTCCTCTGGATTGCTCTCCAAATGCCCCTGGGAGGCAGAGGAGATTAGGTCACTAATGCAGTGCTTCCGCTGGGAGAACAGAGCTACTCAACACAGCACCATCTTGGTGAGCCTCCCCCCGACCCAACCCCCGAGGCTTCCTCTCTGATCACTTTCTCACTTGATATTCCATTTAAAAAAAAAAAAAAAAAAAGTACTTTTAAATAAAAGTTGGGCCAAAGGGGCAGGATAAAGCTTGAACACTAAGCCCACCACCTGCGGGCAAACTCCCGGGAAGGCTGCACCGGATGTCCGTGAAGCACCGGGCAGGGTGCAGGGCACACAGCAGTGCCAGGAGCGCACTTCTTCATTGTCAGAAAGCATACAGGCTGGGGTGGCTCAGTGGTTGAGCGACGATCCACGAACCTGGAGGCCATAGTTTGATTCCCAGCCAGGGCACACGCCCAGGTTGCGGGCTCAACCCCCTGGCATGCAGGAGGCAGCCGATTGATGATCCTCTCCCATCAGTGATGTTTCTATCTCTCTCTCCCTCTCCCTTCCTCGCTTAAAAATCAATTTTAAAAAAAGGGGGGGGGGGAGGAGGAGAAACTTCTTTATCCTGGGATCTGTGGGTGCCATCGGCCCAGAGGGTGGGTCAGAATTCCAGGCCTAACTCTTTCTAACTTTGTGGCTTTAGACGAGTCGCCTGGCTTCTCTGGCCTCCCATGTCCTCCTGTATGTGGCATGAGGGGAAGCCCACTACCTTCAGGGTTGGCATGAGAGTTAGACATAGTGTGTAGAGAGGGCTTGTGTGGCTCCCAAATCCCCAGTAAACGGCTATCAACCACCGGCTCCCTCCCAAGGACCTTCCTCCTGCCATCTCCTGCCAGAGGACGGAGCAGGCAGCTCCTGGCTACGATTCCTGCAGGTCCGTGGAGGGGTCCCAAGAGCAGCCACGGATCAGTCCCTTCCCGAGCTCATCGGAAGACGAGAGAATCCAACGTAAGCCCCAGAGATGAAGGGCGGCGCACGCCTGGGTTTCCCTGGGACGGCGCGGGCTTGCGTTGCTGTCCCGAGGTAGAAATGAGGAGGACCCACCTTCGCTCTCAAACGTGCGTCCCTCTGGACCGTCCCTGACATGCCCGCCTGCTGACAGGGGTGTAAGATGACACTCGGAAAGCACACCACCCATGCGGGGCCTGAGCTTGGCCCTCGGGTTTCAGGTAAAGCTCTGATACAGAAACTGCACTGCCTCCAGACTACGAAGTCCAGCCCCTCCCCAGGCTCAGAGTGGCCCCCGAGTGGACTGGTCGGGCATAGTTTTCTACTCGACTACCTTCTTGCCTTACCGATGGCTGTGCTCTGCCTGCCTTTTATCCCCCATGATTTGTGTGGCTAATGAACCAAGGTCAGACTAGATAAGTAACGATAATAAGGCCTGCGAGCTGAATGAAAGAAGCAGATGTGAACAGCTGGCTGTCTCTGCCAGACGGGCAGTGTGGGCCAGGGCCCAGGACTCACGTCTCTGAGGGCCCATACAGCCGCCCCATGCGATGCCACACCACGAAAGCGGGGTCCCTCCCCACGCCTGCGCAGAGGACCGCCTGCCTTCTGCCAGGACGGCCGCCATGCTTCTGAGCACTGGGCCCGGCACAACTAAAGGCTTCCTTCGCTGAATACCCTCTGGGGGAGAGTTTGTCAGCAGTGCTGCCAGAGGACCGGCCCCGGCCACGCAGGGGGAGCTCAGCGGCGAGCTGCAGGCTGTGCACAGGGAGATGTGGGTGCGGCTCAGCCGGGAGCGCAGGCCTCTTGGATGAGGCCGCACTGAATCCGCCAGGAGAGACAGAGGGGGCCGGGCCTGCAGCAGCACGGTCACAACCAACTGCAACGTTGGTCTCATTCGAATTCCTTTATTTTTTGGCTGAAAATTCAAATCTAGAACGAGTTATTAACTCGATGAGCTGTTTCCTGGTGACATTTCTTTGCATCTGTGGGACCGGGTGTATTGTTAAGAAAGTTAGGCCCCAAACTTCCCAGTGATTATTTGGAGGGGAAAACGAGTGAAAGGTAATTCATGTGTATGAAGCTTCCTCAACAGAGCTGCTCTTCCCGCCGTGTTCAGAACACAAACTCCGTGGCCTGGGCTGGGGATGAAGCAAGCCTTGAGCTCCCTCCTAATCTCACCAGCAAAGGGAGAGAGCCGTCTGCAGTCCCGCGTGGGACTGTCTCCTGGGGTCAGGAGAAATGAATGAATGACAGACAGACAGACAGACAGACAGATGGATATTAGGTAGACAGATTAGGTGATAGAGATTAGATAGACGATACAGGTTTGGATATATAGCAGAAGATTAGATAACTAGATAGATAACATGCATGATAAATTAGTAACATGATAGCTTAGATGATAATTGAGATAGATAGATAGATAGATAGATAGATAGGTAGATAGATAGATTCACACAAGTACCACAAGTATCACAATAATCATTTTTAAGTCGTTTGGTACAGCCCCGGCCTGTTTGCTCAGTGGTCAGTGTCGGCCCTCGGCTGGAAGGGTTGAGAGTTCAATTCCCAGTCAAGGGCACATACCTAGCCCCAATCAAGGAACATGTGGGAGGCAACTAATCGATCTATCTCTAACATTAATGTTCTCTCTCTCTCCTTTCTTCCTACTCTCTCTAAAAATCAATGGAAAAGGGTGAGGATTAACAAAATAAATGAACGGTTTGGTGCAAACAGTCTCACTCAACAGAATCCGGAAGAAATTGTAACCTATTGTTTCCATTTTATAGCGAGGGGGCAGCCACCTAGACATGTATCAGATGGTCACACTCGAACAGAAAGTACTAGAAAGAGAAATCGAGCGCAGGCCTGATTCCTGGCGTGCTCCCACCCGGGGAGGGGCGGGGGGTGCTCCTTGCCATCGCACCTCTGAAGCGTGTCCAGCCACTCCCACCGGCCGGGAGAGAGGCCGGACAGGAAGGCTCCCCGGCTGCCTTCAGAGCCCAGGATCCTGTGTTATTACTACCAGGCCCTTTTGATTTTTCCCTCACGGGCTCCCCGCAAGGAAGGATTCCAGCTCTGACCCATCATTAGAGGGAGATTAGGTCATAAACACTTGGATGCCACCTAAAGGCAGCAGGGCTTTCCCAGGGAAGCCAGCTCAGCAGGTGGCCCACAGGCTGGGGGACAGCAGGCCCAGCCCGGCTGCACTCATCTTCACCTTCCCTCCCTCCGTCCCACCACATGCCCTGTTCTGCTCACCGCCTCAGCCCACGAAGGCCAAGTCCTCACCAGAGTCCTAATTAGCCAAGTAAAACCTCAGGGCACCAAAAACAACCACCGAGGGAGGAGGCCCTCTCGGTGACATTAGCTCTACCTACCCCGTTTCATACGCTTCTGGAGGGCACCGGCGAGAGTCCACTCCCCACCTGAAGACAGTGTAATCCCTGCCCTTCAAAGAGGACAGGACACGGCAGGGGACAGAGGACAAAGGACAGAGGTGTGCCACCTAGCTTGTAGAAGAGCTTGGCAGACGTCCACTCAGTTTCAGCAGAAGTCTCGCTGCTACAAGCACTCAGACAGACCCCTGGCCCCAAATCCTGGCCGTCCCCTAGAAGCTTGCCGAACCCCAACGCCCAGGCCCACCCCGGAGCAATGAAGTCACAAATTCTGTTACTTTATGAACATTCCCCCGGGGGTTCCAGTGTGCACTCGGCGTTGGTAACTGCTGCCCCGGCTCATTGCAAAATCCCTTCCAGCAGAGACCCGGCCCCGCCGCGCCCTCCCTGTCATTAGGGGAACGTTTAGTCACAGTCAAAGAGCGCTGCCTCCCAGATGGGTTAACCAGAAAGAACTCTAATGTCTACTCCCTGTGATGCCCCTGTGTCATTACCATGGCAGTTAAGAAGGGCTAAAAGCAAGGAATTTGGGTAAATGGCTTCCCCCTACAGCAGCAGCAAGTCAGAAGCAGAGCCCTCAAAACCCAAAGAAATAAATAATCATTTTCCGGAGGAGAAACAGGGAGATCGTCCCAAAGACCGGAACAGGGAAAGAAGGGGAGAGGGCCCCGGGTGGAGTGGGGTGATTTGGGGCCAGATCTGTGCACAGGAAGGAGGAAAACTCAAGTGACTTGGCCGCCCCTCCCCAGACAGTCGTTTTTCCTTTAAAACACCGTGTACCATTCACTCTTTAAAAGGAAGAGTGTTCACCTATTGTGCTCTCGTGAAAAGCAAAGCAAACCAATGCACACCGAGGCAGAGGAACTGAAGCGGGTGCTCTGTCCTGGCTCCTGGCTTGACCAGAAGGAAGTACATTAAACAGAACCACGGACAAGTCAGCGTGGCTGCTAGGTGCTCTCTTCAGTGACTGTGGGCATGTCCCTTCTTTCTAAACGCCCTTTTCCCTCCACCCTGCGTGGGAGCTGGGCTGGGCAGGTGGGCAGCGGGGCAGGTGGGCAGCGGGGCAGGCGGTGAGGGAGCCCTCCCCCAGCCCTAGGACTCCCCAGAGGGTCTGTTCAGGGGGGGGGACAGGGAGTGAGGGAGCAAAGATCCAGGCTCCCCCGCAGCCCCCCACGCCAGCCAGAGCAGCTCTGCTCTAATCAGTCTTATCTGCCGATGGAGTGGGTCCATGGGAGAAAAAGGGGCCCCAGAAAGCAGTGCAAACGCTATCAAAAACAGAAGGAGCAACGAGGACTCATCCCACTGCCAGCAGGCTCAGTTTCCACGTATGCTGGGGGCCCCTAAAAATGACAGAAGGCTCTGCCCAGGTCACTCAGCCGGCACAGACCAAGGGCGCCCTCAGATATGTGTATGCCATGCAGGCTCTTATCTGGCACACAGGACCCCGAGCCCATGGGATGCTGAAAGCCTGTCCCTCGCACCCCGAGACTTTGTGGAGCCCTAACAATTCCACTCCCGCCACCTCCCCTGGCTCCCGCTGTCATTCTGGGCACCAGGGCTGACAGGAAAGGACCGGCTGCA
The DNA here is from genome assembly GCF_014108245.1 of Pipistrellus kuhlii. Lineage (NCBI taxonomy): Eukaryota > Metazoa > Chordata > Mammalia > Chiroptera > Vespertilionidae > Pipistrellus > Pipistrellus kuhlii. Next base: position 7,351,234 of record NW_023425520.1, on the reverse strand, counting down.
CATCCCACAGACGGAATCGGGGTGTAGTCTCTGGGAGCATCCGAGGACTGAGACTTCCCGACCCCTGGGTGCACCCACAGGCAGCATCAGAACTGAAGGGGAGGCCCTGGCTGGCTTAGCTCAGTGGATAGAGCATCAGCCTGCGGACTGAGAGGTCCCAGGTTCGATTCCAGCCAAGGGCACATGCCTGGGTTGCCGGCTCGATCCCCAGTGAGGGGTGTGCAGGAGGCAGCTGGTCAATTATCCTCATCATTGAAGTTTCTATCTCTCTCCTTCTCCCTTCCTCTCTGAAATCAATAAAGATTTTTTTTTTTTAATTTTTTTTTTAAGAACTGGAGGAGAGGGTGCAGGCTCCGTCTGGAGAGGAGAAGACACCCTCTCTCTGTGGAGTGGGGTGATTTCCAAAGCTCCCAGCTCTCAGGCCCGGAGCCCGGCCAGGAACACAGGGGCACTAGGATAACTGCACGATGTCCAGGACTCAGGGCCTCGGCACCCAAGCGGGAATGTCCCTGGTCTGGTGGGGGAGCCCCCAGCGGCCTCCGTCAGGAGGAAAGCGTTTGGTGAAGCATGTGCCCTGGCTTCCAGGAACGCCGTGCTGGCCACCTCCCAGGATGCATCGTCTTTTCCCTCTCCTCCCCCGGGGCGGGCGATCAGCCAATATCCCCGGAGTGGACGGCCTCTTCCCTCCAGCCACTCGCAGGTGAGATTTGCACGGAGACACCTAAGAGGCCTGCCCCACGGTGTCCGCCTGCAGAAGGCCCTGGTGTCCTCAGGCGAAGTGTGTGACCTCGCCCACGTGGGGCCTGGGAGGACCCAGGAGGGGCAGGCAGGCAGGCAGCCTACTCCAGCAGCCACCAGATAGCGTGGCTTTCTAATCGCCAGGCCACGGGCACATTTTGTGGTGACAGCTCTGGTCCTGCACTTGGAAACTTTAGTCTGATGTGGTCGGGCTATTTTGTAAACATTTTCTAACCCGAGTCAAATGAATGATGCAAGGGGAATCATCAAAGTATCAATTACAGATACATTCACATTATAGTGTGTGTGTTCACACGTGTTCTCGTCAGAAGTAGGGAGCAAACCCAAATGCCACATGGATGCAAAAATGACAAGCAGTGGGTGTGCCACAGGAACACTGAGCCACGTCTCCCCAGGAGAGCCAGCCAGCGGGGCCTGAGAAGCCACCTCGCCCCTGGGCAAGCCGCCTGCCTCCCGGGCGAGGCTCTGCAGGAGCCGGGGCAAGCCCAGTGGTTTGGGGAAGGACCCGGAGTCTGTCATGGCGCTCAGGGCCACTCCTCAAACAGAGGGGACCCTGTGCCTGCAGCAGACACAAGCTCTCTCACTAACGACCAGCATGAGAGCTGCTGTCCCACTGCCTTCGCAGAGGATCCAGACAGAGGGGGCAGTCCCCATCCACAGCCAGGCTGATGCTTGGCCCTGCACTTTCCCCTCCTGCCTCTCCCCCAACTGCTGCAACAGAGCGGCTCACTGCAGGGCAGGGAGCGGGCGGGGGGAGGAGGGCCCAGCAGAAACGAGGATACTGGTGAAGAGGCAGCAACCATTAGACAATAAACCCTCCTTCCATCCCAGGATTCTCAGGCTTCTGGCATCACTCAGATGAAGCAGAAAACCAAGTCCTGTTAGTGTATCCATCCATCCATCCATCCACCCATCCACACATTTATCCATCCATCCACCCACCCATCCATCCATCCACCCATCCACCCATCCACCCGCCCATCCACCCATCCATCGATGCATCACAGAGTGCCTCAGGAGTGGCAGGGCTGGGTGGGTGGGGAATATTCAAACAAAAGAGACAGAAGAGCCTTGATCAAACTGTAACACAGGGCGATGGCTTAGGGGCCGTGGATAAAGGCCCAGTGTTTGCCTAGCTGCCGGCCTGGGCCTAAAGGGGTAACAAAGATTCCCGTGAGCAGAGGGGGGTGGGGGTTAGGGCATTGTGACTGAGGTGGCACAGTGAACCAGGCTGAGAGCAGGACGGGCCACGTCACCGAGGGCCCTGCCTCGGGCTGCACTCCGGGAGCAGGAGGAGCCACGGAGGGTCTCAGGAGGGAGCCTGGATCAGCATATGCCGAACGGATGAGCCCAAGCTGCAGAGCCGGGATGGGGCGGGAGACTCCTCAGAGGGAGGAGGTGACAGAGGTCTGAGTCAGGGGCAGGCCAGGAATGGGTGCCAGAGATAACAGACAAAACGGACTCGATTCAGCAGAGGTGACTGGGCTTAGACCAGCATGACAACGGGGACAGCCCTCTGTGAGGCTGGGCGGCGGGAGTGAGAGAGATGGTGAGTCTGCTTGGGGATGGCTGCACGGAGGTGCCTGGGGCACGCCCAGGAGCCACACCCCGTAGGTAAATGACAAGCCCGGAGTTCCGGAAAGAGGGCCTTCCCAGCTGGCAACCTTCTCTGTCCTCGCCTTCTCTGTGCTCCAGTCCCGTCCTCATCTCTGCTGGCTGGCACCGCGGGGAGGGGAGGAAGCCCTGGGCGTGCTGTGCTCAGGTTAGCAGAAATGGCAGCCAGGCTCCTCTCTCTGGGCTGTGGCTCCCGCTCCTTGGAGATCTAGAATCCACAGAGCTGGAATGGACCCCCCACCCCACCAAGATCCATGCTTTCCGACCGCAATTTCCGGGTCCCCACACAGGTGCACAGGCTCCACCGGCAGACCGTCTGCTTGGACAGGTCGGGTGGGGCTCAGGAACTGAATGCTTTAAGATGCACCAGGTGACACCGGAACAGGCTGCCGACCTACTCGGAGAAGCCCTGCTCCTGGCAGATGCCCGGTCAGACCCTCCTGCAGCCACGGCCCCTCCTCTCTGGCTCTGCTGAGAAGGCAGAGGGCGAGTGGGGGGTCTACAGGGAGGGGAGGCTGTTGGCCCCTAAAGTGAGGTGGATAACGCCGACATCACATCTGAGTGCTCACTTCTACGGCCGGGTCCCACGGGGACGCCTGCAAGCCAGTATCTGAAACAACTTTCCCCATTTTGCAGTTGAGGCGATTGAAGCTTAAAGTCGTCATCCCGCCGGTGGTGGTGTGTACTCCATGCCTGTCACCCGAAGCACAGGGTGAAGGTAGGCAAGCTGCGCCCTGCCCTCTGGCCTCAGTCTTCCCCTCTTTGAAATGCAGAGAACTGCCCTAACCGGTTTGGCTCAGTGGGTAGAGCATCTGACTGAGGACTGAAAGGTCACAGGTTCAATGCTGGTCCAGGGCTTGTACCTTGGTTGCGGGCACTTCCCCAGTAGGGGGTGTGCAGGAGGCAGCTGATCGATGATTCTCTCTCATCAATGTTTCTAACTCTCCCTCTCCCTTACTCTCTGTAAAAAAAATCAATAAAATATATTTTAAAAATAAAGTGCAGAGAACTTTCCCCCACCTGCTTCCAGGAGACTCGGGTCTTGACGATGATGATGGTAACACACCGCTGGGAAGCCAGCAGCGTTCTCTCCAAGCAGCACCCGTGCCACCTCTGGAACCCTTCGCCCAGTCTGCATGCTGCCTGCAGGGCACGTCTGGACCCCTGCCCACCCATCGCTGGACAGAAAGGGCAAAGGGCGTTCCTTCTGCCCGGCGCTGAGCGCCGCACACAAAGGTCTCCCTATGAGCGTCTCAATGGACGGCTCTGTTTGGCGGCAATAATATTATTTTCTGCTGCTGACGTGTCACCTCCATTTTTGAACTGGGAACATTCGGCTGCATTTTCCCCTGTCGTATCAGAGAGAAATGACACCCCCAGATCCTCGGACCAGGAAACACATGGCAGGGGGCAGGCGACATGGCTCCGAGAAAGCCAGAAAGATGGGAGGGGGAGGGGCAGGCTTCGTTGCACCGATCTGCTTGCTTCAATGGCTTGTTTATGCACGTTTGCGCTTGAATCGCTAAGCATTTCTTTAAGTCATTAAAGAAGCTCCGATCTGACCCAAGCAGCAGGTCGTGAATACCAGGGAAGTCACTGAAGCTAGTTCTGGGCAAGGCTCCTTCTCTGAAAAGCACGCCCAGGCCACTCGGTCGCTGGAAGCAATGCAGAAAGTATGAGCCTCCAGCAGGAAAAAAATCCCAGTTTCCTCATCGGCATTCTCACCGCTCATCTCCCGAGCGGGGGAAGGGCAGGCTAGGGGGAATGTACGGAGGTCAGTAACCGCGGGTAGTTAGTGTCCGCGTAGCTAACGTTTTCCTCTGGACATAAAAGCAGTGGCGTTTGGGGTGGGATCACTCTGACCACATCCTTGCCACTTGTGATGGCTTCCACTCTCTGGAGTTTGCTCCACTAAATCCCCCTCCTCTCTCACACCTCCCGCACCTGCCATAAAATGCGATCACATCCTGCCCCGCGGAGCAGGGCAGGCGGTCTGACTGCTCACGGCACCTTCCTTCTCATCTGCCCATGGGCCACCTGCTGGCTACTCCGGGTCCCTGGGCCAGCTGCTAGACCCACGAGGAGGTCCCTCGTCCTGCACAGAAGCAACCACCTGGGATGAAGGGAGGAAAGCCCACGGCCACTGAGAAAGAAAGAAGCTGCAGAGAAAAGGCAGGTCCTTGGCAAGAAGGGCTATGCCCACCTGGTGAAGGTGGAGGGAAAGGGGAGGACAAAAGAGACAAGAAGCAGGAAAGGGGCCACGGATGGGCCCCGCATAAGGAGTGAGAAGCACATACAGGAATGACAGAGGAGAAACAGACTGCTGGGGTCTCTCAAAAATGTCTGAGAGAAAAACGGAATTTTTTAAAATATATATTTTATTGATTTTTACAGAGAGCAAGGGAGAGGGATAGAGTTAGAAACATCGATGAGAGAGAATCATCGATCAGCTGCCTCCTGCACACCCCCTACTGGGGATGTGCCTGCAACCAAGGTACATGCCCTTGACTGGAATCGAACCTGGGACCCTTCAGTCCGCAGGCCGATGCTCTATTCACTGAGCCAAACTGGTTAGCACAAAAAAATAAAACCCAAAAAAACGAAATGTCCTGTATCTGTTGAACAAAATGCACGTTATGAGAGGGGAACTATCTCTGAGCTGCACGGTGAGAGCCGGAAAGAAAGCCCAGGGCCATCTAGTGCGCATCCTTCACTGGGCATACAGCAGCTAAAGCCCGAAGAACTGAGGTGACTTGCCAAGGTCACACAGCACGTGAGAGAGACCTGGCTGGGGACACATTCTCCATGGCTCTGGCCCAGCAATTCCTCCAGCGGCCGACATCACCGGCCACTCCCTCAGGAAATACGAGTTGTGGCTTTTTAACGCTTGGTGACCAATGCTGGGACCTACATGGGACCCCACCTGAATCCACAGAGACAGGTTATAACCTTGACCTGACCTTGAAGGATGACAGCAAGCAGTCTGTGCTTTTCCAAGCTCCAAGTGTGGGTCCCCAGCAGGAGGAGGGATGGAAATGCCCGGTGGTGCCAAGTGCATCCTGACAGACATGGTGACAAAACAGCAAGCTTTCCCACGAGGCCAGAGTCCCAAGGCCTGGGGGGAGGGCCCCCCTTGAGAATGCACCCACTAGGTTAGGTGATGTGTGCAGCCAGAAAGAAATATGAGCCCTAGCTGGTTTGGCCCAGTGGACAGAGTGTCAGCTTGTGGATTGAAAGGTCCTGGGTTTGATTCCGGCAAGGGCATGTGCCCGGGTTACAGGCTCAGTCCTCATTAGGGGGTGTGCAGGAGGCAGCCGATCAGTGATTCTCTCTCATGATTGATTTTCTATCTCTCTCTCCCTTCCTCTCTTAAATCAATAAAATATATTTTAAAAGAAAGATGGATGAAGGCCTAAGCTTGGAGGCTCTTTCTGGGCAGTGATGAGAAAGCTGAAACAGCAGAGTGGTCTCTGACCCTTCAGACACACGAAGACCAGGACAGAGAGAGTGGGAGGAGGTGAGCATGTGATTTAAAACGCACGGGAGCTCAGACTAGGAGGGCAAGGCAGGGCCACATCCTTCTAGGTGGTAGGATAGAAAAGAGGAAACTTCCAGACAGAGCTTGAAGTCACAGGTAAAGAGACCATCATTCTGAAAAATAACCAGTTAAGACAGGTTTTCCTAAAGTATGCATAGCTATGTCTTCTGTTAGCTTTTCAGACAGATTGTATGTTGACTTTCACTCTAGGATAAAATCTTTTTTTTTTTTTTAATATGTGTCTGCTGGCCATTATGCAGTTTGCCTATCTCCTCAAAAACAAAATATTTGTCAAAGGGCAATCAGTAGGCATGCTGAAAACTGACTATTCCTAAGTAAACTCCTAACGTGTGTGTGCTATGACCCCAGAAAGAGACATACGATTTGGCTGAATGAAAAGCATAAATCCTTCAGAGCAAAGCATGAAGAGTACCTGGCCACTGATGGGCACAGTTTTCTTCCCAGATCAGATGAGACTGGGTGTGTTCAGGGTGGTATGGCTGTAGACTACAGTTTTCTTATCTACATGGCAATTAATACCCTGTTTCCCCGAAAATGAGACAGTGTCTTATATTAATTTTTTCTCTCAAAGTTGCGCTAGGTCTTACTTTCAGGGGATGTCTTATCTTTCCATGAGCTAGGTCTTATTTTCGGAAGATGTCTTATTTTCGGGGAAACACGGTATTATGTGTGGGTCTCAACAATAAAGAATTTTTAAGAAATATATTATCTATGGTGCCTTCTCCAAGGAGGACTGCTCAATTCCATTCATGTCAAATCCAGGCGGGGAAGAACTGCCCCCATCTGATTTTCTCATCAGCGGACACGAGATTCCTGGTTCAACATGTGCTGTACCCCCATCCTCATTTCAAAAAGATGCACCCTCAAGAATTCTTTACAAATCAGAATCCAACACTTATGAGCAAAAGCTCAAAATTGGTAGCTTTGGAGATTACTCTGAATGCTGTGTTTTCACAGTAACCACAATCAAATCACATTCGCAATTTAACTTTTGTCCGAAAGTTCTCAGGCAGAGAAAGCAAGAAGCCACTCCTTTTATTCTACCACAATCCTCTAGATCCGTGTTCTCAAGTTCCATTGGAGAAGCCAGGGTTGGTCAGAAAATGCGAGTTAAGAAAACAAGACAACTGCCTGGCCACCCGCACCCCCACTCCCTTATGTGGCAGGTCAAGCCACTGCCCGGTTCAGCAGCTTCTAAAAGAAAAAAGGCAAACGACACAGACTCATGCTCCCGTGGCAAAGGCCCCCGCGTGCGGAGATTATGATGGTAAGCTGTCTTACTGATCATGGTGGTGCCCCCGGCCAGAGCCGCCTTGGTGCCTTGGAAGAAGTCATCAGCAGAAGTCATTCCCTGGTCAGGCATCTGGAAGCGGGTGTGGACGTCGATCCCTCCGGGTATCACCATCCGGGAATGGGCCTCGATGGTCTTGACCCCTCCGGGCACAATCAGGTTTTCTCCTATTTGCCTACAGGAATAGGGCGGTGACAATGGTGGTAAGTGAAATGTCCTTGAATCAAAGGAAATCTGACAGGCATCTTCACCAAGCCCTACCTTATCCGTCCCTGTGTTCACTAGACATTTCCAGTTACTGTGATTATTCATAATATATGTGCACTCCCCATTCCCTACCACCGGCTAAGAAGCAATACAGCGCTTCCTTAGAAAACCAAAGTTAAATAAGGCACCAGAGGCCTAATCAAAGAGGCTTAGTGACCAGAAAACCCCTACAATCGAAAGATAACAAGACCCCAAGGAATTTACATAAAATGCCACTGCACTTTCTCTCGATAAACACATAGTTGAGCAAATTTTCCCATAGCAATTTCCTCCAGACCTGTTAGCACTTTACAAATAAGTATTTTCACCAAATCCTTTGCAACATAGAGAAAATAAGGGAGAAGCAAAAATAAATAAATAAGTGAATACTATGATTAAAACAGTTTGAAAATTTGGAAGCATGTCATTAGCAACTCAGATAAGAATGCAGAAAAATTCATTATGTTGAAGGATATAAATTCATTTCCAATGTTTAAAAAAATATTTCTGGCCCTGACTAGTTTGGCTCAGTGGATAGAGCGTCAACCTGTGGACTGAAGGGTCCCAGGTTCAATTCCGGTCAAGGGCATGTACCTTGGTTGTGGGCACATCCCCAGTAGGGGGTGTGCAGGAGGCAGCTGATGGATGTTTCTCTCTCTTCGATGTTTCTAACTCTATCACTCTCCCTTCCTCCCTGTAAAAATCAATAAAATATATTTAAAAGAATATATTTCTGCTTCATCTTTCTACCAGTTTGTATTTTTTTTTAATGAAAAAATAATCAAGGAGAAGTGGATAAAGTTCAAAATCAAATTAGTGATGACTAAAAATAGCCCCCAGGCTTGCTCACTTCCAGGCCAGTGTCTTCCTGCTAGATTCAAACTGGGGGGAATGGGACAGGCAAGTCATGGTATGTGAGAGCCCGGAGCAGAGACTGTCATAGGCACACACATGGAGAAAACATTAAATATGGAAATGGTGGGACCTATTTTAGGTCATAAATCAGGGTGTGAGTTTCCAGGCAACACATACATCCACTCCAGTTTTCCATTGCTCGGGAATGGTTTGCTGTGGGGCTTGATGAATGCTGCTTATTCAAAAGATGTCGTTTGCAGCAGTGTTTGTCTTTAAACAGATGTGCTATTTCTCTGGAGCCTCATGAGCTGTCCCAGTCGGAAGGGCACAAGGATACTGGTATGCACTCCACTCGCTTAACCCTCTAGACTCCAAAAACAACCTCATGCAATAACGGCTCTGTTGTTAGTAACACAATACACAAGCAACACAAGGGCAGTCTCACTGGTGTTTGTTGGCACTTAAAGAATGAAACCTAAAATTCCCTTGGGATGAGGCAGTAATTTGTCTATGTTACTTAATTTGTTTTCCTTTGGCCCAACCACTGAATTCTTGATTCAGAAAGCAGATGTGCTATCTTGATAGAAAAGGGTCTACTCACACTGTGTCCTTCCACTGGACAAGGCAAGCAAACAACTACATCCTAGGAAAACCTTTAGTATATGCAATGGATCCTAAACCAAGTATCTGAGCTGGCAACAAGAAGAAACTGTGTCACCTGGGTTAAAAATAGCAAATTACATAATGCGTTAGGAAATGGGTAGGCATTGAATTGTGGCTTTGAGTTCCCTAAATCTGAGTTTTCAAATTCACTAATTACTACCAATCGAAATGGGCTTAAAGCGACACTAAGTCACTCTTTGAAGTCACTAAATCTTGATATTATGCGTGTGAACCGTAGGAAATGCTTGGGAATACTGGAAGGTACACGAATTCTTCTCTATGAGATACACTTACTTGATCAACCCATCTTCCATGTATATGTCTGCATAGAATGACTGGTCATCATTAACGATTTTACCTCCTTTGATCAGAAGACGATCGCTCTGAAACAAAGACATACCAAGGTCACCATGTATACCTGACCCATGAGGAGCACTGGTACTAAAATAAGTGAGTTAAAGGCACATTTCACTATTCAAACGGGATGCTCAGCCAGCTGGCATGGCTCAGGGTGGAGCACCAGCCCATACATTAGGAGGTCACAGTGTGATTCCCCGTCAGGGCACATGCCAGGGATGTGGGCTGGGTCTCCAGTGGGGGGCGTGCAGGAGGCAACCGATCAACGATTCTTTCATCACTGATGTTTCAATATCTCTCTCCCTCTCCCTTCCTCTCTGAAATCAATATAAATCTATTTACTGCTCAAAAATGAGCCAATTTTGGGGCCGGGACTGGTTTGGCTCAATGGATAGAGCGTTGGCTTGGGGACTGAAGGGTCCCGGGTTCGATTCTGGTCAAGGGCATGTGCCTTGGTTGCGGGCATATCCCCAGTAGGGGGTGTGCAAGAGGCAGCTATCTATGACTCTCTCTCATTGATGTTTCTAACTCTCTATCTCTCTCCCTTCCTTTCTGTATAAAATCAATAAAATGTATATTTTTTTTAAAATGAGCCAATTTTGGGAAGGTTCGGTGACAATGGTAAACCTGTACGTGGGGATCTATTTGACACAAGCTCAAAGCTTACCATCATAGATTTAAAAACAAACAAAAAACCTTCTTTCCAGAAGACAATACTGTTTAATGGCTTTAAGCTAAACTTCATTAAAAAAAAAAAAAAATACACCCACATGTAGGGAAGTCAATTCTTGGCAAGCTTTGTGTGGGGGGAAAAATTAACCAAAAGTCTGTTGTCATGGCAAAACTCAACACAAACACACTAGGTTCCACCATAACAAGGTTTCAAGTCAGCCTGCTCATTATGTGTGCGATTTCATTTTGAGGTAAATCAAGGCGATTGTAGCAAAGAGAGAAAAAAAAACAAAAAACTCTTCAATCATACACCATTTTAACTATTAAACTGTTAAGGGAAAGTTTTATGATGAAGTAGATGAGAGGGCAAGTTCTAAATCTAACACCACTATAAATTGCCAATTCACTTATGATATAATTAGTGTAAAAAAAAATACATATGACAAGCAGCACAGGAGGGCCAAGGATATAATGAAAATGTTGCCTTATGACTCCTCTCTATTCCAAAGGCTTTGACAGAAGGCAGTGTTAAAATATGAGGGTGTACACTTGTGCTATTCCACACGGGGTTGAAATGTTACAAGTTAAACCACAGATTGCCCTCTTAACATGCAAAACATTTCGAAGGAATGGCATTCATCTTGACAATGGTTAACTCTAACTTGTTACAAAACAACACGCTCAGCAGGTGCTATTATATTTAGCACCTGCCAAAGAAAATATCATAGCAAATGTTGTAGCAAAAAACACATAAACTGTGAGACCCAAGAAGATTCTTTTACCCCAAAATGCACACATGGATTTACAAAGCAACATAATGAAAAACAGTAAGATCGTTAAATTCTGTACACTTCAGTGTGCTGTAGACTTGGGAAAATCGTATGGGAAAGTGGAAATAATCAACAGCAATGCCTGCACTTGTATAAGGTAAATGTAAGGACCTTCATGAAATCCAGCGAGGTGGATGGAGAGTCCTAACCCATGACACTTAAGGAAACTGAGGCACAGAGAGGTTACATCACTTGCCCAAGGTCACCTGATCAAGTACACTTTCCTTGGTCGGCACAGAACTCCCCCTCAGGATCCGGCTTGGACAGGATAAACAGTGCCTGGGAGGCAAAGAGAAGCCCTGCCCTTCACCACCTGCTCCCTCATTCGCTGTGGTACCTGTCGCAGCCATCCCTGTGACGCCCGGAGCCAACACACACACACACACACACACACACACACACACACACACACAGGAAGGAACATCACAGCCCTGTTCGCTCTTAGTACCTTCCAGAAGGCTTCTTACATAAGAGGCTGGCTTGTGATGCTGGGAGGAACGAGGGAGGCCATGCTATTATCTAGGTCCTCCATAACGCAGCCAGATTTTCAGGGTAGAAGGGGGCGCTCTTTTAAAAAAAAAAAAAATCAGTCTTGTTTGCTTTTTCATTTTTTTTCCCTTCCCACACTGTCAAAACGAAACTGCCTTTTTCATTCAGGAAGACAGCGATTTATGTGGGACGTGCAGCCAATGTGCTCTCCACACCCTCTCTCCAGACTCCTTCCTCCCAACAGGGACTATCCAAAGGTCCCCCTCGCCGGCCCTTTGGGATGGATCCTGGGTCTTTGGCCTTTTAGGAAAAGCTACCACCCACCCTCGCCATTGAGCAGCCTGGCTCGTCCTATAAGATCCTCTCCGGCACACACCCCCGCCTGCCCCTGTGCGTTTGCTTCCACATCTCCCTCCTGCGGATGGGTGTGTCCTGGTGCATCCACAGGAGGCCGGGTGCCCGTGGCTCAGGAGGGAACGCGCGCCCTGCAACCCAGCCCTGGGCACAGCCACACTCTGCAAGGCTCCTTCCTGCGTCTGCCTCGGCCCCGGGTTCCACCCAGCAAATCCGTGGGCCCATGGCGACTGCACATCGTTATGTAACAATGAACATCCCCCGCGTTCCACCCGCCCTCCCCAGCGTGTCATTTGGGATGTAGATCGTCATTGGGGATGTCGATCGAGAACCAAGACGAGCGAGATTTTTTTTCCAGGAAAAGATGGGGTGAGGATGGGCGCGGTGGGAGGGAGGACCTGCAGCCTCGCCAGTTCATCGCGTAGATGTTTTGTTTTGTTTTCTCGCGGTTTACAAACGAAGCACCCCAAGCCCCGAGTGCGCCGACCCCTCCGGCCGGCAGGATCATTGTCTGGCCGCGGCCCGGCCGGGCCATCTGCCCCGCGCGCCTCGCTGCGCCATTCCCTCCCCGCGCGGTCCCCGACGCCCCCCGCCCGGCCCGCTTTGTATGCGCCAACGCGGGCGCCTTGGGCTGCAGGAGGGACCGAGAGGCAGGAGAAAGCCAGCCCAGAGCCCCGCCAGGGTCCCCGCCCCGAACCAGAGGGCGAGAAAGCCCAGGGGACACCCACGCGGGTCCCTGGCCAACAAAAAGCCCCCGCCCGGCCCCCGCCCTCCTCGGTGCGCCCCCGCGCCCCTGTTCCTCCTTCCCGCTCCCCATCTTCCTGGTGCACCCTGCCCTTTCAGCATCCCTCCCTCCGCTGTCACTCCACCGCCGGGCTGAAACCTGCTCCTTTCTCCCAGGGCCCCCCGGAGGAAGGCTCCAGAAAAAAAGCGCTTTATGGCGGGGGCGGGAGACACAGGGAGAATCCGTTTCCCATTCCCCCGTCCAGCTCCGCAGAGTCCAGCCTCGCAGCGCGCAGCCCGGAGAACAATATGCGAGCTCCAGCCATGCATGTGCAATCTGGCATCCATTTGCTTCCACCCCGCAGGCCAGGGCGCTGCAGCATCTCGCCTGACAATAAAGGGAGACAGCGGATCTGGCGCGCTCCCCAGGACGACCTCAATGCACTCACGCTATTTTAATGTCTTACAAATCATGTGGCTCATAATTCTACGATCGCGTCTCCTACCACCACGATCGCCTTCTTTAGGAACGGGGGCAGGGGGTGGGGGGTCGTTAGGTCCCTCTCCCCCCCCCTTAAAAAAAAATCCTTAGATGTTCTGTGCCACAAAAGGTGGCTGCTGGCCGACCACAATCTCCCAAGTGCCAAACTCACCGTGATGCGTGGAATATTTTTCTTCCCCTGATAAGACATCTCTCTCCTGGGAAAAAAAATAATAATTTCAAGAGGGCAGCTTTAAAGCAAAAAAAGGAAAAAAAAAATGCCCCAAAAGAGAGTTGATTTTTTTTTTTTCTTTTGCAGGATTGAAAAAAAGGTGCAACAGCTTAGCTAGGCTTGCTGATAACAAATCCCAGGAACGTAGGAGATCAATGCAATGCTCTGTCTCTCTTTCTTCCTCTCCTCCAGCACAGCCCCAGCCAGGGCGGAAAAAAAAAGAAAGAGAGGGAGCGAGCAGGAGGGAAGGGGGTGGAAATAAACTACAGCAATAAAAGCCTCGGTTCCAGTCGGCCGCCGCGGCGCATGCGCCGCCAGCCACTCCCTTTCCTCTCAGGCAAGAGCCATCCGCTTCGGGAGAGACGAGCCCTGATTGGCCAGGATCGTGGGCTATGCAAATGCCCAGGCGGGAGCGCGAAATGCTGCAGTGAGCGCGGAGGGCGGCGGCCGGGGCGGGCGGGCGGCCGGGGGGCGCGCCTTTCGCGCCCTTTCTGCGGGGCCAGCGCCCCGGGGACAGTGGCTGCGGGAGCCCCCAATGCAGCAACCACTGCACCGCAGGGGAAATGGCGGGCGATCCTGAACGGACAGGGGAGCCCAGCCCGGGGAGTCGGTGGTCCTCCTCGTAGCCCGAGCGGCACGCACCGGTGGATGCCGCCCGCGCGCCAATCCGCGGAGGCCGCCGCTGCAGCCCCGCGTGGGGTGACTGCGCCGAGCCAATGGCTTCGCTGGCGGCGAGCGCGCGACTGCACCGCCGGCCGGCGCCGCGCCGCCCGGGGGGGCGCCCTCCCGAGCTCTCCGCCAGCCGCCCGCGCCCTGCGCGAAGGCTCGCCCGGCCTCCGCCCCGGAGCCGGCGGGGGATGGCCATGGCAGCGAGCGGAGGGGAGGGAGAGCGCTCGCCGCGGCGCCGCCCGGCCCCGCAGAGGGGCGGCTGGACCGGGCCCTGCGATCGGGGCGGGGCGGGCGGCGTCCACACGGCTCCCCGGGGCGAGGAGGGGTGCGGCCGGAGGCGAGGCTGGGAACGTAGCGGAGGGAGGGCGAGCGCGGGGCTGCAGGCACCCGCGGCCTGGCAGCTGGAAAGGCAGGGGTGGGGAAGGGGGGCAGCTGGGGAAGGCCGCAGGCAGCCGCTGGGGTGGGGAAGGGGGGCAGCTGGGGAAGGCCGCAGGCAGCCGCTGGGGATGCAAACCCAGCCCTGAATGAATTGCCCCTTGTGCCTTAGGCCCGGCAAGAAACGTGGGGGCAGGGGGCTCAGCAGCTGCCTGTTGAGGCAAAAATGACCCAGTCCGGGGGCCCTGTTCTCTCCAACAGTCACGCCCACCTAGACCCATCTGTTGATGGTCGCATTTCTCTGCAGATCTGTTGAGAAAAAAAAGCTGTTGGAATTATTGTGCAGATCTGTTGAGAAAAAAACTGTTGTAATTACCGTGCCCAAGGAGCCCCCAAAATTTTCAGTGCTATAGACAGGCCTCCACACAGCCTAATTAGGCAGAAAACGAGGAGAGACAAGGAAGAAGCAGAAGGAATGAAAGAAATGAAAGCTTACGTCCCAAAAGAAGGGGGAACTGAGTCATGGAGAAAGCCTCCTGGAATCAGAGTTAAAAACACTCCCTGACCAGTGACCCTAGTCACTCTCACAAGGCATCAGGGGCACCTGGGCAGGCCCCAGCCTGAGTCATGCCTAACTCTGACTTCAAAGTCACTGGAAAGAAAACCTGGTCCCTTTGATCCCTGTCAACATACCTGGGGTCCTCTCTTTGGAAGGCTGCCCAGGCAGGTGCCAGGGCTCAAACCAGAGGCAGCCATGGCTCTGGATTTCTCTGCTTGAGATCAAACAATAGCGAGGCCTGCGTAAGCTAGGCCGCCCAGCAGCCATTAGAAAACGGCATCTGTTTAATTGGCTCACACCTGCTCAGCAAAGATTAGCCAGATAAACACAGGATAATCCAGGGGCTACTGTGGGCGCATGTTCTGATGTCTTTCTGCCTCTGGCCACTTCGGGTTGTTATCGGTTCACAAAGTGTGAAATGCACCCGCTCACACCCACTTACTCATCCCTGTAAACTCTAAAGTCCCAGAAAAGCAGGGTGAGGCATACAGGAACCTCCCCAACTGGTTAATTCATTCAGGTTCCAATTAGCTATGCATCTCGAAAATAACATAGAAGCACTTCTTTCTCCAACCATGTGCTGTGCTACAAGAAAAGTGAGCTGATATCAGCAAGGATGTCAGCCTGCATGGGGTTCAAACCACAAGTCAGACTGCATGAAGTGGGTCCTCCTACCTGTGAAAGCCAACAGTACGTTCCAACAGGGGGATGTAGAGTGGCAGAGAGCCAGGTATCATTAAATCATTAGAAAATAACACTTGGCAAACAAGTAAATAATGAGATTCAAATTAATTTAAAACCAAATGACCCCTAATTATATTGTTTGTTTATATTCTTCTTATGTTCTCCTGCTCCTGAATTGTTTAATCTTAATAGCTGTAACTATGTCTAGTTAGTTGCCAGTTTTCCATGGAATATTTTGCTTTGCAATAAAAGCTCCCAAGAGCTTTTGTGTCCCTTATTTTTACCGCCATTAATATGAGGTTCTTAGTCCATAATTGACATTTCCACTCATAAATATCCAAAGATGTAAGGCTTAAACTGATTGGTCTGTACCAAGATAGAGCCTAAGAGTATTTGGCACATAGGAGACAGCAAATAATGTTAAAGGGCCAGGGAAAGGAACCACCTGCAATCTGTATTTCTTACCCTACTTACCGCTCCCTGCAACGCAGAGAAGTGGGGGGGGGGGGGGGGGGGGGGGGGATTTTCCAGCTACTCTACGTGGGAAAGTTGTTCCTATGCGCTTTTTATACTGTCTTTAAAAAACATTCCATGAAAATTTTCTGTAAAGTTTCATATCATTGTCCCTCTACCAAATATTTGAACCTATTCTTGGGTATGATTTTTCCAAATATTTAAAAAATTAAATGCATGTCAAACATGAAAAGGCATTGTAGATGACCTATTCCACATTATGATCCCTTCCCAAAGCCTCTGCCCTCCCAGACCCTTCCCCCAGCACCTAGGAAGAGCAAGATGTGATGACTAAATGACATAGCCATTTAGCCCTAACTGGTATGGCTCAGTGGATAGAGCATTGGCCTGCAGACTGAAGGGTCCCAAGGTTCAATTCCAGTTGTGGGCATGTGATGTTTCTCTCCCATTGATGTTTCTAACTCTTTACCCTTCTCCCTTCCTTTCTGTAAAAAATCAATAAAATATATTTTTAAAAAATAAATGGCATAGCCATTTAATGAAACGGTCCTTCCCCTGGCGGTGGTCTGGGGGAAAGGAGAACCTGCCCAAGCAGATGCATGAGCAGGAGGAGTGAAGTCTACCCAGGTGCTGTATCAGACTCTGGCCTCTGCGGCCGCATCTGCCATCCCTGACACTCAGGCCCTCATCCCCTTGCTCAGGGTGCATGCAGGGGTGCACCCACACACACACTGTCCTTTCCCAAATCTGTGCCCCGTCCTGAGCTGTTCCCTTCACCTCTCCCTTCCCCTCAACGCTTCCTCTAAAATAAGCTTAAATATCATCTCCTCAATAAAGTCTGCCCTCATGCTGTCTAAAATCTTAAGCACAACCTCCTCTATCCGCCTCAACTGTAACATGCATCCTGCTATATTGTAATTATCTGTCCGTTTCTCCTATTAGAGTATGACTCCTAGAAGCTAAAAGCTTTGCATTCCTTTTTCCAGGAACCAGCGCATGACCAGGTCCGTGGTGGGGTCCTCCACATTGGGTGCATAAGTAAGTGCTGTCATTTCTAGGACAAGAAAATAAGATTCGTCCATGTCACCATCAGAGGGAGCTTTGACATCAACAATATCTCCAACTCAGGCCTTTCTCTTGGCACTGTGGCCTTGCTGGGTCTTCCTTTCTGGCAGCCCAGCTCCTCTCCTGCAAGTCCCTAAAAGTGCAGGAGGACCTTGTTACCATGCGGCTTATGATTCTTGTCATGGGTGTAGCTGCCTTAGTATACCTTCCCTAAACAAACTGCCACACATCATCAGGCCCAAGAAAATGCAGGGAGAGCGCATCCAAGCCTAACATGAACTCCAGAATCATAGGAGGCATCATCAGTCTCAGCACCAACTTCTTAAAGCCTTCTCTCTCCCTGCTCCCATTATTCTTTGTGCATACCTATATCATACCATTTATCATATTACTAGAGGCCCAAAGTTCAAAGATTTGTGCAAGAATAGGCCTTCCTTCTCCTGGCTGCCTTCCCACCTTCACTCTGGCTAGAGCCACCTTTCCGCCTTTGCTCCAGCCCAGAGCCACCTTCTTCCTCTCTCCTTGTCAATTTGCATATTCCCTCCTTATTGGCTATGGACAGTGCCAGCTTTGTCATGGAGTTATGGTCAATTTGCATATTCTGTCTTTATTTGCTAGGATGCCACCTACACTATAAAATGATGGTATTCCTCACTATACCATCACTAAGTGAGCGTGACTTCCCTTCCATTTAAAGTTGGAGCTCAGAGACTGGGCAGTCTTCCAAAAGCCATACTCTTCTCTTACCCTCATATAGGGCCGAATGGGTGAGGGTTCAGGAAGGATGGGGTGCATGGAGGGATGTCCAAGTGATGGCATCCAGTTAGTGCTGTACAACCTGGGCAGCTGGCGTGGGAGAAGGAGTGACTGGCTGCTTTCAGTTCCTCAGCACCCTGCACTGTACGGGTCCCGTCGGGCCCAGCCCCGCCACTGTGCTTGGTTTCATCTTCCCCCTTTGGGAGGCAGGAGTAACCATTTCTGCTTCTGTGGCTCCGCCTGGGCCTCTGCAGAAGTCTAACGTTCAGGATGTCATAGAGCAGAGAAACTCCAAAACAGAAGTTGCTGGCAAAGAATGGAGCCTCGATGTGGCAAAGAGAAATCCCTCGAGCCCCCTCATTGCTCAGCCCGGACTCCAAGGACTGTGGCCTCGGATGCAGACTGCAGAGGCGTTAAAATTCACGTGGTGGCAAAGAGAAGGTACTGGAATTCTTTGCCAGAAACAAGGCATCGAGTAGGACATTTGAGCTGGAAAAGATGCCTTCTTCTCTGCTGAAGGAAACAGGCCATCATGGTGCTTTCTTTGTGCGTGTAACCCTGAAGGGACAGAGTCTGCAGAGGGACAGGCACGGGCAGGCTGACGGGTCCAAGCCTGACCAAGACATCCTTTCCCCCGCCCCCATGGTGCATTATTTACTGGGGAAGGGGAGGGGAAGAACAGAGTGGTGACCCATAATGGTCAGGAATGACTGGCCCTCTGAGCTAGGTGCGGGTTTTGCTAGAATTGTAAGACTATCGGTCAACCTAGTGGAAGCTGTGAAAGCATGCGGAAGTCCTTACTGCGTCCAGACGGGAGGCGCAGCTGTCCAAGTCCGTGGGGCCGGGAGGCAAGTGTGCACTTCACAGCATCCAGTAAACTTGGCGTTCTCCTCTTCCCTCCAGCCAGTGAGCATCCTCCCAGGTGACCTTTGCATTCCCTACCTTGCACATCACACATGCTCTGTGTGACACATTGCCCCTGGGGTCAATCTACAGAGCAGGACACTGACAGCATCTTGCTCCAGCCGTCATGCCTCGGGCCTGCCCTCTGGCGGTGAATGAGGAAAGTGCACTGAGATCCTCTCTGTCCGGGTCTGGCTGGTGGGTGACTCAGAACCAGGGAAGGGCCTTGTTCCAGTGTTCCTGAGTCTCCTGGAGTGATTTTGCCTCTGCACAGGAATCCTTTGGGGCCCTGCTCAGACACCCTGATTAGAATCTCCAGAGATAAATCCCCGGAATGTTAGCTAGTCTACCTCTGGCCACTAAACCACCGCAACCTCCTTTTATAGAAGCAGGATTTTTCCAACTCCCCAGAATGCGTCGGTGCTCTGCTCTTTACCCAGTGGGACGGATTTATGAAAGAGTGGTAAATATGATCATCCTGACCCTCTACTTGTCTGCCTTTTAGTGAAACACTGTTATATAGTCGGTACGGAGGGAATTAGCCATTACTGAGCACCTACCATAGTCTAATGTATAGCACTGGGCACTTTAAATACATCTTACTTATTCCTCCTGAGAATCTTACTAGCCAAGTCTTCATTTTACAGGCAGGAGAGGAGAGCTCAAAGCAAGCTCTTGTCCCAGGCTCAAGTTCACGCAAGAGCTGGGTTCTAATTCAGGCCCGTGCGATGGCCTCAAGCCCGAGGGGCTAGTTCTTTAAAGGATAGGGTACTTGCTTAGCCAAAGCCAGGACCCACCCTGTAAACCAGGTGGGCTGCTGTCTCTTTCTCTCCCACTCTCACAATCCCTGCCTGCCACTCGAGGCTGCCAGAGCTCCGGTCAGTCCCCGGGGCCTGCATGAGTTCCTCAGACACTTCCCCTTGTCCCCAAGTCAATTCTCCATTTCTGTCTTTCCTGATCACCCAACTTGACTCAGTTTCTCTCGTGGCCCGGCGCTCTTCTCATTGGAAACATGATGGATTAGCACCGAAGTTTCAATAAGCAATGAGTATGCTAAAAGGGAAGACCTTGATTGGCAGCATTTCAGACAACGAGGCAGGCTGCTTGCAGAAACCAAATGCAAAGTGTTTATCATGATGCCTCCCTTCCCGGCCTCGCCCTGGGCTTTGGTCCACACACAGCACCCTGGTTCCTTCCGTTTTTCTGCAGCAGCCCCTTCTCCTGCTGCCCCCCCCCCTCCCATTCACTGCAGGGCCAGCCCCTTCTCTCCCTTCAAGGCCCTCTTCAGGGAGACCCGCCCTGGCCCCCTATCAGAAGGCTGCCCACAGCGTCGCCGGTCTTCTCTGTCACAGCACTGTCTCCTCAACAGCAATGATCACCAGCTGGAAGCCTTCTTGTTATGTGTTTACTTGGTTATGTCTTGTCTCTGCCTCTTAACTGCAGACTCCCTAATGGACTCTGTTCTCCACCCAGCTAGCCAGGTCCTCACAGCACTCAAGGGCAGACCGAAGGGCAGCCCGTAGGTGAGCCTGGGAGCTGCTCACCGGCCCTCCATGCTGTGCACAGCGATGTTGTGGTGGGGATTGTGGTGGTGGTGGTACGTGTATGCCAGCTACTTCACCGGATCCACAGAGCTGTGCTCTTCTTCTACTCTGGGCCTGTGCTGGGGGCTCTGTGCCCAGACCATCACCATCCAGGAGGACCCCAGAGAAGGAAGTCACTGGGAGAAGAGCAGCAATGGAGCGGTGATGGGGCAGCCTGGCCACCGTATGTATGGGCCTTTAACCTGGATCCCACCTCCATGGGTCCAGGGTCCAGAGCCTGCTCTTGTTCACAGAGCTCAGAAGTTCCCTCTGCCTCTCAGGAATCTACCTAATAAAAGAGTAGCATGCTAATTGACTGTGCCACCAGCCAATAAGGAGTGGGTACACAAATTAAACCAACAAAGATGGTGGGTTAATTTGCATGCACAGGCTTTAAGCAGGGGCAGGTTGTTTGCATCATCACCATGGTGACAACATAGGCGTTCCACACCACCCCAGCCACTCAGGACCTCTGGGCAGCATGGGAAGGCAGAAAGGCGGCTCCAGGCAGGAGTGGAAAAGCTGTTCCGACCAGAGTGAAGGCAGGGCTGGCAGCCAGGAGAATGAAGGCACGTTCTTGCACAAATCTTCCCTCATGCATCAGGCCACTAGTTAAGGAATAAAGTTAAATGAGTGAAAAGGCCACTTTAAAGTGATTGAGCTGAGAGACAAAGAAAGCAATCCCAGGGGCCTGAGACACTAAGGGGGAAGTTGTGTCCTTCCTCCCTCCTCCTCTTCCTCTCCCCCCAGGGCCATGGCCTTCATCTGAGGTATCACCATCTTTCCCAGTTAGTTACTGGGACCCTGCTTCTGGACCAGTTCTGTCCTATTTCGCTCTCCTACTACAATAGCTGCGTCCCAAGGCCTCAGCCTGGTGTCCAGGCTTTTGAACAGCCCAGCCTCTGCCTATCTCTCTGGTCTTCTTTAGTGCTCTCCGCATCACTGTTTCACACCCTGTGCTCCAGCCACATCAAACTCTTTGCATTCCCTGAATGTGTTGAGGTATTTGTAAACTCTGTGTCTATGATCACATCTCCACCTTTCCCAGCACACCCATCCCCTCGCTGACCCCTCACAGGTCACCTCCTTCGTGCAGCCAGTCCCGAGCCTGCAGGTAGAGGTGACCACTCATCCTACTAAGTACCCTGGGGCTCTGTACAGACGCCTAGTTAAAGGCCTAGAACAGCTTCCTGCACTTTCTTTATACACTAGAGGCCCGATGCACAAAAATTCGTGCAAGAGTAGGCCTTCCTCCTCCTGGCTGCCAGCACCCACTGCCCTCCAGCCCTGGCTTCATCAGGAAGGATGTCCAGAATGATGTCTGGAAGACATCTGGTCTAATTAGCATATTACCCTTTTATGATTATAAATTGTTTCCTTTTCCTAGACAACAAGCTTCCTGAGGCCAGAGGCTTCACTTGTTTCAGCACCCTTCATAGGGCCTTACATACAATAGGCACAGGACAAATTCTAAAAGGCTGGCTGGCCGGATGATGGATGGATGGATGGATGGATGAGTAGGGTGGGTGGGTGGATAGGTAGATGAATAAATAAGACCCTTGAGCAAAAGTTTTAGTTATAAAATACATTTACAGCCCTAGCCAGTTTGGTCCAGTGGATAGAGTGTCGGCCTGCGGACTGAAGGGGCCCAGGTTCGATTCTGGCCAAGGGCACATGCCTGGGTTGTGGGCTCAATCCCCAGTAGGGAGCATGCAGGAGGCAGCCAATCAATGATTCTCTCTTATCATTGATGTTTTGATCTCTCTCTCCCTCTTCCTTCATCTCTGAAATCAATAAAGAAATATATATATATTTAAATACATTTACACTTGCCGGGACCGGTTTGGCTCAGTGGATAGAGCGTCGGCTTGGGGACTGAAGGGACCTGGGTTCGATTCCGGTCAAGGGCATGTACCTTGGTTGCGGGCATATCCCCCGTAGGGGGTGTGCAAGAGGCAGCCAATCGATGACTCTCTCCCATCGATGTTTCTAACTCTCTATCTCTCTCCCTTCCTCTCTGTACAAAATCAATAAAATATATTTTAAATACATTTACACTAGGGCTTAAGTCTAAACTGATCTTTCAGGGCATAAAATTCACAACCAGGCTGTCTTAGGATCCACCGTTTTAGTTAAAGTTCCCAGGAGGATGAGTGGGCAATCCTGACAACCACTCTCTCCTACCAGAGGAGAATGTACAAATGTCACTACGGCCTGGGCACCTCTAACTTGCTATCAGTTCCACTGTATAGTCATAGGGGCATTAGGCCCTCACCTTCCACGTTGCAAAAGTGTTTCAGAAACTTATTATTTTTTTAGAGGAAAGGGAGAGAGAGAAACATTGATGTGAGAAACACTGATGTGAGAAACATCTATTGGTTGCCTCCCGCATATGCCCCAACTGGGGCTCGAACCCGCATCCTGAGCATGTACCCTAACCGGAAATTGAACCTGACACTTCTGGTATACAGGATGATGCCCCAACCAACTGAGCCACACTGGCCAGGGCTGCAGAGACTCTTAAAATCTGCAGACATGTCTCCAGTCAATTCTCCTTAATGGGATAGGAGAGCTGAAACAAGGACATCTTTATAGCATAGCATTCCCTAGTGTGACGAGTGTCCATCTTGGTGGCTACGGGAGAAGTTCAAAAAGGCAGAGGTGGAATGATCAAGTTCACCCTGTGAAATGTTCTTTCAATCCAGTATTGAGACGGATACTCCCTGTGTCACCATCTCCCCCTGTTTTTCCTGTCTTTGGCTATCTTAAATCATTTGGCCATTTAGACTGCAGAATGCCTGAATCAGTCATGCTGCAGTGATGACCACGGTTGTCACCAGAATTGCAGGTGATCCCTGCGGAGCCAACAGTGTGAGCCCTTTCCTTTCTGTCCCCTTTGGGGTCCAGGCCAAAGCGGAGAGGCACAGCGGGAGTCTCCCTCAGATGCTTTCCTGAGTCCCTATTTGCTGGGGAGGCCAGGCCTGTCTGCACATTCCTGTGACGACTTCCAGATCAGAATGAGGAGCAGTAGGGAACTGCATTTCATTCTTTCTGCATTTTCATTTTGTTTTTATCTCTGCATTTCAGCACTGAAAGCTTCTGTTGACATTTCTTCAAGCTCACTCATTCTTTCTTTGGCTGTATCTAGTCTGTTGGTAAGCCCATCAAAGACATTCCTCATTTCTGTTACTGTGTTTTTAATTTCCTTTTGATGCTTTCTGACAATTTCCACCTCTCTGGTAACGTTACCCATCTGTGCTTGCATTTTTCCCACTTTTTCCATTACAGCCCTCAGCATATTAATCATAGTTATTTAAAATTTCTCGTTGGATAATTTCAGAGTCACTGTCATATCTGAGGCTGGTTGTGCGGCTGGTTATGCTCTGCATTTCTGAACTGTGTTTTGTCTGTTAGTGTGCTTTGCAGGGTTGCTGAAAGCTGGCCCTGAGTGACCAGATATAAAGTGGTCACTTCTGTGGGGGGCTTCTCTCTATCGGCCAGTCTCTGCGATTGCAGGTGCAGCAGTGCCTGTGACCTCACTTACCTAAGGGAGCTGAGAGGAGTTGTTGGTTTCAGTTTGTTCAGCTTCTTTCCTGTGAAACTAGGAGCTGTGATTTCCAAGCTCCTGACACGTCAGATAGAAGCAGGAAGTCCTCTCATCTTACCCCACTTATTAAAATGTAACACACACAGGGCTTGTGCACAATAAATGAAAATAAATGCATATGTGTAATTTTTTAAAAAGACTCTAGAAGGATAATGGTGTTAATATTTATGAGCAGTTACTGTGTGCCAGATATTGTTTCAAGATCTTTTTTTTTTTTTTTTTTTTTTAAATATATTTTTATTGATTTTGTACAGAGAGGAAGGGAGAGAGATAGAGAGTTAGAAACATCGATGAGAGAGAGTCATCGATCAGCTGCCTCTTGCACACCCCCTACTGGGGATATGCCCGCAACCAAGGTACATGCCCTTGACCGGAATCGAACCTGGGACCCTTCAGTCCCCAAGCCGACGCTCTATCCATTGAGCCAAACCGGTCTTGGCTGTTTCAAGATCTTTATAATAATTAATTATTATTACATAATTGTTATAAGATAGTATTACATAATTGCTACTAATAATAATTGATTTATGTAATTTGCTTAAATAATTTAAGTAACTGTTTAAGTAGCTAATTATTTAAATAAATAAATAAATAAATAGTTCATTTATTTCTCACAACAATCCTAGAGATAACTTGTGTGTTTTTTTGTTTGTGTGTGTGTGTGTGTGTGTGTGTGTGTGTGTGTTTATATATATATATTTTATTGATTTTTTTACAGAGTGGAAGGGAGAGGAATAGAGAGTTAGAAACATCAATGAAAGAGAAACATCGGTCAGCTGCCTCCTACACACTCCCTACTGGGTATGTACCCGAAACCAAAGTACATGACCTTGACCAGAATTGAACCTAGGACCCTTGAGTTCGCAGACTGACGCTCTATCCACTCACCCAAACCAGTCAAAGTGAGATAATTTGTGTTTATTGTCATTTCAGTTTTATAGATAAAAAACGGAGGCACAGCGAGTCAAGTAACTCACCTCAGTATTTGAACTTAAGCAATGTGTCAGCAGCACCTTTCCGCACACTTAACTGGATAATAATAACAGTGTTATTTGGGGGTGGGCTTAGAAGAGAGAGCCACCTCTTTATACTTATCTGCAATGTCCGAATTTTCCACAATCAGCATATATTACTTCTGTAATAAAATAAATAGATAAAGATATTGCCTTTAAGAAAAACCAGTATGTAAAGCGGCCCGGGGAGGAAATCACAGAAAACATTTCAAAGTCAAGTTGAAACTGCTCTTGTATTGTCACATTTCTGCTTGTCTCCATAAAGGGCAGTGGTTCATATACTATATCTAGCAAAGACTTTAGACCAGTATTTTGCAAACATTTTGACTAAGTTCCTTAGTAAAAAAAAAATAATAATAATAATATATATATATATATATATATATATATATATATATATATATGTGTGTGTGTGTGTGTGTGTGTGTGTGTGTGTGTGTGTGTGTATCATGTTTCCCCAAAAATAAAACATTCTCCGAAAATAAGACCTACTTACAGGTTTCCTTCTGAGTGAAATATAAGGCATCCCTCCGAAAATAAGGCCCCCCTAGGATCTGTCTCAGAATGAAAATTAATTTACCGTAAACTGGTTGCTAGGGCCGCCCTGACTGGCATCTAGCAACCAGTGACATTTCGCGGAGTCCTGGCGTCACTGCTGTGTGGAGGCGGAGTGGAGATCGCAGTGAGCGGTGAGCGCGGGGTGGGAGAGAGGAGGAGTCTTTCGCAGATGCGTGTAGAAGAACAGGAGGATTAGAGTGGACGGGACGCGGCAAAGGTGGTGAGTGCTGGTCTGACTCTGGTGACACTACCTGATGCTTGCGGCCGCCCTCATGATGACTGAAGGTTCTCAGTCAGTGGCAGACCCTGCTCCAGCCCAGATCCAGGCCCCAGCAAGCCCAGTGACAGTCCCCAGGCAGGCCCCAGGGGGTAAATGTCTGATAAAGGGGTAGGGGGGATGTCTGGTGAAGGTGTTCAGTGGCACAGGGGTGGTGGGAGGAGGATCACTTAAAATGACACAGGAGGATCAAAAGGGGTTACTAAAATGGTAATCCCCCCTCTGATTCTCCTGTGCCATTTTGATTCCCCCCTCTGATCCCCGTGTCATTTTAAGTGATCCCCCTCCCCCCACCTTGATACCCCAATTCCTTTTTTTTTTTACCCCTAGAAATGAGCGCAAAAAGAAAAAGCTACTCCGTGGAGTACAAGAAAGGAATCGTGGAAGACTCTTGGGGCCAAAATCTTACTGCTTTCTGCAAAGAGAAGATGTTGAGTATCTGATTGATCCGAAAAATAATTTGGTAACCTCATTGAACAAGTGGACAAGAGAAATGCTAAAAAGCGCAAGTGTGGATCAGGTCGGCAACCATTATTTTCCGAGCTGGAAGACCTGATCTGTGAATGGGTTGTTGACAGGAGAGCAGAGGCTTTGGTTGTGAATAGGGCTCAGATTCAAGAATTTGCCCTTGCAATGACACCACAGTTTGACATAGCCCCCGAAGACTTCAAAGCATCACAACACGGTCTGGATAATTTCCTTCAGCGAAGTGAACTGTTTTTAAGAAGATGTACAACATTGTTTACGTTGGAAGATACTCAAGTTATTAAGCGAGCACTTGCATTCAAGTCCTTTATTGATGATGCTGACTTCTCTAAACACAATCTTTCCAACATGATTGCTATGGATGAAACTGCAGTGTTTATGGGCCAAACAACAATTGAACAGTGGGATGCCTCCTTAGTGTACATTCCCTCCACAGCTTACGAAAGTGCACGTGTTTCCTGTATTTTGGCAATTCATCTGGATGGCACTAAAATCCCACCTTTAATCATTTCTAAGGGCAAGAAGGAAAAGATTGAACATATTTTGGGCGTTTTTATTCTTGAAACTGAAAAAGCCTGGGACACACAAACAGTTATAAGGAAGTGGGTCGATTTAATGCTGCCGCTTGTTATGCAAGGGAGCCAAAGAGGTCTGCTAGTCTGGGATGCAGCCAGCACTCACCACACTAAAGACATGAAGACATTTCTTCACGAAAGAAAAATAGATCAGATAATGATCCCCGCAGGAATGACAGCCTATCTCCAGACTCTTGATATTGCAATAAACAAGCCATTCAAAGACAATTTGCACATGGAAATTAATGACTACATTGAAAATAGAATGGAGAGAAATCAGCCTGGAAACTTTGTGGAACCTAAACTGCAAGAAGTTGTGACTTGGGTGAAGAATTCATGGGAGAAAATCACTGACAGTTGCATTGCAAATGCACTGTGAGCAGGCTACCTTGACAAGAAGTACTCATTTAAAGACAGTGCTATTGCTAAACATGAGAGATTTGGTCCACTGATTCTGAAAGAAATGGAGTCACAAGAATTGCACCAGGAAATTCAGGAATTGGATTGTTATGATGATGTTCCAGAAGATGATGACATGATTGTCATTGAATAAATGAGTAAATTCTTGATACTGTAGGATTCACAGTTTGTCTGGTTTGTGTTGACAACTACCGTACTACCGTATCATATATAGGTAATAAATTTCCTTTATTTTCATTTAACAATAATTGTGTACCCTATTCTTCTTCATGGAAAATAAGACCTAGCGCATCTTTGGGAGCAAAAATTAATATAAGACACTGTCTTATTTTCAGGGAGACAGGAGATATATATATATCATCATGGCCTAGCATACATGTGTGTCCACACAACTGGAATAAAACAAATACCTTCTTTTTAAAGAAGTGGTCACACCTGCTACAGCATGCTCACCACCCACCAGCCCCAGTTGAAAGGCTCTTAGACAAGTATCACAGAGCAAATGTTAGCGTGACTGGTTGACAATATGACTGCAGGTCCCTCTCCCTGCCTTCACAACACATCTGCCGTAGACCTTATCCATCCAGTTCTCAGGTGGCCAATGTTCAAAACTGGAGAAAGCTCAAGGCCTTGGGAGGTTCTGGCCTACCAGGCATCAGGTAACTGCTGGGAGCGAAGCCCACCAGCTCCTGGGACTGGTCAGTTTTATGTGTCAACTTGGCTGGGTCCCAACACCCAGATATTTAATCAAAGATTATTCTAGGTGTTTCTGTGAAAGTATTTTTAGATGAGAGGAACAGATAAGTCTGTACATTTTTACTAAAGCAATTAACCTCCATAATTAGAGCGGGCCTCATCGAATCAGTTGAAGACTTTAAGAGTTAAGAACTGCCGAAACCGGTTTGGCTCAGTGGATAGAGTGTCGGCCTGTGGACTGAAAGTTCCCAGGTTTGATTCCGGTCAAGGGCATGTACATTGGTTGCAGGCACATCCCCACTAGGGGATGTGCAGGAGGCAGCTGGTCGATGTTTCTCTCTCATTGATGTTTCTGGCTCTCTATCCCACTCCCTCCTCTCTGTGGAAAATCAATTAAATATATTTTTTTTAAAGACACTATAAAAAAATTTTTTTTTTAAAGCGTGAAGAACTGCCCTGGCTGGTGTGATTCAGTTGGTTGGAGCATCATCCCATATACTGAAAGGTTTCAGGTTCAATTCCCGGTCAGAGTACAGTTTTGATCCCCAGTTTGGGGATAGAAGGCAACCAATTGATATTCTCTTATCTCTCTCTGTCTCTCTCTCTTTCTCTCTCTCTCTCTGTCTCTCTCTCTCTCTGTCTCTCTCTCTCTCTCTCTTTCTTCTTCTTCTTCTTCTTCTTCTTCTTCTTCTTCTTCTTCTTCTTCTTCTTCTTCTTCTTCCCTCCTTCCCTCCCTCCCTCCCTCCCTCCCTCCCTCCCTCCCTCCATCTCCCTTCCCTTCTCTCTGAAGTCAATGAGCATATCCTTGGATGAGGATTTTTTTTTAAAAGGAGTAAAGAACTGACGTCCCACTGAGGAGGAAGAGGAAATTCTGCCAGCAGACCACCTTCAGACGTGAACTGCAACATCAGCTCTTCCCTGGGTCCCTAGTGGTCCACCCCCCCTGCAGGCAGTGGCTGAACTTGCCAGCCTCCATAATAATGTGAGTTAATTCCATAAAATAAATCTTTCTCTCTACATATGCATACCACATTGGTTTTGTTTCACTGGAGAACCCTGACTAATAAAGTGGTTACGTTACAAAAGATTATGACTTCCAACTTACTAGCATCCTCTTGCAACTGCCTTCTCTGCTGGCATGCTTTGACAGAGAGCTGACAGGTGGGGAAGACCCGCCGGCCAGTAACTGAGGGCTCCCAACAGCCGGTGCAGGAGTGAGACTATCTGTCCAATGACCCAGGAGGCCATGAATCCGCTGACAACCATGACGGGGAGCTTGGCAGCACATCCGTCCCCAGTCACAGCTGAGGGGTGACCACAGCCCTGGCTGCGCCTGGACCACAGCACTTGTGAGAGATCCTGAAGTGGAAACTCAGCTAAGCCCTAATCAGTCTGGCTCAGTGGATGGAGTGTCGGCCTGTGGACTCAGGGGTCCCAGGTTGGGTTCCGATCAAGGGCACGTACCTTGGTTGTGGGTACATTCCTGGTAGGGGGTTTGCAGGAGGCAACTGATCAATGATTCTCTCATTGATGTTTCTAACACTCTGTCCCTCTCCCTTTCTCTCTGTAAAAAATCAATAAAATATATATTTTTTAAATAAAAAATAAAACTCAGATAAGCGGCATCTGGAGTCCCGACCCACGGAAACAGAATGTATCAAATATTGCTTTAAGCTATTATGTTTTTAGGTAATTTTGTATTCACCAACAGATAACCAATACATTATTATTAATAGTAGCATAAAAGCACAAATTGTCAACATTACTACTATAACGTAGGGAATAAGGGTTTTTAAATGTGAGGAGAGCCAACAAAGGTTTTTTCAAATTAGTAAATAAATACTTTGGTAAAGAGGCATGGGTTTGAGGCAAGTAATCTGTATAGTTTTTAAAAATGCCTGATGATTCTGATACTTGGCCTCTTTGGGAACCCTTGACATAAGCCATAGATGAAGTTATTTCATAATGAAGGATGCTAAGTCTGAGCAACCCACTGGACCACTGTTTTCCAGTGTAGAGGTATCCAAGGTTGTGCCCAAGCAAACTTTTTTATTTGAATAGTTATATATTTATTATGCATGAGAAAAAAACAACTAGCATGTCAAACCCATATTTTTACAGATATTGTTGCTTAGACCCAAGTTAAAGTAATAAAGTAAAATATGCAAATTACTTCCCCCTTCTTCTCCCTCCCCTTGTTCAGGACAAGTCCTGGGTGAGCATTCAGTCAGTGCACCCAACAAGAGAAGAGGATTTGGGGGGCACCAAGGAGGAGCCCCAAATTGAGGATGTGGAAGTCAGTTGCACACAGTAAAAACATCAGTGGTAATGGCAGTCACCTTTCTTACTGTCATAAAAGAAAAAGGAGAGAGCTGGAATAAATTCTCTGGTGTTGGATTGGAACTGAGAAATCCATTTTTAATATATAGAGACAAGTAAAGATAAGTACAGCCTGGTTGGCATGGCTCAGTGGTTGAATGTTGACCTATGAACCCAGAGGTCAGTGTTCCGTTCCAAGTCAGGACACATGCCTGGGTTGCAGGCTCAATCCCCAGTGTGGGGCGTGCAGGAGACAGCCAATCAATGATTCTCTCTCATCATTGATGTTTCTCTTTCTCCCCTCTCCTTTCTTTTCTGAACTCAATAAAAAAAATATTTCTTTAAAAAAAAAAAGGAAAAGTACATAGATATAGATGTGTATCTATATGTTTGTCAGTATTAACATGTACACACAAGTTTCCCAGCTCTGTCCAATGAGAGGGCCTAGAAACAATGACAACTCTGTAGCACTGAGCAAAGCTAGCATCTCAAGTCTCAGCCATATCTGATTTAGATGACATTTAGATGACACTTCAGACTTTAGACTTGAGCATTGGTGCTAGAATAAAATAAGACTTTTAGGGCTTTTGAAATAGAATAAAGGTATTTTGCATGTGAAAAGGAATTAATTTGGGGAAACTAAGGGCAGAATGTTACAGACTGAATGTTTGTATTCCCAGAAAAGTCATATGCTGAACTCTAATCCTCAATGACTAAGATAAGCAGTCATGTCAAAAAGACATCAGCCATAAAGGAACACTAGACAAATCTAAATTAAGAGGCATTCCACAAAATAATTAATCTGTAAACTTCATTAAGTGTCAGAGTTAAGAAAGTCAAGGAAAGATGTATTGTTCCCGATTGAAGGGTATTAAATATAAAAACTAAATCCTGACTTGGATGCTGGACCTGAAAATGACTTCTTGGAAATTTGGCAGAATTTGAATCGAGTCTGAAAATGAGTTGGTAGAACTGCATCAATGTGAATTTTCCAAGTTTATGATTATCTTTTGGTTCTGGAGAGGAGCGTCTTTGTCTTTCAGGAGCAACACCTGGAAGTCATAAGGGCTAAAGGGGCATCATTATCAGCAACTTATTATCAAGGATGCAGAAAAAATATGTAGTTGTGCGTATGGGTTGAGAGAGAAAGAAAGATGTAGTAAAATGCCCCAAAATTAAGAACACTGGGTAAGGGGTACACAGAAAATCTCTACTGTTTTTGTAACTGAATTTTAAATTACTTCAGAGTGTAAAGTCATAAGACAAGCTTAGAAAGTGGAAGTCAATTTTTCTAAAATCCTATATATTTAATAAAAGGCTAATATGCAAATCAACTGGGCGGCAGAAGGACCGGTCACTATAAAACACACTGACCACCAGGGGGCAAATACTCAACACAGAAGCTGCCCCCTGGTGGTCAGTGCACTCCCACAGGGAAGCACCACTCAGCCAGAAGCTGAGGTCATGGCTGGTCAGCACAGCAGCAGTGGTGGGAGCCTCTTTCGCCTCTGTGGCAGTGCTAAGGATGTCCCACTGACGGCTTAGGACCACTTCTGCAGGGAGTGGGCCTAAACTATCAGTTGGACATCCCTTGAGGGCTCCCAAACTGTGAGAGGGCACAGGCCAGGCTGAGGAACATGCGCCCCGCCCCCTCTCCCCCCCAGTGCATGAATCTCATGCACCAGGCCTCTAGTATTGAATAAGTAACAGGAAAGACTGTGTGCAGATATGGCAAAAACTAATGAGTGGAATTAGAGACATAACAGTTCCTGAACTTGGCCTTAACTTTGCAAAGCTGGGGCAGCCTGCCCACTTGGCTCCATTAGTGGAAAAGTGGAGAGCCAGGGCCACTGCTCGACTCCTCCCCCAATGCCTGATTCAGGCGGAAGTGAGGAACGTATCACCCATCACCTTCTGTAGGAATCCCTTCTGATTCCCACAGCTGCAAACACATCTCTTCAAGTCACTAATCAGAAAATCAATTTTAAAATTTTTCTATCAAATAAATATATCCTTATCATCTATCATAGCCTTCATTTATAGGCCTCTCAGCTGTGAAGGTGTTATCGCACTAATTAGCTAGTTAATATGAATAAAGGGAAGAAGCAAAGGGAAGTCATACGTGTAAACATGGGCACCTGGAAAGCTCACCAAGCAGCCACAGCTCACATAGCATCGTCCTCCCCATGGCATCAACACCCTCCATTGCCTCATCCGGAACTGGATTGTTGGGGAGAGTAGAGGGAGATAGGCACGTGCAGATGTCGGGGTGGTGCAAGGGAGAGGCTTTCCTGTCAGTCTAGCCTGGGGGACAATGGATTGGCTAGAGCAGTGTTCAGCAAACCGTGGCTCATAAGCCACATGCGGCTCTTTGGCCCCTTGAGTGTGGCTCTTCCACAAAATACCACGGCCTGGGCAAGTCTATTGTGAAGAAGTGGCGTTAGAAGAAGTTTTAAAAATTTGACTCTCAAAAGGGATTTCAATCATTGTACTGTTGATATTTGGCTCTGTTGACTACTGAGTTTGCCGACCACGGGGCTAGAGGGTGCACCCCTCAGAAGCACAGGAAGTCTTGGAAAGTTATTGGGTTAGCTTGAAGAAGCTCCTGGTTAAATCCCCAGATGAGGAGCTCCCTCGCTCTTGTTTCTTGCTCCATGACCCACACTGGTTCACACGTTCTCTTCACAGCATGTGGCCTTAGCAGCCACATGGCTCGTGGTCGTGTGGACTCCACCTGCAGGATGCTGGGCTGGCCTGGACGTGAACATGGAGCAGAGACTCCCTGCTGAAGGCACGGTTGGGCTGTTTCCTATGCAATATGGACAGACACTGGGAACCCAAGGGTTTTCCCCTGTGAGTCTCAGAATTCCTTTTCCTCCCAACATCACAAGCACTCCACTTCCACTGGTGACAAAGGGACATCAGGTTCAGTGGACATGTTCTCACCTGTTGCCAAACAGACACCCTTGGTGACCTCAGTCAGGCTACAGTCCACACCTTCCTCACTCTTTCCTCACTACCTTTCCCATCAACAAAGCTGCGTTCAGAATTGTCGCCACCACTGGTCATGTGCAAGTTTCTCTTTGTTTCTGCTTTGCTTCTTTAGGCTTATTACCAGACTAGAGGCCCGATGCACGATATTCATGCCCCCTTGGGGGGGGGGGGGAGTCCCCTCAGCCAGACCTGTGTCCTTTTGCAGTCTGGGGGATATCCAACTGCCAGGACCGCCACTGCCACTGTCCTCGTCAGCTGTGAGTCTGGCTTCTGGCTGAGCTACGCTCCCCCTGTGGGAGCACATTGACCATCAGGGGCAGCTCTTGTGTTGAGCATCTGCCTCCTGGTGGTCAGTGTGCATCATAGCAGCCAGTCGTTCTGCATTCAGTAGATTTGCATATTAGCCTTTTATTATATAGGATTCCTCCTTGTTCAAATGAGTTTCCCTCCCCTTCACAGATGCACTAGTCAGGTCTTGCTCACTTAATAACTTACTTTTCACAAATGTTACCCATAGAGCACTTGCCATGTAAATGGGGAGAAAGCTCTCTGAACTCATAATGATATGGACACAGGCCAGGAAGCCTGGACAAGCGGAATAGAGAAACGGAGACAGACAGCTGCACAAGCTGACAGAACAACTCACAGCAGTTACAGGCCCCCTCCCTAGAAATAACATCTAGGCCTCAGTTGTATTTCAGCTCCAGACAAAAAAAAAACAGCAAAACCCGCCGGTGGGTGACTCGAGGACCAATGACTGACGGCCCCCTGCCCGACACAGACCAATCAGTGGAGACCTCAGCCCTGAAGTAGCACACTT
Organism: Pipistrellus kuhlii; assembly: GCF_014108245.1. NCBI lineage: Eukaryota > Metazoa > Chordata > Mammalia > Chiroptera > Vespertilionidae > Pipistrellus > Pipistrellus kuhlii. The sequence goes on along the minus strand of NW_023425520.1, from coordinate 7,317,276 downwards.
AGAAAACTGATGACTATCCTGCTGAAACCCTCCCCTGAGGCTTCCCCGAAGATTCCCACCTGCACGAGAAAGAGAAATCCTCAAGACAAAGGACCCAGCACACACCTCTCCCTCCCAACATTCCCTTTCCCTCTTCTTCCCCCACTTTTCCCGACAGGCCTGCATCTCCTAAACTCTGAGGGACCCCATGAGGCTTGCAGGGGAGCATTGGGCAGCAGCAGCTTGTCACAGGCAAGTCCCCGGAACCTGACCCCAAGGGCCCCTTTTCTCTGTCTTCCCAGAGAGCTAGGGCAGCCCAGCCTACGCTCTCCTGTTGCTTCTTCTATGCTAAGCCCTTTCGCACGTTACTGTTCCGGGTTGTAATAAACGTTCCCTCGTAGTCACCTGGACTCGGGTTGTAAAATTTTTCCAGCACAAAGTCCAGAACCTGCTCACTACCATCTGGCCCTGGGCAGACCCACCAAGCGCTGGGCTCCCTTCCCGGTAGCAATGCTGCACACAGATAACAGCCTGTGGGCTAACATATGGTCCTGGTGCCGGAGGAGAGAAACCTGCTGGCCCTCTGTCCTGGCATATTCATGTCACGGCAACGGTCAACAAAGTAACAACCCCATCCTGACCAGCTCATCTGAGTAAAGAGTTTATTCATAATATTGACCTACACGACCCCTACACTAAAAAGAATCCAGATCTCAGAACTCAATTTTGCATAAGCAAGCATGAAACATAATATGTCTTTCATTCCTTTTCTACGACAATCTCTACACCTGCATTTTGTGAAATAAATGTAGGCTTCAGACTGGAAAAAGATAGGGCAACAACAGAGACAATATTTTGGTTTTTACTGTGAGCCAGGTCATGCCCTAAAAACTGTACATGTATTATGCATTTAATCCCCCTAAACACCCCCAATGGTATAGACCAGTGGTCGGCAAACTCATTAGTCAACAGAGCCAAATATCAACAGTACAACAATTGAAATTTCTTTTGAGAGCCTAATTTTTTAAACTTAAATTTCTTCTAACGCCATTTCTTCAAAATAGACTCGCCCAGGCCGTGGTATTTTGTGGAGGAGCCACACTCAAGGGGTCAAAGAGCTGCATGTGGCTTGAGAGCCACAGTTTGCTGACCACGGGTATAGACTATGTCCTCCACATTCATATGTTGCAGTCCTAAGCCCCAGTGAAATTGTGGGTGAAAAAAGGTCCACATACTAAACCTGACCAACTCAGGGAGGACTGCATGGCGACCTTCCAAACTCAGAGACCTAAAGTAACCACAGAGGATGGTCTGAAAGGAAACCGAACTGCCAGTCAGGGCAGGCAGTGGTGTCTTAGGATGGGATTTCTCCCTGACAAAGGTCAGTCTTCACGCTAACTAACCCTACTTGTTGTCTGTTATCAGGTATCTAAGGTAGCAAACCTGATAACATACCTTTGGAACAGCAATGTAATTTTTTTCCCCCCGACTCCTTAAAGTGATAGGGGTACCAGGGCAGAATAACAATCTGATTTTTATTGTTCCCTCCTCTTCTCTTCCTTTCTCTCCCCTTTCCCTTACAGAACGTGTAGTTGACTAACCAACTGGATATGTTTCCCCTTATGTTCTAACTAAGATGTTGTTGCAGTTCCCAACTGATCAGTCAAGACCAAAGAGACTTTATCCCAGCCCTGACCCTACACACCTGACCCCAGGGCTGCGGAGGCTGATCGATCAGGTCTGAGAGACACCGGGATGGCGCACACCCCATCACTGCTCGATCGATTTCAGGACGCTGACCATCCTGTTCTGAGACCAGTGATGAAGACATTCACTACGACCCAAGACCCTCCCTTCCCCCTAGGGACTCCAAATCCAGGTCTGCAAACTACCAGAAACCCGTTGTGCTATTTACCCACACCCTCTTTCCCTGGTTCCCCTATATAATAATAAGCTTTCTCTTCACAAGATTAAGAGGACATGAGGGTTTTTATCTATCATTTTCCCAGATTGCTGGCATCTTATTATTAAACATGTGCTTCTAACCCAATCCCTGTCTCTGCTTCTGGCTGGGTAGTGACAGGTAGCCTGAGTCCAATTTCAAAAGCAAAAGGCACCAGAGCAGAGACCACAAGTCCCCTCATTGTCATTATCCTCCTGTTAATTGGTAGCTGTTAAGGATCCAACACCCACCTCTGTAAAAGAAGAATATGTCTGTTCCTTTCGCTTTCTATCCAATTGCAGAGATTTCCCCACTTTGCTTTCTCCCACCTCCCTCATCTGTCACCAACCCCCTCTATGCCTCCTCCTCTGATTGTAATGAATAAAGTAGGTGGTAAAACTGCCCTTTCCAGAGCATTGTCTCAATCCATTGAGATTTTACTTCCCAGCAATTGTCATCAGTACGGCTCAAATGAACTCAAAAGTTCTCACTGGTGTGGATGTTTCTACATTGACACAATGGCATTATGAGGTGAGCCTTTAGTCTACGGCCATACCACCCTGAACGCGCCCGATCTCGTCTGATCTCGGAAGCTAAGCAGGGTCGGGCCTGGTTAGTACTTGGATGGGAGGTGAGCCTTTGGAAGGTGATCAAGTCGTGAGGGCGGAGCTCTCATAAATGCGGCCCATGTCCTTAGGAGAAGAGGCCAGAGAGCTCCCTTGCCCCATCTATCATGTAAGCATGCACAGAGGAGTCAGCTGGATGCACCTGGAGGGGAGCTCTTGCCAAAACTTGACCCAGCTGACACCCCGGTCTCAGACTTCCAGCCTCCAGACCTGTGAGAAATTAGTATTTGTTGTTTAAGATACCCAGTCTCTGGCAATGTGTTATAGCAACCTGCACTGACTAAGATCCCTAAGGATTTAGACACCCTTCTTATCCTAATCTAATCAATAAAGGAACAGTCTCAGAAATATTATTACCAGATTAGAGGCCCAGTGCACAAAATTCGTGCATGTGAGTGAGGGTTGTCCCTTAGCCCAGCCTGCACCCTCTCCAATCTGGGACCCCTGGCTCCCAACTGCCTTCCCCTGCAGGCCTGGTCCCCACCAACTGCCCTCCCCTGCAAGCCTGGGTCCCCCACAACTGCCCTTCATTGCTGGCCTCGTCTCAACTGCCCTCCCCTTCCAGCCATATTGTGGCAGCCATCTTTGACCACATGGGGGTGGCCATCTTGTGTCTTGGAGTGGTCAATTTGCATATTACTCTCTTATTAAATAGGATAAAATAATGAATGTTCAGTTAAACTTTGATTTGAGATAAGCAATAAGTAATTATTTTAATATAACATGTCCCAAATATTGCATAGGACATACTTTTCTAAACAAAGTAAAAAATATATATATTAGATGTTTATCTCAAATTTGAAATTAACTGGGTGTCCTATACAATTGGGAACTGTACACAGAAAGGATGGGTCAGTTGGCCAAAGTCAAACAGCTGGTAAGTAGCAGCAGCTGCTGATATCAGGCCAGGCAGCTGACTCGAGCTCACCTTTTTGTGTACACAGATCTTTGTAAGGGCTGCATGAGATAGTCCATGTAATGGCATATTTTGGTTTTACCATCTAATAAGAATTCAAATGGGTAAACAGAGCATGGCTGGGTGCTCGCAAGAGTCCTCTTCCTGGCTTACAGGTGGCCATTTACTCAGATATCCTCACATGATGGCGAGAGAGGACTAGCTCTTTTCCTCCTTGTAAGGACACTAATAGCATCATGAGGGCTCCACCCTCTTGACGTAATCACCTCCCAAAGACACCACCTTTTACTACTATCTTATTGGGGGTTAGGGTTTCAACATGTGAATTTGGGAGGACACAAACATGCAGTCCATAAAAAGAAGGGAAAGAAGCCAGTCACAAAAGGCTTCATATAGTATGATTCTATTTATATGAAACTAGAGGCCCAGTGCATGAAATTCGTGCATGGGGGAGGGAGGCTCAGCCCGGCCTGCATCCTCTCCAATCCCTCTCATAATCCGGAACCACAGGCTCCTAACTGCTCAACTGCCTGCCTGTCTGATGCCCCTAACTGTTCTCCCCTGCTAGCCTGATCCCCCTAAGTTCCCTCTCCTGCAGACCTGATCACTCTAATTGCCTAACTGCTCTCCCCTCCTGGCCTAATCCCCCTAGCTGCCTATCTGCTCTCCCTTCCTCTCTGTGCCCTTCGGACCACTGAGCAGGTGTGCTGAAAGCTCTCCACCATGGTCCCGCCCCCATCCTGATCAGTCATTAGTATAGATACCTGATCAGTCATCTATACTAATAATAGAGGAATATGCAAATTGTCTGGGATATTTTGTGTGTCCCAGACAATTTGCATAATCCTTTATTATTAGTATAGATGTCCTGTATAGGTAAATGTATAGAGAAAGAAAACAAATTAGTAGTTTCCGTGAGCTGAAAGTAAAGGGAATAGAGAATTGCTGCCTAATGAGTCTGTTTGATGAAAATATCTTGAAAGTAGCCAAAACTGGTTTGGCTCAGTGGATAGAGTGTTGGCCTATGGACTGAAAGGTCCCGGGTTCGATTCCGGTCAAGGGCATGTACCTTGGTTGTGGGCACATCCCCAGTAGTGGGTGTGCAAGAGGCAGCTGATAGATGATTCTCTCTCTAATTAGAGAGTTAGATCGATGTTTCTAACTCTCTATTTCTCTCTCTTCCTCTCTATAATAAATCAATAATATATTTTAAAAATATATATATCTTGAAAGTAAATGTGTGATCTTTGCACAAATGGTGAATTGTGCAATTAAAGCCACTGAATTGCACACTTTAAAGGATAAAATTTTATGGTATGTGAATTATATCTCAATAAAAAAAAAATGATTTACCAAAACTCAATCTTCTGAAGCCTATTCCAGGCCTACTTACTCTTTCTTGGAAAATACCCTCCTTTTCTCTTTTACCTAAAAATAAAGCTTATCTTGCATCAACTCCCTCAAATGTCCTCCCTTCACCTTAGTCCCCTCCCTGTGGTCACAGTCTCTTCCTGGCTGCAAAAGAAACTCTAGGCTATCCCCACGCAGCCACGTGCACCTCCGCACTTGAAGCCAATGACTCCTTCCTGGTCAGGGAACCACAGCCCCTGCCATGGTCCTGCCCTTCCATGGGGCCTTCCTCTCACTATACACATTGTCTTGTCGAAAGCAAATGGACTTACAAACTCACAAAGGCCTCCCCTGTGCCTGCCCCTTTGACCACCCACTGTGCTGCTGAGCAACCTGACCTAGCCACACAAGCCCTGAAGCCCACCCTGTATGATGTCTCTCTCTCCCAGAGGTCCCTTGCCCACTTTCCCTTCTGGGTGGCGATCCACACCTCAGTCCCCTGGGAAGTCTCCTGCTGTGAGGGACTTTCTCCTCTCTAGCAACTGTCAAAATGCTGCCCAATTAAAGTTGATTGTGTGTTACTGCCATCTAGTGGCCATTTCCCTTTATGAGTCTTGATAGCTTTATGGCATTGGCTGTATGGATTATTGAGTAAGATAGAGACAGGGAAGGATCTATTGAATCCACTACATACATAGAAAAGCTTTAGAAGGGATAGAAACCATATTGGAGTGGGTTGAAGTGCAAGTTGTAGTATCCAAAATACATAAACAACTCTTCCAAAACAAAAGAAAAGACCAATATTCCCACAGAAAAATACGTAAAGATTATTGATAGAAAGTTCACAAAAGAAATGCTATAAATGACCAGTAGCCATATGAAAAGAAGCTCTAAACTCTAACACTCAGACAAAGGCAGGTGAAAATGATGAGATCCCATTTTTAACCTATGTGATTGGCAAACTTTCAATATTTGATATCAAGTGTTGGTGAAGTCATGGGGAAACCAGTATGCGTCTATTTGGCTAATGGAAGTGTAAAATGGACAGTCTTTATCAAGGGTGATTTGACAATATCTATAATAATATTAAATGTGTTCATTGTTTCACTGTCCAGAGTCTACCACAGAGAAACATTAACATTCTTTTTTTTTCTTTTTTTTTAATATTTTATAGATTTTACACAGAGAGGAATTGAGAGGGACAGAGAGTTAGAAACGTCGATGAAAGAGAAACATCGACCAGCTGCCTCTTGCACACACCCCACTGGGGACGTGCCCGCAACCAAAGCACATGCCCTTGACCGGAATCAAACCCGGGACCTTTCAGTCTGCAGGCCGACGCTCTATCCACTGAGCCAAACCGGTCCCGGCGAGAAACATTAACATTCTTGCAAGCAGGCATGTACAAGATGCTCCCTGAAGCTTTGTTTACTGCCCATAAAAACTGGAAATAGCAGAAAAATGGCTAAATGTGCCATGAAATAGTCAAACTATAGAACAGTGGAGTAATTAGAAAACCATACTGTGGAGCCAAATGTTTGATATTATATCCTGACTTCATCACTTACTGAACACATAACCTTAGGCAAGTCACTTATTCTCTTTCTGCCTCAGTTTCCTGATTAAAATGGAGATAATAATACCTACTTCCCAGGTTCACTGAAAGGTCTAAACAAGTAACTACATGTAAAACAATTAGAATTGTACTCGAGACATATTTAGCCACAATAAATATTAGCAATTATTATTTGTATCAGCAGCTAAAATAATGTAAGTTTATAGGAACTAATGTACTTTATGTATACTAACATAGACCTTTGAAACTCAGAGGAGAAAAATGAACAGTTGCTGATCGCCGAGAAACCAATATGGCGGCATAGGTAAACACCTAACTGCAGCCTCACACAACAATTTCAAAATATACAACTAAAATATAAAGTGGACATCATCTAGAACTACAGGAAAATTGACTGACTGGAAATTCTACAACTAGAAGGAAAGAGAAAACCAGAAGGAAAATCAGAGGAGCTATAAAAGCCTAAGGTATGGAGACACAGTGCACACGTGGGGAGAGGACGGAGCCGGAGAGGAGGGGTGACCAAACACCTGGTTGGCGTTCCCTAGTGGGACGGAGATAAAAGCTCCAGACTGAGCTAAGCCCCAGTTCCGACTGCACTGAACCCCAGTTCTGGGCGAGACCCTGGGGACCCAGGCTCATACAGAGGGATTCTAAGCTGTAAGGTGGAAACTCCAAGAAGCGGCCAAAAGCAGAGCCCCAGAGTCGCGCACATTGCACACAGAGGACAGACTGTTGACTGGGTCGCTGGATTGCCCTAGCGGGAAGGAGACAAGAGCTCCAAACTGTGCTGAGCCCCAGTTCTGACTGCACTGAATCCCAGTTCTAGACCAGACCCTAGGGACCCAGGATCATACGGAGGGAATCTGGGCTGTAAGGCAGAAACTCCTGGGATCGGCGAGAAGCAGAGCCCCGGAGTCGCACACGTTGTGCGCAGAGTACTGACTGTTGACTGTGCCACTGCATTGCCCTGGCGGGAAGTAGACAGGGGCTCCCAACTGCACTGAACCCCACTTCCAACTGCACTGAACCCCAGTTCCAGGTTCATTGTGGGAGAGACTAGACTGTCTGGTAGTAGGCAAAACTCGAGGGTACCTTTCTCTCAGAGGTGCTTGCAGTGAGTACCAAAGCAGCTAGTACCAAAGGACACTGAGGAACACTGAGACTCAGGAACCTCATAGGACGGGTCTGACAGGAAGCCAAGGCTGTAGGCTCCACCCTGAAACTTCGCCCCATCCAAGCTGAGCACAGAGGCTCTTGAATAAGGCTGTCTCCTGGCATAGACATAGCTGATCCTCACAGCCAATTGGCCTGGAGGTCAATTCCTCCCAGTGATAAAGGCTGTACACACAGTGGATAAAGGAGTGCACCAAGATAACTTGGAGGCTGACCCACTGAACCATATAGGACACCTTAACAAACTCAGGAAAGCAGCGAAAATGCCAAGACAAGAAACAGATCACAAATGAAAGAAATGGAAGACAAAAAGTGACTGGATATAGAGTTCAAAACCACGCTTATAAGGTTTTTCAAGAATTTCCTAGAAAAGGCCGATAAAATAAACTAGACCTATGAGGATATAAAAAGGGATCAACTAGAAATAAAGAATACATTGTCTGAAATAAAAAAAATATTATACAGAGTCCTAAAAACAGAATAGAAGATTGCAAGAATCAAGTCAAAGATTTGGAACACAAAGAGCCAGAGGACACTCTTCCACAGAAGCAAGAAGACAATAGAATCCAGAAAGTTGAAGATAGTGTAAGAAACCTCTGGGGCAACTTCAAGTGAACCATCATCAGAATTATGGGGGTCCCAGAAGATGAGAGAGAACAAGATATCGAAAACATACTGAAAGAAATAGTGACAGAAAACTTCCCCTACCTGGTGAAAGAATTAGACTTACAAGTCCAGGAAGCACACAGAACCCCAAGCAAAAAGAACCCAAAGAGGACCACACCAAGGCACATCATAATTAAAATTCCAAGAGCAAAAGACAAAGAGAGAATATTAAAAGCAGCAAGAGAAAAGCAGGTAGTTACCTATAAAAAAGCACCCATACGATTGACAGCTGATTTCTCAACAGAAACCATGCAGGCCAGACGGGAATGCAAGAAATATTCAAGGTGATGAATAACAAGAACCTATAGCCAAAAATACTCTACCCAGGAAAGCTATCACTGAGAATCGAAGGCCAGATAAAGAGCTTCACTAATAAAATAAAATAAAAAAGCTAAAGGAGTTCATTATTACCAAACCAGAATTACATGAATTGCTGAAGGAGGTTCTTTAGGAAGAGGAAGTAAATAAAGATAAAAATTATGAACAACAAATATTTAACTGTCATCAAGTGAATCTAAAAACCAAGGGAATTAAAAAACCTGATGAACAATATTAACTGTTGAATATAATAGAATCAGAGGTATGGAAGGGGAGTGGACTGATGATTCTCAGGGAAAAGAGTCGGGGATGTGGGAAGAGACTGAACATAAACTGTGCACCTATGGATGAGGACAATGGGGGGTGGGGAAAGGGCAGAGGGTGGAGTGTGAACCTGGTGGAAGGGGAAAAAAATGAGGAACTTTTGTAATAATATGAAGAATAAAGATTTATTTTTAAAAAGTAAACAGTTGCTAATAGAGAGTGATTTCATATAGTTAAAGCACACAAAGGCACACATGCATGCACACAAATGAGAGATATTATCTCCAGGTTGTACACATGTGTAAATATGTAAAAAAAAAAAAAAAGGGGGGGGGGGGGGGGGGGTGCTGTACAGAAACCGAAGAACAGATAAACCATGGTTCCCTCTGGTCAAGGGAGGGGACCAGGATGTGGAAGTGGTCAAATGGACTTTAGCCATATCTCTAGCCTACCTAATAAAAGAGTAATATGCAAATTAACCATCACTCTGCTACACCCACAAGACACAACCAACAGCCACACCCAACAGCCAATCAGAGTGAGTATGCAAATAAACCCAACCAAGATGGCTACAGCACAGAGAGAGGAAGGAGGCTTGGGTTTCCCAGGCAATGGAAGAAGCCAAGCTTTCTGCATGCTCTTGCCTGCCTAAGCCTCCACTCAAGGCTACAAAGTTTCAATTGTAGAAGGTAAATAAATTCCAAATACCAGGGCCTCCACTTGGGTCTCCAGGGGTGTGGCTGGCCTGCAAACCACCACAGGCCCCTCATCCAGGCCTCCCCACACCCCAAGGGAACCCCCACCCTGATTCAGGCCTCCCCACGCCCCAAGGGAACCCCCACCCTGATTCAAGACACCCCTCAGGGCAAACCACCTGGCCCCTTCACATGCACCAGGCCTCCATCCTATCTAATAAAAGAGTAATATGCAGATTGACCATCACTCCAACACACAAGATGGCTGCTCCCATGTGGTCAAACATCCTGCCCCTATGTGAACACAAGATGGCTACCACAAGATGGCCAGCAGGGGAGGGCAGCTGAGAGAGACCAGGCCTGCAAAGAAGGGCAGTTGAAAGCAATCAACCCTGCAGGGAAGGGCAGTTAGGAGTCACCAGGGCTGCAGAGGAGGGAAGTTGAGGACAAACAGGCTGGCAGGGGAGCAACTGAACATCAATCAGGCTGGCATGGGAGTGGTTAGGGGGAGATCATGCTGGTAGGCAGAAGCAATTAGGGGCAATCAGGAAGGCAGGCAGATGAGCAGTTGGGAGCCAGCAGTCCTGGATTGTGAGAGGGATGTCTGACTGCTGGTTTAGGCCCGATCCCACCAGGATGGGGTCTAAACGGTCAGTCAGACATCCCTTGAGGGGTCCCAGATTGGAAAGGGTCAGGCTGTGCTGAGGGACAACCCCCTTCGCCCCATACACAAATTTCGTGCACCGGGCCTCTAGTTTAATAATATATTCCTCTGTGATGTATATAAAGTTCAGTTTTAAAAAACAGTGAGTGACCAGTGAAGAAACATAGAAATATGGATAAGTCTTTAGAAAAGTTTGCTAAGAAAAGGAGTAGCAAATAGTACAATCTGGAGAGGATTGTGAGGTCAAGAGAGGATTTTGTGAGTTTTATTGTTGCTGTTGCTTTATAAAGGAGATGCTGAAGGACCTTCGTGAGCTGATAGAAATGGTCTAGTAGTGGCGGGAGTGGGTGCGGACACTTGTAGGATGCAGAAAGTGATGGTACTCAGGGAATAGTTAGCAGATGGCCAGAGGCAGCGTAGGGGCCTTCCTTCTGCTGTGAGTGGTGGAGAGAGGAAGACAGTGCCAGTGAGGGAAGATGATAAATTTGGTGGTGAGAAGATAAACCAGACCCCTCCATAATCACGTCTAATAAAATATAAACACTGTCCAAATCACAAATGCCAAACATCTCCATTATTTACCAATCACAGCTTCAGCCCCTCAGTCTCATCTGCCCTTCCATAGATACAGTTTCTTAAGATACTCTGTCATAGAATTTTCCCCACGTTGTGGCAGCACCCAGTCCAGAGGGAATCCTCACTTCCTTGGACCCTCCCCAAAGTCACCACACCACAGCTCAGACCCCTTCACGTATGTACCCTCCTGCAGTGATGGCCACGGTTCCACAAGTATGTGCTCTCCCTCAGTGCGACAAGTTATCAGCCCAACTCATGTAACCACAGGTGTGGTCCTAGTGGGGACCACGTGAAAGGCATGAACCGTCTGCACAAGTAAGAACTGAATGATTATTTGACAGGATCAAGAGTATCTTTTTCAAACAATAATGAAAACACAGAGACCTCATTCAAGTCAGAAATCAAACAGGCAACCTTCATACTACCACCATCTTCCAACGTGTTTCTATAAGATCTAGCCAACGTAATCAGACAAAGAAGGGAAATAATAAATAAAGGCACTGGAGAAAAGACATAAAAGTGACCTGGCTGGCATTGTCCCATGCATGGAGAGGTCGCAGTTTGGATTCCAGGTGAGGGCACATGCTCAGGTTGCAAGCTCAATCCCCAGTAAAGGGAATTGAGGGGAAAGGAGGATTTCAAAAGGCAGCTGATCCTTGTTTCTCTTTCTCCCTCTCCCATCTTCTCTCTACATTTACACACACTGAATGGCCAAATTATTACGATCTCTAAATGCATAATAATCTGGCCACTCAGTGTATATCCTATATAATAAAAGGCTAATATGCAAATATGCAACAACAATCATTGGGTACCACCTGAAAGTTGGCTGAATGAAGCTTGACCAGGTGTTCGACCAGCAGGCAGGCTGGCCAACAGCCCATGTCCTTTCCCCCTGGCCAGACTGGCCGGACTCACCAGGCTTCTAATATAGCTACACTAATAAAAGAGAAAATGCTAATTGACCATAACTTTGCTACACCTACAGCCAATCAGAACGAGTTTGCAAATTAACCCAACAAAGATGGTGGTCAATTTGCATACACTGAGGGAGGGCGGAGTGAAGACTGAAGACAGCATAGGAGGAAGAGGGAGAGAAAGCAGAAAGCAAGGCAGCTGCCAGAGGGAAAGCACGGGCGGTGGGGGCAGGGCGGGTGGCGGCGGTGGTGGCAGCCAAAGTGGCCGCTTGCAGGAATCTTCCTGCAACGGGCTCCTAGTATATATACTAAGTGGCCAGATTATTATGTGTTCAGAGATCATAATATTCTGGCTACTCAGTGTGTGTCTGTGTGTGTGTGTGTGTGTGTGTGTGTGTGTGTGTGTGTGTGTTTTAAGTCACATTAGGTAATAAATTGAAAAGAGGATCAATTGAAAACTGTAAGAACCAAGAGTGAGTTCAGTAAGGCAATCTATTATTAATTAATATAAAACTCAAGAGTCAGCCAGAATGTAAACTTCAAAATATAATGGGGAAATTTCCCATTCAAAATAGCAACAAAACATCTGGGAATAAATGTAACAAAAATTTCAGAGAAATAGAACAAAGAGCGTGAAAAGAAGGAATATAATACAAAGTTAAGAAGAAAGGCTGGTTATCTTTAAAATATATTCTTAAGGGAGAATCCAAGATGGCTGCACAGGTAAACACCTAGCTGCAGCCGCACACAATTTCAATAAAATACAACTAAAATATAAAATGGGCATTACCCAGAACTACAGGAAAGTCAACTGACTAGAAATTCTACAACGAGAAGCAAGGAGAAAACCAGAAGGAGCGGAGGAGCTGTAAAAACCTTAGGTACAGAGACACGTGGTGCACACGGAAAGGACGGAGCCAGAGAGGAGGGGCAGCTGAGTGCCTGGCTGGCGTTCCCTAGCGGGAAGGAGATAAAAGCTCCGACTGTGCTAGGCCAGACCCCGGGGACCCAGGCTCATCCATAGGGAGCTGGGCTGTAAGGCGGAACCCCAGGGGAGCAGCGAAAGGAGGTCCCAGCGGCGCGCACATTGCGCGCAGAGAAGGGAAGGTTGGCTGTGCCAAGTGATTGCCCTGGCAGGAAGGAGACAAAAGCTCCGGACTGCTCTGAACGCCACCTCCAACTCCACTTCCAACTGAACTGAACCCCAGTTCCAGGCTCATTGGCGGAGAGCCTGTTTGGTAGCAGGCGAAAATCGAGGGCACCTTTCTCTCAGAGGTGCTTGCAATGAATACTGAAGGACCCTGGGGATTACTGAGACTCAGGAACCGCATAGGGCGGGTCTGACGGAAGCCAAGGCTGCAGGCTCCACCCTAAAACCCTGCCCCATCAGGGAAGCTGTGAAAATGCCAAGACAACGAAATAGATCACAAACGAAAGAAATGGAGGACAAAAAGCGACTGGATATAGAGTTCAAATCTACGCTTATAAGGTTTTTCAAGAACTTCCTAGAAAAGTTCGATAAGACCTATGAGAATATGAAAAGGGATCAACTAGAATTAATAAGGAATCAACAAGAAATGATAAGGGATCAACAAGAAATAAAGAATGCATTGTCTGAAATAAAACATATTATACAGAGTCCTAAAAACAGAATGGAAGATTGCAAGAATCAAGTCAAAGATTTGGAACACAAAGAGCCAGAAGACACTCCTCCGCAGACGCAAGAAGGCAAAAGAATCCAGAAAATTGAAGATAATGTAAGAAACCTCTGGGACAACTTCAAGCAAACCAACATCAGAATTATGGGAGAGAGAGCAAGATATCGAAAACATACTGAAAGAAATAATGACAGAAAACTTCCCCCACCTGGTGAAAGAAATAGACTTACAAGTTCAGGAAGCACACAGAACTCCAAACAAAAGGAATCCAAAGAGGACCACACCAAGACAAATCATAATTAAAATTCTAAGAGCAAAAGACAAAGAGAGAATATTAAAAGCAGCAAGAGCAAAGCAGGCAGTTACCTATAAAAGAGCACCTATACGATTGTCAGCTGATTTCTCAACAGAAACCATGCAGGCCAGAAGGGAATGGCAAGAAATATTCAAGGTGATGAATAGTAAGAACTTACAGCCAAAAATAATCTACCCAGCAAAGATATCACTCAGAATCAAAGACCAGATAAAGAGTTTCACCAATAAAAAAAAAAAGCTAAAGGAGTTCATCACCACCAAACCAGAATTATATGAATTGCTGAAGGGGGTTCTTTCGGAAGAGAAAGTTAATAAAGATAAAAATTATGAACAACAAATACGTAACTATCAACAAGTGAATCTAAAAACCAAGGAAATTAAAAAAAAAATCTGATGAACAATAGTAACTGTTGAATATAATAGAATCAGAGATATGGAAGGGGAGTGAATTGACAATTCCTGGGGAAAAGGGGAGAGGGGGATGTGGGAAGAGACTTAACATAAACTGTGCACCTATGGATGAGGACAATGGGGGGTGGGGAAAGGGTAGAGGGTGGGGTAGGAACCTGGTGGAGGAGAGCAATGGAGGAGGGGGGAAAAAGAAAATTTGTAATAATATGAACAATAAAAATTTATTTTTAAAATAAATAAATAAATAAAATATATTCTTAAATCATCATATAAATTCAATATAATGTGGTAAAAATCACATCAGGTTCTGTAGTTGAAAATAACTTTCATGGAAATTGAAAGTTAGTAATGGCAAAATGAAGAAAAGTGAAGATGTTAAAAAATTATAGCTCAGTGATTGAGCATCCATCTATGAACTAGGAGGTCAGCGTTCAACTGATCAGGATACATGCCTGTGTTGCAGGCTCAATCCCCAGTGTGGGGCGTACAGGAGGCAGCCAATCAATGATTCTCTCTCATCATTGATGTTTCTATCTCTCTCCCCTGCTCCCTTTCTGTCTGAAATCAATACAAATATATATATTTAAAATTTACAGTAACTGAAGTGGTATTGAAATATTGTGAAATTGGTAAGGCAGATTAATGGAACAAAGGAGGAAGTCTAAACACATCCAGACATATACAAAGTTGAGTATATAAGAACTACTAGTAAGTGAAGAAACATCCATTATTTAGTAATTGCCATTAGGACAACTAGCTAACTACCTGAAAATTTGTTATACCTTACATCAAATTATAAATAAAAATTAATTGCCAGATTTAAATATAAACCAAAAAAAACTGTAGAAGAAAAATGTAAGTAAATTATAACTTGAAAGGCAAAAAAACAAGTCAGAAAACATGAATTGATTTGTGTGAAATTTAAATTTGAATGCCCAGTAAAGTCAGGAGTGTTAAAAAGCAGTATTTCTCATTCATTTTTGGTAGAAGTATAAAGAATGGAAGAAACAACATAACCAAATTCTTATCAGTGGTTATTTCTAGATAATAAGATTATATAAACTCCTTTCTTAAAAAAAAAAAATTGTTAATCAGATATCAGGAATGAAGGAACCAATATGGCAGCATAGATAAATGCTGGTACTCACCATCTCCCACAGTCACAACAAAATTATAACTAAAATACAGAACAACAATTATTGGGTACCACCTGAAAGCTGGCTGAATGAAGTCCTACAACTAGAGAAATAGAGAAGAAAACACACAGAGACTGGTAAGGGGGTGAGCAGGACAGGCTGTTCCAATACCCACTTGTGGTGTTTTCTTTCATTGGGGGGAGTATCTTTGCTGCAGAGGCCTCCCATAAGGAGCAAGGGGTCCCCACTCCACACCAGACCCCCAGCCTAGGGTTCCAGAGCTGGGAAGAGAAGTCCCCATAACTTCAGGTAGTAAAAACCAGCAGAAATTGTGACTGAGTGACACGGAGGCTATTGGAGACCCAGGCAGTTCCTCTTAAAGAGTTGGCACACAAATTTACACAGACTCACTCCCTCTAAGCTCCAGAAGTGGGGAAATGGCTTGGGGGAATCTAGGGACATACAGGGAAGAACTGGATTGTCTGGCATCAGAGCAAGAATTTGGGGGTGGTTTTCTACCAGACAGGGGTGCTTGCAGGGGACATTGTTCCTCTGCTGAGATCTCCTTTGTCACAGAGCTAACTGGCAGCCATATCTAAGTTTCCAAAGCCTAATTCGCACTGTTCATTCCACCTTGGTGATTCCCTGAGACTCCACCCCATCCAATTTGCAACTTCTCCCAAGCTGTTTGTAGCAGCTTTTCCATATGAATGGCCTATCCAGACTCAGACTTCAGACTTTCATAAAATCTCGCAAACAAGCAGCAGCTGTCCTCAGCATGCCCCATACCTATCAATAAGAGGCCCAAGACAGTTGGCCTTGCCTGGTCACCTCTAAGCCCAATATAAGTAGCAACTATCTGCAGATCCCTCTGTAGTTACTGCCAGGTTGTCCCAGGCAGTGACTGACTTTGCACCTCCCAGGAGACCCCAGAGCCAGTGCACCTGGTGAACAGTTTTAGACCATAACAGATTACAACTTTACACATCCATAAGTGACATACTGTAGGGGAAGACTCAATGAGCACCAAAGCCCCACTGAAGCAAGTCCTGCTCCATAGGGGCATCTCAGCTTTCCCACTGTAGTTGCAGCTGATCCTCACATCCAATTGGCCTGGAGGTCAATTCCTCCCAGTGACACCAACAACAATCAAGGCTCAATTAGAACAGGACAATGCACACAGGGATACACCAAGAATGCCCAGCTCAGGTGACACCTATTATACAAGGCCACTCTACCAATTCTGGGAGACTTAGCAGCTCAGCCTAATACATAGAAACAAACACAGGGAAGCAGCCAAAATGTGGAGACAAAGAAACATATCACAAATGAAAAAACAAAAGAAATCTCCAGGAAAACAAAACAAAAAAACTAAATGAAATGGAAGCAAGCAAATTACTAGATATAGATTTCAAAAAAATGGTTATGATGTTGCTCAAGGATCTTAATGAGAACTCAAGTGAGAATTTCAAAGACATGAAAAAGGACCAGTCAGAAATTAAGCATACACTATTCTGAAATAAAGAATAATTTACAGGAGTTCAACAGTAGAGTAGAGGATTATGAGAATCAAATAAATGATTTGGAATATGAGGAAGCAAAAAACATCCAATCAGAAGAGCAAAAAGAAAAAATAATCCAAAAATATGAAGATTGTGTAAGGTATTTCTGGGACAACTTCAAGCATACCAACATTTGCATTATGGGGTGGCAGGAAAAGAGAAAGAGCAAAATATTGAAAACCAATCTGAAGAAATAATGACAGAAAATGTCCCCTATCTGGTGGGGGTAGAGGCGGGGAGAGACTTACAAGTACAGGAAACACAGAAAGTCCCAAACAAGAGGAACCTAAAGAGGCCCATACCAAGACACACCATAATTAAAATGCCAAAGGTTAAAGACAAAGAGAATCTTAAATGCAGCAAGGGAAAAGCAGTGAAGAAGAAGGAGAAGAAGAAAGAGGAGGAGGAGAAATATGAACAATAAAATGGCAATAAATACATATCTATCAATAATTGAATCTAAAAATCAAAATAACCTAACAAGGATTCTAGTGAACAAAACAAATTGATGAATAAAATAGAACCAGAGGCATGGAAATATGGAGCAGACTAACAAATCTCAGAGGGAAGGGGGGCAGAGGGATTAGAAGTGATTAACCAAAAAACTCACATGCATACATGCATTACCTATGGACACAGACAATAAGGTGGTAAATTTTGGGGTGGGGCAGGAATCAGGTGGAGGAGGACAGTAGGAAGAGGGGAAGTGGGACATCCGTAATACTCTCGACAATAAGGATTTTTTTTAATTGTCTATTAGTGAAATATATAGTCAACATGATACTTTGTTGTGTTACCTCTAAAAAAATTGGATTAAATTAGTTTCTTATATTTATTTTTTCTAAATTCAGCTTAGTCACTGCCCTATAAATATTAGATAGAAAATATCACACGTGTGTGAATACACACACATACAGAGGAATTTTCTTTGTATGAATAGGATCCTGAGATAGAAAGATGAGACCTACACAGTATATAAAATACTCAAGAATACTGTTATTGCAAATGCTATTCTTTAAAAAAAAAAAAAAATCTTTATTGTTGAAAGTATTACTGATGTCCCTTCTTTTTTCTCCCCACTGCCCTTCTCCACCCAAATTCCACTCTACCCCAGGCCTTTACCATCTGTTGTCTGTGCCTATGGGTAACGCATGTATGTATGTAAATTCTTTGGTTAATCACTTCCTGCCTTGCCTCTGAGGTTTGTAAGTCTGTTCCATATTTCCAATACCTCTTACTTTATTTGATTAATCAGTTTACTTTGTTCATTAGGTTCCTTATTTATTTTGATTTTTATATTTAATTGTTTATAGATATGTATTTATTGCCATTTTATTGTTCATATTTTTAAATCTTTTTTCTTCTTCTTCTTAAAGAAGGCCCTTTAACATTTCATGTAATACTGGTTTGGGTGGTGATAAACTTCTTTAGCTTTTTCTTGTCTGTGAAACTCTTTATCTGTCCTTCAATTCTTAATGAGAGCTTTGTTGGGTAGAATAGTTGAAGTTCTCACTAAATTTCTTAAAGGTCTCATTAAGTTCTTTGAGCATCCGTATAACCATTGTTTTGAACCCTGTAGTTTGCTTGCTTCCATTTCATTTGGGTTTATTTTCTGGAGATTTCTTCTATTTTTTCATATGTGACATTTCTTTGTCTCCACAATTTGGCTGCTTCCCTGTGCTAGTTGCTATATATTAGGTAGGGCTGCTGTCTCCTGGAATTGGTAGCATGACCTTGTGTAGTAGGTGTCCTGTAAGGCCTAGTGACTCAGCCTTCCCCCGTCACCTGAGCTGGGCACTCTGGGTGTACACTGTCCTGTTATAGTTGAGCCTTGATTGTTGTTGATGTCACTGAAAGGGATTAATTACCAGGCCAATTGGCTGTGCAGACCAGCTGTGACTACAGGAGATTCCCCTATGGTGCAGGACTTGCTTCAGGGTGGCATTGGTGCTCACTGAGTCTGCCCCTTGACTGTGTCACTTGTGGATGTGATAGGGTTGTAATCTGGTGTGGTCTGAAGCTGACCACTGGATGCCTCCTGAAAGGTGCAAAATCAGTTATTGCCTGTGCCCTTCCTGGGGCCACCTGACAGGAGATGCAGAGTGATCTGCAGATGTTTGCTACTTGTGTTGGGCTTGGAAGTGACCAGGTGAAGCCAAGTTGTGAACAAAGGCAGGTTGCTGCTATTTCCAGGTCTGGGTCCATTTATTAAGAGGTATGGGACATGCTGAGGCCAGCTGCTGCTTGTTTTGAGAGAATTTAGAAAAGTCTGAAGCCTGAGCCAGGACAGGCCATTCATATGGAACAGCCACTGCAAACAGTTTGGGTGAGGCTCAAATTGGATGGGGCAGGTAATCTCCAAGGTGAGGTGAACAGTGTGCCAGGTTGATGGTGACTCAGATATGGCCACTGCAAAGGAATGAGGAGGTCTCAGCAAAGGAACAATGAACTCTGCTAGCATTTTTGTCTGGAAGAAAGCTGCCCACCAGTTCTTGCCATGACGCCAAACAATTTAGTTCCTCCCCACGTGTCCCTGGATCCTTTCAAGCTGCTGCCAAAGCGCTGGAGTTCTGAGGGAGTGAATCTGTGTAATCTGTGTGCCAGCCCTTTAAGAGGAAATGCTTGGGACTCCAGCAACTCTCAGTGTCACTCAACCACAATCTCAGCTGGTTTCTACAGCCCTAAGTTTCTAAGACTCCTTTTCCCAGCACTGGAACCCTGAACTAAGGGGTCTGGTGTGAGGCTAGGATCCCTTTATCTTTATGGGGGTATCCCCACAGCCAAGATATCCCTTCCAATTTAAAAAGAAAGCCACATGTTGTGGTCAGACCAGCTCGCTCCTTACCTGCACCCCTCCTACCAATCTTAATGTGGCTTCTTTATTTCTCTAGTTACAGAACTTCTGTTTAGCCAGATTTCAGGCAGTTCTGAATAATGGTTATTTAGTTGTAATTTTGATGTGATTGTGGGAGGAGGTGAGTAATGCATTTACCTACACCACCATCTTCTATGTAATTCTTTGCAAATGCTATTCTTAATAAATTTCAAAGCTCCCATAAAACAATAGGATTTAGTTACATGAATATCATGCTGGAAAATGAAACCATGGAATTTCTTTGCTAGATTTCTTTTGATCCAGTAGTCCTAGAACAGCCAGGGATCATATAACATAAAAAGCATAAGTAAAAAATAAAAATAAAAGTAAATTAGACTTAATCAAAATTAAAAACTTTTGTGTATCAAAGGACACTCTCAAGAAAGTGGAAAGAGAACCTATAGAATAGAAGAAGATATTTGCAGATCATGTATCTGATAAGTGGCTAGTATCCACAGTACATCAAGAACTCCTACAAGTCAACAAGAAACAGACAACTCAATTATAAAAAATTTACAAGGGGCTTGAATAGATATTTTTCCAAATAAGATATACAATTGGCCAACAAGCACATAAAAAGATACTCAACATCACCACAATGAGATACTACTTCACACTCACTAGGATGGTTATAACTTTTAAAAAGGGAGAGTAATCAGTGTTGTGGAAGATGTATAGAAATTGGAACCCTTATACAATGTTGGGGGTATATGTAAAATTGTGGAAAACAGTTTGGCAGTTCTCAAAAAGCTAAATTTAGCATTGCCATATGATCTAGCAATTCCCTTCCTGTATAGCTAAGTGAACTGAAAACATATGTTTAAACAAAACTTTAAAAAAATGTTAATAGCCAAATATAGTATTATTCATAATAGCTAAAGAGTGAAACCAACTAATGAATGGTAAACAAATTGCTATATACAAACAATGGCATATTGTTCAGTGATTAAAAAATAAAAAAGCACTGATAGCTACAATGTGAATGAGCCTTGAAAACATTACCCTAAACCAACGATGCCAGACACAAAAGGCCCTGTATCGTATGATTCCATTTATGCAAAATGTCCAGAACAGGCAAGTTCATGGAGACAGAAAGTAGATTGCTGGTTGCCATAGGAGGATGGAGGTATGGGTTAGGGGTTGGGGGGGAGAGGATAATGGGAAATGATTGCTTACTGGATATGGAGCTTCGCTTGGAGTAATAAAAATATTCTGGAATTAGTAGTGATAGTTGCACAACATTGTAAGTCACTGAATTGTAGACTAAAGTAGTTAAAATAAAAATTTTATGTTATGTAAATTTTACCTCAATTTAAAAAAAAAAAAAAAAAAAGAACAGCCAGGGACAGCATAGCTTTCTTTCAGGGACTTGAGAGGAAATGGGGAAGGAACCTTGAACACTGAGGCCCAGCCTTAAAAGCCCCAGGTTGGGTGACTGAGCAATTAGCACAGCGAGTGGACGTAGAGCCAGGAAGACGAGCTGGGCCTCCTGACTCCTGGCCCAGAGTGCTTTCTGCCCAGAGCTGCCTGAGTCAGACCCGGGCAAGCTGTCTGTGAGGTCCTCAAAGCAAACCACGCCACCTTCCGACCAGGAGCTCCCCTTCAAGGCCTTCTTGGTGTGCAGCGCTCAGCCTACCCCACAACCAACCACATCCAAGTGCTCATCAGCCCACTTGCCAGTCAATGCTTTTATTGATGACCTCTTAATTATTTGCTTGTTGTTCATGGTGTACATCAAGCAGGAAAATCACACTGTCATCACATTGCTCTCAGCCTAGAAAAGCATGTCATTCATACTTTCAGAGTTGACCTCTGTCCAGTGATATCTGCAGACACCTCTTGAATTAAAAAAAAAAAAAATGATGGACAGAATATCGAAGTTTAGGGCACATTCATAAAGACAGATCAACAGTCTCTTTTTATAAATGGCTTCAAAAAGTACATTGCAAAACAGAAAACCAAAAAGGTAGGCACAGATTTTTTGGAGATAAAATGAGAAAAGAGCCGAAACCAGTTTGGCTCAGCGATAGAGCGTTGGCCTGCGGACTGAAAGGTCTCGGGTTCGATTCTGGGCAAGGGCATGTATCTTGGTTGCGGGCACATCCCCAGTAGGGGGTGTGCAAGAGGCAGCTGATCAATGATTCTCTCTCATCGATGTTTCTAACTCTCTATCCCTCTCTGTGGAAAATCAACAATATATATATATATATATATATATATATATATATATATATATATATATATTTTTTTTTTTTTTTAATGAGAATAGTTGATATAGAAAGCAATTCAGTGATTAAGAGGCTCCCTAGTCATATAGAACTGGGTTCAAATCCTGTCTCTGGCTTTTAATTAGCAAGTTGCTTTTTAAGTTACTTTTTTTTTTTACCTTCAGATATTTCTTTTGCAAAATAATAATGGCAGTAGTACTTACTCAGTATAGTAACATAGCACATATAAAGTATTTATCACAGGGATACCCCTTAGAACAGATGAGGTTTAATAAGAATATGAAATATTTTGTCCACAAAACTAAACTATGTCTTTAAATTCACTATATGTGACCATGGAACTGAACTAGAGAATGATGTATTATGAAAAATATGAGACTGAGTCAGGAAACCTTGGTTCAAATCCTAGTTTATGTACTTACTAAATAGCAAGATCTTGGGGTCCTCATTGAATATCACTAAGAATCCGTGCTCTTATTTACAAAGGATATAATGCCTGTATCAGATGGTGTTGGGGCAAGTTTTAAAGTAATATATTCTATTCATTCTAAAACACAGGATCTAGAATATAATGCTACATAAATAACAAAACTGATACAGGACTGCAGTGGGACTAGGCAGTGAGGTGCCTCCATTCTAGTCCTGGGACTGTCACCTGAGTTTCACAGAATGAAATGCTATCTTTCGGGACATCACTTTCTCCATCTCTAGAAATGGGGTGATTAATAAATAATCATAAGGCCTCCCTCAGGCTCTCACATTTGATGATAGTATACATTGGACTCCATGGCCAGTTCTGACTCTCCCTTCTTTCTCCAGGAAGTAGAAAGTGGCACTGACACCAAGGAACCATAGGAATACCGGCTGTCATTTCCAAAAGTAGAAAAATGCCTGAGCCCTGTCCAGATTTCCATGGGCCAGGAGCTCATGAACTATGCAGCATCCAGGAGGTCACGGCCAGATGTTGTCACTCAGAATTCATTGACAGCAATTATCCTCTCCACCTTTGAGCTGCGAGGGAAAAGATGATTAGCTGGAAGGAGTTTTCTTCTACTCAAGCTCTAGTCCCCAGATGGTGGCGGGCGAGTCTGTGGCATCCCAAACGTAACCCTTCTTACTTCCTCCCAAAATGCATATTAACTGAGCGACAACTTTTCAATATCATTGAAATGTAACTAATTATAGGAATATTATTCAGCCTTAAAAATGAAATCCTGTCACATGCTACATGGATGAACATTGAGGACATTTTGAAATAAGCCACAAAAAGATAAACACAATTATAGGCGGTACTTAGTCAAAGTCATAGAGAAAGCAGAATGATGGCAGGGAGAGGTGTATATGTTGCTTAATGGGTGAAGAGTTTCAGTTTTGCAAGATGAAAAAGCTCTGGAGATGCACATCAATATGGATAAATTTCACACGACTCAACTGTACACTTAAAAATGGTTAAGATGTTAAATTTTATGGTATGTGTATTTCTCTTTTAAAAATATATTTTATTGATTTTTTACAGAGAGGAAGGGAGAGGGCTAGAGAGTTAGAAACATGGATCAGCTGCCTCCTGCACACCCCCTACTGGGATGTGCCTGCAACCAAGGTATATGCCCTTGACCGGAATCAAACCTGGAACCCTTGAGTCCATAGGCCAACGCTCTATCTATCCACTGAGCCAAACCGACTAGGGCTATGGTATGTGTATTTCACCACATATATATTTTTTAAATTAATGATCTGATTATTTCAATAATCATTTGGTAAATCAAGAGCAACCAATAATTACAGATTATCAACATTTCCTTCTCCTTCCAAGCACCCCTCTCCCTTTGAACCCAGAAGGGTCATAGTTGTGGGGGGATCCTGAGCACATAAATGCTCAGGTTTCCATCTCCTCTTTTGAAACAATGTGCCCTCTCAAGTATCAAATCAATACTCTTGTTCTAGGCTCCCAGCCAAATCTCCACCACACATTGTGCTAACTAGACGTTCTTTTTGTTGATCAAGCAAGCATCTCTAGGGACAACTTGTGTAACAGCCATTCACAGAAGATACGGATGCCTTCAATTATTGGGATTTCTCCCTAGCTAAGATTAACACAGGGTAGGAATTTTGAATGAGAGAGGCGAAGGCAGAGGGGAAGGGAGTGATTTCAGAATTTGTTGCTTTGGGAGAAAGAAAGATCTAGAAAAAGCATCATGACCAGAGTGGAGCAGGGGTAGCGTTGAACAGTAAGAGGGCAACAGGGTCCCTGAGCAGCCAGTGCTGGGAGTTAATTTGGGGACAGGGGATGGGGATATAGAATGGAAAGGAATATCAGAAAGCATGTTACAGAGCCGGTGGTTTTGTCAAGTTCAGCAACACTCTTGTGTAGTTCACAGGCTGGCACCTGCTCTGGTAAGTGGAGACTCACTCTCCTGCCACTCTAGTCAGGTTGTTTGCTGCTGGGAGAAGGGCCTGGGAGCTCCTCTGGACGGGATGCTCAGGATCTAATTTCCTTGGTGGAATAGCTGGTTCCGGCTAAGCTGTGTCGGATGGAATGCAGGGAATTCCCAAGAGGAAGGGCGGAAGCTGAGGGACCCCAGGGCACTGGCAAGGGAGATGTGGCAGCAGTGCTGACCCTCTGCTCTCTGTTCCAAGGGGCTCAAATCCTTCACAGGGTGGTCATCCATTTAACCTCACTGTAGCCCAAGGTGAACTTCCCCAAGGACAAAAAGAAAAAAAGACAGCAATAAGATAGAAGCTTGTCTTATTTGCATTCACAACACTGGCTCTGGCCTTTCACCAAAACCTAGCAGCCCAGCCCAAGCCACGCCCAGTGCTTCCCAGTGCTGACCTGCTGGCACCTGCAAATGCAAACTCAGACACTTTTCCTGGTCTCCCACAGGCCATGCTGCCTCTGGGCTAAGGAATCTGTTCCCTTCCCTCCCAAAGCCTTGCAAAAGGAATAGGAGAACCCCTGGTGCATCAGGTGGACAAAGCCAATTCTGTGACCAGGTGTTAACGTCTATAAACAAAGATTCAGGGAGGAGGAGGGGGGTGGGCCGGGGCCTCAATCCACTTGCTCAGTTCCCTGCCTCTCTGTGCTAGGGCTTCAGAGAAGACGCACTGAGATGCTGGTCATCACCCTGCTCATTAGCTAAAAATTAAGTAATGACCACTTGACTCAGTCAAAATGGTGGGTCCAACTGTGCTTTTGGAAATCACCATGTTCACACACACACACACCCCTTTGTTCTCTTGTATAAACGTGAAATATTCAAACACTGTAAGTACCGATCCTGGTAAATACTCTCAGTCATGAATGAAACAAATCCCATAGGAACAACTCTTACGTGATAAGATAAACCTTGAAAATGAAAATTAAAAAATTAAAATTAAAAATTAAAAAAAAGAAAGAAAAATAAAATTCAGGGAAGGCTGCAGAAGACCAAGCCAGAATCGTCCTCTGGTACAAATGTGGGTTTGCAGAAGCTAAAACTGTCTGAGTTTTGGTTGGGTATTTCCTCTTCAAATCTCTTTCATACACCCAAGGTCAGTGGTCAGCAAACTCATTAGTCAACAGAGCCAAATATCAACAGTACGATTGAAATTTCTTTTGAGAGCCAAATTTTTTAAACTTAAACTTATTCTAAGGCCACTTCTTCAAAATAGACTCGTCCAGTCCATGGTATTTTGTGGAAGAGCCACACTCAAGGGGCCAAAGAGTCGCATGTGGCTCGCGAGCTGCAGTTTGCCAACCACGGCCCTAGGCTTACAATTTAGAACTTCAGTTAAATTTGGAGTGTTCAAACTGGTAGTTCTGATGATCAAATAACTAAGGTTCTAAATGAACAGGAGAAGAGATGTTATTCAACCCAGTGAAACTCTGCCTTTCAAACTTGAATTTTGATTCACTGCCATCATTATCAAGATGGCCACTTTTAATCTCTGTCCCCTGAGCTGCCATTTTTTTGGGGGGGAAATGACCTCTTCCTTATCTCAAGGCATTCTTCTCCTCCCTTTAGGTTATTAGGATCCCCAGCCAACAACGAGGTGTTGAAGGCGAGGATATGGGCATAACTGTGAGGCTATATGATCATGGTTTGCTCCCACCCAATGTATTCACATAGGGAAGCATTTCACACTCACTCAGCTTTCACTGTCAGAAACTTTACTTCAGCCCTGGCTGGTGTGGTTAGTTGGTTAGGTGTTGTCTCATTCACCAAAAGGTTTCAGGTTGATTCTCAGTCAGAGCACATGCCCAGATTGTGGGCTGGTCTCCAGTAGGGGGCGTGCAGGAGGCAGTCCATCAATGTTTTGCTCATACTGATGTTTCTCTCTCTCTCTCTCTCTCTCTCTCTCTCTCTCTCTCTCTCTCTCTCTCAAAATCAATATTGCTTTTTGTTAAGAAAAACTTTACTTCAAATATCAAAGTTTGTTTAATGACTTGGAAAAGAGTGAGCTTTTTGGATTAAGTTTTGGTTGACTCAGAGGAATAGATCAGAGGACAGGGCTGTGGGAAGAGGAATCAATTAAGTATTTAGTTGCCCTCTCTTTTTAAAATGACAGCAAATGGTTTATCTTTCCTAGAATTGGCCCTATAAAAGGGAAGAGCTAAAAAAATAATAATAATTAAAGGAGAAGCTAATATTTTAAATAACATTCCCTGCCTGTATTTAAATGTGAGAATACTCATTAAAGTTGGGTACATGCTGTTTTACTAAATTCTAAAAAATTCAATATAGTTGTAGAATTTCCAATGCAACATGATGCACTCAAACTATAATAAAAGTGAAGAGCTGCAAAACTCTATGCTACATCGGGAAACAGTAACATATTTGGGCCATGAACATATTATCACCAACTGTTCATTGTTTTCTGATGTGTTCATTGTCAGCACACACCCTGACGTTGAGCCAAAGAAATGACTGCGGAATCACTCCGTGAATATGCAGAGACCACCCCCAATTACTTTAGAAGCCCCTGAGGAAAAAAATTGCCTTGATCTTCTTTTATAGCTAACCTTCCCCTAGCCCCACAAGGCAAGCTACATAATAGATATTCAATAAATAATCCATCATTGACTCATGTCTCATCTTCACCAATGGGTCTGGGAGAGAAACAGCAAACAAGTGTTAAAACATTTCACACTGTAATTCATCCGTTGAGAAATTACGGTGTGTGTGTATGTGTATGTATATGTGGGGGGGGGGGCGGGTTGCACAAGTATGGGGGTCACGCTGATAAAGGGGGGGGAACTGGTGTGAGAAGATGACTTCACTTAACATACACACTTCATTTTTGCCAGAGGTGACAAACATTTTCTAAAATCAAGGCTTACTATATTGCTTCTCTTTGTTTCCCCATTAACACAGCAGAGGGAGTCCAATCCATCTTGACAATCTATTCAACATGTGAAGGTGTTTTCCCTTTTCCTTTTACCCTTTGGACATAATCCACTTGGTCCCCATCTCCAAGCCCAGGGCGGGTGGGGGGGCGGGGGGTGGGGCACTCTGGAAAGCCCTCGCTGAGATACTTAGCGGAACTTTGCTGTGCATTTGGGCTATTTGGGAGCGTCTGTGTTTCCTCGGGTGACTTCACCGCCTCCCAGGCTCTTCTCACTTTGCGAACAGGAAACCAGGGTGACGAGAGTCTCCGGCGGTCCAGGCGCCGCTGACCATGGTGCTGGCCTCCAGCTCGGGACGCGGGCGCCGAGAGAGCCGGAGCAGGTGCGGTGGAGAGCGCACTGGGCTCAGAGGCAGCAGCGGTCCAAGCCCCCCACCACCATCCCCACTCAAGCCCCGCCCGACCCCCGGGGATCCCGCGGGCCTCTACCCGGAGCCTCCGCAGCTGCATCAAAAAAAAAAAAAAAAAAAAAAGGGTGGGACACCCAGCCACAGCTGCAACGGGGAGCCGCCCGGGAGGGTCTAAGAAGAATGGAACCGCCGCCCATCCCCACGCCCCTCGTTGCGACCCCACCCCACCCCACTCCCCAGCCGAGGATCGGCCCATCCTTCCCCCCTTCATCCCCCAGACCCGGATCGGCTCTGGCAGCCTTTGTGGGCGCAGCCGCCCCGGCGCCCAGCCGGAGCCCCTCCGCACCCTTGGAGAC
This sequence comes from Pipistrellus kuhlii, assembly GCF_014108245.1. Classification (NCBI taxonomy): domain Eukaryota; kingdom Metazoa; phylum Chordata; class Mammalia; order Chiroptera; family Vespertilionidae; genus Pipistrellus; species Pipistrellus kuhlii. The sequence goes on along the minus strand of NW_023425520.1, from coordinate 7,289,335 downwards.
GGGTAGAGCAGGGTGGGGTGCTGCTGGCATAGAGCCGGGGCGGGGCAGGGCGGTGGGCACTCTGGGAGGCGAGGGAGGGACGGTCCCCGAGCCCCGGCCCCCTCCTCCGGCCTCCCCTCCCCCACACCCACCTGGTCGTAGACGTTCTGCAGGGCTTCCTTGCCCGAGGCCCTCCGGATCTCCACCTTCCGGCCCGATTCAACAGATGGCCCCCCGCCGGCGCGCCGGCCCTGCCGGGAGTACGGCGGCTGCGGGTCCGGGCCCAGGTGGGCGACGTCCCGCTGCTGGGCCACCACCTGCCCCGAGCCCCTGCCCACCGACAGCGAGTCGAAGTCGATGGTCTTGTTCTCCGAGGAGCCTTCCACCGGGCAGAACATGCCGCAGAATTTCTGCCGGGGCTTGGGGCTCCCCGAGCCCAGGTTCTTGAAAAAGGCAGGGACCTCCTCGTCCTCCGCCGCCTTCCCGGGCTGCTTCCTCTCGGCCATGGCGCGGGGCTCGGGAGGGTCCCTCGTTCCGTCCGCCCTGCTGCGGCCCCCGGGTCCGCCTCTGCCGAGCACAGCCCCCGGCCGCCGCTCTGCTCGCCGCAAGGTGCACAGTAAGGAAGAGGCTGCGAGCCGGCGACCCTCCCGCCGCCCCTCCTCCCGACCCGCCGGCTCCCCTGCCCACGCCCCCGCCCCGCCCGGGAGCTCCGCGAGCTGCAAAGTTGGGTTTGGCTGGGCGGCCGCTGCGGCAGCGGGGGGGGAGCCTGCCCGTTCCCGGCAGCGGCGGGCGGGGGGCGGGGCGGGGCGCGGGGATAGGAGGCGGAGCGCTGCGGAGGGAGGGGGGAGGCGGCGAGGGAGGACGCGCTCCGGAAGTGAAGCAGCCAGACCATCGGCTCCTGGCTGCGGAGCGGACGGTCTGCTGACCGCTCTCGGCTCCGGGTGAGTATGGGGTGGGCGCGCGGGGATGGAGACCCGAGGGCGCAGCCCCTGGCCAACGCGCCCTCCCCCCTCCTCCACCTGCCCGGCCCCGCGCCCCCCGCTCCCGCATTGCGCATTGCGGAGGTGGGCCAGGGGCGAGGACCCCCGGCGGGGAGGGCCCCTGCCCGCTTCCCCGGGGGCGAGCTGATGGTGCGCAAAGGGGGGCAAACTGGGCGGCGGCCAGGATACCCGGGGAGAGAGGAAGGGGCCTCAGTGAGGATGGAGAAGGGATGGCACAGGCCTCGCGGAGGCGGGGGCTGCACGACCCCTGGGCCAGCAGAGCTTCAGTCCACCCACAGGCTTTGGGAGTCCACCCGCTTGGTTTATCCACTGAGGTTGGGGGAGGGGGGGGAAACTGGGGGCGCACAGCATGGCCGAGAGAAATGCGGAGACGTAGCAGATGATGGGGGGATGGGCGGGTGGTATAAAAAGAGACGTAGATCTACGGGCCCTTGAGAATATAACCAAGAATGCAGTCTGCGAATTCCAGCCCATCAGGACAATTAATATTTGGTGAGTGAGGGTGTAGGCAGGGCGCGGGGGAAGGGGAGAAGAGAAGGGGGTGCCATATACTGCTAACTGCGCCACTGCGTCACAAGGCGCAGGGGGGTGTTTTGAAATGGTATGAAAAAGGGCAGGGGAGTGTTTTGAAATGGTATGATATGAAAAGGCGCAAATTGTAGCCCCATCTCTAAAGCGCCAGACCTCCCCGGCCCGGTACCCCCACCCTGTTGCGCACTGCGCCAGAGCCGGGTGCTGGAGGCCTCAGTGCGGGGCGCGTGCCCAGAGGGGGGAGGAGATGGGGTGCCGGCTGTGATGAGTGCTTTGAATTGCGGGTGGCGAAGCAGGCTAAAGATGTGTGAGGATTTGGGCCACTAACGCGGCCCCGGATGGATTCTCCATTGCTCGCTCGCATCCCCATGTTTTCCCCTGTATCCACATCAATCCCTCCATCAAGCCCCGCCCCTCCCTACGGTGGCAAAATGCTGCAGAGATGTTGCTCATCCTTTGCGGCTCAAGAGGGAGGTCTGCGCATGCTCAGGCATTAGGATGGGTTTGGGTTAAGAGAGGCTGATTACTGCAAGTCATCATGCTGGACAGTGGGACCAGGGATTCTTTCCCATCTTCAGCCCTTGCCCCTGGAAGGATTAAATGGGGATACTCTCACCCCCACCCCCCACCCCCAATTGTGAAAGGAGTTAAATTTGGAGGACTACCCATTAGTTACAGGTTGAGCCCATCATGACGCAGGTAGGGAGATGAGAAGGGGAGGAAGAGGAAAGAGGAATACTGTGAGGGCTGAGATAAGCAGAAGCCGGCATTCGGACCTCAAACCAGATGTGCTTTCCATCTGAATAAAGTGCTTCCACACGAATTGCGTCATTTTCTACTCACTGCAGCCCGGAAGACGAGTGTGATGAGTGCATTGAGCGCTTTACCGTCGAGGTTTTCCAGGGTAAAAGGAGACTGAGGTTTAGAGAGATTGAGGCTCTTTGCCCACTATCTAATTCAATGATCCAACAAATCCAATGGGGCTCTTCCACCTGAAAGTCTGGTTCCTTTTCCAACTAATTCTATCTTTATGTTAGAATATGTATGATTTCCCCTTCCTCCCCCTCCCAACCAAATATTTCAATCCGTGTATCAAGAACCATGGTTCAGTTGCCATCTTTGTATTTGAAAGTCACCTTGCAGGGAGAGACTACCTTTGGAGGAAGAAGCCACCCAGAGTATCCTGACCTCAGCAGAGCAGTTACTACGCACACCTTGAAGATATTTCTTCCTGGCATTGGGGGTGCCTTGAAGTATTACAGCGAAGAGGAAGTCTCCCTCATATGTTAGTGGGGCATAGACAGGTCACCGGACTCAGATCCCTGGGGTTGCTGGGCCAGGGTGTGATCCATCTCTTTGTCCTCCTTGCCCCGGGCATGCACCATGCCTTCAGAGCCATGCAGAGGGACAGGGGAAAGGTGCCTGCAGCTGGAGCAGCTGCCTCAATGGTTACAAGTTGGCATCTGTGGCATAGAAAGCCCTTTAGGCGAGATGGAGATTTTCAGGCTTCGGGAGGGAGTGGTCAGGGCCCCAACTCCCACCCCACAGCAGTAAGTTGAGATGTTAGGCACTCTTTTCACATTACCCATTCTCCACTGGTTCTCTTTTCCTTTTTCTTCAAAGGACCCCAATTCAAGTTCAAATGTTAGGAAGAAAGTGTCCTGTTAGAACTTAACATTCAAAGCATAAGAAACAACTCCTTTTGCATTTGCAAAGCCTGGCCAGACATAACAGAAGAGAATAAATTCATAATTCCAGGTTTAACTTATTCAGCCCTGAGATTTTTTTTAAATATATTTTTATTAATTTCAGAGAAAGAAAGGGAGAAGGAAAAAGAAAGAGAAGCATCAATGAGTGAGAATCATTGATCGGCTGCCTCCTGCACGGCCCCCACTGGGGATAAAACCTGCAACCCAGGCGTGTGCCCTGACTGGGAATTGAACCGTGACCTCCTGGTTCATGGGTCAACACTCAATCACAGAGCCACACTGGCCAAGCTCGGCCCTGAGGCTTAAAATTTGTTAGGCCTATATTAAATTGTTATGTCTATATTACCATATTAAAGTGTATTATACGCTATATTGTTATACTGCTATTGGTTTTAAATGTCAGAGTGATTTCTAATTGTATTTTTTAATCAAAGAACTGAAGTAACTACTGTATATTGTTTAGTAGATTTAATTACATTGTGAAGGATTGTCATATTTTTAATAAGCGCATTAACAGATTTTATTATCGGATATTATTGAGCAATGAAAACACACCATTACTATTTATGTGTAACAGGGCAGCTTGGCGTGGCTGGAGCTAAGAAGGACCAAGACGCGAGCATTGTAGAGTTGGGTGATATCTTCCTTTGCTAGAAGCTGAATAAACAAGCTTCTTGACTCCCACAGAATATTCTGGAATCCTAAAAACAGGTATCTGGCCATCTTCTGACTTCATTCTTCACGGGGAAAGGATCTTGAGTCCTGACCACAGCTGGGCTCAGACATTAATGGATATGTCTGATGAGTGAATGGCGGAGAAGTGGGATTGCAGGAGGGTCCCCAAAGGGGGAAAAGTCACTATCAGCAGAGACCTGACCATGGGGTGAACACAAATACAGTGGAGGGTAGAACCCTGCCTGCCCTCACTGCTGCCCGTAATGGGAGTGTGGGTGCTTCCTGGGAAGGAGGGGGCTGTGTGGTAACTGACCATTGTTTCACCACAGAGACCCGTCAGAGAAGGGTCAGCACCGCCACACGTGTGCCAGCATCTGGAGAGACTCAGCAGCTGGGGACCTCCAGAGCCACTGGTTACTGGTCCAGAAGACTTCGGGCTGCTGTTGGGGGGACCTGACCGGAAACCCCTTCCCTGGTGGGCTAGGGATTCGGGGCTTTATCCTTACTTAAAATCCTAAGGGAGTGCCTGCGTGCACTGCTGATTCATTGTACCCCTAGAGTTAGAGCCAGTAGCTGTTGGTGACGATGGCACTGGCGCTGTTGGAGGACTGGTGCCGGATCATGAGTGTGGATGAGCAGAAATCGCTGATGGTGACGGGGATCCCCGTGGGGTGTGAGGAGGCTGAGATCCAGGAGGTTCTCCGGGACACCTTAAAGTCCCTGGGCAGGTACCGGCTGCTGGGCAAGATAGTCAGGAAGCAGGAGAATACCAGCGCTGTCTTGTTGGAACTCCTGGGAGACACTGATGTCTCGGAGATCCCCAGGGAGGTTCAGGGGAAGGGGGGCGTCTGGAAAGTGGTCTTTAAGACCCCTAACCAAGACGCGGAGTTTCTTGAGAGACTGCACCTCTTTCTAGAAAAGGAGGGGCAGACAGTCCGGGGAATGTTCCGAGCCCTCGGGCACGAGGGAGCGTCTCCAGGCGCCGCGCCCAGCCTGTCGCCGGAGCTGCTGGCCCAGGTGGTGGGGCAGGCGGTGGCCCATGCCCCGCAGCCATTGCTGCCCATGCGGTACCGCAAGCTGCGGCTGTTCTCGGGCAACTCCGTGCCCGGCCCAGAGGAGGATTCCTTTGAGGTCTGGCTGTCACAGGCCGAGGAGATAGTCAGGGAGTGGCCGGTGAGCGAGTCCGAGAAGAAAAGGTGGCTGGCGGAGAGCCTGCGCGGCCCCGCCCTGGACTTCCTGCGCATCTTGCAGGCGGACGACCCCTCCGTGAGCGTGCAGGAGAGCGTGGAGGCCTTCCAGCAGGTGTTCGGGAGCCTGGAGAGCCGCCGGGCCTCCCAGGTGAGGTACCTGAAGACCTACCAGGCGGAGGGCGAGAAGGTCTCGGCCTACGTGCTGCGGCTGGAGATGCTGCTGCGCAGGGCGGTGGAGAAGCGCGCCATCCCCAAGAACATCGCCGACCATGTGCGCCTGGAGCAGGTGTTGGCCGGGGCCAGCCTCAGCGAGAGCCTGTGGTGCAGGCTGAGGGAGCTGAGGGACCAGGCGCATTACCCCGGCTTCCTGGAGCTAATGAGGGTGATCCGGGAGGAGGAGGAGGAAGAGGCCGCTTATGAAAACGAAAAGAACGATGAGCACGATGACCCCGACGATGAGTATGGCCACTGGCATAAGGAGCCGATTTACTGAGAGCGAAGGCAGAGCGAGGATGGGGCCGCGGGGACATCCCCTTTACCAGGCTAAGTCAGACCTTTCCCATACGCTTTTCTTTAGTGAATGCAATGAAGACCAAGGCATTCGAGCCAAGTCTTGATTCTTTCTCAGAAAGAATTTACCACCCTCTCCCTCCCACCCCCGCCACGTCTTCCTCCATCAACAGTGGTCTTCCCTGTACCCTCCTACAGCTCTCCCTACCACCCTCCTCTTCTTAATGTCCATAGATTAAGGGACCTGTAGCTTCTCATGGGGTATTTAAATCAGGCCCATGCATGCCCTTGATGTTGAGTGTGCTAGTAGAACGATGGCCACCACTCAGTGAACCGCTAGTTGATGTAGCACAGCATGGTAGCTCTGTGTACAGCAGACTTGCTTAAATCCTCTGAACATCACTTTCTTCGTCAGAAAAAATGAGAAGGTAATGGACGAGGGCTGTTATGTTAAGATCAAATGACATAAGGCCTTTTAAGCACTTAGCATGATGTCTGGAGGATAGAAAGCCCTCAGTACACAGAGACATCATCATCATCGTGATGCTTTTCTGCTTGATGCATGCTCTTTACTGTTCTAACAGTGGTGCCATAGCAAATACATCTGTAACCTGTGAGTCAAGTGGTGAGCACATTGCATTAGAAGCCCTTTTAGCTTTTATGGTAAGTCTGAGTGCCTTGTGTCTGTGAAAAGTATTCTAGCCACTGTGGACTATTCCTAGTGATTTGACTTTGAAACAACATTATAATTCTGATTGTGGACCGTGTTAATGGAAGAATATCTTGAGATTGAAAGAAAATAATTTTTTTTTTTAAAGGGATCATGTCTGATCATTTGCCCAAGTTGTATTTTTCAATACTGTTCAACCACAGTGGCACGATATCACCCAGTGCATCCTGATTTCCTGTGATTTTGTACTCGTGACAATGCCCTCCCTGTTTCCATTTGTTGACAATATGTGAAATAAAATGTTATAAATGTGAAGTTATAAAATAAAGGCATACTAATAAAACTTGAAGTCTTTTCTGTTCCATGCAGTGTGGTTTTGTTTAAGCTATGACTTGAAGGAGTTTTACTAGTATTGGTAAAAGCAAAATGTTGGTAGGCAAGATTAGAAAAGCATTCCGAAGCCAAAAGGTCTTAAACTCTTCTAGACATACAAGCCTGAGAACAAAATCCTGGAACATGAATGCTTGGGCTTTGTCTCCGGGGATGAGAGGGCTCAGTCCACCCATCTCTGATTTCTCTTTAAAATACAAGAAGTGACAGATGGAGGCCAGGTCCCTCAGAGACCTCCGACTCATTTGCTCAGGCAATTAACTCAGACCACTCACCAGCCTCTGTTCTGCCAACAGCAAAATGACCGAACGCTGAAATATTGCATTTCTTGGATGAAGTCATTTTCTACTATATATGTGTGCAGGGTGAAAATTTCCTCTCAGCTTTGGTCCTTTTGAAAATGTTTCTCTCTTTTTTTCTACAGTGCAATGGGGGAGGTTCCTCATTGGGCTGTACACGGTAAAGATCGACCCATTATCAGGCGAGTGTCCTGATGCTTACCCAGTACCCTCTCCCAATGACTTCAGCAACAACCTCCTAGGAGACTGGTCTCACCTTGTACTAAACATCTCCAGTGCTGACCCTCAGAGACAGGCCTCCAAGATTGCATAGCCCACTGCTGCGATAGCTTTTCACCCAAGCCATCAGCCTCTTCAGGCCTCAAGCATCACCTGACATTTCCACCTGTATCTACCAGTCCTGCCAAGCCTCTCATCCTCTTTTCTTTTGCTGTCCATCCTCAACGCAAGACTCACTGATCATCAGTTCTCATCTTAACTGTCATGTCCATGCTAACCTGTGCTTCCCGGTGCTGGCCTTGAAGATCCTCTAACACGCCTACCAATATTCAACCCTAAACAAACTTGCCTATATTATCAGCATCCTTGCAGAATACCCTGTCCTCATATTCCTTAATTGACCACTGGCTCTTGTAGTCTGTGGCCCTCAAGTCCCTTGAATGGAAGCTGCCCAGCCTCCCCACCTCAGGAGAGATGGGAGTGATGGTAGCATTTCTTTTAGCTCACCATCATCACCTCCCCATTTGCAAACACATTCGCTCCCTCCTGGCTTATGCTCACCCTCTCTGCCCCACCACCCACTGAGGACCAGTCCTGACAAGCCTTAAAAGAGGGGCCCACTTAGGACTGAATCTGGCTGGGGTCATCTAAAGCAACAAAAAGTAGGAAGAAAAAGATAATAAGGGTGAACCATGTTCAAGAGAGTTCTGCAAGTCCAGACTCAGAAAGCACAGAGTTTTGAAGGGGTGAAACCTGAAAAGAAACACAGAAGTGGAGCAAGAGGCTCTGAGACAATTGTCAGGTGCACTAAAGGTTTGTTGTTGTTGACCAGCAGCATAATCTTTGGATAGTCTCTCCCCTCCCCTTCTTGTTCGGGTGAGCCAGGAACTCCTTGAGTTTGCCCAGGGAGAGGCTGGTTGCAAAGCAGAAGATAGTGCCTGTAGATGGGCTTCTCAGAAGCTAGCCTTCCACTGTAGCTGGCCCTGGAGTGGTCCCTGGCCCGGAGCTGCATTACACAAATGGACACTTCCTTAAAAACTAGGGTAACTCCAGAAGTGTATGTCAAAATCAATTCCTCAGAAGAAAAGAAGGTGTATTATTTCAGTCTCTCAGGACACCAGCTGGAGCTGACATCTAATCATCTGGGCTGTTTTAAGCAGCAGCTGAGACTTTCCCAATCTGCCCCATTCCACTCACCCTTGAAGGGAAAAGTCACCTAAGGGAGGAGTTACCCACACTGGGTGGTGGTGCTGAGGCTGAGAGCCACTGCAGGCAGTCCCCAGGGAAGGCAGGAGAAGCCTACTCCCATCCGGTCCTGTCCCAGATCTGCCCTCTCTGCACCATGTAAAGGCAGACCCACTGAAGGCCTTTCCTGGCTCCTTGGCACAACAGCTAGGCCAACAAACTCAATTACTACACAATAAGGCTTCCTTGAAAGAAGCAGTTGTCACAAAAGTAAACTTCATCTTTTCCAGCTTTATTAAGACACTAGAGTTCTAGTGCACAAAATTCATGCACATGGGGGAGGGGGGTGGAATGTGTCCCCCAGCCCAGCCTGCACCCTCTCCAATCTGGGATCCCTCGAAGAATGTCCAACTGCCCATTTGTCCGACTGTCCAATGGGAAGTCGGATAGCTGGCTCCCAACTGCTCATCTGCCTCCCTGCCTGCCTGGTTGCCCCTAACCACTTCTGCCTGCCAACCTGATTACCCCCTAACCACTTCACTGCCAGCCTAATCAATGCCTAACTGCTCCCCTGCCAGCCTAATTGCCCCTAACTGCCCTCCCCTGCCATCCTGGTCACCCTCACTGCCTTCCCCTACAGTCCTGCCCCCCCCCCCAATTGCCCTCCCCTGCAAGCCTGGTCATCACTTCTACAGGCCTAGTCACTCCCAACGGCCCTCCCCTGCAGGCCTGGTTCCCCCCAACTGCTCTCCCCTTTAGGCCTGGGTTCCCCCAACTGCCCTTCTGCAGGGGCCTGAAGCTGCGGGGATCTCCCTTTTCCATGTCCCGCATGGAAAGAGATGAATGAACCAGTTCTAAATGGAGGTGCCCAGGGATTGAGAAATATTAGAAATAAAGAGAGAAGACATAGAAATAGATTTCAAGCTGGGAGCTGAGAGAGCCGCTGACCTCCTCTGTTGGAGAGACAGAATGACAACCTCCTGAGCCACACAGCACATCTATTTATACTCCAATCCAACAAGGGGTTTCACAGGAAAACAAGGAGCCTGGGAGAGCCCAGGTTCCACCCACTCCTTCCTCCTGAACAAACACATTAGTCAGGAACTAAGAACACATGTCCGCACTCCCAGGGTGGGAGTGCAACTGACAGGATTCTGCCAATATCCTGGGCCCAGTCAACAACAATCTACAAAATGTCGAGGTGGCTTCCCATTTGGCCCTCTACACCCTTCCTTGCAGGCCTAGTCCCTCCTTACTGCCCTCCCATGCTGGGCTGATCGCCCACAACTGCCCTCCCCTGTCGACTATCTTGTGGTGACCATCTTGTGTCCACATGGGGACTGCCATCTATGACCACATGGGGCGGCCATCTTGTGTGTTGGAGTGACTGTCAATTTGCATATTGTACTTTTATTAGATAGGATTATTAGATAGGACTAGAAGCCTGGTGCACATCATTCATGTACTGGGGAATGGAGGCATTCCTCAACCTGGCCAGTGCCCTCTCACAGTCTGGGGCCACTTGGGGGATGTCCGCCTGCTGGCTTAGGTTTGCACAGGCCTAAGCTGCCAGGCAGACATCCCCCAAGGGGTCCTTAGTGCTGCACGGAAGCAAGAGAGGCTCCTGCCACTGTGCTTGCCAGCGGTGATCTAGCTTCTGGCTGAGTGATACTTCCCCTGGGGGAGTGCAGTGACCACCAGGGAGCAGCACCTGCATTGAGTGTCTGCCCCCTTGTGGTCACTGCACATCATAGCAATCAGTGGTTCCACCTTTTGGTCGATTTGCATATTAGCCTTTTATTATCTATTAGAGACCTGGTGCATGAAAATTCATGCACTGGAGGGGGGTCCCTCAGCCTGGCCTGCCCCTTCTCACAGTCCAGGAGCCCTCAGGGACAGGAGGCAACCGAGCAACAGGAAAAGGTGATGCCCCCATTACATCTCTGCTGCTACCACTGCTGCCAGCACAAGCCTCAGCTGGCCCTGGTTACGTGAGATTTGGGCAGTCACCATCCAAGGCTTGCCTGCACCTCAGGCTGACCCTGGGTGGCTGGTGGCTGAGGGTGGGTCTGGCCACACTGTGCCCCTGCTGTCCCCCTCCCTCCCCTTCCTCCATCCCCCCCACCCCCTGGCTAGGATGAAAGGACTATAGGACTCTGGCAAGGCTGAGGGTACTGGGCACTGCATTCTTGGGGGTATGGGCACTGCCATCTTTGTGATGGCATGATGATCAATTTGCATATTCCCTCTTTATTAAATATGATAATAATAAAAGGGTAATATGCTAATTAGATCGAATGTATTCCAGACATCCTTCCTGATGAAGCTGGGGCCAGAGGGAAGCCAGCCCGGGTACCAGGTGCTTGCAAGCAGCTGGAGGGTAGCCAACCTGGGTCCCGGGAGCCTGAGGGCAGCCCTAGGGAAGCCAGCCCAGGTCCCAGGTGCCTGCTGGTAGCTGGAGGATGGAAGCAGCCCAGGTCCCAGGTGCCAGAGGGAAGCTGGTGCCAGCAGCAGGGGGAAGAAAGGCCTACTCTTGCATGAATTTTCATGCATCGGGCCTTTAGTATAGGATAATAATCAAATAAAAATTGTATACGTATTTAAAAGTACAACATGATGTTTTGATGTATACACTACGCTGTGAAATGATTTCCACAATCAAGCTAATTAACATATCCATCACCTCACATAGTTACCTCTGTGTGTGGTGAGAACACTTAAGATCTATTCTCTTGCCTGGCTGGTATGGCTCAGTGGTTGAGTGTTGACCTATGAACCAGGAGGTCACAGTTCGGTTCCCAATCAGGACACATGGCAGCTTGTGGGTTCAATCCGAAGAAAAGGGTGTGCAGGAAGCAGCTGATCAATGATTCTCTCTCATCATTGATGTATCTATCTCTTTCTCACCCTCTTCCTTCCTCTCTGAAATCAATAAAAATATTTTTTTAAAGATCTATTCTCTTAGCAAATCTTAAGTGCACAATCCAATCGTGCTAACTATAGTTATCATGCTGTACATTAGGTCTCCAGAACTTACTCCTCCTGAAAGATTGTTACCCTTGACCAATATCTCCTCACTTCTCCCACCACCTCCCTGCCTCTAGCGGCCACCATTCTACCCTTTGCTTTTATGAATTCAACTTTTTTAGTTTCCTCACATAAGTTGGTGTCTAAAGTTGAAATCATATGGTATTTACTTTTCTGTGCCTGGCTCATTCCACTTAATACAATGCCTTCTAGGCTTATCCATGTTGTCACAATGGCAGGATTTCCTCCTTCAAAAGTAAACTTTATACTGTAAGTGAAAATAAATCAGATGCTGGAAACCAGGTTGGTGAGTAAGTTTCACTGAGTTCCGCTGACTAGCCATCATACTGCACACCCTGGCAATGTCCCATACAAGGGTGTCAGCCTCTGATGACACTGTTGAACTTGGGAACCCTACTATTCCAACTAGACTGACCCTACTAGTGGACAGTCTAAAGGTTCTAAACAGGAAGGTTCTATATGAGCCTAAGGCAACTATAAATGTGCAGGGCTAAGTGTGCTGCCATCTTGTGAGAAACTTCTATCTACCAACCCAGAATGAAAAATTTGGCATGATCTATGGGTCTAAAACTAAGGTAGTAATTACCTGGAGTCCCAAACCCTGTCACTGGCCTGGTTTATGGGCAACATGTGGCAATGGGGGTGAGGACTCAGGCTGTAAAGCAATCATGTCAATCTCAAAGGCTAACATGGACCAAATAAACAAGGTTTAAGTTTATGTGGGCCACAAAACAACAAAAGCTTCAGTTTTCATAGAAACATAGATAGAATCATGCTGAATACAAAGGACCAAAATAAATGAGTCATCGTTAACATAAAATAATAGAATATTTTAATAAAATTAATATTTTTTCTTGAACATTAACTTACCAGACACTGAATAACTGCACAAATTGATAAGCGTAACACAAATAAACCTATTTTTCTTTTTCTCCGAAAGTGAACTGTTTCCTGTTGCGCACACCAAACAAGTCAGTACAAGACTAATGATGTGGTGATCAGCTGCTAAAATATTCGCTGCTAGGATTAGTGGAGAGAAATGGTGCACCTGCACTTAAGGCGTTTAAGAGAAATGAATGCAATACGATTATAGTAATCTATATGACTATTAGCGAACTAATGACTATTAGCAAACATTGTGGTTCGTTATTAATAATTATGTATAACAGGATATTGTAAAAATTAAGTTACAAAATCTTTATTAAAATGTTTCTTACACACCGTTATATTGGCCGGGCCACAAAAATATTTGTTTGGACCACATGAGGCCTGCTGCCTCGAGTTTGACATGCTGGCTGTAGAGGTTCCATAGTCAGGGCTTTGGGTACACTTTTAGTAGATCAGTAAAGGGGAAGCTTGGCAGAACTGTCTAATCTCTAGGTCATGTTTCCACACCAGGACCATTATGTTTATCAAAAGCCAAACTACTTAGGAGCTGTCCTTCTTTGAACAGAGTCCATCTGAAAGTTCTTTGCTGCTTCAGAACATGTAAGGGCATGGATCTGAAATGTATTCCACTGGTAGCTGGAATATTTTTGCCTCAGCTTAGGAACCATTAAGGTTGGAATGCAAGGGATAAGTACTGGGTGCACCTTCTCTCTGTTAGCAGATGGCTCGTGGTGTTTGCCAGGAATGGGCAGGTTAACTTAAACTGGGAATCTGCTGATTTAGCATAAGAAAATATGTTTCCTATCTCTTTGAACATCTCACTAAGTTCATCTACTCTTCCCCTAAGTTCCTTGAGCATCCTTATAACCAATGTTTTGAACTCTGAATCTGGTAGACTGCTTGTCTCCATTTTGTTTAGTTCTTTTTTTGGAGTTTCGTTCTTTTCTTTCATTTGGGACATGTTTCTTTGTCCCCTTGTTTTGGCAGCCTTCCTGTATTTGTTTCTATGCATTAGGTAGAGATGCTATGTCTCCCAGGCTTGGTAGAGTGTCCTAATGTAGTAGGTGTCCTGTAGGATCCAGTGGTACAGCCTCCCAGATCAACCAAATTGAGCACTCAAGGTGCTTATGGGTGTGTACATCTTACAGTTGAACCTTAATTGCCTTTGGTACATCACTGGGAGGGACTTACCCCTTAGGCCAATCAACTGTAAGGACTGCCTGTAACCACCAACCACCAACCTCTGATGACAATGAAGGATCAGCTGTGCAGGAGCCCACCCCACAGAGCAGGACTTCTGGTGCCTGCTGAAGTTCTCTCCCAGAGTCACAGGAAACCATTCCAGGGACCCACGCTTATGGAGGTGGTTGAGTGGTGGTGCTTCAATGTGCTCTGAAGTTTTCCTTGGGTGCACTCATGCAAGGGCTTCCGAGAAGGTGCAGGCCAAGAACATCTGCTGCCTGTGTTCTGCCTGCGCCCACCCAGTATGAGCTACAAAGTGATCTGCAGATGGCTGCTACTTGTGCTGGGCTTGGAGGTACCCAGGTGAGGCCAAATTGTGAACCAAGGCTGGCTACTGCTAGTGCTGGTCTTGGGGCCAATTAATGAGAGCTCTCCTAGGCCAAATGCTGCATGTTTGAAAAATTTTTTAAAAATCTGAAGCATGAACTAAAATAGGCCATTTATATGGAAAAGCCACTGGAACTAGCTTAGATAGGCTCAAAAGATGGTTTGGGCAGGTCTTTACCAGGGAAGAACAAACAGTGTGAGTTAGGCTGATGGAGTCTCAGATATGGCTCCCACCTGCTGGCTTTGTGGAGGGGGACAGGTCTCAGAAAAGAAAGAATGGCTCCTGCCAGGACTTCTGTCTGAATGAATGCTGCCACCACCCCCACCCCCCCCCATCTCCAGCTCTTGTGCTGATGCAGGATAATTTAGTTCCTCTCCATATGCCTCTGGTGCCTTTTAAGCTGCTGTCCCCACACTGGAGCTCAAAAAGAGTGAGTCTGAGTAATTCTATGGGCCAGCTCTTTAAGAGGAATTTCCTGGGCCACCAGCAACCCTTAGTCTCCCTCAGCCTCAATTCCTGTTGGTTTTTATAGACAGAAGTTATGGGGACTTCTCTTCCTGGCACAGGAACCTTAGACAGAGACGAAAGAGGCTGATATGGGGCTGGGACCTCTTCACTCCTCAGGGGGACCTCTATAGCTAAGATATCTCCCAATTTTTATTCATCACACATGGCTGTGGGACCATCCCATTCCAAGTCTCCATCCTTCCTACTAGTCTCAACATGGCTTCTTTAATTCCCCTGTTGTAGGACTTCCATTCAGCCAAATTTCAGGTGGTTCTGAATGATGGTTGCCTGTAGTTTAGTTGTAATTTTGATGTTGTTGTGGGAGGAGGCGGTACTTCCAGTCCCTGTCTTGCCGATGGACATGATGTTCTCTCCCAGAGTCGCAGGAAAGCATTCCAGGGACCCACACATGGGAGTTTGTGGAAGTAAGCACAAAGGGCTGTCCTGGGTTCAGCTCCACCTGCTGTGGAAAAAGTTCAGCCCAGAAATAGAGCCGAGGTTCAGAGATTTTATGCCATTAGTTCAGTCCTTGTCTGTCCCCACTCACCATTCAGCTAGTGGCTAGGTAGTCAGTTCCCAGTTGCACTCCTGGTGGCACTGTGCCTAAGCCCATACTTGCTGCTCGGTCCTAGGCAGCTGTTAGGACCACATGGTTGCTGCAGAGTAAGAACCTATTTTTTTATTTTAAACATCGTGGTTTTCCAACTCTAGAAATTTGATTTTTAATATATACCTTTAATATATCTGCTATGGTTAATCTTTCCATAAGCTTGGTTAATTCTTCCTAGGGTCATATTTTTCTGTTTTTGTGCAGTCCTGGTGATTTTTGCCACACATTGTGAATTTTGCTTGCTGGAATATGTATATTTCTTAATCTTATAAATATTTTTGAACTTTGTTCTGGGATGTGGATAAGTTACTTGCTAACAACTTTAACCTTTTGATTTTTACTGTTAAGCATTGTGAGGCAGCACCAGCATATCATTTAATCTAGGTTTACTTGGCCCCAATACTGTGACAAACTCTTTATGAGTGCTCTACCCAATGGCTTTCCATAAATTGTGAGGCTTTCCTTTGGTTGGTGGGAAGAGGCACTATTCCTAAACCTGGTGTGAGAACCAATGACTCTTTCCTCCAATTATTTAAGTAGTTCTTTTCCCAGCATTGGGTTGTTTCTTGACACACATAAGCTAATCAGTACTTAAGAGGTTACTTAATGGGGACCTTCTGCAGATCTCCAGAATTCTCTCTCATCTCCAGCACTTTTATAAACTTTAGCTGTGTTGGTCTCCTTATGCTCCTAGCTCCTCCTCTGTAACTCTGGAAAACAACCATGCTCTACTTAGGTTCTCTCCCTGAAGTGCGGTCAAGTTTTTCTTCAGGCAATAAGCTAGGGCAATTATGGGGGGGGTCAGTTCATTTTTTCCTGATTCTCAGAGATCACTGGCCTTTGATTCCTGATCATCAATATGAACTGTTATGTCATGTAATTTTTTTTGCTATTCCAGACCAAAAATAGTATAAATCTAATCCCTATTATTTCATCTTGGCTGAAAATGAAAGGTTTTTGTGTTCAATTTTCTTATAAAGATAAAGATACTTAAAATTTGGAAAAATATCTTTTGTATTTACTCATCCATTTAATGTTTCTGGTACTCTTCATCTTTTGTGAACATTTAAGTTTTTATCTAATATTATTTTCCTGCAGCCTAAGGAATCTTTCTTAGCTATTTCTTGTGGTGCTAGTTTATTGACAATGAGTTATCTCAACTTGTTTGTAAAATTATTTTAGCTCTACTTCTTTTTTTATTTGTTGTTAATCCTCACCTAAGGATATTTTTTCCATAGATTTTTAGAGAAAGTGTGAGGGAAAGAGGGACACACACACATAGAGAGAGAAACAGCGATGTGAGAGAGACACATCCATTCCCAACCCAGGCCAGGGATCAAGCCTCCAACCGAGGTATGTGACCTTGACTGTAATTGAACCTGGGTCCCTTTAATCTATGGGCTGGCGCTCTATCCACTGAGCCAAATCAGCTAGGGCTCTCTCCACTTTTTTAAGAATAGTTTCACTACATTCTATAATTCTAGGTTGGAAATTTTTATTTCAGCATATTACGTATCATATTTTACTTTCTGGCTTGCACTATTTCTGACAAAAATTCTGTAGTAAACTTCACTTTTGTTCTCTTGTATATAATAATGGCTTTTTTTGTTTGTTTGTTTTTTCTTTAATATTTTGTCTTTTTCAACCGACCAGCATGGCTCAGTGGTTGAATGTCAACCTATGAATCAGGAGGTCATAGTTTGATCCCAGCCAGGAGACATGCCAGGGTTACAGGCTTGATCCCCAGTGTGGGGCATGCAGGAGGCAGCCAATCAAGGATTTTCTCTCATCATTGATATTTCTATCTTTCTCTCCCTCTCTCTTCCTCTTTAAAATCAATAAAAATATATGTTAAAAAAAGATTTTGTCTTTCTTACCAATTTTCATCAATTATATTATGATGTACTTTGCTGGGGTATTTATTCTGCTTGGTGTTCATTGAATTTCTTGAATATTGAGGTTTAAATTTTTCAACAAATTTGGAAAATTTTTTACTATTTTTCCAAATTATTTTCTGATCTCATTCTCATTCTTTTTTTGGAACTCAATTGCAAATAAGTTAGACTTCTTATGGCTCTGTTCTTTCCCCACCCCCACCTCTGCCCACAGACCTTTCCCCCCCCCCCCCCCTCTGTGCATCTATAGAGTTTCTTTACCAGTTTTTAATTTCATATATATATATATATATATATATATATATATATATATTATTTTTTTAATTCTGTGGTTCTAATCTACATTTAAGCCTATTTGGTAAATTTTTTACTTTTTAAAAAATATATATTTTATTGATTTTTCACAGAGAGGAAGGGAGAGAGACAGAGAGACAGAAACATCGATGAGAGAAAAACATCGACCAGCCGCCTCCTGCACATCCCCTACCGGGGATGTGCTCACAGCCAACGTACATGCCCTTGACCGGAATCGAACCCGGGACCCCCCAGTCCGCAGACCGACGCTCTACCACTGAGCCAAACCGGTTCTGGCAAATTTTTCACTTTTGATATTTTAACACTATGTTCCATGTGGTCCTTTTTTATACCAATTATTTATCACATTATTTTCAGGTTTGTTTGTTTTTAATTCTTGAGCATGTTTATAGTGGCTTTAAAAAAAACTATTTCTTTTTTTAATTTTATTGTTCACAGTATTACAGATGTCTCCCATATTCCCCCTTTTTGCTGCCCTTTACCCGACTCCCGCCCCACCCCAGACCTTCCCCATGCCATTGTCTGTGTCCATGGGTTATGCATACATGCATAAATGTTCTTGGGTTAATCTCTTCCTGTCCCCTCCTCCCAACCCACCCTCCAATGAGATCTGTTATTATTTCATGCATCCATACCTCTGGCTTTCTTTTGTTCTCAGTTTATTTTGTTCTTTAGATTCCACTTATAAGTGAGATCATTGATATTTGTCTTTCTTTAACTGGCTTATTTCACATAGCATAATACCGTGTTTCCCTGAAAATAAGACATCCTCCGAAAATAAGACATAGCGCATGGAAAGATAAGTCATCCCCTGAAAATAAGACCTAGAGCAACTTTGGGAGAAAAAATTATTATAAGACACTGTCTTATTTTCGGGGAAACAGGGTAGTCTCCAGATCCATCCATGCTGTCTCAAAGGGTGAGAGATTATTCTTTCTTACAGCTGTGTAGTATTCAATTGTGTAAATGTACCACAGCTTTTTTATCCACTCATGTATTGATAGACACTTGGGCTGTTTCCAGATTTTAGCTATTGTAAATAATACTGCTATGAACATAAGGGGCATATATCCTTTCTGATTGGTGTTTCTGGTTTCTTAGGATATACTCCCAGAAGAGGGGTCGGGCAGTTCCATTTTTAATTTTTTGAGGAACCTCCATACTGTTTTCCACAGTTGCTGCACCAGTCTTCATTTCCATTAGCAATGTACTAGGATTCCCTTTTCCTCACATCCTCGCCAGCACTTGCTTGTTGATTTATTGATGATACCCATTCTGGTGGGTATGAGGTGATACCTCATTGTAGTTTTAATTTGCATCTCTCTGATGATTAGGGACTTTGAGCATTTTTTTCATGTGTCTATTGACCATCTATATGAGCTCATTAGAGACATATCTATTCAGGTTTTTTGCCCATTTCTAAAATTGGATTGTTGGTCTTCCTAGTGTTGAGGTGTGTAACTTCCTTGCATATTTTGGAAATTAAATCCTTATCATGTATATCATTGACAAAAATGTTTTTCCATACACTGGGTTCCCTTTTCATTTTGTTGATGGATTCCTTTCCTGGGCAGAACCTTTTTTAGCTTAATGTAGTCCCATTTGCTAATTTGTTCCTTTGTTTCCCCTACACTCCAGTGATGCATCAGTGAAAATACTGCTACATGAGATGTCTGAGATTTTGCTGCCTATGGTTTCTTTGAGGATTTTTATGGTTTCATGACTTACATTTAAGTCTTTTATCCATTTTGAGTTTATTCTTGTGTGTGGTATAAGTTGGTGGTCTAATTTCTTTCCTTTTTTTTTTTCATGTACCTGTTCAATTTTATCAACACCATTTATTGAAGAGACTATCTTTATTCCATTGTATGCTCTTATCTCCTTTGTCAAATATTAATTGGCCATGTTGGCATGGGTCAATTTCTGGGGTCTCTGTTATGTTCTGTTGGTCTATGTGCCCATTCTTGTGCCAGTACCAGGCTGTTTTTATTAGAATGGCTTTCACACAGTATAGTTTGATAGTTGATATTTTGATCCCTCCAGCTTTGTTCTTCTTTCTCAAGATTGCTATGGCTATGCAGAGTCTTTTTGTTGGTTCTATATACACTTTTGGAATATGTATTCTAGATCTATGAAATATGCTATTGGTACTTTAATAGAGATTGTGGTGAATCTGTAGATTGGTCTGGGTAGTATGGACATTTTGATTATGTGAATTCTTTCAACCCATGAGCATGGTATATGCGTCCACTTTTTTGTGTGGGTCTCCCTCTATTTCTTTATTCTATGTCCTATAGTTTCCTGAGTACGGGTCTTTTCCCTCCTTGGTTAAGATTCTTCCCTATTAATTCCATCATCTCAGTCATGTCTGGGTCTATTTATATTTTTATTCTTTTTACAGGTCCCATTTTCCTGTATTATTGTATGTCTAATACGTTTTTTATTCAATGCCAAATGTGATGACTTGGTGGAGAGAACCAAGAAGGCAGCATAAGTAAACACCTGAACTCACCACCTCCTACAACCACATCAAAATTACAACTAAAATACAGATCAACCATCATTCAGAACTACCTGAAAGCTGGCTGAATGGAAGTCCAATAACTGGAGAAGTAAGAAGAAAGCACATTGAGACTGGTAGGAGGAGAAGAGGTGCAGAATGAGCTGGTCTGACACCCATGGGTGCTGTTTTTTTAATCAGGAGGGAGATCATCTCTGCAGAGGCCTCCCATGAGGAGAAATTAATCCTAGCCCCATACTAGCCCCCCAGCCCAAGGATCCAAAGCTGGTGAGAGAAGTCCCTGTTACTTCATGCTATAAAAACCAGTGGGGATTATGGCTGAGAGACATGGAGGCTGCTGGAGACCCTATGCACAAACTTACATTCCCCGCTTCTTTGAAGCTCCAGTACCAGGTGACCCAGACACATATGGGAGGAGCTGGATTATTTGGCATTGGGGCAGTAACTTGGGGACAGCTTTTTCCCAAAAGGGGATCCTCTCAAGGGTCATTGTTCCTGTGCTTGGACCTTCCCTGTTGCAGGACTAACTGGCAACCATATCTGAGTTTCCATCAGCCTGGAGCACACTATTTGCTCTACCCTGAGGATTCCCTGAGACCCCACCTCATTCAATTTGCATCCCCCTCCCCCAAAAAGCTGTTTGAAACAGCTTTTCCATATGAATGGCCTGTCCTGGCTCAAGCTTCAGAGTTTGCTAAAATCTCTCAAACAAGCTGCAGCTAGTGATAGCATGCCCCAAACCTATCAATAAAAGGCCCAAGCCTGACACTAGTACAAACCTGCCTGGCTTCACAGCTGGGCCTTACAGAATACCTACTATACAAGGCCACTCTACCAATTCCAGAAAACATAGCTGCTCTACCTATACATAGAAACAAACACAGGGAAGCAGCCAAAATGCAGAGACAAAGAAACATGTCACAAATGAAAGAAATTGAAGTAATCAAACTTCTGGATACAGAGTTCAAAACTATGGTTGTAAGATTATCAAGGATCTTTATGAGACTTTCAAGGATCTTAGTGAGACTCTCAAAGACATGAAAAAGTACTAGTCAGAAATTAAGCATACACTAACTGAAATAAATAATAATTTACAGGGACTCAATAATAGAGTAGAAAATTCTGAGAATCAAATAAAAGATTTAGAATACGAGGAAGCAAAATACACCCAATCAGAGGAGCAAAAAGAAAAAAGAATCCAAAAATATTGAGAAAGTGTAAGGAGCCTCTAGTACAACTTCAAGCATATCAACATTCATATTATAAGGGTGCCAGAAGGAAAAAAGAGAAACCAAGATATTGAAAACCTATTTGAAGAAATAAAGAGAGAAAATTTCCCCTACCTGGTGAAAGAAATAGACTTACAAGTCCTGGAAGCAGAGAGAGTCCCAAACAAGAGGAACCCAAAGAGGTCTACACCAAGACTCATCATAATTAAAATGCCAAAGGTTAAAGACAAAGAGAGAATCTGAAAAGCAGTAACAGTAAAAGAAAAACAGTTAGCTACCTACAAGGGAGTGCCCATATGACTATCAGCTAATTTCTCAACAAAAACTTTGCAAGCCAGAAGGTAGTGGCCAGAAATATTCAAAGTGATGAATTGCAAGAACCTACAACCAAGATTATTCTACCCAGCAAAGCTTTCATTTAAAATTGAGGGTCAGATAAAGAGCTTCACAAACAAGAAAAAGCAAAAGAAGTTCACCACCACCAAATCAGTATTACATGAAATGTTAAAGAGCATTCTTTATGAAGAATAAGGGGGAGCCGAAACCGGTTTGGCTCAGTGGTAGAGCATCGGCCTGCGGACTGAAGGGTCCCAGGTTCGATTCCAGTCAAGGGCATGTACCTTGGTTGCGGGTGCATCACCAGTGGGGGGGTGCAAGAGACAGCTGGTCTATGTTTCTCTCTCATTGACGTTTTTAGCTCTCTATCTCTCTCCCTTCCTCTCTGTAAAAAATCAATAAAATATATTTTTTTTTAAAGAAGAAGAAGAAGGGGGAGGAGGAGGAAGAGTAGGAAAACAAGGAGAAGGAGAAAATATGAATAATAAACTGGCAACAAATACATATCTATCAACAATTGAATTTAAAAAATCAAAATAAATGAACAAGAAATCTAATGAACAAAATAAACTGGTGAATAAAACAGAATCAGATGCATGGAACAGACTGACGAATCTCAGAGGAAAGAGATTAACCAAAGATCTTATCTATGTACACAGACAGTAGGGTGATGAAGTCCTGGAGAGGGACAGGACCCGGGAAGAGGGGGCAATGGGAAGAAAAAGTGGGGCATCTATAATACTCTTAACAATAAAAATACTTTTAAAATAGAATAAAAAATAAATGTGATGGCTTTGCAATATGGCAACCTGGATCAGTTGATTTACAGTCCCCAGAATTCCCTTTCTCATATGTTTCCAGTTAGGGTAGAATACAAGGAATATTATCTGATGAGAATTAAAAGATAGAAGGAAAGAAGCAGCACACACCTTATCCCAGTTGTTCAATTAAACACCCTTCTTCCCTGAGGACCCTAGCAGAGATAAATTTTCACTGGTCATGAGGATGAGGGGCAGGGCCAGGGTCAGCTCTCCAATGAGAAGAAAGCACTGTCCATGTGTCAAGTCTGACGAGAAGAAGGAAGGAGGAGAAGGAGAGGAAGAAGAAGAAGAAGGAGGAGGAGGAGGAGGAGGAGGAGGAGGAGGAGGAGGAGGAGGAGGAGGAGAAGGAGGAGGCCACCACCTCCAGTTGCTCAGAATGTGCAAACATGGCCCTTTTCCAAAATTAGAGAACTCTGCAGCTACTATGTTGCTCTAAATAGTGCCAGTTAGCGCAGCTGTCAGCTTTTCTCAGTCCTCATCATTGGCATCTTTTAACTCCTTGGTGAGCACCCGTGTGGCCCTGCAGAGAGCAGTGAGGCCGGCCCTCCTGGGCCTGCAAGCCACCTGCCGGCCTGTCTGGATGTTCTCTCCTTGCCTTGTCTGATTAAATTTTCAATGCTGCCCATTATTCCCAAGAAGAGAAATGCAGGGGTCTGATACACTGAGCAAGTAATTCTTCCCAAAGAAGCCTGTTGCCATGGGAACTGGTTGTCAAACGCTTTTCTGCGCGGGGAGGTGTGCTTTTCCTAAGCACAGCCTGGTTTTCTCTTCAATTTGCGGCAAGAACAATGAATGATTGGAGGTGGGGGAGTGGGGAGGACAGCGCTCCTCTGTCAGAAATTCACCCTGTGAGCCAAGGGCTGAAGTATGGCCTGTTCTAAAGGAGCCTTCGCATCGCAGTGCTTAGGGGTGGAGGGGGACGCGCCGGAGACTGGATGAGGAAGCAGTGAGAAGCAGGTGGACCAGAGCGTCCCCAGGGCTTTCACTTTGTGAAAGCCTAGCCGTGGGCTGGGCTCTGCAGGGATGCTGAGAAGTCAGGCACAGTCTGTAGCTTTGGAGAGCTCACACCTTGTTGGGAAGGGAACCAGGACACACAGAGTGAGAGAAATGTCACAAATCACTGTGCGATATTGACACATGTTGCTACTCTAAAGATGCCCTATCTCCGTGGGCAATAGTGCCTAGCATGGATGCAGACTCTGAGAATGAATGACCATATCCTTGAAGGGCTGCTTCAGTTTGCTTGGGACCAAGGTCGGCGCGGCAGGAGTGGAGATGTGCCGCTCAGATGGGCCATCATGGAAGCCCTGGCCGAGCCTCTAGGCATAAGGCCAACTGACAGACTCCAGTCATTGGCTCCTTTGGGTCCACTTCAGCTTGGGGCGGCCAACACAGTGACTGAGTATGATGTCGCAGGAATGCCTGGCCATCCCCACCCATGGCCCATCCAGCAAGGGCCTTAGGAAGCTTAATGCAGATGTGTTATCCTTGTGAACGCAGGGACTCCTCGGAATCTGAAGGAAAAAATAGCTATTTTTCTATGCTGATGTGGACATACTAAACCTGACAAGCTCAGGGGAGGCGTGTGTGGCAGCCTTACAAACCCAGAGGCAGGAAGGGGGATGGTCAGAACATAAAATTCCTAACTAAAAGCATGTACAGTAATCACGTCTAGACCAGTAACTTCCTTGGCAAAGGTCAACTTTTACCTAAGCATGGCTGTCTATTGCCTTCTGCATCTAAGATGACGTGGCCTTGAAATGTCTGCATAATCTCCTTTTCCAGATCCCTCCGGGGACAAGCTCACATCAGAGGCACAGAGTCCCTTCTTATATCTTGTTCCCTGAAAACCATCTCTATGTGCTGTAAATGTTGACTGTTAAGTATCCAGTACCCACCAATATAAAAGAAGTATGTGTTTCTCCATTGGTTTTTTTACAGAGTGGAAGGGAGAGGGATAGAGAGTTAGAAACATCGATGAGAGAGAAATATCAATCAGCTGCCTCCTGCACACCCCTTACTGGGGATGAGCCTGCAACCAAGGTCTATGCACTCAACTGGAATAGAACCTGGGACCCTTCCCTTCAGTCCGAAGGCCGATGCTCTATCCACTGAACCAAGCCAATTAGGGCTCCATTTTCCTTTTTATCCAATCCCAGAGACTTCCCCAATTTGCTTTCTCCCACGCCCTTAATCTGCCACCAGTGGATTTCATGTAACCCCCTACATCTTCTCCGTTGATTCTACATTTAAAACCTGCCCTTCCCCAGACCATTTTCTCAATTGGCGGCAATTTTGCTTCCCAACAATTGTCATCAGTTTGGCTCAAATAAACTCATCAAAATTCTCTACAGGTTTGGATGTTCCTTATGTAGACACTGGTGTGAAAATTAATAAACAGAAACCTCATTAAAATAGAGTCGGGAGATTAGCAGGGAGAATTCTCGTGCGAGTGTCACTCAGATGCACTGCTGACCCCAACAGGAAGAGCTGCACCTGCATCGCTGACAGGAAGTGACACCACTCCACCTCCTCAGGAGGAGAGTCCTCCTTGCCCAGTAACAGCTTAGCCAATGGGCGACTGCCACAGCTCAGCCAATGAGAAGTCACTGGCAGATTCCAATCCTCAGGTGGAGACCTAGAAAGAGACAGGCCATTCTCCTCTATAAGAACAAAGCATCTCTCAGGAGGCAGAGGGCTGACCATGAACAAAGCTGTCATTTTTTTAACTTCAATTTTTTCCCTTCATTTTAACTTATTTCCCCCCCAACAAATATGTGTTGATGATTGATATATAGCATGTGGGGCTGGACTTGCTTGAACTCCCCCTGCCTCAGGTCCTGCTCAACTATAATTTCTAGTTTTCCCACTCTTTGTCTTCCTTGCTAAGCTGTGAATTCTTTGTGTTTCGCTGGCGTTGCAGCACTGGGCTCTGGGTAGGTGCTCTGTACGTGATGGAGAGAGTGAGTAAATGATTGAGTCCTGGGAGGAGCAGCACTCCGAGGCTGCCACAGCAGGCAGTGGCTGAGCAGCTGAGGTATCAGAGAGAAGCCACAGGCCCCTGAGGAAGCTCGGTGGTCCCATGTTGGATTGCTCCCTATGATTCTTTGTACTTCTAAGGAGTTTGACAGATGTGGGTTTTTAAAACCCACACGTACTGAAACCAGTTTGGCTCAATGGATAGAGCATTGGCCTGCGGACTCAAGGGTCTCAGGTTCGATTCCAGTCAAGGGCATGTACCTTGGTGGTGGGCACATCCCCGATAGCTCTCTGTGGAAAATCAATTATATACTATATATATATATATATATATATATATATATATATATATATATATATATATATATATATCTCCCACACATAGTTAGCTTATGAAATAGACACAAGGTGTGTGCTTTCTATGTATTGAAGGCTGAATTGACTTCATTTCTCATTTCATCTGCATTTTGTATGTGTGGTGGGAGGGGCTGTAAACAGCATTGGAGAAGGTAGAGAGAAGGTTCCGGGCTTCTCAGAAGCATCAGATCATTGTTTATCCAAGGCCACAGAGAGCCAGAATCCTAGCAGCCTTCTTCTGAAGCGTTCCCATGGAAACCAGGCTTGTACTATGCATACAAAAAGGCAACTTCTAGTGGGATCAGCCCTGCTCCTGAGAATGTAGTCAGACCTAGGGTCAGCCCCTCCCCTCCTGAGGTAGGACCCTGCAGACAAGTCACCAGGAGGGAATCGCAAAATGATTTCTGCTCTACAACTTTCTTCCTCCTCCCTCTGTCTCCGCTTTCCCGAGCATCCTGATGGGAAATGTGCCGGCCCCTCCACGACGTGGAGCACAGACCTCCCCAGGCCTGAGGGACAGGCCAGCCAGGCATCTGATTAGGAAGGCGAGAGTGTTCATTGCACCCTCTATCTGCCAAAGGAGGCATTGCGCCAGAAATGAGGGGCAGAGAAGGAATTTGGCTTCCGCAATGTCTTGGATGCATTCTGCCATGTGGACAGGTGATGATCAGGAACAACCAGGACAAGAGAGAAAGGGCTGCTGCTTCCCTGTACAGGGAAATGTTGGTCACTTCACATCCCCCTGACTCCTGGTTAGCTGGTCAGCCTTTCAGGCAGAAGCCACTGGCATTGCCATCTTTGCTTCTAATGCCAGCTCCGTGCCCACTTCCATGGCACTGTCTAGCTGTGTGACCTTGAGACATGTCTTGACTTCTCTGAGCCTCTGTTTCCTTGTCTGTCAAATGAGGCTAATGAGATCTGTTGAGTAAGCTTCTTGCAATTCAAAAGGGAGGGCACATATGGGAGATTCCATGCCAGAGGTGGGCATGAATAGACATTCAGTCAATGTTCTCTTCCCTTTCCATTCGCACCCAATGCCACTCTGTCAAGACAACTGACCTTTCTTCCTTTGAAATGTCTCTCGACACACCTCTCCTCCCCATCCTATCTCTGTGTCTGTTTATAGGGACTATGCTCCAGAGAACATTGGAATCCATTGGAAGGATACACAGGTGTGTCTCCTAAAAACCAGGAAAGGAAACACATCTAGGCCTCAGGAGGGCCTGAACTGGGACCAAATGGCCTCTCGTCTTCTTGCATTTTAACCTCTCTTCCTCTCCCTGCTTGTCAGCTTGCCCCACCTCTCTTCATGTGGAAGAAACAGTCAAGTCCGCCTGGACTCCATGCAGCTGCTGACTTGTATGTTCAATACGCATTAGAAGAGTCTCCATGCCAGCCCCCACTTCCAAGAAGATCATTCCATTTACCCACATTCAGTCAGGTGACCATCCATGGCCCAGGTAACCGTTACCAGAGGAGGTGCCTAGAGTCAGACCCTCCCCTCCTGCAGGGGCAGCTCTCAAGGAGGGAGTGTGGGATTAGCAGAGACCAAAAGCGTTCTCTGATTCCCCAAAGCCCTCCGAAGTGGGTTTGTGCCAAGTTGTCAGGCAGATGACTCGGACAGAGGTTTGATCCCTACACACATCCTGTCATGGCTAAGACAGGCTGTTAGTTCCTGGGAGACATGCAGGTCTCCATCAGTACCTACTATATGGCTGCATCATCCACATGCAAAAGGAGACATCCGTGGCCCGTCCTTCCGGCTCGGGTGGGCTGCAGGAAGCCAGCTCTCACGGCCGTGTCCAGATTGTGGCAGCTGGTTTGTAAGAGCTTCCCTTGAGCTCTAAGGAAATGCGAGGATGTGAAATACGAGCTAGCTCTCAGGCAGAGCTGTGTGCCAGGAGAAAGAAGCATGCATTACTGGAGCCTTTCCCAGAAAGTCAAAAGCCATTCTCCGTAGCTGAGTTTAATAGGATTCATCTGTTTTAGAGTCACTCACGTTTTAGGGCAATTTTTTATCTTCATGACTGTGCCAGCCAGGAGGCTCAATCTGTATCAAGAATCCTATAGGAGCCAAAACTGGTTTGGCTCAGTGGTAGAGCTTCTGTCTGCGGACTGAAGGGTCCCGGATTCGATTCCGGTCAAGGGCATGTACCTTGGTTGCGGGCACATTCCCGGTAGGGGGTGTGCGAGAGGCAGCTGGTCGATGATTCTCCCTCATCGACGTTTCTAGCTCTCTATCCTTCTCCCTTCCTCTCTGTAAAAAATCAATAAAATATTAAAAAAAAAAAAAAAAAAAAAAGAATCCTGTAGGAAAGTCACTCATTTAGTAACTCATTCATTTGACAAGTATGTGAGTACTGCGGATAAAATGGTGAGCAAAAGCAGATAAAATCCCCAACCTCACTGCATTCACAGACTACAGGTGAGATAGGCGCTACTCACACCACGCCAGCTGGATAGTGGCAGCTGTGCCCTGTGCCCGGGGCCAGAGCCTGGGCTGTGGGCAGGTTTGTCCACTGGCGGGAGCTCCCTTGCTAAGTGATGCTTGAGCTGAGGCCACAGTGTTCTTAGGAGCCAAGGCAGGAGAAGGGATGTGAGCTGGAGGACACTGCATGTGCAGAAGGCCTGGGGGGGTGGGGCATGGAGAATCGGGCCAGTGTGAGTGGAGCAGGAAGTCAGGGCTGTGGGGTGGGGACCACATTAGGGTGTCACCTGTCCTGGAAGCAGGAAGGTAAAATAAAGAGATGTGCATGTTGAAGAGGTCTAGCTATTGTCCCATTTGCAGTAGTTCAGGTGAGGACTCCTGTTTTTGGTGGTGGTGGCGGTGGAGAGAAGTGAATGAATTTGAGAAGTATTTGGATCCACATTGCCACTAAATAAGAGGATGGGCAGGGAGGGGTGGGGGTGGCACTGAGGGCTCCGGTGTGCCCAAGGGGGTGGTGACGTGCACAGAGACAAGGAGGGCTGGAAGAGGACCGGGCTGGGAGTTAACACTGAGGGAATCGCTGAGCTGTCCAAAAGATGACACCAATCTGGAGCTCAAAGGACCCGTTTGAGCTGGAGAACAGCAGTTCAGGGTTTTCTGTAGTTATGTGTGAATTGTAGATGAGGCTGAGTGAGGGGCTTAGAAGAGAATATGGAGTCGGAGGAGTGCCTGGACCCTCCGGAGAAAAAGCAGCCATGACCTCCAGGCCAAGGACATGGAGCCTGCCAGGGAGGCGCAGAAGGACCATCTCCAAGGCTGTGCGGTCCAGAGCCATGCTGGTCACTGAAGCCAAGGGAGAGAAAACACTAAGAAACAGGAAGAGTGATTGATAGTGTTTGTTCTGCCAAAACTGGTTTAGCTCAGTGGATAGAGCATTGGTCTGCTGACTGAAGGGTCCCAGGTCGATTCCGGTCAAGGGCATGTACCTTGGTTGTGGGCACATCCCCAGTGGGGGATGTGCAGGAGGCAGCTGGTCGACGTTTCTAACTATCTGTAAAAAATCAATAAAAAAAAATTTTTTTAAATAGTGTTTGGTTCTGCCAAGAAGTCAAGTCTGATGAGAACTGAAGTAGATGACGGATTGAACAATATGGATATCGCTGACGGATCTGTCAGAAACTGACTCAGCCCAGCCCCAGAGCTAATCAGAATGTACATCATTGCCATGAACACTCTCAGTATGAACAGACGGGAGCTAATGGCTTTGAGCTTGGAAGCCCTCCATATTAAAATACATTTTCTGGCCCTACTCGGTTTGGCTCAGTGGATAGAGCGTCGGCCTGTGTGGTCCCAGGTTTGATTCTGGTCAAGGGCATGTACTTAGCTCGCAGGCTCCTCCCCAGCCAAGTCACTGGTTGGAGCACATACAGGAGGCAACCAATTGGTGTGTTTCTCTCACATCAATGTTTCTCGCTGTCTTTCCCTCTCCTTTCTACTCTCTCTAACAATCAATGAAAAATATCCTTGGATTATTTTTGGATTAACAAACAAACAAACAGAAAACATTTTCAGCCTGGCCAGTGTGGCTCACTGGCTGAGTATCAACCCATGAACCTGGGGGTCACGGTTTGATTCCTAGTCAGGGTGCATGCCTGGGTGACAGGCTTGATCCCCAGTGGGGGCATGCTGAAGGTAGCCAATGGATGATTCTTTCTCATCTTTGATATTTCTATCCCTCTGTCCCTATCTCTTCCTCTCTCTGAAATCAATAAAACATGTTTTTAAATATATATATATATATATACATTTACTGTCATTTCATGGGATTAAGGATACCATTTTGGTATACTACAATATTTTGATCCAATATCTGTTCTTATATTACAAGGGGAAGAGCAACTGAGAAGCTCATTTTTTAAAAACATATGTTATTGATTTTTTACAGAGAGGAGGGAGAGGGATAGAGAGCTAGAAACATCGATGACAGAGAAACATAGATCAGCTGCCTCCTGCACACCTCCTACTGGGGATATGCTTCAACCAAGGTACATGCCCTTGACTGGAATCGAACCTGGGACTTCTCAGTGTGCAGACTGATGCTCTATCCACTGAGCCAAACCAGTCAGGATGAGAAAGTTCAATTTAAGACAAAAGTATGAGAAGAAAGCAAAGGATGATGCTTTAAAAAAAAAGGGGGGGGGTGATTTGGTAATGGGAACATTGTAGGCATTGGAGTGAAGTGTATTTGGGGATAGAGGCCTTTCTAGGGCAACCCCAAATGACCCTGTGAAGACAAACTTCTCTTCCAAGAGTGAGCTCTGCTCTACTGGCTGTATCTGGTTTGACACTGGCCAGAGGGAAATTAAAGCCGGTAACCCGAAGGGTCAGATGTCAGGCTTAATCTTTGTCTAAAGAATCAAGGCCAGGAGCAAGGAGCCAAGTCCCATCCGGAGTGTCACCAGGAATTACCAAGTTTTGAGCCAAAGAGAAGCTACAAATTGTTGAACATTGTGTAGCCAGCATGGCTTTAATCAAGTGTGGCAAGACACGCGGACATGGAAATGACTGTCATGAGGAATTTTTTACTCTCTAACGTCCCTAAAATCAGGGGGCCGGCCATGCCATGCAGGGCCACACAGGGAAGCACCGGGGGAAGTCAGGAAGCAGAGGGAGCAGGAGCCTTACTGTGGTCTGTGGGTAAGGCAAGGCAGGGGACAGGCCAGGATCGGCTGGTCTCAGTCACTTCAGTGGGTTCAAGGGCACAGCGACTGTCCCTCCTTGTCTGGTCCTGGAGTGACGAGGGCAGGTAGATAGTGAGAGTGTGAGAGCTGGCAGAGTGTGAGAGCTGAGAAAGGAGGTGGCGGGAGATGGCTCTGGCTGTGCTGGGCTGTGTAAGAAAGCACTCTTGCAGGCCAGTCTTCACTCTGGGAATTGGTTGGCTCTGTGAGGAGCTGTCTCTCCAGGACCGGCAAGGCCCCAGATGTGGAAGCACCAGAAAGTAAAAAGGCACAATTCATACGAAAGTCTTAGCTCAACGTGGGAACTGAGGGTCAGGAATCAGGAACAAGGCGCTGGCAAACTGGAAGATGAAATGGCTCTGTGGGGACCTGCCACTCTCCAGAGATGACCCTGGGGGCTTTCAGAAGGCTGACCACACCTGGGCCAACGCCAGCCTCTGTCTCATGTCTTTTATTCTTTTGGTGCCAAAACCGGGGAGGGAACCATGTCTACTGCCTTGAAGGTGATGCTACTGTTGCTCAGGAAACTGTGACTTGTGTCACCAGCCTCTTCATTTTCCTTCCAGCTCCTGCAACACAAAAACAAGGGCAAGCAGCTGTCCAAAGGGATTTTTACATTTCTGAATTTACAGGAAAGACTTCATAGAAATATAAAACTTTTATAGCCTGTTTCACTATTACCTTTAGCACTTTATCTCCAGTCTAATGAAGCAAATAGTGAAAATCGGAATTCTTACAGAAAAAGGCAGATCTAACAGCCAGTTCCGCTCCATCTGCTTTCCATGAGGCGTCGGTGGCTCCAGCTCCCCCTGCCGAGCGAGCCCCGAGGAGCAGGCAGGAGTGAGGGAGCTCTGCCCGCAGTCACACAGGATGCTGATGTGCACAGGATGCCGATGTGCAGGTCCACACGGTGGGCAGCCGGCTTCCAACTCAGCCCAGTCCAGCTGAGACGTGAGACAGAGCCCACCAGGGACCGGACGCCGGCCAGGCGGGAGCCAGCATGTCTGACCGAATGCAAAGGCCCTCGCCTGTGGCACCAGCGGTGACAAGTACAGTCCTCTGAGCTGCTGAGGTGACTCCTTCCCCCCCTCCCGCTGCTGTCTTGGCAGCTGTACCTGCTCCACCACGAAGGAAGGCGGAGGCAGCAGAGAGCTGTGGCCTGCAGTTTGTGATTCATAGAGGGCAGGCGGAAGATGAGCTCTGTCTGTTCCTCTCCGCTCCCCACCAGGGGGAGATGCAGCAAAGCCGGTGGCTATGGCTTCTCATTCGCGTCTCTGACCATCAGATACCCGTGCAGCCCGCCCGCTGACAGAAGCGTAATGGTCAGACAGAAGGGAGGGACCCGTGGCCAGGCTGGTGGCAGATGGCACAAGGGCCACAGAAGGACAGAAGCAGCCAGGGTTACGGCAGGAAAGGGGAAGCCAGGGAGAGGGAGGAGGAAGAGGTGACTTAAGTTCAAAGTATAAAAGACTGAGAAAATAGCGGTAGAATGAGAAAAATAGGAAGGCGTGAGGGACAGCTCCTCGCGGGGAGGCACTGAGACCGGACAGGTGCCGAAAGGTGGAAGGTTAGCTGTTGGCGTAGGGCCGGTGCCTCGAAAAGAGTGAGGGACAATCATGACATCTGTTCTTTTTATTATTATTATTATTATTATTATTGATTTTTTTACAGAGAGGAAGGAAGAGGGACAGAGAGTTAGAAACATTGATGAGAGAGAAGCATCGATCAGCTGATCAGCTGCCTCTTGCACACACACACACACCCCCACTGGGGATGTGCCCGCAACCAAGGTACATGCCCTTGACCGGAATCAAACTTGGGGCCCTTCAGTCCACAGGCTGAAGCTCTATCCACTGAGCCAAACCGGTTTGGGCAACATCTATTCTTACAGCATTTTATTCACACGATCCTCCTCCAAGCTCATGACACGTTTGAGGCCAGCCCACGCAGGTGTCATCGCCACCAGCTGAGCAATGAGAAAGCAGGAAGTACAAAAAACAGGCAGCTGGCCTGTCAGAGTCAGAGCCTGAGTCAGCTCCCGAATCGGGTTCGAGTCCAGAGTCCTCCTCTTTTCCTTGCCTAGGAGCACACAGGGGGCCCCGCTGATGGAAGACTCATTCGTTCATGTGAAAAAATGTTTCCTTAAATGCCAGGTAGTGCTCCAGGTGTCGGGGAATCACCAGTTAATAAAATAGACAGAATGGGTAAGATCCTGCTAACATGGAACCTGTATTCTTATACTGTAGATGATAGGACAGACCCACTGGCCATCTAGAAGCCCGGAGAATTCCCCAGGAGAAGTGTCCCAAGGCAAATCTGGGCCTCACAGCCAACATTTCCATGTGCTTACTCCGTGCAGGTGCTTGATCAGCAGGGAGAGACCTCTGCTGTCTGTCATGCTGATTCAGGTGAACACCCATGCTAACTCGAATTGGCACGCATGCAGTCAAGAAAGGAAGGCTTCCTGGAGGAAGGGACATTCCAGCAGAACCCTAAAGGATCTGAAGGAGGAGAAAGAGCAGGTAGGAGGAGGAAAGGGAATGAGGAGAGAGAGAAGGTATTCTAAACTGGAGAGAAAAGCTCCTGAGCCCGGCGGGGAGCAAACTGGAGCATGGCACGTTGGGAAGGCCGAGCTTCTGGCTGGCTGGCTGACAGTGTGAGAGGCAGAGGGAGGCACAAGACTTGAGACTGATTTTTTAGCTCTCTGTGTGGCAGCTCAAAGAATGGAGCAAAGGGGAAGGAGACCTGTAGGGTGAACCCTGTCGATCTGATTGTGAAATCCTGCCTACCAGGCGTTTGCTAATTGCAGTTACCATGGCAACATTAGACCACAGACCCAGAAGCATCTAATCAACCTCTCTTATTAAACACTGCAGGCCCAGAGCATGAATTTATGCACGGGTAGGATCCCTCGGGGCAGCCTGCAGTGATCGGGCAGAAACCCACAGTCCAACGCCACCTGTAGCTCTTACCTGCTTCTCCTGCTCATCCCAGCCCCTCTGCACCTGCTGCTGGCTCATGCCCAATCAGTCTCCATCTATCAGGAACGGCTCCTGTTGCTATAGCAGCGCTGGCTGTGAGCCCTGTGTCTGGTGCCCTCCCGAGGGGGGTGGCCTGCAGGATCCAGCCAAAACCAGCTCTCTGACAACCCCAGAGAGAGTGCAGGCCAGACTGAGGGCCTCACTTCTGCATGGGTGCATGATGGGAGCCCGGAAGGGACCACAGGAGGGCTCCAAGGCTTGTCTGGTCCTGACTCACTAAATCTTGATTGGGGCCAGCTGAGGAGGGACTGAGGGAGGGCTCCAGGGTGTGTCTGGCCAATCTCACTTAGTCCTAATTTGTCACGCCCCGGCAGCAAGCTAACCTACGTGTTGGAGCATCTGCCCCTGGTGATCAGTGCACGTCATAGCTACTGGTTGACCTGTCAACTGTCTGCCCCCTGGTGGTCAGTGCACATCATAGCAAGCAGTTGAGTGGTCTTAGCATATCATTACCATATTATGCTTTGATTGTTTGAACAGTCAACGGGTCACCGGATGACCGGACACTTAGCATATTAGGTTTTTATTAGATAGGATTATATAGGATCATGACACTAAGAATAAGGCTGGAAAACAGATTTACTGGTTTTCCTGTAAATTTCCAACTGGCAGTGTGGAAATTCTCCCCCTCCACAATTTTTAAACATGTGTAGTGGTAAAATATACTTAACAAAAATTAACATTTAGCCATTTTAAGGGTGTAGTACAGTGCTATGAAGTACATTCATAATTTTTTTAAAATATATTTTATTGATTTTTTACAGAGAGGAAGGGAGAGAGATAGAGAGAGAAACATCAACCAGCCGCCTCCTGCACAACCCCCGTTGGGGATGTGCCCACAACCAACGTACATGCCCTTGACCGGAATCGAACCCGGGACCTTTCAGTCTGCAGACCGACACTCTACCACTGAGCCAAACCGGTTTTGGCCCCTTCATAATTTTGTGCATCCATCCCCACTTTCATCCCCAGAATTTTTGATCATACCAAACTGAAACTCTGTACCCATTATTATCACTTCCAACACCTCTTCCCTCAGCCTCTGGCAACCCACATTCCACTTCCTGTCTGTCTAGGTGCTTCATATACATAAAATCATATACCGTTCGTCTTTTTGTCTCTTAGCACAATGTCCTCAAGGTTCTTCTATGTTGTAATATGTGTCAGGATCTCCTGCCCTTTTAAAATATATATATTGATTTTTTACAGAAAGGAAGGGAGAGGGATAGAGAGTTAGAAACATCGATGAGAGAGAAACATCAATCAGCTGCCTCCTGCACACCTTCTACTGGGGATAAGCCCGCAACCAAGGTACATGCCCTTGACTGGAATCGAACCTGGGACCCTTGAGTTCGATGACTGATGCTCTATCCACTGAGCCAAACCGGTTATGGCTCTCCTGCCCTTTGAAGGCTGAGTAATATCCACTGTGTGTGTACACATTGTGTTTATCCATTCACTCATCAAGGGACACTTCTATTGCTTCCACCTTTTGGCTATTACAAATAATGCTTGCTACAAATACGGGTGTACAAATATCTGTTTGAGCCCTTATTAACTAGAAGTTTTAATTCCTAATATACCTTCAATTAGTTCCATTTAATGGCTGCATCCCATTGCCTACATCAGTGCCTGGCACATAGCAAGGGTTTAATAAATACATATGCCATTCCCAGCCAAATGAATGAATGAGTGAATAAATGAAAGAGTGAACCCGCTCAGACAGGGCTGTACTATTTGTTCCGTGGGTGCCAGTCGTGGTGTCCTAACTCCAGGCTGCTGAGTCAGTTAAGAAACTAACCTCTTTGGAGCCCATCCAAGTAGGGAGGAAAACACTTCCCCTGCCTTGGCTTGTCCCCTTTGCCTCCGATGTTTGCCCCACAGCAGGCTCAGCTGCCTGCCGTCTCCGGGTGAGTCACGGGAGACCAACTCGAGGGAGGCAGAGCCGAAGCCAGGCAGGGAAGAAGGAATTCTTTGCTGCGGTGTCTGAGGAACCACTAAGCACATTCCTCCCTGTGAGACCATCATAACACTCATAGCCCACATTTCCCTGTGCTTACGCCGGGCAGGTGCTTGATACGCAGTATCTCATTTAATTGTTGAATAAGCCCGAATTAGGCTCCGCAAACCCCCTCACTTTATAAAACAAAACCCGAAGGCACAGAGAAATGAATGAACTTGCCCGTGGTCGCCCAGCTGGAAAAGGGGAAGCCGGGGTGGAGTCGACTCCAGGGCCAAAAAGGAAGGCACCGGCAACTGCTCAGGCTGCGAGAAGTTGCCAGTGATGTTGCGGTTAACCAGCATCCTTTTAAAATAAGTGTTTCCTGAGTCTGAGTAATATTGATTGAATACACTTTGGAAAACATACACAAAATTTTAAGTGATTTAGTACCACCAAATACCATAGCCCCTTTTCACATATTAGAATGTTTCCTCACAGTGGTTTCTTCTTACTTACATCTATCCAGTCAGCCCTCCCTAGCCACAGGGTCCACATCTGAGCATTCAACGAACCGCAGTTGAAAACTATCCCCTACAATGTCACGTTGCTGCTGATGGGCCTATGATAGTTATGTCTGTACTGACTTCTCTTTCTTGCCTGTTCCCTAAACAGTACAGTATAACAACAGTGTACATAGCCCGGACTTTGTGTTACACATGATAAGTCATGTAGAGATGATTTAAAGTATGTGGGAGGATGTGCGGAGGGCACATACAAATGCCACCCAGTTTCACATAAGGGATTTGATTGGTCCTAGAACCGATCTCCCGCGGATACCAGGGAACGACTGTGCTAGTGTCTTCATTCTCTTAGGAAAGAGGCATCAGTCCTTCCCATCCCGATAACCTGCCTTCTCATCCGTCTCCCTGCTTCCTGCCAAGTGATGTGATAAAACGGGATGTTAATGTAGATAGAATAACGATGGCGGCTGACCCGGAGTGTTCACCGGGGCACCCCTGTGCTGGGAACCACTTGGCACTCGTTATCTCTGTAGCTCCCAGCCACTGTACTAGCGCAGTTTTACTGCTGAGGAGCCTGAGACTTAAGATTTCACATGTGGCTCTTCCTCCCCCACTTCCCTTACGGAATAACTCGGTCCTAAAGCCATGGGGTGAAGGTCAGGTATGCAGGTGAGGGGGGCTGTGAGGAGGGGTCTAGACCAAGTGCTGGAGCCCCCCCTTAACCCCAAACAGGTGAAGAGGATGTTTTCATGAAGCTGGAAGGCCCTTGGTTCAGGGGTGACTCAGTGGGAGGTGTCCAGACACCGGGCGCGGTGAGAGGCACCCACAGTGCTTTGGGGGATGCTCTGGTGTGGGGCGATAAAAACCAAGCCCGGTGAGGACAGAGGGGTGACATGGGACATCAGAGCCCAAGAAAGGCGAGGGAGGCAGTGTGTGCGTGAGTGGGGTGCTCGGGCCCAGCCTGACAGGACTGCCTCTGTCTGAGGGAGGGGTACCGGTGGCTGTGGAGATTGGTTACATAGAGAGAGGGTGGTCGGTGAGCAGTCACATTACAGATGATGTGAGCCACACCTCTCTCTCCCTGTTGGAGAAAAGAACTATAAAGGCTGAGTCCTCAGGTGCTAGGTTGGCCTGAGGTCTTGGTATGAGCTCATTGTCTTCAATAGCAGAGGTCCCCATAGAAATAAACATATACGTATAGATGTACATGTATGAATGTATGTTCAGTATTTCCCTAGCCCTGTTCACCTGGGGGGCTTGGTGGAGATTCCCCAACTGTAATGAGCAAACACCAGTTTCTAAATCCATTCTCTGCTGAGAAGAACCAGTGCTCCTAGGACAAGCAGTGGGGACAAGGAGCCTATACACTGTGCCTAGAGCAATCCTGTACTCGTCTTATAGTAAGTAAGGAAGCGATCAAAGACTGAAGGTTACCCGCCCAGACCTGGCCCAGCACAGGGCCCTGCATACAGCAGGTGGTCAGGATTGCCGAGGTGTGTTTCCACCTGTGAACCCCCTGAAGTTCGCCTCCACCTCAGTCCCTGAAACTGAGGATTGTGTCCTTTGTTCCTGAGCAGGGAGAGCAAAGTTCCTGGCACTGTGTGTGTGGTATTACAGCTTCCTGGACTTCCCCCGAGATGACTCCAGGCATAGCTGAGCTGAGTCTGTGACGTCCGCTGGAGAGATTTGGCCTCTTCCCACATGAGGGCGAAGGCCAGCAGGCCCGGGCTTAGCGGCTGCAGGGGCGGAGAGGGTTGAGGGTGCCTAGGGTCCCGGCAAGCACAGATGCCGAGGGGCTGTCTGCACTCAGAAGGAATCATACAGCTGCTCCTAACAGTTTAACTTTCTGATTCTCAGATATTAGGATGGGAGATGATGAGGTTGTTTTTTGTTTGTTTGTTTGTTTGATTGATTGATTAATATTTCTATTCTTAAATTACAGTTGATGTATAATATTATATTGGTTTTGGGTATACAATCCTGTGTAGAGGGCCCCTTGGGAATGCATATGGATGCCCCCAACTGGAATTGAACCTGGGATCCTTCAGTCTGTAGGCCGACACTCTATCCACTGAGCCAAACCAGCCAGGGCTTTAAAAAATTTAAGTGATTTCTGACCCAAGTTTCCATCAATGGGTGAGTGGATAAAAAAGCTGTAGTACATTTACACAATGGAATGCTATGCAACTCTTTAAAAAGAAAGAGCTCTTCCCTTTGCGATATCGTGGATATTGCTGGAGGTTATTCTTCTAAACAAAATAAGCCAGTCAGAGAAAGACAAGTACCATAGGACTTCCCCCATCTGCAGAATTTAATGAACAAAATAAACTAATAAATAAAATAGAAGCAGGCTCATCGATAGAGAACAGACTGACAGCTGTCATGGGAGGGAGGTTGCAGGTCTGGGTAATAAAGGTGAAGGGATCGAGAAAGAAAAGCACACCCAAAAAATAAAACCTCATAGACACAGACAACAGTGCGGTGATTACCAAAGGGAAAGGGGGTGGAGAGAGGTAGCAGAGAGCAATGGAGGGATGTATGGTGATGGGAGACTTACTTGGGTTGTGAATACACAATATACAGATGCTGTATTACAGAATTGCACTATAATTTTATTAACCAATGTTGCATCTATAAATTCAATAAAAAATACAAAAAAGGAATTGTTGATAGATATGTATTTATTGTAATTTTATTACTCATATTTTTCTCTTCTTCTTGAAAGAAGAGAAGACCCTTTTACATTTCTTGTAATATTGGTTTGGAGGTGATGAACTCCTTTAGCTTTTTCTTATCTGGAAAGCTCTTTATCTATCCTTCGATTCTAAATAATAGCTTTGCTGGGTAGAGTAATCTTGATTAT
The DNA here is from genome assembly GCF_014108245.1 of Pipistrellus kuhlii. Classification (NCBI taxonomy): domain Eukaryota; kingdom Metazoa; phylum Chordata; class Mammalia; order Chiroptera; family Vespertilionidae; genus Pipistrellus; species Pipistrellus kuhlii. Next base: position 7,250,368 of record NW_023425520.1, on the reverse strand, counting down.
AGGTCCTTGCTTTTCATTACTCTGAATATTTCATGCTAATCCCTCTGGCCTGCAAAGTTTCTGTTGAGAAATCAGCTGACAGTCTAATGGGAGCTCTGTTTTTCTCTCACTGCTTTTAAGATTCTTGTTGTCTTTAACATTTGGTATTTTAGTTATGTGTCTTGGTGTGAGCTTCTGTAGGTTCATCTTGTTTGAGATTCTCTATACTTCCTTAACTTATATCTCTATTTCCTTCACCAAGTTAGGGAAGTTTTTCATCATTATTTTTTCAGATAGGTTTTCAATTTCCTGTTCTCTCTTTTCTCTGTCTGGTACGCTTGAAGTACCAGGGGCTCCTTACACTATCCTGATATTTTTGGATTCTTTTTTCTTTTTGCTGTTGTGATTGGGTGTGTTTTACTTCCTTATCTTCCAAATTGCTAATTTGATCCTTGCTTCATCTACTCTACTGTTGTTTCCCTATAATGTATTCATTTCAATTATGGTAGTGCATTATTCATTTCTATTTTTAATTTTTTTCCTTTCTCTATTTTAAAAAATATATATTTTATTGATTTTTTACAGAGAGGATGAGAGAGGGATCTATGAGAGTCACCGATTAGCTGCCTTCTTGCACACCTCCTACTGGTGATGTGCCCGAAACCAAGGTGCATGCCCTTTGACCAGAATCGAACCTGGGACCTTTCAATCCGCAGGCAGATGCTCTATCCACTGAGCCAAACTGGTCTCGGCCCTATCTCCATTTTTATGTTTCCTGTTCCTTTGTTGAGGTTCTCACTAAGTTTCTCTACTTTTCCCTTAAGTTCACTGACCATCCCTATAACCAGTGTTTTAAACTCTGCATCTGGTAGATTGCTGGTCTCCAGTTTGTTTAGTTCTTTTTCTGGAGTTTTATTCTGTTCTTTCATTTTGGACATGTTTCTTTGTCTACTCAATTGGCTGCCTCCCTGTGTTTGTTTCTATATAAAAGGTAGTGCTGCTAGGTCTCCAGGTCTCGGTAGAGTGGCCTTAGGTAGTAGGTATTCTGTAGGGTTCAGTGGTGCAGCCTCGCCAGTCATCGAATTGGGTGCTCCAAGTGTGCCCCCATATTGGCTGTGTGCACTTTCTTGTGTAGTTGAGCTTTGACTGCTGTTGCATGTCAATGGGAGGGGTTTAATCCCAGGCCATTAGGATGTGAGGACTGGCTGAGACTACCATGAAGGACCTACTGTGCAGGGGCTGACCTCATGGAGCAGAACTCTTTTTAGTGGGGCTCAGGTTCCCACCACGTCTACTCTTTGAGTGTAGGGATATGTGGCTTGTGGAGGTTGTTAGATCTAAAGCTATCCACCAAGTACACTGGCTCTGGGGACTCCTGGGAGCTGCAGATCACTGTCAGCTGCTGCCTATGCCCTGCCCAGGGCCACCCAGCATGAGCTACAGATCAATCTGCAGATGGTTGCTACTTGTGCTGGAATTGGATGTGCCTGGAAGAGGCCAAGCTGCAAACCAAAGCCAGTTGCCACTAGCACCAAGCCTGGAACAACCTAGCAAGAGTTACAGGGTATGAAGAGGCCAAATGCTGCTTATTTGAGAGATTTTAGGAGAGTTGGTAGCATGAGCCAAGACAGGCCATTTGTAAGGAAATTCTTGGGCTTGGGTGAGCTGGCAAGTTCAGTGAGGGAGGGCTCAGAAAAGGAACAATGGCCTCTGCCAGCTCTTTGGTCTGGGAAAAAGCTGCCCCTCAGATTTTGCCCTGATGCCAAACAATTCAGTTCCTCCCCATATGTCCGGGTGCCTTCTGAGCTCAGAGTGAGTGAGTCCATGTAAGTCTGCATGTGGACCCTTTAAGAGGAATATCTGGGACTCCAGCAGCCCTCTAACTCATTCAGCCACAATCTTCCTTGGTCTTTGCAGCCAGAAGTTTTGGTGAATTCTCTTCCAGCACTGGAACGTAGGTGAGGACCTGGTGTGGGGCTGGGACCCCTTGCTCCTCAAGAGGGGATCTCACAGGCCAATATATTCCTCCCAATTTTTAACCACTACACATGGGTGTAGAACCAGCCTGTGCTGCATCTCTGCCCCTCCTACCAGTCTCCGTGACATTCAGGAGTAGACACCAGCAAAGCCCGCGTGGCATCCCCACATGGAAGCTCTGAGGAAAGACGTTAAGTTCAAGAAGGAGCCTTCGTCAAAGCAGACCTGCATGGAGGAGGAAGCAAAGCTGGGCCCGGGCCCAGGGACATGGCTGACTGTGGCACTGTTTGCATTTATGGCCCCATGCTGTGGCTCAGCCCTGACTGGTCCACCCATCAAGCTACTTCCTAAACCACCACCTACACTTGGCACAAAGAGCAGCTTCACCTGCCCTGGAAGCATCCTGGGCATTCCCAGAGCCAGGCTCTGCCCTGGGGAAACCCGTCATGACGTCTCTCTGCCCATCCACACCTTTCCAGGCTTCCCCCTCCCGCCCTTCGGGGGGTTGCCGCCTCCCTGCCAGGCTCCTCGGTGTGGCTTCAGCCATGCCAGGGCGCTGACCTCAGCAGGAGGTTGCTCCATTCCACCCCACAAACAGGATGGTTCCACCCACCAACTGCCTTAACATGGGAGGAACCATTTAGAACTGCACCCGCCCTGAGGGAAGCTAGACAGTCATATCCTGACTTCCCATTTCCAGGTGGAGAAACCTAGTCATGGACCTGACCTACCAGGGCATTCAAAACACCTCAGCGACTCAGTGAAATCCAAATCCCACAATTCCAGCCCACAGCTGTGACCTCAGGCACCCGGCTCTGCTCTCGCCGTCTCATTGACATGAGGTCTAGCTGGTGCCAGAACCTTGGCCTAAGGCTCTGCTGGGGTTCTGGGGTTCTGCCTCTCGGGTCCTGTTAATGTTGCCACCATTAGTAAGTTCATATCCCAACATAACATGGATGATTATATACCGTATTTTTCGGACCATAAGATGCACTTTTTTTCCCCCAGAAGTGGGGGGGGAAAGTCCCTGCGTCTTATGGTCCAAATATAGCCTACACATATACTTTTAAAAAAAAAGATTTTTTACTTGCCCGGCTCTGTGTGGTCTCTGTGTGCTTGCCCGGCTCTAAAATGGTTCTAAATGCTGCTGTTTACTTTACAGGGTTGATTACATGTGTTTATGACTGTGATGTTGGGTTTTAATGCACATAAAATATTTTAGGACACTATTTGTTTCAGAATCTTTTTTTCTTCATTTCCCTTCTCTAAAAACTGGTGTGTCTTATGGTCCGGAGCGTCTTATGGTCCGAAAAATACGGTACCTACTAGAGGCCTGGTGCACGAAATTTTTGCAAGGGGCTCGGCCCTCGCAGCCCGCTTCTTTCAGAAGGTCCTCTGGACAGTCGTTCTGCTGTTCGGTCTAATCAGCATATTAGCTCTTTATTGTATAGGATGACAAGATGAGACACTACCGAATGTGTGAATGTGTAGGTCCATCCATCAATGTCAGCACATTCCCTCTGCTGCTAGGTGAAAATCCCCAGCCAGAACAAACAAGCTAAGGCCATAAATCTAACGCAGACCAATCTCTCAGGGGCGTGCATGCCAGACACAGATGGCCGGTGAGGCCAGGCGCCTGCTCAGTGTGACCCTCGGATACATAGTCTGTTGGACTCTAATTGGCTCTCAGCGGTGTTTGTACAGTGTCCGGGGGAGCCTCACAACTACATTTCCTCCTTCCCGGAGGGCAAAGGAGTAAGGCTATTAAGCACTTGTGCTGGGAGGGGCACAACAGGTTTCATATCTATACTAATAAAAGGGTAATGTGCTAATTAGACCTGGTAGACCGGACATCATCTGGTCATCCGGTCCTCCTTCCAGACAAAGCCACGGTGGTGGGGGCTGAGGCAGAGGCAGTTAGGGGCAACAGGCATCAGGCAGAGGCATTAGGGGTGATCAGACCAGCAGGCAGGTGAGTGGTTAGGCGCCCGAGGTCCCTGGATTGGGGATTTTCACCTAGCAGCAGAGGGAATGCGCTGACATTGATGGATGGACCTACACATTCACACATTCGGTAGTGTCTCATCTTGTCAGTTTACACAGGCAATCAGACAAGGGGTCCCAGATTGGACAGGGTGCAGGCTGGGCTGAGGGGAACCCAACACACGACTTCCGTGCACTGGGCCTCTAGTAGCATAAACTGTCACCACAGCGAGGCACTGTCCCGCTTGCAGAAGGGGACACTGAGGCTACACGTTTCTGCCGGAGCCACAGCATCCCTCGCACAGGAGCCACCAGGGCTCCAGGCAGCCCAGGACCTTCCCAGCGCCCCTCCCCTCTCCTCCATGCCCGACCCCGGCAAACCCCGACCTCCTGCCTCAGTCATCCATTCCCTCAGCCCAGAGAACCCACAGCTCCCCTGGGCAGATGGCTCCCATCTGTCAAGACCACTCCTCCGGGTACACACCCGCGGACCGACCCCATAGCGACCTCCGACAGCCGCCTCCTCCCGGCCTCCAGGTGGCGGTACCCCAGTCCCCATCCCGCTCAGCGCCCCGCAGAGCACAGAGGCCACTGGGGTGGCCGAGGGCCCCCTCCGCCCCCTGCCCCCCGCCCTCTCCCTGTCCCCCGCCCTACCCCCGACCCCCACCCCCCGCCCCAAACACCACACGACCCTCGAGCCCAGCAGCCGAGGGCCGGCGGGCGGGGCTGGGAGAGTGGCCGGGAAGCACCGAACGGAGCGGAGCGCCAGAAACCTCCTGGGCGCGGGGACCCGGTCCGCCGGGTCCCGCCCCAACGCCGGGCCCCGCCGCTCCCAGGGAGACCCGGCCCGGTTCACCGCCTCTGCCTCCGCCCCCGGGCAGGAGGGCGCCCGCCCTGCCGCCCATTGCCTCCCTATGCCGCCCTCCTCCCCTGTCCTCCTCCTCCCCTCCCTCCCCATCATTCTCCGTCATCCAGCCCTCCTCCCCTCCTCTCTCCTCCTGCCCTCCCTCCCCATCACTCTCCGCCCACCCGCTCTCCTCCCCTCCCCTGCCCTCCCCTCTTCCGCCAGGCGCCCCGCAGCTCTCCTCCCCCCCTCCCCCCAATCTCCTCCTCTTCTCCGACCCTCTCCTCTCCCCCATCTCCGGGCCTCCCCCGCCCCGCCCCTTCCCCGCCTTTCCGCGCCCCTTCCAGCCCCTTCCAGTCCGGCCCCTGCGTCCCGGCACCCCGCGTCCCCAAGGCGCCTCCCCAAGGCGCACGTCATCACCCGCCCCACCTCCTTCCCAGCCCGGGATCCCGGCTGCACCTCATCTTCACCCGGACATCACCCCGGCCGCTCCCCCCGGACCGCGACCCGAGGCGGAATCCCAGCGTCTGGAGCCCCAGCGCTCCGGGGGCGGAAGAGCCGGAGGCCGGGCGGGTCCGGACCTCAGACGGGAGCTGGCGGGTCACGTGTGCTCAGCACTGTGTGGCTGACACATTGATACTCCCCCCAAATGCTCTCTTCCGCCGAAACCGATTTGGCTCAATGAATAGAGCGTAGGCTTGGGGACTGAAGGGTCCCGGGTTCGATTCCGGTCAAGGGCATGTATCTTGGTTGCGGGCATATCCCCAGTAGGGGATGTGCAAGAGGCAGCTGATCGATGACTCTCTCTCATCGATGTTTCTAACTCTCTATCTGTCTCCCTTCCTCTCTGTAAAAATCAATAAAATATAAAAAATATAAAAAATGCCGGCAGGGGGAGAGGAAGCAGGGGGCCGGGTCCAGGCTGGGCGCTCCGAGCTGGGTCGGACGCAGACCCACTGCCCTTCGCTCAGCGCAGAGGGCAAGCTGGTCGCGGGTGGTTTTTCTCCGTCGCCCTGGTTTCCACGAGGTCCCGATGGCTGAGCTGAGAGGCAGAGGTTGAGGGGATGGGGGGAGTTGAGGTTGAAGAAGCCGAGAGAGGGGCAAAAGTCCAAAAGTTTGCCTTGGGGTTTCTTCTGTTCAGTCTGGCTGCTCCCAGGGAGGAATTCGCATTTTGAAAAGAAAGACAAACAGAGAGAAGCCTTGGGAGCTGCGATGACCGGCAGAAACCCTAGTCCAGTGGTTGGCAAACTCATTAGTCAACAGAGCCAAATGCCAACAGGACCACTGAAATTTCCTTTGAGAGCCACATTTTTTAAACTTAAACTTCTTCTAACGCCACTTCTTCAAAATAGACTCGCCCAGGCCGTGGTAATTTGTGGAAGAGCCACACTCAAGGGGCCAGAGAGCCGCATGTGGCTAGAGAGCTGCAGTTTGCTGGCCGCGGCCCTAGGCGGACAACGCCCTCTATGTGCCTGTCCCGCGGACCAGCCACCAGCAGGGGCTTGGTGCCTCCCGCCGCCTCACTGTCTTGCTCAGATCCCTGCGAGACCCGCTCCCTGGTGGGGCCCCTGCAGCAGAGCCCTCTCCCAGTGCCCAGACCTGCCCAGGCCTGCAACTTGTTCCTCCAGGAATCAGCAGAGCCCCCCTGCTCCACTCACAGGCCTCCTTCGTTTAGGGGCAGAAACAGAATATTGGGGACCAGCTACAATAATAAGAAATGGTATTCATGCTCTGTTAACCTTGAGGGTTCTGCTCTGATTCTAGAAAGCACATTCTCACCTGTTGGGAGTTGTAAGCCCTGGGCCGTGGGAGCGAATGTGGGAATGCAGTCCATTCTCCTGTCCCAAGAACTGCTTATCATGGAAGGATTTACAACTTCCGGGCTAAAACAGTCTAGTCCCAGGTCGCCCATCCTTTACAACCCCAGCCCCTGTTGCCTGTAATCTGGTCCCAGCTCCCGCCCGGGGCGCCCGCCCTCTGCCACACTACACTCCCGGGCAAGATGGCTTGTGACCTGGAATGGTTACACCTTGCTTGCTTTCCCATGCCTGCAATGCCTGCTTTCCCATTCAGCGTTGTCCTTCTACCCAGTATAAGCAGCGGGCGTGTGGGGAGAGGCCCGCTGCTCTCCCAGACTACAGGCATCACTGGGGTAAACGCTCACACGGGGTGCGCCCCTGGCTCTGCTTAATTGGCTCAAGCATCGACCGGCAGCCGGCCCTCTTGGTTGTTGGGTCACACTTCCTCGGGAGGCCCCCTCGCTCTCTCACGGCCTGCTTTTCTCCCCAGCTCTCACCAGAGTCTAAGAAGTGCTTCCCAACCTTAAGTTGAAACACAGATGCACATTCAGGTGGTCCTGGTGGCCCCCGAGTTCCTAAACCGACCCACGTCCTGCTGCTGCGCCTCTGCCAGTGGGTCTGTGGAGGGCATTCAAATAGGAGCATCTAAAACACCGCGCTGTGTGTTCCATCTTTATCTTGTTTTACTTTTGTCCTCCCACACTAGAGTGTAAGTCCCAGGCGGGTAAAGAGCTGGTTTGTTTTATTCCCTACTACGTCCTCAGCACCTAGAACGGTACCTGGCACCCAGGAGGGGCACACGATTATTTACTGAAGGAAGAAGTAAATGAAATGCAAGCCAAAAGGAAAGCAGAAGTGATCAACCTAATGGCATACAAAGTAAAACTCAAAGTGAAAACTAAATGGAACAAAGGTTTATTTTGTATTTATTTTAAAAATAGGGGGGCAGCAGTCATAAAATGTTGAGTCTGGAATAGTCTGATATCAACTTATTTAAAGTAAGAACTGTCAAAACAACACAGAGAACAGCCAATATCACATTTATTTTATTTATTTATTTTAAAATATGTTTTATTGGTTTTTTACAGAGAGGAAGGGAGAGGAATAGAGAGCTAGAGACATTGATGAGAGAGAAACATCGACCAGCTGCCTCCTGCACAACCCCTACTGGGGATGTGCCCGCAACCAATGTACATGCCCTTGACCGGAATCGAACCTGGGACCTTTCAGTCCGCAGACTGATGCTCTATCCACTTTAGTTTTTTAAAGAACAGTTTATTGATTTTTGGAGAGAGAGGAAGAGAGAAACATCGGTGTGAGAGCGTAACATCAATCAGCACACCCTCTACCAGATGGAGCTCACAACCTGGGCATGTGCCAGGGCTTGTGTTGATTTTGGAAAGTTAAACTCCCTCTCAATCACACTTGTTAGACAAAAGGTGACCTAGAAGACTTGTATAAAGAAACCAGTAGCTTGAGTTAAGAGCTCTGCATTTACCTCTTGATTGAAGTAAAATACACATAAGCATAAAATTTAGCATTTTAGCCATTTTTAAATGTATAGTTCAGTGACATTAAGCATGTTCACACCCCTAGCCAGTTTGGCTCAGTGGATAGAGTGTCAGCCTGCGAACTAAAAGGTCCCAGGTTCAATTCTGGTCAAGGGCACATGTCTGGGTCGCAGGCTCCATCCCCAGTGGGGGGCTTTCAGAAGGCAGCCAATCAATGATTCTCTCTCACCATTGATGTTTCTCTCTTTCTCTCTCCTTCTTCCTCCCTCTCTGTAATCAATAAAAATATATTATTTTTTTTTAAAAAAGAGAGAGAGAGAGAGAGAATGTTCACATTGTTGTGCAACCATTGCCACCATCCATCTCCGGAACATGTTGTCTGCCCTCACTGAAATGCCATGCCCATTAAACAGCTGTTCCCCATTTCTCTCAACCACCAGCCCCTGGCAACCACCACTCTGAATTTCACTATCTGGGCACCCCATGTAAATGGAGTCATACAGTGTTTGTCTTTTTGTAACTGGTTTATTTCCTATAGCATAAAGGTTAGAATTTCCTTCCCCTTTAAGATTGACTAAAATTCCATTTGCCAGCCCAAGAGTTCAGCATGGTGCCAGGTCCAGACCAGAACAGACGTGCCAAACAGAACATAGGTGGGATGTGGGACCATCATCACCTGGGCCTGGGGGTTGTGGCAGCAGGTACAGGTTTGGACCCCATGGAGTGGATCCACTGAGGGGGAGAGACAGGCAGAGAGAGACACATCAATTGGATGCCTGTCGCACATGCCGACTGGGGACAGGAACGAGCCTGAAACCAAGGCATGTGCCCTTGCTACAATAGAACCTGGAGCATCAGTCTTCAGGCTGAGACAAACCAGCGAGGGTCTCTTTGGCTATCTATGCTAATAATAAAATAACATGCTAATTAGACCGGAAGACCCTCTGGATGTCCTTCTGGACAAAGCCATGGTGGCGGGGCAGAGGCAGAGGCGGTTAGGGGCAATCAGGCCAGGAGGGGAGGGCAGTTGGGGATGAGCAGACAGGCAGGCAGAGTGGTTAGGAGCCAGTGGTCCTGGATGGCGAGAGGGCAGGAATCAGACATCCCCCGAGGGGTCCCAGATTGGAGAGGGTTCAGGCCAGGCTGAGGGACACACCCCTCCGGGCACTAATTTTGTGCACCAGGCCACTTGTTTTAAATAATGTAAATAATGTTGCTATGAACATTAGTGTGTGAATACCACTTCTCATCCTTGCTTTCAGTTCCTCTAGATACATTATTTGTCTGGTGTATGGGGTGACTCTCAATCGAACAAAAAACAAAAAGCACTGGAAGGTGAAGCAAGTAGGTGAGGCTTGATTCCCTACAAGGGTTGCCTTCCTCATCTCTGTGTTTCTTGTGGAATTCAACCTAATGTCCTTGCACGGCTGGTGTCAATCCACATGAGTCAAATAAACAAGTTTCTTCTAAACACACACACACACACACACACACACACACACACACATCTTCAAACCCACCTTCTACTCCACTATCAAAACAAACAAACAAACCAACCAGTAATTCATAAGAAAAGGTTAACTAACCACTTGGAAATCTTAGAACCCTCTCTTTAACTCTTGGGACAAAGAGAAACTCAAGGCTGAAATGATAGACTGGTTAGAAAGTAACACTGAGAACAGTTACCTATGGAAAATAAGCTGGAGAAATGCAAAAGGGAGAAATTAATGAGGATAAAGGGGGGGAGGGATTAATTTGCTAGGAAACAGAAAGAGAAGTGAACAAATAAAACAGCTAAGTTTCCTTGTTATTTGAGAAAGATGGCTATAGGGGCGGCCAGGAACTGGGGGAGAAGAGCAGACGGCGCCAAGGAGGAGTGAGTGAGGGGAGAAAAGGAATATTGGTCTCTCCTGCTGCCCCCCACAGCCTGAGGCTGCCACGGAACTCAGCTTGGATAGTCCTGGCACACACCAGGCGTGTGAACTTGGGCAGGTTATTCGCCCCCTCTCTGAACTTCAGTGAGCTTATCTGAGCAGGAGGGAGGACAGCTACTCCTCAGCGAGAAGGAGTAAACGAGCTACCACAGAGCCTGGCCCATATGGGTGGTGGTTATTTCTGTCTTGTTGTTGATGGTCCTGTTGATGAGAATGTTAATGTTTTGTTTCACCCAATGGGCGGTCCTGCAGAGGGAATCGTGGGTGGAGAGCCGAGTTCCAAGCCTGGGGCCATGCTCGCCTGTGACTCAGGGAAGAGAGGCGCCCAGCAGGGCAGCCAGTCGCACAGCTGGGCTTCCACCCCCACCCACACTGCTCCACAGGTGAACGAGGGTACAAGTGAAGGTCTCTCCTTGTATACAGGCCAGGCCTGGACTCGCTGTCCTGAGGTTTCTGCTCACTCTGCTGGCCTGTTTGGCTATTTTAAATAATATGGCTATGATTTTTTGAGGAACCAGAATACTGTTTTCTACAGCAGCTGTACCATTTTATATTCCTGCCAGCAACGGACAGGGATTCCAATGTATCTATAATACATCCTCGTCTGCCCTTGTTATCTTCTCCCTTTATTGTTTTTATAACAGCCATGTATTGGGTGTAAAGTGGGATCTCATTATAGTTTCCATGTGCATTTCCCTAATAATTAGTGCTATTGAGCATGTTTCTCACGTGCATATTGGCCATTTGTATACCTTCTTTGGAGAAATATTCATTCAAGTCCTTTGCCTCGGGTAAGCAACACAGAAAGGAGGCCAAGCGGAGGGAAGTGGAGCAGTTTTCCAAGTCAAATGCTGAAAGTGACGGCAGTGGGAGGTTTATGAAGTCGTTATCCAGGTATGGACCTCAAGATGACTTCAGCTTCACTGTTGGTATTTTTTTTAAATATATTTTATTGATTGTTTATAGAGAGGAAGGGAGAGGAATTGAGAGTTAGAAACATGGATGAGAGAGAAAAGTCAATCAGCTGCCTCCTACACACCCCCTACTGGGGATGTGCCTGCAACCAAGGTACATGCCCCTTGACCGGAATCGAACCTGAGACCTTTCAGTCCGCAGCCTGACACTCTATCCACTGAGCCAAACCGGTCAGGGCCAGCTTCTTGTTTGCCTGTGTTGGGAGAGGTCAGAGCAGGCAAGTTTGCAACACTACATACACGGGGGGGCTCCCTGCACCCCAAGGAGGGTACGGTGCAAAGAGCGGTGCCCAGTGGCCAGCCGTCCTCAGTGTCACAGCCCCAGAGGCACCAAACCGTGGGGAAGTAATACGTCCTGAGCCCAGTTCCTTCGTTTGGGCCGCCTTGTTGACTAGCTCTTGTCTCCTGAGTGCAGGTGAGAACCTGGGGACAAATGCCAGGCTCCTGAAGAAAATAAGGTAAGGGATCCACAGAGAGGCTCCCATCAAAGCCACAGGAACAGCAGGTCAGAGCTGCCCGCTGTGCGGACGACCCACGGACAGGATGGCCAGGCAGAGGCTGGTGTCTCCTGCAGAGCCTATCCCTCCCTGCCCGCACATGGGGAGAGGCAGAGAACAACCATCGCCCACAGCACTTTGGAGAACCCTCCCCCACAGGCCCGGAGAATCCTCTCCTGGGGTCAGGATTTGGGCAGCTGCCTCTACGCTTCAAAAGATGGGCATGTGACTCCTGCTGGGGGGCTGCCACAGACTTGGGGGGCGAGGGGAATCTTTTTTCTGTGATTAGCTGTGTAAACCTGCATGGACTCAGGGCAGGGAGGGTCATCTTAGCCATCCCGGGGAAAGATCCTTTCTGAGAATTAAGCAACACGTAGGACAGTGCTTTGAGTTATGCAGGTAGACAAGTTTATCTGCCTCTTTCTTCCCCTGAAGCCAGAGGTTACCCAGCACCTTTAACTAGAGCAGCTCTCATACACCCGGGGCGGGTTTCATCGTGTTTAAGTCTTAACCTCCGGTACCTGTGACTGAGACCTTCTTGGAATTGGGATCTGCAGATGTGAGCAAGCAAAGATGAGGCCATAGTGGGTTCAGGTGGCCTTATAAAACAAAGGGAATCTGATCACACACAGGGAGGAGGCCATATGAAGACCAAGGCAGAGACGGAGGGATGTGTCTACACACCAAGGAGCACCAGGGACTGTTGGGAGCCATCAGAAGCTAGGAGAGAGGCATGGGGATCCCCTCAATCTCTTTCTCAGATCCTCCAGGAGGGACCAACCCTGCTGACACCTGGACTTTGGACTTCTAGCTTCCAGAACTGAGAGAGAATAAACTTCTTTGGTTTTAAGCCATCCATTCCGTGGAACTTTATTATAACAGACCTAGGAAACTGTGAGGTTCTCCCTCCTCCCAACTGGTGGGCGGAGTTATGACATTAGTGGCATCTGTCACAGAGACATTCTCAAGACATTGAACCACCAATCAGCGCATGCCCTGGAGCCCACCCCTTCCTGTTCCGCCCTGGGTCCAACTCTCTCCTGTTCCTCCCCTTAAAAAGACCCCCAGACCAGCCCATATGCTGCTTGTCCTCCATGTCCATCTGGAAGCAGCCCGGCTGGGTCCCTCTTTCCTCCCCACTCCTTCAATTCTGATTTCTCTACCTCCGTAATGAGTCCCGCCCATTACTGGGGGATAAACTTTACTTTAAAATGTCTTGGTGGTCAGTTTCCTGCGCCTCACACCTTACAGAAACGAATACAACACAAGCCCCAACGGATGGTGTTGAGCGTGGTATCACTTCCTGCTTCATCTTGCAAGGAACGTGTGCAAGAGACTTTCACGAAGTGGTAGCAGTGGTCGGCCGTCTTTTCCCCCCGAAGAGGAAGTCCTGGCCTCCGTGTGGTTTTCATCAGCCCCATCGCCTCTTGCCATCCTGCCTACCTCCTCCCCCAGCACCTATGCCCAATGGAATCTCAGTATAGGCCCTCGTCATATCGTGTCTGGGTGGCGATAAATTGTCTGCCATCTTTTTCCATCTCGGTTCATCCTCCAACAAACTTAAAGTATAGCCAAAGGGGTAAAAACAATACATATTTGTTTGCAAAAGAAGGTCTTGACCCTGGCTACTTGTTAGAATGACCTGGGAGCTTTTAATAAGTGCCAGGTGCTATCCCTGAGAGTCTGATTAAGTTGGTCTGGTGCCCACCCCAGCTGGTGTGGCTCAGTGATTGAGCATCGACCTATGATCCAAGAGGTCATGGCTTGATTCCCAGTCAAGACACATGCCCGATGTGGGCCATGTAGGAGGCAGCTGATCAATGAATGATTCTCTCTCATCATTGGTGTTTCTATTTCTCTCTCACTCTCCCTTCCTCTCTGAAACCAATAAAAAATGTATATTAAAAAATTTTTTTAAAAATAAATTGATCTGTTGCCCACCCCCCTTCCCCACCCACCCACTTAATTTTTTTTCACCCATCTAATTTTTTAAAGTTCTGTTGGTGTTCCTAACACACAATCAGGAGTTTTTCTTTCTTTTTTTTTTTTTTAAGCCTCACCCAAGGATATTTTTTTCATTGATTTTTAGAGAAAGTGGGAGGGAGGGAGAAGGGGGGGAAAGAGAGAGAGAGAGAGAGAGAGAGAGAGAGAGAGAGAGAGAGAGAGAGAGAGAGAGAGAGAGGGAGACAGAATAATATTAATGTGAGAGAGACCCATTGACTGGTTGCCTCCCACCCAGGACTGGGGATTGAACCTGAAACCCTGGTACATGCCTTTGATCAGGAATCAAACCCTCGACCCCTGGGTCTATGGGCCAACACTCTAACCACCGAGGAACCGGCCAGGGTGAGAACCACTGATTGAAAAGAGGATTGGTGTGGCCTGGGAAGGCTTCTAGGATGTGACCTATGGACTAGCCTTGATGTACAGGGGAAATTTAGACACACGGAGTAGGTGTGAGGAAAGCTCAGTGTAGCGGCAGGAGTGAAATGTCAGTCTGGCTGTCAGCCCATCAGCCAGGCTAGTTGGAGAAGGTTCTAACAGCTCAGTGCAGGGAGATGCAGCTATAAATGTAAGTGGGCTTGTCTGGGAGGGGCCTCAAATGCCATGACAAGAAGTCTAGATAATCCTGAAGGCAAGGACACGGTAAGTCACTGGTGATATTTATGCTAAGAAAGTAGCATGATCAGAGATAAACTTAAGCAGATAACTCCATGTGCAGAAGGCATATAAACTATCTAAATTACTAAATTATGACACAATCTCTTAAGATAGTTGTACTCAAGCTAAAGCAGCCACCAAGAAGACTGTCTTTGGACCTGAGGTTCTCCCAGGTTAACCTTTCTTCCCACAACCTGAACTCAAAATCTTGCCCAGTTGACATATTCGTCAACAGAATGTCTCTAACAGAATCCCAGGTTTGTTTGGAATTCCTTATTATCAGCAATCATGTTTCTTTCAACCTTTTCTCCCTCCTGCCTATCATAGTAAGTCATAGTGCCTTACAGGTTCTCAAGAAAGGCCTATACATAGGAAGTGTCCCAGCACAAGGTAAGGTGACTTCTGTATAATTCAGGTGGACTCAGCAGCAGGGCATGAGATGGTCGAAAAATGGAAGAGAGGGGCAGACTCAGTCGGAGCTGAAAGAAACACCTAGTGGAAGGCTGGCCTCATGGTTGGGTCAGAAACAGTACAACACAGTCCATTGCCAGGGCTGTGGTGAGCCACCAGGAATGGATGGAGGCCAGCTAGTAGGCAAGGAGGTGCCCACTTGGGAAGAGGGGGAGGCCCTGCTCTGGGGGGCTCCAGGCGGCAGATGTGCTGAGGGCACGGGACAATGAAACAGCGATCTCAGCTGCTTCGTTGGACAGAAGAGCCCTGGCCATGGTGGTTGACTCAAGAGCTCAGCATGGTGTCAGGTCCAGACCAGAACAGACGTACCAAACAGAACATAGGTGGGATGATGGGACCATCACAGCTGGCAGTAGAGCCGGGTGGTGGCGCTGAGGCACGTGGGTGGCTAAGGCTCACCTGGGCCTGGGGGTCAAGCATCAGGGACAGGTTTGGACCCCACCAAGTGGTGGGTGTCATACAACCAATGCCCTAGCCTGATAGCCCCAGCGGCTGCAGGGAGGGTCCCTCTCACCACAGCTCAGCAGATTAAAGGATTGGTGTGGCCTGGCACAATTGGTGGATCCCAGCAGCTGAGCTGAAGATGCCCAATGCCAAGATGCCCATGAGAAAACAAACAAACAAACGAACAAACAAACAAAAAACAGGGCTTATTGGTTTGTTAGCAGCGGCTCCTTATCAATAAAATGAAAACACAATTTTCTGGCTTCTTTTATCTTCTCTCTGAAAGGAAGATGGTGCGATCAGCATCTGCGTCCCCGTCCTTCCCAGTGCAGGACTGTGGGGAAGCATGGGACTTGTTTGGAAAGTCTGTGAGGAGGATTCTCCAAAAGGTCAGAGGCCCCTAGGCCAGCGGTCGGGAAACTCATTAGTTAACAGAGACAAATATCAACAGTACAACGACTGAAATTTCTTTCGAGAGCCACATTTTTTAAACTTAAACTTCTTCTAATGTCACTTCTTCAAAATAGACTCGCCCAGGCCATGGTATTTTGTGGAAGAGCCACACTCAAGGGGTCAAAGAGCTGCATGTGGCTCGAGAGCCGCAGTTTGCCGACCACGGCTCTAGGGGGGACCTTGCCGAAGGCGGCAGCCCCTGCCTTGACTTTTTCAAACAAGTCCGAGCCCCCAAGTGCTTAGTCTTTAGACCTGACATTGTAGAAGTATGTACTTTCTTTTTTTAAAAAAAATATATTTGATTTTGATTTTTTTTTTTTTCCAGAGAGGAAGGGAAAGGGATAGAAAGTTAGAAACATCAATGAGAGAGAAACATTGATCAGCTGCCTCTTGCACACCCCCTACTGGGGATGTGCCCACAACCAAGGTACATGTCCTTGACGGGAATCAAACCTGGGACTTTTCAGTCTGCAGGCCGACGCTCTATCCACTGAGCCAAACCGGTTAGGGCAGCATGTGTTTTCTTAAAGATACCCTGCTGATTTTATCTAGAGGTTAATTTTAGTTCAAGCTGTTGCTACAATAAAAGCCTACGGAGGGAGGTGAATGGGGCTGTCCAATTCCTTTAGCCAGGCAGTCCCTTAGCCCTCTCTTTCACAGAAATGTGTGTCAGAGTGATGCATTCACTCATCATTCAGGGTCTGCTGGTTAGTCCTGGCACAAGACCAGCAAAGGCCCCACCTCCCCTGGCTCATTTCAACCTCCAGAGCCTCACCAGTGGGCTCCCTCCATGGTGGCCATCCAGCACCAATAAGCTCCAGGGGCAAACACCAAGAACACCTGAGGCCCTAACTGGTTTGGCTCAGTGGATAGAGCGTCTACCTGCAGACTGAAGGGTTCCAGGTTCGATTCTGGTCAGGGGCATGTGCCTTGGTTGAAGACACTTCCCCAGTAGGGAGTGTGCAGGAAGCAGCAGATCGATGTTTCTCTCTCATCGATGTTTCTCACTCTTTATCACTGTCACTTCCTCTCTGTAAAAAATCAATAAAATATACAAGAAGAAAAAGAAGGAGGAGGAGGAGGAGGAGGAGGAGGAGGAGGAGGAGGAGGAGGAGACGACCTGATGAATCCGGCCTGGAGTCACAAGACCTAAGTTCCAGTCCTGGTTTCATCACGAATTCACTGCCCTCATTGGGCATGGTGCCCCTGGGTCTGTCACTCTGCCCACCTGCACACCAGCCGTTTCCCAGGCTCTCCTCCTGCTCTCCTCTGATCTTTCACACCAGTGTGCTGAATATCAGGGCAGATGTGCCATGTGCCAGGACTAAAGCAAGAAGGCCTCCACCTCCTGTCTTGCCAAGCCCTTCACGATGCTGCTTCCACCCACACTGCTTAGTTGGGTGGAGGAGACCTGCCAGGGGGAACGGCTGCGAGCTCGGCACGGTGTTGCACGGGAGGAATGGAGATGTCAGACTCCAATGTCACCTGCAGTCATAAGAAGTGGCAGCTGTGGCGCTCTCTCCAGAACCACTGCCAGGCCACGTGTGGGCGGCTGCTCACGGCCCCTCGTTCTGGAGAAGGACCCTCTTGATGGAGCCCCCAGGCATGAACTGACTGGTATGGTGTACAAAGCTGGCCCCTTGCCTGGAGGTGGGTCAGCTCTGCAGTGTGGTGTATGCTCCAAACCTCCTTCTAAACTTTGAGACTACGTCCTTGCTCAGCCCCAGCCCTTCCTCCTCTGTCCTGCGCCCCTCTCTCCCTTCCAGCTTCTTCCTGAAGAACAATCTTAAGTCTCTTTCACAGGAGCATCTGCCTGTGGTCCTGCTTACAGGGACTTGATCTAAAACAGTGTTCCTTTAATGAGGCCCGGAGCAGGGTGTGGGCATGAGCTAGAAGGGGTCAATGGGGCTGGCAGGAAGGGAGGGGGGGCAGGGGCGGGGTGTGTGTGGCATCTGTAATACTTCCAACAATAAAGATTTTTAAAAATAATAAAAAGAAAGAAAATGCCTGGCCAGCTTGGCTCAGTGGTTGAGCATCGACCTATGAACCAGAAGGTCCCAATTTGATTCCAGGTCAGGGCACATGCCTGGATTACAGACTCAATCCCTGTAGGGGGTGGGCAAGAGGCAACCAATCAATGATTCTCTCTCATCACTGATGTTTCCGTCTCTCTTTCCATCTCCCTTCTTCTCTGAAATTAATAAACATGTATTTTTTGAAAGAAAGTATAAAATGCAAGCATTAATTGCCAAATTAATTTATTCCGTATCATGCAGATAAGCACCAAGGGAGACAAACATGCCTTCAGGGTCCGGTTAAGTAATGAAAGTAAGTAGGTGGGCAGGGTGAGGACTTTGTGTTCTGTTTAGAGAAGGAAGCTGTGGGCCTGGGACGTGTGGCTTAGCTGGCAGGAGCATATCCACGTTCCAAAAGACTGCAGGTTCAATTCCCAGTCACATCGAAGTTTCTCTTTCGCTAAACTCAATAAAAATCTCCTCAGCTGAGGATTAAAAAAAAGAGGGAAGCTGTGGGAATGTGGGTTTAAAATGGCTAGATATTCACGTTTTTCAAGAGACGGTGCCAATGGGCATTGCATATAAAATCTTACGATTTTTAAATGTTGGCAACTAAGTCAATTTAAAAAAAATAAATAAACAGCCGAAACGGGTTTGGCCCAGTGGATAGAGTGTCGGTCTGCGGACTGAAAGGTCTCGGGTTCGATTCCAGTCAAGGGCACGTACTTTGATTGCGGGCACATCCCCAGTGGGGGGTGTGCAAGAGGCAGCTGGTCGATGTATCTCTCTCATCGACGTTTCTAACTCTCTCTCTATCCCTCTCAATTCCTCGCTGTGTAAAAATCAATAAAATATATTTTTTTTGAAAAAGAAGAGGCGAGATTTCTCTTATAAAAAAATAATAAAAAATAAAAAAAACACTTCAGATGGCTCAAAATAAATGCAGTTCATATATAATCCAGAATCTGTAAGTTTGCAACCGGTATCCTACACTGTGTAAGGTACAGTCCCATGTACTATAGGAAGAATGTTAGAAAAGGTGACAGCCTTCAGAGTTCATAAGCTATTTGTGTAGGAGGCCGATTTACAAAAAGAAAAAAATTACATAAATACATACATATATATATATATATATATATATATATATATATATATATATAGATGACATGAGGTATTTTTGTATTCTTGGTGTTTTTATTTGCAAGCAACAGAAACTGACTGATTTGTTTAAACAGAAAAGAACATTACCAGAAGGATATTGACAGAATCGCTGATTGTAAATATAAATGGAATCCAAGCTCTCAAGCTGCTGTCTGCCAGCTGGCTCAGGAGCTGTGGCCATTCTATTTCATAAAGCAGCCACTCTGGCTATTGGGGTCCACATTAGAGCTAGCGAATCTGACAACCAGTTTCTTCTTTCACTAAAGTTAGTCCCTTGGTCAAAAACAAACAAAAATCCCAGTGTGCCTTTAACAATGAAAGGAAAATGCTATTGATGAATCATGGATGGGGCCAAACATCTATGGGAGTAGGGAAGGAAGTGCCCAGATTCATTCTGAAAAACAAAAATAGAAAGGCTTCCACAGTGAGTCTGTGGGGGAAGGAAGCAGAGAAAGGTCAGCGTCCTTGCTGTCCCTGGAGAGCAGTAACCTGTCTTTCCCTGATATTAAAACCCCCGTTTTCCTGACTGACTTCCCAAGCATCGCGGGGTGAGAGCTTCCAACGTAAGGATCGGTTGCTTTTTCTGGAACAGCACCAGCCCGAGGCTAACCTGGCTCATGCGGGAGCCCCTTGAATGAAAGTCCAAGAGTGGATGTGACCCTTTTCCTTTGAGAGACCAGGCTGGTCTGTTAAGAGTCCAATTTTAAGAGGCTACAGAGGCCAGCTCTAGCCAAAGTGGCCCAGCCCACAGTGGCCTCTCCAATGACATGGGGGAAGGCCTGCCTGACACCAAGCCCTCTTGGGCCCAGGCGCTGCTCTCAATCAGAGGTGGTGGTGAAGAGCACACACCCTGGACCAACACGCACACGTTTTATTCCTGGCTTTGCCTCTTGATGTCTGCGTGGACCTGCCTTCGTGTTGGCCTCATCTGTCAAATTAGGGGCTCACATGTTATTAAAGGCATGGATTCAGGAAATGAGCTGAGAAGGTGTTTAGCACACGGAGAAGATCAATACAGATTAATTTACTGTTAGCATAATGCATAACTGCTCATTCACTTGAGGGCACTTGGGCCACCACCATGAAGTGCTGTGTGTATCTGAGCAAAACACGTAAGCACTTCCAGCTCTTCAACTCAAGGTTCAGTAGGACGCCCTGCCTTTAAAGCCATTTCCGGGCCTAAAAAACTGAGTGAGTCAACACCTGCTAATGTCAACTTTGAGCTCAGTCTGCCTCCAGTTCCAGGCCTGAACTGTAATTGTAACCTGGATACTTTCTTCATGTATCCATACAAGACTTGTGATAGATAATTTTGTGTCAATTGACCAGGCCATTGGGTGACTAGATATTTGATTAAACGATTCTGGCGTGTCTGTGAGGGCATCTGTGGATGAGATTAACATGAGTAGACCTAGGAAAGCAGATTGCCCTCCCCCATGTGGGTGGCCCTCATCCAATCCATCGGGGCCTGGATAGAACAAAAAGGTGGAAGGGAGAATTTACTCTCTTCTGCCGAACTGTGTCCAAGCTGGGACATTGGTCTTCTCCCCTCAGACTGTACATTCACCACCCACTCTCCTGCGTCTCCAACCTGCAGATGATGGATCATGGGACTTCTCAGCTTCCATAATCACATGAGCCAATTCCTTATAGCAAGGAAGATTAGATAGATAGATAGATAGATAGATAGATAGATAGATAGATAGATGATAGATAGATAGATGATAGATAGATGTACTACTGGTTCTGTTTCTCTGGAGAACTCTTGGTAATAAACATATCCATCAATCAAAGACACTGAAACAGGGATTTGTTAAACAAACAAACAACATTCAGGAGTGTGATTCATTTATTTTTTAAGAGGAGAAAGGTAGTAGGGATAAAACTTTGGACATCCCAAGGCAGTATGTTTCATTGTTTATGGTCTATTTCTCCTTCCAAAGACTATGTCCTTATCAGAGATGAATTCTTGCCACCTGCCTGCAACCATGGTAGCCAAGCATTCACAGTTGAGCTTAACTTTTACTTTAAAGCAGAGTGTTGAGTGCAGGAGGGACCCAATGCCCATGGCTTTGAGTAGCCAGCTCTTCCTTCAAATTCCTTCTTCCTCCATTACTTGCTCCGTCACACAATTGAATCCTTACCTAAGAGTCATTCTCCTCTGTAATATGATAATAATGCCTCTTTTAATTTTTAAAAAGTATAGATTTTATTGATTTTAGAGAGAAATGGAGATATAACATCAATGATGAGAATCATTGATTGGCTGCCTCCTGCACTCCCCCTACAAGGGTTGGAGCCTGCAACCCAGCATATTCCCTCGGCCAGAATTGAACCTAGGACCCTTCAGTGCACAGGCTGATGCTCTATCCATTGAGCCAAACCAGCAAGGGCATAACACCTCCCTTTGAAAATGTCATGAGGTGCACATGAGAGAATGCATGTGTATTAGTCTCTCTTGCTGTTGTAACAAATTGCCACAAACTTAGTGGCTTAAAACAATACAAATGCATTATCTAACAACTGGAGGGTAAAGTCTAGAATGGGTCAGCAGGCCGTGTTCCTCTGCAGGCTCTACAGGAGAATCCATGCCTTTGCTTTTTCCAGCTTCTCCATTCTGCACGTCTGGTAGGTTCGTGGTCCCACATCACTCAGAATTCTGCTTCCATTGTTGCAACTCCTTCGTCTCTAACGTGCCCTCTTTTCCTTATAAGGGCCCTGTGGTTAGTTACATTGTGTCTACCTGGATAATGCAGGTAATCTTTCCTTCTCAAGATCCTTAACTTAATCACTCTGCAAAGTCTCTTTTGCCATGTCAGGTAACATATTCACAGGTTCCACTAATTAGGATGTGGACTTTTTATTTTTATTTTTATTTTTTACAGAGGGCAAGGGAGAGGGATAGAGAGCTAGAAACATTTATGAGAAAGAAACATCAATTCAGCTGCCTCCTGCACACTCCCTACTGGAGATGTGCCCACAACCAAGGTACATGCCCTTGACTGGAATCGAACCTGGGACCCTTCAGTGTACAGTCCAACACTCTATCCACTGAGCCAAACCTGTTAAGGCAGGACGTGGACATCTTTGAAGGGCTATTATTCTGCCCACCACAGCATGTGAGAAACCTGGGACAATAATTCTGAGCACAAAGCAGGTACTTCACAAATAGCATTTTTTTTTTTTTGTAAGAAAAGCAACAGTACTAGAGTGATTAATTAAAGGTGACAAATGGCAAGTACTATATGTTACTACTAATATGAGGTTACTAGATTAGTCAAATTCCAAGAGACATAAATAGAAATTGTGATTGCCAGGGACTGGACACTGGGAGAGATGGGAGAATGTTGTTTAATGGATATAGAATTTCAGTTCTGTGAGATGAAGAAGTTATAGAGATCTGTTGCATAACAATGTGCTGGTGTAGTTAACACTACTGAACTGTACCCTTAAAAATGGTTACGATGACTCAAAATGGACCACAGACATAAATGTAAACTGCAAAATTGCAAAACTCTTAAGAGATAACACAGAAGAAAATCAAGATAGCCTGGGTTTGGTGATGCCTTTTTATTTATTTATTAGAGGCCTGGTGCACGAATTCGTGCATGGGCAGGGTCCCTAGGCCTGGCCGGCGATCAGAGCCCATCTATGGGGCAATTGGCGAGGGTGACTGGGGAACCCCTGCTGGCACCTGCCTTGGAGGTGACCGACGGGGCAATTGGGGGATAGCATTACCTGCTCCCGGCCAATCCTCCCTCTCCCACACCCCCACCTCGCCCTGCCAGTGGCATCCCTCTGTGGGGTGACCAGCAGGGCAATGGGAGGGGGGGGGGGCGCGCCCCGCTGGCATTCGCTTTGGCTGGCCAGGGGCCTGCAGGCTGCAGGCAGCTCCTGCATTGAGCATCTGCCTCCTGGTGGTCAGTATGCATCATAGTGACTGGTCCTTCAACTGATTGATCTGCCATTTGGTCGATTTTATATAAGGCTTTTATTATATAGGATTATTTATTTTTAAAATATATTTTTATTGATTTTAGAGAGAAAGGGAAAGGGAGAGAGAAACATCAATGATGAGAATCACTGATCAGCTGCCTTCTGCATGCCCCCTACTGGGGATCGAGTCCACAACCCAGGCATGTGTCCTGACTGGAATCGAATAGGACCTCCTGGTTCATAGGTCAACACTCAACCCCTGAGCCATGCCAGCTGGGCTGGTGCTGCCTTTTTAGATAGGTATAATCCCTGAAAGAAATAATTAATAAGGTGGACTTCATTAAAATTAAAAATTTCTGCTCTGTGAAAGACAATGTCAAGAAAATGAAAAAATAAGCCACAGACTGGGAGCAAATATTTGCAAAAGGCTCATCTGATCAAGGACTATTATCCAAATTATCAAAGTCAACAATGAGAAAACAAACCTGATTAAAAAATGGGCCGAAGACCTCAATAGATATATCACCAAAGTAGATACAGATAGCAAATAGGCATATGTAAAGATCTATATCATATGCCATCACAGAAATACAAATTAAAATAAGACACCAGTATATACCTATCTGAGTTGTATTGAATTTCAGCCAGAACACTGACAACAGCAAATGCTGACAGGAATGTGGAACAACAGGAACTGTCCTTCAGTGCTGGTGGGAATGCAAAACAGCACAGTTTGACAGTTTCTTACAACTAAACACACTTTTTATCATGTGATCCAGCAATTTCACTCCTTGGTATTTACCCAAATGAGTTTTAAAAAAAACACAACTTAGTTCCACACAAAAACTTGCACACAGATATTTATAGCAGCTTTATTATTTTTTTATAGCAGCTTTATTCATAATTGTCACAACTTGGCAGATTCCTTCAGTAGGTAAAATAAACTGGTACATCTAGAAAATGAAGTATTATTCTGCAATTTAAAGAAATGAGCTATGAAGCCATGAAGAGACATGGAGGAAACTAAAATGCATATTTCTGAGTGAAAGAAGCCCATCTGAAAAAGGCTATATACGGTATGACTCCAGTATAGGACATTCTGAAAAAGGCAGGAAGATCAGCAGGCCCTGGACGGTGTGGCTCAGCTGGCTGGAGCGTCGCCTCATACACTGAAAGGTGGTGAGCTGGATTCCCGGTCAGAGCATATACCCAGGTTTCAGGTTCGATTCCCTGTCGTGGTTGGTGTGGTAGGCAGCCGACCTCTCCCTCTCTCTTTCTCTCTCTCCCTAAAAAATGTAATAACATTTTTTTTAAGTAAAAAAAAAATTTTTTTTTTTTTTTAAATCAGCGGTTGTCAAGGATGGGGGGCCGGGGGGAAAGATGAGTAAGTAAAAGACAGGCTTATTAAGGCAGTGGAAATACTCTGAATGACATTGTAATGGTGGATACGTCATTATACATTTGTCCCCAAACTCACAGAATGACACCCCCAACAGTTACCCTTATGTAAACTATGGGCTTTGGGTGCTAATGGCATGTCAGCGCCGGTTCATCCACTGTAACAAACACGCTCCTCAGGTGGGGCTGTTGGCAGAGGAGAGTATGCATGGGTAGGGGTGGGGGGCTTGTGGAAAATCTCTGTACCTCCACACAATTCTGCTGTGAACCTAAAGTTGCTCTAAAAATTAAAGTATATTAGAACAATATTTTAGAAAGTGGTTAAGATAATAGATTTTATGTTATGTGACTCCTCGGGTCTCAAAGAGACTAATCAAACTTCATCTGTTTGATTTGCTTAAAACAGACTGGAGCAAGCTTCTTACACCACCATTTAAGCCAATAAATATTGCCTGGAAAGTGGTTTTTTTTATAAAAGTATGTTTGCAAGTACGTCTAACATTTATAATTTTAATGCCGCATCATTAAAAAACACACACACACACACCTTTAAACCATTTTTTCAGGTAATGGCTTAAACATCTCAAACTGTCTCTGATTGAGGCTGTTTCCAGTTTTCCTCAGTATTTTGTTCTTAATATGAAAATAGTATGAATAATATGAAGGTGTGGGAATTTGGGGGACAGGTGCTTAAACAGTTCTGTATCTCGACTTGGGGGTGGTTATACAACTATATACATTTGCCCAAACTCCCAGAATTGGGCCTGACCTGTTTGACTCAGTGGATAGACCATTGGCCTGTGGACTGAAGGATCCTGGGTTCGAGTCCAGTCAAGGGCACGTACCTCAGATGCAGGCTCCATCTCCGCCCCTGGTTGGGCACAAACAGGAGGCAACCAATCAATGTGTCTCTCACATCAATGTTTCTCTGTCTCTCCCTCTCCCTTCCTCTCTCTTTAAAAGACAATGGAAAAATATCCTTGGGTGAGGATTAAAAAATAAAACACTCAAAACTCCCAGAATTGTATACTAAAAAGTTTTATTTTATGTCAATTAAACCTATTTTTAAAAATACATATTTTTTTTTTTTTTTTTTTTACAGGGAGAAAGGGAGAAGGATAGAGAGTTAGAAACATCAATCAGCTGCCTCCTGCACACTCCCCACTGGGGATGTGCCCGAAACCAAGGCACATGCCCCTGACCAGAATCGAACCTGGACCCTTCAGTCAGCAGGCCGATGCTCTATCTACTGAGCCAAACCAGTTATGGCAATTAAGCCTATTTTTTAATGAAAAAATGTTATTTGGTATTTTGCTTTGTATTTACCCAAATTAATTGAATTGCAATTTTGACTCAATTGTAAAATTCATCTCTTTAGGTGCCCCCAAAATAACCCACTTAGTCTTTGAGACAAACAAGACAGATTTCACTGGAGATTTGGTTTGGGAAGAGACTTACATTACAAATCCTTCTCAACTAAAGAGTTTGTGTGACCTCTGTGCACTTCTCCACTCCTCCATCCCTTAGGAACCTACCCGGACTCCAACTGCTTCTCCCTGGATTATGAAGACCGGTTTACCTACTAGGGTGTAGTTGCAAACATGTCTTTAAAAGTCACGCTGCAAGTAATACTTATTGGTTTATATAAATATTGAAATGTCTTGATAGTTAACACATCACAGTGTGCAGAATAACTGTCCCCACAGGCAGTATCCATCGGCCTCAGAGCATCAGGGGCATAGAGGCCAAGATACAGGTGAAACCTCTTGAAAAGAGGTCAAAACAAGGACGGAACAGAACTGCGACCTTGCAGCTCTCCTTTATCTTCAACTTCTCTACCAGACCCTTCTCTTAAGCTTTTTAATATGCTCAAAATCTGTTCCAACTCCAAGAAAAAATCCCCACCCCACTCCCCCCCAGGTATCACCCTGTGCCATTCTTGTCCTTCACGACCACATTATCAAGTAAAGGCTGCCCCTGTTCTTCCTCTTCTCACTCCAAAAGCACCTTCCCACCCTGGCCCCACAATCTCCGAAATGGGCTTTGGTTCTGGCCAATAATTTCTGTTGATGAAAGCAGCCAATGCTCTGTGATGCTCATTTAAATGGACCTTAAAATAGCACCTGGCCCTCAGGCTGCCGAGTCCCCCTGCATGGCTCTCCTCCTCTCTGGCTCTTCCTGTCTATCTCCTTTAGCGGCTCCTCTGTCCCATCTTTCAGTGTGCTTCTCTAGGGTTCTCCCTAGACTACTTCCTTCTCTTTCTCGCTCTCCCTCTACACCATCTCCTCCATCCTCCATAGTTCTGCTAAGACCAAAACCTGTTATCTGCAGCCCAGCGCTTTCCTCTGAGTTCCAGGCTCACCTGTCCAGTGGCCTTTGACTTCTACCTGGTAATCTCATTCTGGACCACTAGTCAGGCCATCAGGAAATGGAACCATCATCCGGTAACCACCGAAGGGTAACTCTTTTCACATGTGGGTGACATAGGGCATCATT
The DNA here is from genome assembly GCF_014108245.1 of Pipistrellus kuhlii. NCBI lineage: Eukaryota > Metazoa > Chordata > Mammalia > Chiroptera > Vespertilionidae > Pipistrellus > Pipistrellus kuhlii. The sequence continues at coordinate 7,223,835 of NW_023425520.1, read as the reverse complement.
TATTTAGCCCTATTCATTTCACTTCCTGGATATTTCTCAAATTCCTATTCCCCCCCATCTCCACAACTACAAACTTAATAGGTCATTCCTCTTTCACTCTTGTCCTTCTCAGGTGTATTTTCTGAGTTTAAAAGAGAGATGCCTGCCCTGCTGGCGTGGCTCAGAGGTTGAGCATAGACCTAGGAGCCAGGAGGTCACAGTTCGATTCCCAATCACGGTGCATGCCTGGGTTGCAGGTTCTATTCCCAGTATGAGGCCTACAAGAGGCAACTAATCAATGGTTCTCTCTCATTATTGATGTTTCTCTCTCTTGCTCCCTCTCCCCGCCACTCTGAAATCAATTAAACAAAAAAAAATTATGCCCGTTGGCCCTCTGTTTAAAATTCTTCAGTTCCTTTCCCCAACTCTTGGGGAAAGGCCAGCCCAGTGTTTGCTGCCTGCCTGCCTGTCCAGTTTCTGCCCACGTCTGTCTCGTCACTCTGATCTGCTTTCAGCTCCTCGCACGCTTTTCTTTTTCACCTTCTGAACAGATGCTGCTCCCAGTGCCTAGAATGTTCCCCACCCTTTCCCCTTGCAGCTTCCTGCCTCTCAGCTCTCAGGGCTGGGTCTAAGGCCACTTCCTGTGCTGCCTCCCATTAAACCCCCACGTGACAGGCTATCCAAATTTCCTTTCCTCTTAACACACATCGTAATAATTTGTGCAATTCTCTGTTTACTTTTTCCTGCTAGGCAGCAAGTTCCGTGTTTGTTCAGTCGCGGATATTTGTCTTTCCTTCTGGCGACACAGCACTTGAACTTTCTATGCTGGCAGAATCAACCACTTTGAGTCCTGGTGGAAGGGGCAGGAAGGCCGCAGACCAGCCACCCCTCACTCCCAGCCTCTCTTGTAGGTAGGACTTAAGCTGTCCCCCAGTCGGCACACTGTGGGAAGATTCTGATGCAAGAACTGGCAACACAGAAGGAAAAGGTTGGGACACACGGGCAGAAGTGGCGGCGGCGGCTGCAGGGTGGGTGAGCTCCTGGGACAGGCAGCTTTGGTGCTGGCTGCCAAGTGAGGTCCTTGGAGAGTTGAAAAATGTAGTGTCTGCTGTTCAGCAGTTTCCATCAGTTCTGCAGTGGCTCTGAGCCCTCTTAATGACTGTCACTTGTAACCACTTTCTAACAGACGTGCACCTACACCAGCCTACACCAGCCACCATCGAGGGTGCCGGAGTTCCTGGCATGCTGCAGTACGCAGTCAATGTTGGCTGGCTAGAAGGATGCAGGGAACAAAAGGGTCACGTGTGCTTTTGTGGGAAGAAGATCCCTTATTCTTACACAGAATAACTTTTAAAACTTGCCGAAACTGATTTGTCTCAGTGGATAGAGTGTTGGCCTGCGGACTGAAAGGTCCCAGGTTCGATTCCGGTCAAGGGCATGTACTGTGGTTGTGGGCACATTCCCAGTGGAGGGTGTGCAAGAGGCAGCTGATCGATGATTCTCTCTCATCGATGTTTCTAGCTCTCTATCCCTCTCCCTTCCTCTCTGTAAGAAATCAATAAAATATATATTTTTAAAAACTTGCACCCACCTGACATTTAAATGGCAAGAATCACAAATGTTAAACTAAAGTTTGGAAAACACTGCTTTAGTTCATATTGGAAATTCCTATAAAATTGTGTTTCACTGCATTAATGTGCGATTTATTTTCCCACCAGAAAAAAAGTCACATCCATCGAAGAGTAAAAGTTGACTCAGCCACCAGGGAGCGTGCATTCTGTTAAGGGCAGTTCCACTAAAATCCAGAGCAGGCGTCCTCAAACTTTTTAAAGTGGGGGCCAGATCACGGTCCCTCAGAGAGCTGGAGGGCCGGACTATATGAACTACTAATTCCTACTGTAACACCTCGGCTGCGCTCACTGCCCAAAAAACCTGGCGGGCCGGATCAGACTCCTCTGCGGGCCGCATGTGGCCCGCGGGCCGTAGTTTGAAGACGCCTGATCCAAAGGATTCAGAAGCTGTTCTCGGAGGAAGAATGCAGGGACCTCCCTCAATCATTTACTAAACTTAGATTTTCTCTCCATCAAACGGACAAAGCAACTACCTCAGATGAATTGCTGTGAGCACTAAAGAATGTGAGAGGGCAAAAGTCAACGTCTGGTCCATGCCAAGTGCTCTCAACATTTCCATATTCTCCCCCACCTCACTCCTCATCTAAAACAGGATTTATTAAATTACACGGCTAATACAGCAGTGTGTAGAAACCACCGATACGGAGTTTTTTCATGCTATTCTGATCTCGAATTACACCCCCCAAAATATGAATTCTTTGGCAGGAACATTATAGTGTTTATAAACTCAGATATAAAAATTAGCATCAGAAATGGCTGGAGTGTATGGATTTTCTTTTGCAGATTTATTGGTGATGCTGAAGTTAGCAATGGAGCGCTTAAAGCTTAAATCTGTCTTTACACAGGGGTATCAGTGCTGCCAAATGTAAAAGGACATGCATGCTGACAACACTGCCCGTGTTTCATCTGATTCCATTACTTTCCAGATCTACCGTCAGAACGGCTGACAAGTATTTTCAAGAATATTAATTATTGTAGCCGAAGCCGGTTTGGCTCAGTGGTAGAGCGTCGGTCTGCGGACTGAAAGGTCCCAGGTTCGATTCCTGTCAAGGGCATGTACATTGGTTGCGGGCACATCCCCGGTAGGGGGTGTGCAAGAGGCAACTGGTCGATGTTTCTCATCAACGTTTCTAGCTCTCTAGCTCTCTCCCTTCCTCTCTGTAAAAAATCAATAAAATATAAAAAATTAAAAAATAAAATAAAATAAAAGAATATTAATTATTGTAGAAGTTAGAAGCTGTGATTTTCAGGATATAAGTTGACACTTCAGAATTATTTCAGAAAAACGTAGAAACTCTAGATCAGGGGTGTCGAACTCAATCAGAGAAGGGGCCAAAATCTAAAATCCAGCCTAAATCGCGGGCCGAATGGTTTACTGAACAGTCATAAACTGACAATGTTAACCAGAAATGTGAATTTAAAATGAGTGGAACAATCTTTTCCTTAACAGTGCTGTTAACCAACTCACATGCTATCAAGCAAAACAGTAATATTGGTATCAAGCAAAACAGTAATATTGGAATGTACCTAAAATGCTCATTGTTTTGTTTTCTGGCTAGATGTCTGACACCGTTTTCCCCGGATCAATGAGTCAATGTTCGGTTTTATTTCTTGGGCTGTAGCAACCCGCAAAACAGCATGGAGGTTGTCATCGGTAATGCGTGATCTGTGCTTGTTTTTGTTCAGATTCATTATTGAAAACATCTGTTCACAAAGATAGGTGCTCCCGAACATGGTTAGAATACGGGCAGCATGAAGTCGGAGCTCTGGCATTGAGTCGGGGGGCAGTAGAGGGTAGAAGTCCTCAATTTCAACATCCTGAAACCTTGATTTCAGGCCACTGTCAGACTGAAGCTCGATTATCTCCATCTGAAGGTGATGGGGCACATTGTTGACATCAACTGTAAAAGGATTGGCAAAGATGTCAAAGCCTGAGTGCTGTGTTCTAAAGTCAAGAGAAGCGCCGCTCAAATTCACTTAGTAAATGGCTAACTTTGGTAGCCAGCCGACTGCAAGGAAAAGTACCAGAAATAGTGGTTGAGATACTCAAACAAACAGGAAAGTGGGCAAGATCGTCCTGTTCCAGTTGGGACTTCCATAGTTGAAGTTTACGCTGGAATGCTGTGATCATGTCAGACATCTTCGTGATGACTTGTTTGCGTCCCTGCAGCTTCAGATTCAGTTGGGCGAGATGCTCGCATATGTCACACATCATAGCAAAATCACATAGCCAGGCGGGATCCGACAGTTCAGGCAAGGGCTTTCCTTTACTTTCCATGAAAAGAGCAATTTGTTCTCTGAGCTCAAAAAATCTTTTGAGGACTGCGCTCTTGCTCAGCCATCTTACTTCTGTGTGGTATGGCACGTCTCCATGCTCTGCACCCACCTCCTGTAAAAACTGCTGGAACTGGCGATGATTCAGGCCACGTGCCCGTATAAAGTTAATAGTTTTAATGACTGTGGTCATTATGTCATTCATGTCCAGAACTTTTCCACACATAGCCTCTTGGTGGATAATGCAATGATAAGTAATCAAGGGTGTGTGGCAGTGACTTTTTTGCATTCTTTCCTTCATTAGTCCAACCAAGCCTTTCTTTTCTCCGCACATTGAAGGTGCGCCATCGGTAGTTAGCCCCACCAACTTTTCCCAGGGTAATTTAAAATTATTTATAGATTTCTCCACAGCCTCAAATATATCTCTACCAGTCGTCGTCCCATGCATGGCAGCTACATCCAAAAGTTCCTCAGTGACAGAGAGGTCGGTCTTCGTAGCACGTATAAAGATGGACAGCTACGCTGTATCAGTGTTGTCTGTGCTTTCATCGATAGCAAGTGAAAAAGCGAGATAACTGCATGCCTGTTCGGCCAGCTGTGATGATAGATTTCCTGAGAGTTCTTGAACTCTATCTGCAATGGTGTTTCTTGACAAACTGACATTTTGAAAACTCTGTATCTGGTCTGGGCATACTTGCTCACACACTTTTAGCATGCATTGCTTCAAAAAGGCACCCTCTGAAAAACACCTTGAAGTACGGGCAATTTCTTCAGCCACTATAAAGCTTGCTTTCACTGCAGCATCATTTTTCGCTGTAGCCTTTGTAAACATCTGCTGCTGTGATTGTAGTTTGCCTTTTAGTTCTTTAACAATTTTATGCTTTTCTTCCAAAGTATATTTGCCATACTTAACATTATGTTTGGTGTCAAAATGACGACGTATATTGTACTCTTTCATCACCGACACTGTCTCATAACACAATATACACACTGGTTTGCCCTCTCTAAGCACAAACATGTATTCATTTTCCCATTTGTCATTAAATTGTCTGCCTTCACCGTCAACTTTTCTTTTCCTGGACATTTTGGGATCAATATTGGCAGTAAAAGATGTAGTTTATTGGAAATCTGCGTTAGAAGGAAAAAGTTGAAAACTGCACAGGGATAGCTTGATTTGGCAGATGGAGTGGAGGAGAAAAAAGTCAGTCAATAAATGCCTGGCTGGGTACAGATAGCAGATTCTGTTGCGATTTTTATGCCTGCACTTTATGCCAGGAACTGGCAGCTTCTGCTGTGTATTTTTTATGCCCGCACACTCACTCTCTCCTCTGCTCTGCCACCCGCACAACCACATCGGATGCCGGACTATAGGTCACGCCTCCTGAATCTCGCGTGACTTGTTATCTATGCGCATGCGTAATAGATAGCAAGTACGGCAGCCGGCGAGGCGGCCAGCGAGATCACAAGCCTCCTATGTCACCGCGTGTCATTGTGATGGAACGCAGCGGAGTGCAGTGATGACAGCGCGGTGCGGGCCACATTGCAAGGCCTGGCGGGCCAGATGTGGCCCGCGGGCCTTGTGTTTGACATGTGTGCTCTAGATGCTTCGATTCCTACCATAAATCTTTGGGTTTTAATGACTCCAAAAAGGCCCTCTCCCCCTTTCCAAGATGAATGTCCCCTCTGAGTCCATAATACACTCTACTCCTGCCAGAATCTCATTCCATTACTTATCTGTTCCTGCACACCTTCAACATTTCCTTTGCACGCTCTCCTCAGTCTACAAACACTCCTTCCTCTCATCCCAGCCTCAGCAGATGACCCTACCATCTCTCTTCAATATCCTCCCCCTCCCTTGGTCTCTGTACTAAGAAAAGCCAACCCTTGCTCACTTGTTACTCATTCATTAACCTAATGACACTCTTCTCTAGGTCCCCAGTTTGCTCCTACAGAAGATGCTCTTGTAAAAATGGGCAGTGATTGTCAAGTTAAAAACTTCCCTTAACTACTAACTTTGACCGGACTGACTGCCTCCTCCTCTTTGGGGAGTTCTCCTAAAATACTGTTTTTGGCTTCTCTACTCTGTCTTCAAATGGTGAACACTTAACTGCTATGTGAACTCCTTTCTTCTTTCCTCATGTTTAAATCTTTAAATACTGTATAATATATATGCATGTCTCAGTATTTCATTTCCACTCCAGACCTTTCTCCCAAGTTCTAGCTCTAATCAAGAAGGGGTTCTGTTCAGACCAGCTCAATGTATTCAAAATAGAAACTTTCTCTCTTCTTATCACTCTATTCCTTCTCCTGTCCTCACTTTCTCAGCTTCTCCTCTAACCCCCACCACCATAAAAAGGGCACACATGCCTGCTTCCTCTCTAAACATTTTCCCACCACTGCCCTTAGCTTTGTGTCTCATACCTACAGACCCGCCCTGCCCCTCTCCCCAACCCCCGCAGGTCACAGTCCCTTCTTTATCTACAGAATGGAAGGATCTTGCCTCTGGCACTTTACTTCGCTCTTTCATAACTGTCTAAAACTTAAGTCTTCAACCATTTCTCTGCTTAAGAAAGCCTCTCGGGCCCTAACTGGTTTGGCCCAGTGGATAGAGTTGGCCTGCCGACTGGAGGGGGGGAGAGGGGGGTCCCAGGTTCGATTCTGATCAAGGGCCATGTACCTTGGTTGCGGGCATATCCTCAATTGGGGGGGGGGGGGACGACAGAAGGCGGCTAATAGGTGTTTCTCTCTCATCGTTATTTCTAACTCCCTGTCCCTTCCTCTCTGTAAAAAAAAATTAATAAAATATATGCATTAAAAATAAAATCCCCTCAGAGGCATTCCACTGACTACACACAATTAAGTTCAACCCCAGAGGCCACATACATTTCAATTTGGTTCAACATTAAATTACACGTTGTTTCCTCTCCACACTGTTTTCCAGCCACGCTGAACTTCATGCTATTTCTGGAATGTATTTTCACGTGCCAGGTCCTGCAATTCCCTTCACAGGCACGCTATGCTCTTAATTCCCTTCTGCACCTGTTGGGCACTTACTTGTCTTTCAATATGTCACTTCCTGTACGAATAAGGTCCCTTGGCAGAGTAAGAGCTCTGAATGCCACTGTCACATCGCACTTCATGCCCTTCCTGCCACCAATGACACTGTGCGGTGCCCCTCCACCCAAAGGGCAGGAGGGCCATTCCGCCCACAGTGCCTGCCTGGACACTGGCAGGCACTCCAAGACGTGAGGAACTCAATGTATAAATGTTCTCATCTCCTCTAAACTCCCAGGCGCACACATGACAGAAAATGATATACAAACAGAGTTTTGTGAGAGCTTTAATGGCACAAATGATTATAGCTACAAGTTATACATGTATTGTAAACTGTATATAATGATACAAAGTGCTAACTAAATAGATGAAGAATGCAGAATCACTTTGGCTCAGTTAATTCCAATAATTTCAACAACTGGTTCACTTAAAAATTCATCTGCCTAAGTCTTCAATTTTTAGAACAGTAAATATTTGTACTGCAATAAAAGTAACTTGTTGCACTTTTCAATGTGCAAGTTTGTACAGTTTTACTCTTGACTCTTAAAATATGTGCAAATATTTTAAGCCAGTTTTCATCACACAGTAGAAAAACCAGGCCTGCCTTTTTATCTCCAAATTGTAAACAGGTGTAAAGCTTTTCAAACATTACTCTTAAAATGCCAACAGTTAATTATTGGATTCTCCGTTCCAATCACATAATCTGTTTCTGTTTAACACAAATCTAGGGAGGAGCATAAATATCTGTCCCAAAAGCTAGTGCTACCAATAAACACTGCATGATTTCATCTTACAGAAGTTCTACTGTGACCATGTAATAAACAGGACAAAATTTCACTGGTATTTTTAAGAAAAAGGGCAAAACTAAATTTATTTTCAATGTTGAAAAAATACCATTAATCTACCCAAGTTCTATCATAGTGGTAGAATTACTACTGAATTTCAAGAGAGAGCAATGCAGTGCCTGTAAAAAGTTGGTCTTATTTTAAGAAGAATTTTACTTTTACTTCTTATAATACCAAACAGCATGTTATAGCAGTTTAATTATTTAGTTCTCTTAACTTTACCAGCTTTTCCAATTTTATTCAGGCTTTTCAAAATCAGTGGATCATCAGAGTTTTGTTCTTCCCAAAGAAATTTAAATATGAACACTTGAAATAAATAGGTTACAGAAGACAAATCAAGTGTTACCAGGTTTAAGAATAAGTAGAAACAAGGTATAATAAAAAGATGCCCAAAATTACTTGGCATCCATTGCTAGAAAGAAACATAAAGTAAAAATAATTCAGAAAACTATTTTGTATATATCATCCTTTTCTTAAAGACAGCTAGCTATACTCCTCATAAAAAAGATAGCCAGAAATTATTTTTTTCTTACTCGGTATGTTATTTTCCACTATAACACGTAAATTTTTAAAAACTTGATGTGAGAGAGTTAGTTTCTGCAAACTGGCAAACCTGGTTTTCAAAGTGTTTTTATTCAAGTCAACTTGATGTACTTTATTTAATGAGTAAATTGCTAGTTTTAAAATTAACAATGGTCTCTAAATATTCAATAGTAATGTCTATATCATAAACAGTAATTATTTATATATAAAACATATAATAGTATCCTTCAGAGTCATGCTGTGTTTTGAAACCCAATAAATCTACTTGAAATAATTGGTAATCCTGATACTTTCTAACAATTTGGTCCTAAAGCTTCACATTTTAGAAACAAACACACACAAAAAGTGTCATTGAAGGAAGTTGTTGAGAGTTCTGGAACGTGAGGAGTTTTATGTATCTGAAAAGATGGCTACAAGAGAGAATGACCAGTGCCTGCAGGATCGCAGGAATCACCTTGGGAAGATTATACAGTAAACATTAAAAAGGAGAGGTCAGGAAAAACAAATGGCATCTTTTCAGAACTGTGTCAAATGTTCCCACAAACCCAGTCGGTTTTCAAAGCTGCATAAGTGCTTGGAATAACTCGGAAACAATTACCTGTGGAGTTTAAAGGCTTCCAAGTGTTGGTGATGGTTCCTGAAATAATATGCCTGTATTTATACCGCAAACTGGACCTCATTCCAAAGCCTCTTCTTAGGAAAAAAAAAAACCTACTTTTTTTTTTTAAAGAAAGTCACGAAAAATTCACATGCAGCTAATAAACATAAAAATACCCAAAACACACACACAAATCCCAAAAGCAATTTCATATTTCTAGGCCTGAGACATTCCTTATCAGAAATAAAGATTCTACACCATAGAAAAGACAGCATTACAACCTACTACAATAGTATTAAAATCTGCTGATGTATTTTAGTTCTTATTCTATTTCACACCCATCCTTTATATAGACTGCCTCCTATAAATTAAAAGGTGCCATCAGGAGGCTTAGACAAAGCTGGTTTAAAATAAATTTTTATTGCCCAGGATTTTTTTTTTCTTGTGTCTTGTATGTTTTTGTTTTTTTTTCTTGTTTTATTTTTTAATAACTATAAACTCAAGCTTAGGGAAGCTTGCCTTTGTCTTGAAAAACAAAACAACAAAGCTTTTACTTCATTTGCTAATCTTATCTTGTTTTATGAGCGAGATGGTAGTCATCTCGAGAGAGTAAAATTTATACCATGAGTGATTCTGGTCTAAGCCTGGTGGCACTAAAAGGAGACAATAGCATTATTGACAAAATTATTATCTGCTGGTGGCATTTGCGGAAAAGAAGCCCTTGCAAATTTCTAAACAACAGTAAACTCTGTTAGGAAATTCTAAGTCTTACAGGCCCAAAGAGAATGAGGTTAGTAAAATGCCTCAACAGAGTTTGAATAAAATACTGGATTTGAGAGTTACTGGAGCTTGGATATGTAAAAATAGGACTGTAGGTTGGGTCATGCTTACAATGGTCTCAAGTTCAAATAAACTACTGTGACAATACACCACTTCACAGGGCGCACGTGTTCCGGGCTTCTGGCCGTCAGTAGGTGCTGGCAGAAGATGTGCTCAGTCGCTTTCCAATGTAGATGCTGAAAGGAAACAAGCACACATGTTCACGGCTGTGCAGCTCTGCACCAGCGCCTCCGTGGCTCAACTCAAGTAACCACCAACCTTTCAGTCCTTACAAAAGGCTCAAAACGTCTAAGTGCCCAGTTTCCTAGCACCCTCCCTGAAATGCTCACTGACTTACTAAAACTAGTCACCAGCCAGCCAAACTGGTTTAGAATGATTACATTTTAACTCATTAGGCAGGCCTGGTCAGCCCAGGGGCAGTGACCAGACAAGGGAGAGCTGCAGGGAACAGGCCCATCACAGAGCAAAGCAGAGCCAAACCCCTTTCGATTACTCCTTCTTGGAATCAAAAAATCCCACTTTTTTTGTAGATTAACATTTCAGATAAACAATATAGTAATATATTAATTATAAAGCTGCCAGTGCTTTAAGAGGGTTCTTACTAACAGCTTAACTCTTAAGGATTAAGAGACTAATATTATTTTTCTATGCAGAGCAAGTATTTTTACTCTTAAATAACATAAGCAGAAGGGAAGTTAAAGAAAATATGGAATAACCCCTCCCTCCCCCGGACACAGTGTAATAAAACCAGCCAACTACTTAAAATCCTTTTTTCTATATTCACCTATAACAATAGTTACACTTAGGCCAGCAGGAGAGTCTGGGTTCATGAAAGGAAGAGATAGATACTACAAGGTACAAAAACTAGCCTTTTAAAGGCAAATGAGCTGGGACCGGTTTGGCTTAGTGGATAGAGCGTCGGCCTGCGGAATGAAAGGTCCCGGGTTCGATTCCGGGCAAGGGCATGTACCTTGGTTGCGGGCACATCCCCAGTAAGGGGTGTGCAAGAGGCAGCTGATTGATGATTCTCTCTCATCGATGTTTCTAACTATCTCTCTCTTCCTCTCTGTGAAAAATCAATAAAATATATTTTAAAAATAAATAAATAAATAAAGGCAAATGAACTACTGTGCAGTCAATACTGTGGGAGAATTTCAACTCAACCCCTGCCCTACACCAATCCCATACAATAGGGGTGTCGAACTCAATCAGAGAAGGGGCCAAAATCTAAAATCCAGCCTAAATCGCGGGCCGAATGGTTTACTGAACAGTCATAAACTGTCATTGTGATGGAAACGCAGCAGAGTGCAGTGATGACAGCGCGGTGCGGGCCACATTGCAAGGCCTGGCGGGACGGATTTGGCCCGCAGGCCTTGTGTTTGACACATGTGCCATACAACATTCATACATTCCCTTCTCCCACAAACACCTTCCTGCTCTGATGTGATCATTGACCTCACAAGTAGACCAAAAAACAGAAAAACAAAAGGGTATGTGGAAAAGCCATGCACGTTTCCATGGTCACGTCTACGAACATCTCTCCAGTATGCTGAGCTCCTTGAAGGGGAGCTAAGGGATGATGTGCCTTTTGATCATTATAAAGAGAAAGTGACCCACTGGACATGCTTCAAGAGAATAACAGGTATGTCTTGGAATATAATTAACAGCGAGTATTTAACTCCTAAAACCTTTCAAAAATCTATTTCTTCAATTATTCAAATCAAGAAAAAAAAAAGAATTTAAAAGACATGCCTGGGAAATTAATGAATTACAGGTAAATGTGGGTTTAATTTTAGAAGAATAAAAATGCTACAAAGAGAAAAAACAACAATGGTATCCTCAAACAACTTACCAGTTTCACTCAAGGACTATGCAATAAAATGGTGTAGCGTCCCAGCTGGGATGAAAAAAGTTCCCATCAGCCCCAAAATTTACACACTGAAGATTAGTTTAAGATTTAAATCATCTTGAACAATTTATAAGCAACAACAACAAAACCCAAAAAAGAAAAAAATCAGTCATAGATAAGACCACTTAAAATGATCACTTTGGCCCTAGCCAGTTTGGCTCAGTGGATATAGCGTCAGACCACAGACTGAAAAGCCCCAGGTTCAATTCCAGGCAAGGGCATATGCCAGGGTTGTGGGCTCGATCCCCGAGTGCAGGAGGCAGCTGATCAATGATTCACTCTTATAATTGATGTTTCTATCTCTCCTTCTCTCTTCCTCCCTAAAATTAATACAAATATATATATTTAAAATGATCACTTTGGAAACTAATATGAACACCTATTTTTCAAATAAGAAAAAAACTCTATTAAAAATGCCTATTAAGTATACCAACCTTAGTAATTATTTTAAACTCATACCCTATTTGCACTAAAACTTTAAAAGCAAAACAATACAAACCACTTTCACATGTATTTCTTTCATCTGGAAATAAAATATGAGGATAAAATGAGCAGGGAAAAACAAAACAAAACTCCAAACTGTATGAATTGACCAGTACTTACCCTAGCCCCAAAGCCAAAACATGGGAAAGGAAGAGAGATGGAATGAACACCTTAAGAAATTCCGCAGAGAAAAGGCCCCCCTTCCTCATGGCTCCGCTTTTCCTCATGCTTAAAGAAACAGAACGCTTAGGGTGCCTGAAGTGGAACTCCCTGGGGAAGAAACGCAGAAGTAGGGATCAGAAATGCATTTGCTGAAAGTACCTTGGGGACTAGCAGGTCCACTGCATTTACGGGCACTGTATCCACTGAAAACATGTGAGAACTTACTTCGGGGGGATGTTTTCAGGCCTACTGGACCAGTCGGACACCCAGTCTACACTTTTCTTCAAAGCATCCACTTCTCTCTCTCCTTCTACAACTTCTTCTTCTGACTGTAAAGGAGAATTCAAACTTTAAAAAAGACAAAAAAGAGAGACCTGTTCTTCCAACAATGAAAGACAAATCTAGACAGAAAATCATAAGGCTGTACATCAGTCTTTTTATGTCAGAAACATGCCATTTTTCTAAAATGGCTGACAAAATAATAGAAGACCAGAGTATTTAATGTCTTTAAAAATTTTTTTTAAAAAACAGTGTTTCACTGTTTTTATATGTAAGCATAAAACATGAACCTGAAACATCAATTAAGCCTCAATAAAAAAAAAAGTGAAACTGAAAAAAGCATATTTGAGGATATGCTATCTAAAGTGTGGAAAATGTTAATAATTATTGAATCTGGGTGATGCTTAAATGAAGGTGCAATGTAATACCCACTTTACTTTTGTATGTGTTTAAAACTTTTCATAATTAAAAATAAAAGGGAACATATAAAAAAGTACATGTTAACAAATATTAAGTGATAAGAAAGTAAATACTTGGAGACTTGATGAAGAAACAAATAGTAGTATATATTAAGCATAGAGAGAGAGATGTGATTCTAAGCACTTTCCATGCATTAACTTTTACCTTGCAACAATCTATAAAAATAGAAACTATTAATATTCCATGTTTACAGGTGAGGAAACTGAGGTATAAATTCAGTAACTGCCTAAGGTTCCTAAGCAGTCAGCAGCAGGGCCAGAGTCCAGACACAGGCAAAATGTTTCTAGAGCCTCCACTCCTCAGCATTAGATTTCGCTCCCTGGAAGATTTTATCTAGACAAATCACTATCCAAACATTTCTCCAGGTTTATTCAATACTACTTAAGCCAAATGTTTTCTGGAATACGCTATTTTTATACTGAGTCAGAGTTTGCCATCTTTTATATAAAAAATGAAAAAGGAAACTGTTTTCTCTTTAATAATAATTTAAATTTTTCTGGCCAAAAGCAATCAAAATTTTCCAAAAGCTTCTTTCAACAGAACCCACAGGAATGAGACATTCCTAAAAATGACACAGCATTATTTGTTCATTTTTAGGGAATGTGATGCTATGACCTCAAACAAAAGGATCTCAAAGTTAAGAATTGTTTTTGATTTGCTTTTTTTTTTTTTAAAGCTTTGACTAAAGCTTTCATTCTTATCGGTCAGCAGTTATGCAATGCAGAATTTGACATATCTCTGTGATTCTTTTTGACAGGTTCTCTGTGGAATAGCTGTCTGGGGGAGGTAGCTTCAGATACTCTCTAGATACAGATAGTCCCTTTCATTATCAAACCAGAAATCCCCTTTGCTCCTCTGTAGTATCATTCTTATTTTGTTTTGCCAGACTTGGCAAATTCCACGGGATGACACAATGTAGCCTGTAGGACTAAGCTTTTCCACTGGGTATTGAAATTACTCAGAATCATGAGTTGGCTCTTAAGAGTAAATCTAAAAAATCCCAAATAAAAAAAACATAAATTGTTACAATTTATAGATCAGCTCATGTACACACAATGTCTGACTATATTCAACACACTGCATGTCTTTCCAACTTTGACCTCACATCTCTCTCTCCAAAACTGCTCAAAGGTTTTAGGCTTAAATTTGGGAACGAGGTAGTATTTCATCCTTTCCAGGAGAATGAAAACGTAATAAAGCGTTTTGTTCCACTTTTTATTTTTAATATATTTTACTATAGAAGGAAGAGGGATAGAGAGCTAGAACCATCGATGTGAGAGAAACATCCACCAGCTGCCTCCTGCACACCCCCAACCAGGGATGTGCTCGCAACCAATGTACAAGCCCTTGACTGGAATTGAACCTGAGACCCTTCAGTCCGCAGATCGACGTTTTTATCCACTGAGCCAAACCGGTTTTGGCTTGTTCTATTTTTTTTTTAAAAAAAGGTATACTTTTTTCTCAGATGAGTTTAAAATCGGGACCATAAATAAGCTCTCTAGCTCTCCTCAATACCCGTCCTGTGCTTCCTTCTATTCTTCTTAAATTTTCCAGTTTTAGGTTTTAACTTGTCTTCCAACTCTGAGAATTCCAGAATATGGTAAAAATGCATTTATTCTAATTAAATAAAAGTCATGCTTTCGACTGAATCAATAACCCTCTCTCTACACCTACTCAGGTAGCAGATTAGGATCAGTTTGGCCTGTTCTCAGGTGGAAGGCCCTTTCCTTTTATTCACTTACACTGTCCTTCTCTGGCTCTCCTCAAGTTTTTAGGTCTCTAAGCATGGATAGTAAACTGCATACGGTGGGGTCCATGTTCAAGTAAACCAGTTTACAAAAGGGAAAAGGGAGGACAATTTCAGTTTCTATCATATTCCAAAGATACCCAATACTAAGTAGGCCTCTTTAGTTCCAGAAACACACTGTAAAAATGCCTTCAAGAGACAATCTATTGTCCTTTTTCTGCTACAAAACTGAGACTCTTAAGGACTACCATCCTAAAAATATAGTTTGAATAACCTTTTGCCTAAAAACGCATTACACCTTGGGCTTCCTTTACTGTAGGTCACCGGACAGACATGTTTTAGTTCTTTCTCAAGACCTTGTGCGCTCTCCTGAAATCAATCCCATTCATTGACTTATTGTAGAAGGAACAGAGGTCACAGGCTCAGACAGCCCTGGTTTCAATCTGGCTCTATCACCTACTTGCTTTGTAATCTTAGATAAGCAGCTTCATTAAGACAAAGCCTCACCTTTCCCATTCGTTCGTGGATATAATAGCACCTCTTTCACTGAACTGAAAACATTAAATGTGGGAACATTTAAAAAAAAAAAATTTAGCACCAATAATATATCTAATATACCTTTCCTTCCCCCTCCTAGAAAAGGCTAAAAATGTCATATTCCTCATATAGACACATAAAAATATTTACTAAACTTGCTTCTCATTCATGAAAAAAAAATCCACCCCCCTCCCCCAAGCCCTAACGTGATTAATTTTAAATTATCATTTCTGTAATACAAAAACAAACAAACAAACAAAACTTTAGCCTGGCTGGTATGGCTCAGTGATTGAGCATTGACCTATGAATCACGGTTAAAATCCTGGTCAGGGCACATGCACCTGTTGATCCCCAGGGAGGCAGGCATGCAAGAGACAATCAATGATTCTCTCTCATCATTGATGTTTCTCTCTCCCTCCCTCTCCCTTCTTCTCTGAAATAAAATTTAAAAGAAACAGTTTAAATGGCCTTTTGAAAGTTAAAATAAATGGTACCAATGATATTTCCCTCACTAAAAGTCTCCCTCTAAAAGATATAATATAGAAGTCAGACAGTTTTTCCAAGCACGGAACCCTGTTTAAACGGACTGATCTGATTAGTAATATTGCTTTCCAAGGGCTTGATGAGAACCAAAGATTTTTAGGTACTTGTTTTTAAATAGGGATCACACTAGCAATGCTATAACCTGACACAGAGGCCAAAAATCTTACTTTTTCAACTCTACACGTCCACTTAAATTCAATTGTTAGTTAAGCCTAATTGTTCACCAGCTACTCCATGAACTAGGCAAGAGAGCACTTATCAGTGTTCTATTAGGTTGTTAGGTGGATTATTAGAGGAAAAAAGGTGTATGTGGAAGGTGAGGGAGATCTAAGGTCAAATAAATAATTGGGAAATACAGATTTCTTTATTGCAGGAACTATCAGAGCCTTTAATGTTACCACCTGCTATGACTAATGGTGTGGGAGGGTGAGGAAGCCCAGGTCTGCATTATTTTCCCCTTATTTGACTTCAGAACTACCATGAGCAAATGTTCCTCAAATCGCATTTGAAAAAGGCTAGTTTTCAATATATCTATAATATACCAAAGACATCATGAATTGAGGACATTTTTCTCGAGTCAGACTACAGCAAAGAATTAACTTCATTTCTCTATCTTGGGATTTCTTAGCACATGTCTGCATGGAAACTTCATAGACTTTCCTCTTCATTGTTATAGTTCAGTGACTATGGCCAACGGACATAAAAAAGCCAGCAATTTAACAAGTCCAATCAGACATCTTCCTATTTGAGAGCCTTGCTTCTACATAAGCTTCTCTGCAGAATAGAGTTCATCATAAAATAAATTCGTAACCAATTCCAGAGTTTTCCTAGGTTTCAGAGAACAACACAAATAGAGCACAGTCAAGGTAGAAGAAATTGTGCAGCCTTCTTTAATAAAGAATGCTAAGTGGATCCCAGACAACATGCACATATTTCCAGTGCAACGGTTTAAGACACTGTACAGTGAGAACTCCACAAAGCAAAGTTTTTATTAGAATTTATTTAAACATTCATTTAACATATATTCTTCAGACAACTTAACACAAGAGAAAAGGACAATGATTCCTGTCCTCAAAAATTTACATTCTGACACTTTTAGGTGACCTGAATTATCAATAAAGTTTAAGGGTTGGCTATGAACATTTTAAATCACTAACAATTATTTACTTACTAGAGGCCTGATGCACAAAATTTGTGCAAGAGTAGGCCTTCCTTCCCCTGGCTGCCGGCACTGGCTTCCCTCTGCACCCAGAACAAGGGCTTCCCTCTGGCACCCGGGACCTGGGCTTCCTTCTGGCTGCCAGCATGCACCCAGGACCCAGGCTTCCTTCCGGCTGCCAGCATGCACCCAGGACCTGGGCTTCCCTTCCAGCCTCGGGCAGGCACCAGGACCTGGGCTTCCCTTGCACCCCAGCTTTGTCAGAAGGTCGTGTGGAAGGACGTCTGGTCTAATCAGCATATTACACTTTTATTATTATAGACTAGTAGCCTGCGCACGAATTTGTATGCCAGTACCGCTCTGCGGGGCCTGGACACCTGCGCCTGTTGCCTAAAGGCTCTCTGCAGCCCAGAGGCCCATCCGCACCCCGGCCTGGCCAGAGGCCCATCCATGGCCTGGCAACGAAGCAAGTATTCCGCCAGGCTGCTTACACTGCCTGTTCTCAGAAGTCCGCCCCTGGAACTGGGGGACTCTGGCAGGGCTAGGAGAACTAGGCGCTGCCATCTTGTGGCTATGGATGCCGTCATCTTTGTGATGGAGTGATGGTTAATTTGCATATTACTCTTTTATAAGATCATAAATTTTATAATATAAAACTTTATAAGCTTCCAATACTATATCCATCTATATTTCCAACAATGTCAGCTCCTACTGAACTGCATTTATCTTCTTTAACTTATGGAACCAATGTAATTCAGATCAATATTTTCCTAGCTGTTGAAATTCACCTCAAAAGTCATTGCTTTCATTTCAGACACAGTATTTTGTGACCTTAAATAAGATATGTCTTCATTTTCTATTTACAAACTAGAGGCCTGGTGCATGAAATTCATGCATGGGGGTGAGGAGTGTGTCCCTCAGCTCTGTCTGCTTCCTCTCAAATCTGGAATCCCTCTCACAATCCAGGACTGCTGGCTCCCAACCACTCACCTGCCTGATTGTCCCTAACTGCTTCTATCTGCCAGCCTGATCACCCCCTAACCACTCCCCTGCCAGCCTGATTGATGCCTAACTGCTCTCATGCTGTCCTGATTGCCCCAAAATAACTGCCCTCTCCTGCCAGCCTGATAGCCCCTAACTGGCCTCCCTTGCCAGCCTGGTCCTCCCCAACTGCCCTCCCCTGCTGGCCATCTTGTTTCCACATGGGGGCAACCATCTTTGACCACATGGGGGTGGCCATCTTGTGTGTTGGAGTGATGGTCAATTTGCATATTACCTCTTTATTATATAGGATTCCAGAAAGTAGCCTGGAATACTGAAATGATATATCATAGACAAGAATTTTCCAATTCTTTTAGGGTGATGTCCCCAAATTTTCAGGAGTACAACAAGTACAATTCATCCTCAGTGAATTCTAAAATCAGAAACTGATTAACTTAAAACAGATCCAAACTATTTTTTTTAAAGTCATATATATATATCCCCCCTTCCCCCCCCCCGCCTCTCCCCGAGAAGATGGGAAGGAGAGAGGGGAGAGATAGAAACATCAATGATGAGAGAGAATCACTGACTGGCTGCCTCTTGCCTACTGGGGATCAAGCCCACAACTCGGGCATGTGCCTGGATAGGAGTCAAACCCGGAACCCTTCAGTCTGGAGGCTGACGCTCTAGCCACTGCACCAAACCAGCTCGGGCAAGTCTTCTTATTCTTTAATATATTTTCACTCAACATACTTAGAAGAGGCTTTTATTTTCCCTAATTATTTATTGTGAATCATAAAAATAAATTATCACAAACACATATACACACCTGAGAGCTATGGTCCCTGCTGGTGTGCATTTCCACATCAAACATAATTTGCCCATCTTCTTGTGGGGAAGGGCTAGAAGAAAAAGAATTGAGCTATTAGTTTTTATTCCATTTCCTCAAATAATTAGCCTCTACTGGAAATTAGAAAATTGAAAATTACAGTAGTATGGCTTTGGAAAGCGGCAAATCAGAAATATACAATAACCCCATAAAAGAAAAAATGAAATTGAGCACTTTTACTTCCAAAATGTTCTGGAATTTTTCAGTGGTGATACATTTCTTTACAACGATAACTTTGCAAAGGAAATTTACAGACTGTACAGACCAAGACTGTCACATTTTATTTTTACTTTTTCCCCAATAAAGGTCAAAATGATCTTTAAATTCAGAGACCTCCTTTGAATTCTTTGTCTCAACGTTCCTTCATCATTAAATAATTCGGCAGCAGCAGTTCTTAAAGTGTGAAAACTGCTTTTATAATACTATTAATTTGCCGTTTTCATTCTCATTCTCTCATGAATGTACAGTGAAAATTTCCAAAGTCCTCATGTGTTATATTCTAACAGATAGAATGCAAAAGCAGATGAGAATCCAATTGTTTTTTATTAAGCCATATATTAAAGAGATTTGCAAAAATGTAAAACAGTGCCACTGGTCCTAATTTTTTTGCTTACGAAAAATAGTTATTTTCCATTTAAAAAGTTAATTATGTTCAAATGTAATGATTTAGTATTCTGAATTAATGAATACATATTTTTTTATTTTTTCAGTTTTAATTTCTAATATAGTAAATACCAAAATATATTGCCCACATAAACAAAAGCTTTGGGGTCCCTAATAATATTTAGGAATGTAAAGAAGCAGAGACCAATGATGTGACTCAGTGGTTGAGTGTCGACCTATGAACCAGGAGGTCATGATTCAATTTCCAGTCAGGGCACATATCCAGGCTGATGGCTCTATCCTCAAGAGGGGTCATGCAAGAGGCAGCTGATCAACAATTCCCTCTCATCATTTCTCTCTCCCTCTCCTCATCTCCCTTCCTCTCTGAAATCAATAAAAATATATTTTTAAAAAGAGAACTACTGCCGAAACCGGTTTGGCTCAGTGGATAGAGCGTCTGCGGACTGAAAGGTCTCAGGTTCTATTCCGGTCAGGGGCATGTACATTGGTTGCGGGCACATCCCCGGTAGGGGTGTGCAAGAGGCAGCTGGTTGGTGTTTCTCTCTCATTGACGTTTCTAGTTCTCTATCTCTCTACCTTCCTCTCTGTAAAAAATCAATAAAAATATATTAAAAAAAGAGAACTACTATTCTACTTATTTAAGAAATATTTGCTTAGAGATATTTCAGTGAATTAGGGTAAGCATATTCATTAGATAAGCATATATATTCATATATATATATATATATTCATATATATTATATATATATGTATATATATAACCTTTAATGAAAAATACAAAATATAGTCCCAGAACTACAAAAATTTACAGATAAATTTTTAGACAAAATAACTTTTTTGGGTGTGTGTGATGATGAACTATATACCTCATACAATGAATTAATATAAGGTACTAAGTTCTATTCTTAGCTTTATCCATGATCCCTTTTGCAATTCCATAGCAAGTCTCTAGGTCTTTCACTACAATACCTCGCCCCCAAATCTAAATTCAAATAGGGATGAAAAATCCTCTGGGCTGAGAGAGCCTCGGCTAAGGGAACCAAGCATAGGTAAACACCTGAACTTGCTGCCTCACACAACCACATCACAACTACAACTAAAAGACAAAACAGATACCATCCAGAACCACGGGAAGGCTGGCTGAGTGGATGTTATACAACTAAAAGGAAAGAGAAAAGCGCAATGAGACCGGGAGGAGGTGCAGAGGTGCAGAGGTATGGAGGCTTGGAGGGTGCAGAGGTATGGAGGCTTGGAGGCGCGTGCGGAACCCGGCTGGCAACTGGGTACACTGCTGTTTTTTTCAATTGGGAGGGAGATACAAGCTCCTGACTGTTCTGAACTCCAGTTCTGGGCGAGACTCTGGGGACCCAGACTCATCAGGGAGAAACTGGACTGTCTGGCATCGGGTCAATACACGAGGGCAGCTTTCTCTCAGAGGTGCTTGCAGTGATCATTGTTCCTGCACGGTGCCATGGGTCACAGATATCCCGGGATCTTTTTGGGGCAGGGCTGATGGGCAGCCATTCCTATGTGCTCCACCCTGGTGATTCCTTGAGACCCTGCCCCACTCAATTTACAACCCCACCCTGTGTGCAAACGTTTTGCATAAGAATGGCCTGGCCTTTTGCAATCTAAAACCTAACAAACTGCAGCTAGGTTAGAGAGCCCTGAGCTTCCAAAAGGCAGCCCAAGGCTCCAAAGCAGCTTGCATTGCTTCACAGGTAGGCCTCATCTGGGGACCTTCAAACCCCAAACAAAGCAGAGGAATCTGCAAAGCTTTCTGCAGCTCCTGTTGGGTGGCCTCAGGCAATGGTTGACTTTGCACCTCCTTGGAGATCCAAGAGCCAGTGTACCCAGTGGTCAGAGTGAGACCATCTACATTACAACTCTTCACATCCATAAGAGACACACTCAGGGGGACAGACTCAGTGAGTCCAAAGGCCCACTGAAGCAAGTCCTGCCCCATAAGGGTTTCTCCAGCACAGAAGTTTTCCCACTGTAGACACAACTGGTCCTCACAGCCAATTGGCCTTAAGGTCAATTCCTCCCAGTGATAACAATAGCAATCATGGCTTAACTACAACAAGACTGCACACAGCCCACAAAGGGGTGCACCAAAAATGTTGACCTCAGGTAATTAGTGAGTCTGAGCCACTGGGCCCTATAAGACACCTAGCACACAGAGCCATTCTTTCAATACAGGGGAGCAGCCAAAATGTGGAGACAAAGAAACAGGTCACAAATGAAAGAAATGGAGGAAAGCAAACTATTGTACTTGATATAGAGTTCAAAACCATAGTTATAAGATTACTCAAGAATCTTCTAGAAACCTCTGAGAAATTGAGACCCACAGGATATGAAAAAGGATCAAGTAGAAATTAAGCATACAGTGATTGAAATAAAGAATAATATACAGCTGAAACCAGTTTGGCTCAATGGATAGAGCTTCAGTCTGTTCGATTCCAGTCAAGGGAATGTACATTGGTTGTGGGCACATCCCTTGTTGGGGGTGTGCAGGAGGCAGCTGGTCGATGTTTCTCTCTCATCGATGTTTCTAGCACTCTAACCCTCTCCCTTTCTCTCTGTAAAAAAATCAATAATATATTTATTTTTAAAAAAAGAATAATATACAGAGATCCAACAGCAGAATAGAGGATCCCAAGCATCAAGACAAAGATTTGAAGTATAAAGAAGCAAAAAACACCCAACAAGAATAGCAAAAGGAAAAAAGAATGAAATAATATGAAGTAGTATAAGGAGCCTTTGGGACTTCAAGTGTACCAAAATCTGAATTATGGGGGTGCCAGAAGAAGAGAGAAACCAAGATATTGAAAACCTAGTTGAAGAAATAATGACAGAAAACTTGCCTCATCTGGTGAAAGAAATAAACTTATAAGTCCAGGAAGCACAGGGAACCCCAAACAAAAGGAATCCAAAGAGGACCACACCAAGACACATCATAATTAAAATGGCAAGGGCAAAAGACAAGGAGAGAATCTTAAAAGCAGCAAGAGAAAAACAGTTACCTACAAAGGAATACCCATATTATTGTCAGGTGATTTCTCAAAAGAAACTATGCAGGTCAGAAGGGAGTGGCAAGAAATATTCAAAGTGGTGAATAGCAAAAACCTACAATCAAGATTACTCTATCCAGCAAAGCTATCATTTAGAATTGAAGGTCAGATAAAGAGCTCCACAGATAAGAAAAAACTAAATGAGTTCATCACCACCAAACCAGTATTATATGAAATGGTGAAGGGTATTCTTTAAGAAGAGGAAGAAGAAAAAAAATTATGAACAACAAAGTGACAACAAATACATATCTATAAACAAGTGAATCTAAATATCAAATGAATAAAAAATCTGATGAACAGAATAAACTGAGGAATATAATAGAATCAAGGGCGAGAGATGAAAATCAAAAGGACAATGAGGTACCAATCTCACACCTGTCAGAATGGCCAATATCAACAAACGACAAGTGTTGGCGAGGTTGCGAAGAAAAAGGAACCCTCGTGCACTGCTGGTGGGAATGCAGACTGGTGCAACCACTGTGGAGAACAGTGTGGAGTTTCCTCAAAAAACTGAAAATGGAACTCCCATTTGACCCAGTAATCCCACTCCTAGGAATATATCCTAAGAAACTATAAACAATAATCAAAAAGGATATATGCACCCCTATGTTCATGGCAGCACAATTTACAATATAGGATTTGGAAACAGCCTAGATGCCCATCAGCAGATGATTGGATAAAAAACCATGGCACATCTACACAATGGAATATTATGCTGCCATAAGAAAGAAGGAATTCTTATCATTTGCAGCAATCTGGATGGAATTGGAGAACATTATGCTGAGTGAAATAAGCCAGTTAATGAAAGAAAAACACAACATGATCTCACTCATTTATGGATAATAAAGAACATTATAAACTGATGAACAAAAAGATAGATATAGAGACAGGGTAGGAGGAGGGTAGGGAGATATGGGGGAGATAAGAGATCAACCGAAGGACTTGTATGCATGCATATAAGCATAACCAATGGACGAAATACTCTGGGGAGGGAGGGCATATATTGGAGTGTGTGTGTGTGTGGGGGGGGGCAATGGTAAGATATGTACACATATATCTTAATAAAAAAATGAAAGAAAAAAAAGAATCAGGAACATAGAAAGGGAGTGGACTGACAATTCTCATGGGGAAAGGAGTGTGAGGGTGTGGGAAGAGACTGGACAAAAATCGTACACCTATGGATGAGGACAGTGGTGGGGAGGGGGAGATAAGAGCAGGGAATAAGATGGGAACCAGGTGGAGGGGAGCTATGGGGGGAAAAAGAGGAACAACTGTAATAATCTGAACAACAGAGATTTATTTTTTAAAATGCTTTGAGCTTAACTTGCTCAAAGGAATAAATATTAACTATTAAAGTTGTCATGAGCTTGTGTACAGTGTTAATATAATATATAGAGTTGCTGATTAGACTGACTCAAAAATAAGTAAGATCACCGGAAATATACTAGACTGATTAAGCCTAAAAGAGATTCTTAAATGAAGATTAGAAAAAAGCTGCTTCTGTATCAAACAAACATATTAATGTATTTAGAAATGTTTGCCTTGAACTAGAAACCTCAGACTATGACAAAGAAACTGAGTAGAGCAAGATGCTCTTGTGGTTCCCAGTTATTGTCATTATGCTCATAATTGTTGGGTTCACAGACAAAAGCCCTGAAGTGAAGGGCCAGCTTTACCCTGCCAAGACCAGGTGAAGGCAGGCGCATGACCAATCAGAAGTCCTGCTCTACTTCCACGCTCTTCTTTACCGTTGGCACCCATCTCACTCAAAAAATATTAAACATTTCACTGGTGAACTGCTTTCTACTCCTTACAATTTGGAATGCATTAGAGCACATGTGTCAAACACAAGGCCCGCGGGCCAAATCCGTCCCGCCAGGCCTTGCAATGTGGCCCGCACCGCGCTGTCATCACTACACTCCGCTGCGTTTCCATCACAATGACAGTTTATGACTGTTCAGTAAACCATTCGGCCCGCGATTTAGGCTGGATTTTAGATTTTGGCCCCTTCTCTGATTGAGTTCGACACCCCTACATTAGAGCTTCAATCCTGGCTCCTGTAAGAGTAGCTGGAGAGATTTTAATATATTCTCATGTCTCTACCCACCCTGACAAGATGAGAACCTCCAGGGCTGTGCACTGGTATTTTTAAAAGCTCCCTGGATTCACATCCCCAGGAGGGGGTGTGCAGGAAGCAGCTGATCGATGTTTCTCTCTCATCGATGTTTCTAACTATCCCTCCCCCTTCCTCTCTGTAAAAAATCAATAAAAATATATTTTAAAAAATTAAAAAAATAAAAGCTCCCTGGGTGAATCTAGCATGTAGGTTGAAAACTCCTACAACAGGGTGGAACAAAACAAAACACATAGTGATTATCTTCTAACAGCCACCACAGTGACAAAAATATATCTATGTGGAATCATTTTTAAACTGAAAGTATATATAAATTAGCTTTGGTAACAATACCCAGAAATGCTAAATCCTAAAGCCAGTTGTACTAGTAATCCTTATGCTGGTGGAGGGCCTAGTCTTCAATTTGTAAAATACACAACATTGTAAAATGCAGTAAAACAAAGTACAATAAAACATAGCACAAAAAAGAAAATAAAGATATTACATGCATATCATGGAACTCCCTGATAGTTTCTGTAGTTTCCTGCTTATTTTGGCCCTTCTGATAGGCTTTCAGAACTGATCCTAAAACTTTTCCACCTACAATAAATACTTCTTAACAACTTCAAATAGAGAGATGCACCTACAATAAATACTTCTTAACAACTTCAAATAGAGAGATGCATGACAATTCAAATGACATGAATTATGAAGACTCTTTTAAATGTTAAAGGGTGTTAGTCAGATATCCCAAAAGTATTACTGAGCTAGAGTTCCAGGCCTCCTCTGAAAGATGGCCAGTAATCCAGAACCTAGAGATACATAGCTGAGGGACAGGAAAGTGTTAAAAAGCATTTGCCACCACTCACTTCAGATGTTTAGAAATCCAAATGAAACATAATCATGCATAGGTGACTTCATATTCAATCACAAGCATACCTGCAACCATTCTATATAATAAAAGCCTAATATGCAAATCGACTGACCAGCAGAATGATGGGCAGAATGACCGTTTGCTATGATGCATACTGACCACTAGGGGACAGACGCTCAACGCAGGAACTGCCCCCAGTGGTGGTGGCAGGGGGCAGGGTTGGCAAGCCAGCAGTGCCAGGCCAGGCAAGGTGGGTGCCAGTGGGGGCCTCCTGATTGCCCCGTCAGTCATCCCGCAGAGGGAAGTGACTGGCGGTGGCAGTGGGGGGCTGGGCCAGCGAGCAGGCAGTACCAGGCCAGCCAAGGTAGGTGCTGGTGGGGGCCTCCCAATCGCCCCACCAGTCACCCTGCAGATCAGCCCTGGTGACCGGCCAGGCCTAGGGATTCTACCCATGCACAAATTTCATGCACCGGGCCTCTAGTAAATGAAGTAATATGACCAGAGAGGCAAGCAGATGACTTGCTTTCTGCTCAATGACAGCACAGTGAACACAGATGAAGGAACACACTGGTGCCAATGATCAAGGGCCACCTACTTGAATGGATACTGAAAGCCTATCAAAAGGGCCATAATAAGCAGGAAACTACAGAAACTATCAGGAAGTTCCATGATATGCATGTAATACCTTCATTTTCTTTTTTTTTGTGCTATGTTTTATTGTACTTTGCTCTACTGCATTTTACAATGTTGTGTATTTTACAAATTGAAGACTAGACCCTCCACCAGCTCAAGGATTACTAGTACGACTGGCTTTATTGAGATACTAGCTTTATTGCGATAATCTGAAATATGCCTGTACAATATAAACTTCATTCTAAAAGACACACTAATGCTGTCATGATTGGAATCAAAGGCAAGCTGCTCAGAAAAGAGCTATCTGCTCTCCTTCTGTTTCTTGACTGGAGCCATCCCAGGCTCTTTAAAAGCACAGGAATAAGTCAGAGAAGAGATGGGGTGGTGGGGGTGCACACTGTGCCACAGAGACAGCAAACCAATCCTCTGCTGCCTTGATAACATCAGTGGATCATAAGACACCCAGGAACTTCAAAACATGATTTACCTTAGTTAATCCTTTTATATATATATATTTTTTTAATTAATACTACGTGCTCCACACACAATTTTTACAAAGTACAAATATATTTAAAAGAAGAAAAATCTGTAATTCCATCTCTTAAAGATAATCACTGCTTATATATTTTTTAATTTTTAATTTTTCTTTTTGGAGAGAGAGGAGGAGAGACCAGGAAAGAGAGAGAGAGAAACATTGATTTGCTGTTCGACTTGTTCTATTTATGCATTCGTTGGTGATTCTTGTATGTGCCCTGACTAGGGATTGAACCCGCAAACTCAGCATATCAGGACAACCCTCTAACAAACTGAATTATCCAGCTAGGGATCACTGTTTACATTTTTAAATGTCTCTTTAATCTTTTTCTGGGCATTTGCATTTTCTACATGGCTGATATCAGTGAATTAATCAGAAGATCATCCAGAAGCCCATAGTACTATAAGTATGGCTGTCACTGGTCTAAGAATTGTTAAATGATACCAGTGTGTCATTGAATATCTAGTTCCTCTGAAAAACAGATGCTTATACTGAAAATAAACTAACAGCTCAGTTTCATTCCACACACACATTCCTCTATATTCTTATTGTTTCATCATAAAAAATCCTTAATCAATGGAATTAGTTTCTCTAACTTAGAGAAAAATGAGGTCTAAAATAAAACTTCCTCAGATAAAAAATGAACTGTTTTTACAGACTTGGTCAGTGCTTCCACCATACAAATACTGTTCTAACTTGAACCAACTTGCAGTTCCTGTGACGCAAACATTTACTGAGTGTGTACTACATGCCAGCACCATCACTGAGAGTACAAAGGAGATGAAACACAACCCCAGCCTTTCGGAGCCTCACAATCTAGAAGGGAGGACAGATATATAGAGAGATAACTATATTCAAGGCAGAATGTGATCTGTGAAACAGGGACACAAAAGATAAAAGAAAATGGGAGAAAGTTAGATTAATTTTATAAGTAAACATTTATGCCATTGACTTTTTTAAAAGATTTTTTTTTAATTATTGATTTCCAGAGAGAGAAGAAGAAAGGGGAGAGAAGAGTTGGAGAGGTGGAGAGGGAGATAGGGGGAGAGGCGGAGAGTGAGAGAGAGTGAGAGTGAGAGTGAGAGTGAGAGTGAGAGAGAGAGAGAGAGAGAGAGAGAGAGAAACATCAATCAGCCACCTCCTGCATCCCCCCCTATCCTCCAAATCCCAAGGATCAAGCCCACAACCCAGGCACAAGTCTTGACCGGGACTCGAACTGGCAACCCCTCAGTACATGGGACGCTGCCCAACCAATTGAGCCACACTGGCCAGGGGTATGCCACCGAATTTTAAAATGATAATCATCTAAATCTGATACAGTCTGATAAGGAAACTGCCTTATTATGGGGAAAACAATGGGTACTTGTCAATTATCTGTCTGGTTTTAAATACACATGCTGTGATAAATCAAATCGGCTGTCATATTTTCCCATTTATTTTTCCTAATGGGAATTAACCTTGTAACCCATCTGTTTTCTGAATTCTACCAAAACATGGATCTCACTTACCTGTCACAATGAGAACTGCCTCTTGAACTACTCTGTCCTGATTCATGTTGTGCATCCAAAAGAATCTTCTCCATGTCTCCATTGTGGATAGAGGATGAGGAAGGGACGTGCTCCAGTCCCCCATTTTTCCCATTGCCATTATCATTACCATTGCTGCTGTTCATGGGTAACTCCACCCAGGAACCTGTTGGACAAGTCAGATAACTTGTTAAGCACAGCAGAACCGAAATCTGTCATGTGCACACAGATGTGAACATGGTGAATTCAGATAAGAAGTCTTATTCGCCTCAAACCAAATGCAAAACATATTCTGAGACAGCTAAACAAGAAGCAATAAAAGTTACAAATCTATACAGTTATGTTCCTGAAGCAGCTCACGCAATCAACCAAATTAGAAAAAGTTGAACTCTAAAACTAGTAAATGTGTCCTTCAGCCGATTTTCTTTCTGGTTAAAGCTTAATTTATATACAATAAACACGATTGGAAATTTTTAGTTTGCTTTTCAAAAAATAGCTACTTTATCGCTAGACAGGCTATTTACCTTTAATATTTTAGTTTACATCTTTTCCATAGTCTACCTCAGCTATTTAGTTGTTTCCTCTCCACAAATAACATCAATATATGACAGTTTCATAAAGATCATCTAGTAAGTAAGTTAACAACTGTGTCCTTATTAGCACAAACAATTGAGAAGCTCCTAGAGAAGCAACTTAAATGCAATCATAAAAATCTCAAGTTGTGTACAGATCTGGAGCACAAAATTAAGGCAGCTGGCTCTCAACTAAATCAGGTGACAGTACTAACAAAATCTGAAGGGAAAAAAAAGGCTGCACCTCTATCCCACAAACTAGTTTCTTTTTTCCTTTATATCTCATACCTTCTGTTCTTTCTCCTTTATGCGCTAAACATACCTTGTAAGAACTTCTCTTCTCTCTTCTCTCGCGAGAGTTATTACCGCCTAGATTTTTCATTAAGCCTCACTGGTTGGGGGAGAAATAACTGTTCATCTGCTACAGGCAACACTGAGTTTTCTCAGGAACAGTCGAAGGGGGCGGAGCCACAGAAAAGGGGATGTGGCCCTGGTAATGTAGATAGGTCTAAAAAATATTTATTGCTTAATCAGTTTGCTGAACACATGAAGGTGTTTTTATTTTAACAAGAATTGACAATAGTAGCCAATAAGCCAACTTCACAAAAAAAGAGATAATAAAGTATTTTTCCTTCCGTAATTTCCATTCCTTACAATAAATTTTGTTTTGGAAATCGTCACCATCCAGGTTGATGGAGCCATTGCTCTAAACTCTCAGCAAAAGCATTAGAGTTCTGTGGCTAAACAGTATTCCATCAGCAAATCAGAATAATCACTCCAATAAAGTTCAAACCTTAAAGGCACTCAAAATGAGGTGAGGACTATTCCAGATCTAGAAGTGAGCTCAGCATCATCCTGATGTGAAGGGAGAGCTCAAAGGCATACTGGGTTGGAAATATGACTCCACCCCTTACTATCTCCTAGCATCTGACTTTCTGGCTTTGAATTTCCTCATTTGTAAAACGGAGGTGATAAGTACCTACCTCCCTGGGCTATGTGATGATTAAATATAGGAGCACTAGAGGCCCGAAGCATGAAATTTGTGCAAGAGCAGGCCTTCCTTCCTCTGACTGCCAGCACCGGCTTCCCTCTGGCTCCCTAGACCTGGGCTTCGCAGTCCCGGCTTCATCCAGGTCAGCCGGTCTAATCAGCATATTACACTTTTATTATTATAGATAGGTAAAGTGTCTAAACAGTAGCTGCTCAGTTACACATTAGTTAAAAGAGCTTATATTTGTCCCTAGCCTGGTAGCTCAGTCATCCCTATACGCCAAGCTTCTGGATTCGATCTGGTCAGGGCACATACAAGAATCAACCATTGAATGCACAAATAAGTGGAACAACATATCAATGTTTCTATCTCAAATCAATAAATAAAAGTTTATATTTGTAAATTACTTAGAACAGTGTTTAGTAAATTTAAAAAAAGGGATCTTTTCCTTCCTTTCCCTCTGAAGCAGTCCTAGGGATGTCTCAGTTCCACAGTTATTACTAATTCTTTGGGACTGTACCGCCAAACAACACAGCTACATCGCGTCTCCATGGCCTTATTCTATGTGCACACAAAAATGTACACAGACTAGATAGAACTCGACATGGGTTAACAAATTCAACTAGCAAAGCAAAGGCAGATTTAACACTGAATATTTAACTAAATATTTGGAGTGGCTCCAGAGTTAAGAAATATGTCAAATGCATTCCTAAATTTAGAGCAAGGCAAAATATTTTAACTGGAAATAGGCAGAGAAAGAGAGGTATATGATATCAATTGTTGGTTGCTTTTTGTGTTTTTTTTTCTTTTTTTTCTTTTCCTGCTTTCACGGTTTGAGATTTTCAAACTTATTTTAGAACCAGTTCTTGTACAGAAGCCCAATGTGTACAATTAACAAAAACAAATAAAAGGCCAGGGCTACTCTGGCAGAATCAGAACTAAATAACCAGCAGTTCCAGATGAGTCTCTGTGGAGGCCAGTGTTCCCTAAAATATAATTAATGTTCACTTGAAGTAGCTAATGAAAGAGAAAAAAGGGTGTAACAATAACAGATTTTCTGTTCCTTACTTTTTTGAAGGACTTCCACACCAATATCTAAATTCTTCTTCCATATTAAAAATTCTTATATATTAAAAATATGTAAGCAATCATAATCTAGGAACTTGGGGAGAAATACCTAGAAAAACTTAGTAAAAGTAATCTCTGCCTTAACCCTCAGCATAACTGAAAGTATTTCTACTTAAGACAGTATTTCCTTGACATATATTATTAGTACAGCAGTTAAGAGCACAGACTGAAGCCAGACTCCAACTGTATCACTTACTAGTATCGCTATAATATCCTACACTTGCCATTTTTCTCATCTGTAAAACAGGGACAATAATTGTATCTACCTCATAATATCGTTAGGAGGATGAAATGAGTAAAAGGCATTAAAAGTAGGAAAGGTTACTAGTACATAGTGTTAGGTAATATTACAATTATACTTTATCTTTTTAAAAATATATTTTATTAATTTTTTTATAGAGAGGAAGGGAAAGGGATAGAGAGCTAGAAACATCTATGAAAGAGAAACATCAATCAGCTGCCTCCTGCACACCTGCTACTGGGTACAAGCCCTTGACCAGAATTAAACCTGGGACCTTTCAGGCCGCAGGCTGATGCTCTATCCACTGAGCCAAACCGGTTTCAGCTATACTTTATCTTTTAAAAAATATTATAAAAATGTTTTTTGAAAATGCAAACATCAGTATATAAAAAAATTATTACCTCTCCTCCCAATCTCACATTCCTTTAATCACAAAGGAAATCAGTTTTAAAACTTTCCTATGTAAACTTCCACAATTTTAAATATGGAATCATATTCATTTTTCTGTAAGTAGCATTTGTTACCTAACAACTTGCAAATGTCTTTCAATGTCAATGTATATTGCCTTACTTCATTCTTTTTTTAAAAATATATATTTTATTGATTTTGTTATAGAGAGGAAGGGAGAAGGATATAGAGCTAAAAACATCGATCAGCTGTCTCCTTCACACCTCCCACTGGGAATGTGCCTGCAACCAAGGTACATGCCCTTGACAGGAATCGAACCTGGAACCCCTCAGTCTGCAGGCCGACTTTCCACTGAGCCAAACAGGTTAGGGCTTTACTTAATTCTTTTAAACAACTCCTTTGCATCCCATCATAAATGGCAATGGACAACCATTACCCAAAGTACTGTTTCCAATATTATTAAAACCAAGACTTCATGGAGGGTAATCTGGCAATATATATTAAGGGCCTTAAAATGGTACATTTCCTTTAACTCAGTAATTCTCTTCCAGTAATTTCTATGGAAAAAAAACAAACAAAAAACAGTACTGCAGAGAAAATTATTCACACAGATATTATGAGGCTACATATCAGCTTCATCATTTGAGAAAAATGGAGGAAAAGCAAATTTATCTTTCTAATTACACGTCTTTTTCTTATCTCGTTCATTCTTGATTTACAGCTCAAAATTTCTTTATGTTCTAACTCTACCAATCCTAAATCCCTTTTTACTTAGACAGGAAACAAGGCAAGATATGAGGACTGTGCTGTCCAAGCAATAGAAAGCAGAAAAAAATCTGAGTGGATTATCTTCCTAATAATCTTTAAAATTAAAAACTGCAGGCTCGGTTACATTAAAAGCCTACTTACAAACTGAAAACTGTTCCTTTATGCCAGATTGTACATACACACAATACATTGGATTTTTTCTATTTTAAGTTCTTGAGAATGGCTAAGAGATTCAGAGAAGCATGCTTCTACATTCTCTAATACAATACATTGTGAAGGTGGTCCAGTTATTGTGATTACATTCACAACTGTATGCTGTATATATTCTTTATAGTTTTACTAGTGGCCCAGTGCACAAATCCAAGCACGTGGAAAGGAAATTAATTAGAAGAAATATTTTAATACTAGAAGCCCAGTACACGAAACTTGTACATGGGTAGGATCCCTAGGCCTGGCCGGTGGTCCGGGGCCACCCACACACACACACTCCTTTTCGCCCTTTCTCTATAATAGGAATGTCAACCAAATTCATGATCAATAATGACAGATCAAAACACATGTGTGTGATTGGTGCCAGTGAGAGCTTTAAATTAACATGCATGTGCAAATCAACTTAACCTTTTATAAATACAGAATAAACTTGCATAATTAGATCTGATTTCTGGTATAGCTAAACTTTTGCCAGCTCAGTGAAGCACCCCAAGTTCTCTTTCAGGTAATTGTCAGCAACACAGCAGTAAATATCAACACAAAGCTGGTTATTATTGTAGATCACGCAGGTAGAACAAAGGGTAAAATATTTAACTGCACAGTGAGAAATCCTGAGGTCATTTTCAAGGTCCACCATTTCTAACTTCTTTCCAGTTGGGTCAAGTTGGGTCAAGTTTCTAAGTCTCCGTTTTCCACCGAGTCTCCTATCTACCTACTCCAGGACTTCTGTGAGGATCAAATGAGGTGAGGCACGGGAAAACGCTTCAAACATTTGGGGATCTCAGCAGTGTCGGCTACAATTTGGTGGGGTGTCGCTCCGGGGTGGTGGCGGGGTCTGTGACCCACGGAGGGGAAGCCGAGTGTTGCTGTGAGTGACAGGTCCACAGTGCCATTTCTCTGTAAATGGCCAGTGAGCATCATGGCAGCTCCTGTGGTGAGCATCTGCCCCCAGTGGTCATAGCTACCAGTCGGACGAATACTTAGCATACTAGCCATAGTTAGATACCGTGTTTCCCCGAAAATAAAACCTACTTAGAGGTTTCCTTCTGAGTGAAATATAAGGCATCCCCCCAAAATAAGGCCTCCCCCAGGTTCTGTCTCAGAATGCTATTGCTAAACATGAGAGATTTGGTCCACTGATTCTGAAAGAAATGGAGTCACAAGAAATTCACCAGGAAATTCAGGAATTGGATTGTTATGATGATGTTCCAGAAGATGACGACATGATTGTCACTGAATAAATGAGTAAATTCTTGATACTGTAGGATTCACAGTTTGTCTGGTTTGTGTTGACAACTACCGTACTACCGTACCATATACAGGTAATAAATTTCCTTTATTTTCATTTAACAATAAATGTGTACCGTATTCTTCTTCATAGAAAAATAAGACATCCCCTGAAAATAAGACCTAGCACATCTTTGGGAGCAAAAATTAATATAAGACACTGTCTTATTTTCGGGGAAACAGGATAGTAGATAGATAGATAATTTAAAATCACCGGGGGGAAAAATTAATAAATAAAATCACCAGTTTAATCCTCACACAGGAGGGAAGTGGAAGAGTTAGGGGTGAGGAAGAGGAGAGAGAAGGAAGAAGAGTATTATTTCTAAATTTTCCCTCAAGTTTTCAAGGCTCCACATGTCACTCTGACCCTAAACAAAGGTGATCCATTTCATCATGTCTTATTCTCTTTCCTTCAAGCTTTTATTTTATTTCAAGTACCTGATGCCAGAATTCAGACCATGAATAGTCACTGACATTCTTATGAAACAGAAAGTCAATAACTACAATGTAAGGAGGTACTTACATACTAGTTACTTATGTGTTTAAAAACAGTATTATGAGGCAGTGAAGTTTCACAAAGCTTTCTTGCAATATCGGGGAACCAGAACATCATGGCTAAAATGTTAAAAAAAAAAAAAAAGGGGGGGTGGGGGGTGGGGGGGCTGTACTTTCTACATTAAACAATAAGAATTATACTGCTATCTCGATTTTCCTTAAAAACAAACAAAAACTTTATTGATTTCAGAGAGGAAGTGAGCGGGAAAGAGCGATAGAAACATCGGTAAGAACCACAGATCGGCTGCCTCCTGCACACCCCTTACTGGGAATCGAGCCCAAAACCCAGGCACACGCTTCATGACCAGAATCGGACCTGGACCCTTCAGTCCACAGGACAATGATCTATCCACTAAGCCAAACCGGCAGGGCTGGATTTTCCTTTTATTACTTCCTAATTTTTATGAGATATGTGCCTATACAAATATTAAGTAATTTAGTAGTTTTCTTAAGAATAGCCGAAACTGGTTTGGCTCAGCCGTAGAGCGTCAGTCTGCGGACTGAAAGGTCCCAGGTTCGATTCCGGTCAAGGACATGTACCTTGGTTGCGGGCACATCCTCAGTGGGGGGTGTGCAAGAGGCAGCTGGTCAATGTCTCTCTCATCCGATGTTTCTAGCTCTCTATCTCTCTCCCTTCCTCTCTGTAAGAAAATCAATAAAATATATTAAAAAAAAAAAAAAGAATAAAACTAACAACTGGAAACTGGAAAAGAATCTTTTAACTTTGAAAGCTGTTCAGATATTTGTCCACTAATATGTAATGAAAGTGAACAGTCTTCCTATAGTGGTAAATTAAAAAATATATATCAGAGAAATGTTTCATTGTTTCAAATCCTCTATAATAAAAGCATAGTATGCAAATTATCCCCTCACTCTGGAGTTGTCCAGGAGTTTGACCAGAGGGCGGGGCCAGCCAGGGGAAGGGAGGGAGGGCAGCCACTAGGGACCCTACCAGTGCACTGGGCCTCTGGTATGTCAACAATTTGCTATTAAAACTCTGCTTTGATCCCCTGAACTAAAGATAAAATCCCAAGCCAGAGATAATCTGTACCATGAGTTCATGTCCTGTTTTTCATAGTTGTGCAATTTTACCCGACAAAGAACTTCAACTTATCAGCGATTTGAATAGTGCATATTAGATGCCTGGATAAGTTGCTTTGCCCAGTGCCCAAAATCATTTGAAGGACTCAATAAGGCTTCTTGTTTTGCTCCGTCCAGTTCTGTATAATGAGCTAAAAAAAACAGTAAAAGGCAAAAGGGGAGTAATGAAATATGGCACTGCTGGAAAGCTTTTCAGCAATTTAAAAGCTCACCCTACCCCCAACAAAATGCTTCCCACCCAGCAGCTTTTCCAATGCAACACTCTGACATCATACACAGGCTGAGTGTTCTTCCATTTCCTAACAGCTAACATAAACGTGGCAGCAGCTGCTTGGCCAACATCATCAAATATCTCATAGGTCTGTCAGACACAGAGATAAACAATCACATGTAACTCAGCTCCATTTTTATTTTTTTATTTTTGTTAAATGGTCAAAGGAAAATTACAATTCCTTTGCTTTCTGCGAAATCATGTACACATATATGCCAAATAGCTAACTTAAGAGCATTATAGGAAAACAGAGTACAACTCAAAACACGGACACTAAAAAGAGGTAAGAAGGCCAGGTCACCTCTGTACACTAAATCAGACGGAGTAACATACTGAGAGAGTAAGAAGCACACCCTCTGGCCACTGAAAAGAAGTGCCCTGAAAAGAGCACTAGATGGGATGAAAGTAAAAACTTCAGCTCTAGGCCCAAGCCGGGTGTGAACTGGGAGAACACACTTGACTGAGTCTAGATAGATTTCTTTCCTAGGAAATAACAAATGACAGTTACCTCTCAAGTTTCCTCCCCAAACTTGGTAAAGTATATGATTGTTAACTCCTCTACTGTAAACCTGACACTAATACAAAATAATATTAAATGTAAACTGTAACTGAAAAACAAAACTTTAGGGGGTGAGGTGGGAGAGATTAACCAAAGAATTTATATGCATTCATGGACACAGACAATAGTGTAATTATCTGTAATACTTTCAACAATAAAGATTAAACAATAAATAAAAGAAAAAGACAAATTTAAAAATAAAAATAAAACCTCTTCCCGTTCTAAAATCCCATGCTTCTAAGAGTAAGCTAAACACCAGGTAACTAATTATAAAATGCATATTAATATGTAAAGCAAATTACACTTATGGAATCTTAAATTAATACTAACTTACTGTAGGAAATGATATATGTCGTATATTCCAGACCATAAGACAGTTAAACGTTTTTTAAAAGTCAACATTTAAGGAATGTATCCATAAAAAGATGAAGCGGCAGCAATAAGCAATGAAAACATCTTAAAATACTCAAATTCTCTCCCCATCTTGGGAGGACAGGAACTCTCTTCCCTAAAATAATTTTTAGGCCATACTGCTACACCGCCCTCTTATGAAAGATACTGCAATGCTTTTAAATGTCACTTAAGCATCCAAGTGGTTCTTAAACAATCTCATCTGGCATATGCTAACTGTCCCAGCCACCTCTTTTATGAAAGGAATTACAGAAAGATCAGGCAAAAGCCTTCCAAGACCCTGAAGCTTTAAAGAACACCTGGAAATAATACCCTTAGGCCAAGATGTCTAAGTCCCCGAATGGCAGGAAAAGCAACTGTAGTTGGTCATAATTCAAGACTGCCATTTACTTCCGACCGCCCTTGTGTGTGCATCTGTTTTTTAACCGTTTCTGAGAATCCATTGCCCCAGACTCCGTGATTTGTGCAATCTTGTATGGTTCAAGAGGGTGTTTGTTCACAAACAGGTTTATAGGGCACACAACTCTATCGTTAAAAAAAAAAAAATCATTTGAGCAACTCTGAAACATCTCAAAAAAAAAAAAAAAAGTAGCATCGCTTCCCCCACCCCTTCCCCCCCGCCCGCTCCCGCAACGTGATACAAGTAACCACTGAATTACTAAATGGTTTTCCTAACCCGCCTGTGGTAACAAAGGAACGCAACCAGAGGGCTCACGTTCCCCGGCCCGGCCGCAGGCCGACCCAGGGTCCCCGGGACTGGGTCCCCGGGCCCAAGCCCGCGGCACAGCCCGCTTCCCGCCGCCCCGCGGCGCCCCCTCCCCTCCGCTCCCGGCGGCCCGCGTCCATCCCCCGGCGGCCCCGCCGCACGTCCCCATCCCGGCCCCCGTCCCCCTGCCGCCCGGAGCGCTCCGCCCACCGCCCCGCCGCCCAAGGCCCGCCCTCCAGGCCCCCGCCCCCCCGCCATAGGTTCCGCTCAGGGGCCACCACAGGTGGGACCGGCTCGTACCCCTGACTCTTCCCGCCCCTGGCCCTTCCCAACAGCGAACCCCAAGCAGCCCCCGACCCCGAGACCCCAGGAAAAGAGGGGAGACAGGTCCAGAGGCAGGCATGAGCATCTCATCCTGACAGGTGACGGGAGCTGTCAGTCACCCGCACAGACCCGACCTGGACCAATGGGCTGCCTTCTCCTCCCGCCCCCCGCGCGGAACCGGCCGCGGGCCGGCGGGGCTCCTCCTCCCCCATCGCTTCAGGCAGCCCGCCCGCCTGCCCGGCGCTTACTGTTGAGGCCGGCTGGCGGGGGCACCGGCGACTCCCCTTCCTCGCAGTTGTTGTTGTTGTTGTGCAGGGGCGGTGGCTGCTCTACTAAGTGAGACGACATGGTCGGGCGGCTGGAGGAGCGGCGGCCGCGGCGGGACTGCCTCCGGCGCTCTCGGACAGCAACACAACAAGCCGAGTCCCCCGCCCCCTTTTCCGCGCCTGCGCAGTCCCGCCCCGCCCTGACGTCAGAGCCCGCCCCGGCCACGTGACGACAACACCACCAGGAGGGGCGGGGCGGGGCGTGCCCCGCGGACTCCCAACGTGGGGACGCGGGAGGCACGCTGACGCGCGCGCCGGGAATGCGTTCCTGCGTGTCCTTTGCACGGGCTGCCGGACGGGCGAGGAATGCGGCCGGAGCCGGGATGGGGTGGCAGTGTGCAATGAGGAAGTGTGAGGTGCTCACGTGCTGGAACCCACGTCTCCCACGCCCACGGGATCCACATTGTTGTAACCTCCCGGGAGCATCTATTTCCTTTCTGGTGTGGCAAGACCTCACTCCTGTCATGGGTGATGCCGCTGACACAGAGGAGGAAAGGCCCCGGCGCCTCCCTGCCGTGCACCTGAATTAAAGCTGTGTCAGGCAGACTAGACTTCTAGTTGTTAAAGAGTTTCAAGAGTTTTGATTACAAACGTTACACGCGATCATTGTTTTACAACTTATTTCAAACTAAAACTTGAGATTTTTTAATTTGTTTAGCGATTTGCCTTTATCTCTATATATTTGCATAATTCTTTTAATTTCTCTTCCCTTTTTCTGTTTTTTGTTAATCCTCACCATTGATTTTTTAATTTTTTTAGAGAGAATGGAAGAGGGGGGGCAGAGAGAAACATCAGTGTAAGAGAGACATATTGACTGTCTCCCACACGTGCCCTGACTGGAGCTAGGGATAGAGCTTGCAACCCAGGTACATGCTCTTAATATGTTTATTTATTTATTTATTTGTTTGTTTATTTATTTATTTATTTATTTATTTATTTGAGAGAGGAAGGGAGAGGGAGAAGAAGCAGGAGAGAAAACATCAATGATGAGAGAGAAACATTGATCGACTAGTTGCCTCTGGCACATCCACTACTAGGGATCGAGCCCACAACCTGGGCATGTGCCCTTCCCTGGGACCCTTCAGTCTGGAGGCCGACACTGTCCAATGAGCCAAACCAGCTAGGGCCTCAGGTACATGCTCTTGACCAGAATCTAACTCAGGACCTTTCAGTCCAGGACTATGTTCTAACCACTGAGAAACTGATTAGGGCTAATGTTTTGTTTTTTATTAATCCTCACCCGAGGATATTTTTCCATTGAGTTTTAGAGAGAGTGGAAGGGAGGGGGAGAGACACAGAGAAACATCGATGTGAGAGAGACACATGGACTGGTTGCCTCCTGCAAGGGATGGAGGATAGTATTCCTAAGATAATACATAAGATAATAACCACAATCAGGGATGGAGCCTATGACCCAGGTACATGCCCTTGACTGGAACTGAACCTGGGACCCTTCAGTCCCCAGGCCAACGCTTTAGCCACTGAGCCAACCTGGCTAGGGCTAACCTCTGTTTCTTTAGACAGTTTCTTTTAATGCCCAGAAAGAAGCAATAATGAAATTAGTATAAGTCCTCTTCTTTTACCTTTCCCTCAGCTACCTACCTTTTTTTAGTTGATCATACTCTCTTAATATTTACTTTTGTACTTTTAGAGCTGTATATCTGTCACTTGATTCATCAACTTAATATAAATTTGATGACTTTACATAAGATAGCATATCCTGTTGGTTTTTTGTTTTTGTTTTGTTTTGATCGATAGCATATCTTGCCCGGTCTCTTTCTTTTCTCCCTTTCCCCCACCACAAGCAACTTTTTAAAAAAATATATACTTTATTGATTTTTTACAGAGAGGAAGAGAGAGGGATAGAGAATTAGAAACATCGATGAGAAAGAATCATCCATCAGCTGCCTCCTACACACCCCCTACTGGGGATGTGCCCGCAACCAAGATACATGCCCTTGACCGGAATCGAACCCGGGACCTCTCAGTCCGCCGGCCAACTCTCCATCCACTGAGCCAAACCAGCCACGGCAGCCAACTTTTGCCAATTATTATTATTTTTTTAAACCGAGAGACCTAATTTATTTATTTATTTATTTATTTATTTATTTATTAATATTTTATTGATTTTGTACAGAGAGGAAGGGAGAGAGATAGAGAGTTAGAAATATTGACGAGAGACGCTCTATCCATTGAGCCAAACCGGTTTTGGCAACTTTTGCTAATTATTAATTTCAACATTATTAGAGTTTATATATCATAATGTGTGTATCCTATAACAATTGCTACAATCATGCCGCATACCAGACCACCCCAACTCATTGCCTTAAACGTTAATTCTCTCTCATGTATCTGAAGGATATTAATATAAACTTTGCTCAAATGTATTTAGTTTCAAAGTGAAAGGTGGTCCAGTTCTGCTCCCCTGTCGGCCATCCTCTTTGGACCATGGGTTGGTCAAGGCATGTTTCTCTCACTGTGATGAAAGAAGCTCAAAAAGAACGAGTAAATGCAGTTCTGGACTATCATTTCATGCACATTCTATTGGCCAAAGCAAGTCAGATAGCCACCTGCAAAGTGAATTTGCAAAAGGAATAGATTCTGAGAGAATAAAGAATTGGGAACAATAATGTAATCTACAAGAGCACCCTCATTTTGTTTTAGTTTCAATTCTGTAGTTATATATTCACTGCTCATTATGGGTTCCATTGCCACAATTTATGCAATTACTTCTGGCTAGCTGAACTTTTCTGTGGATAGCATTCCTAAGATAATACATTTCCAAAAGGTTGGCCTGTGGGAAGGTTGTCCTGTTGGCTGTGGAATTTTTATTTGAGACATCTTCCCGCCCTCCCCCCCACAATAACATACCACATATTTCTAAATACACAGTTTGACAACTTTGGACTATACGTGTACATTGTGAAACCACCACCACAATCAAGATAGTGAACATATCCATCACCACCACCATTTCCCTAGTGCCCTTTTTAATTTCTCCCTCCTGCCCCTACCCAGTCTTTCCTAGATGATCAATGATTTTATTTCATCGTTGTGAAATCTGGAGGAGAGAAACCAGCCAAGACCACTGGACTTCTGTGGACTTCTGACCTACAGAACTGTGAAATAATAAGTTTGTGTTGTTTTAATCCTCTCTAAGTTTGTGGTGATTTGCTTGGAAGCAATAGATGAATTTATTATATATATCCTGCTTTAATATACAATATTTTCTTTTTAAATGAAGAGATCAAAATGTTACATTGATTAGATATAAGAAATGAATGAGTTTACAACTTTCGAACTGATGCCTTTTACTAGGTATTTCTTTCTTTACATTCGTCGTTAACCTTCTACAGATTTTATTGTCATTGCCCAGAATTTCCACCAAAATATGTAGTCATTTCTTGTTTGGGAATTTTTTTTTAACATCTATATTGTTGAAAGTACTACATATACTTTTCTCCCCATCAACCTCCATAAGCCAGCCCCTGCCCTCTCCCCTAGGTCTGCCTGCCCTCTCCCCCAGGTCTTCACCACTCTATTGTCTGTGTCTATGGGTTATGCATATATGTACACACACACACACACACACACACACACGTTCTTTGGTTGATCACTTCCCACCCACCCAATCTCCCCCACCTTCTGTCTGAGATTCCACACTGTGTCCCATGCTTCCATGACTCTGGATCCACTCTGTTCATCAGTTTATTTTGTTACTTAGCTTCCATATATGAGTGAGATCTTGTGATACTTGTCTTTCTCTGACTGGCTTATTTTGTTCATCATAATACTCTCCAAGTCCCTCCATGCTGGCTCAAAGGGTAAGAGATTCTTCTTTTCTACTGCTGCATAGTATTCCATGGTGTAAATGTATCGTTTTTTTATCCACTCATGTATGGATGGGCACTTGGGCTGTTTCCAGATCTTAGCTATCTTATATAATAAAAGGCTAATATGCAAATGGTCATCATGCCCTCCTGCCCTCGCACAGGGGCCAGGGGACCTAGAGCTGCACCCATCACCTGGCGGGGCTTGTCAAGGGACCAGAGGCTGTGCCCTCCCACCCCAGCACTGGGCTGGAGGACTTGAGGCTTCGCCCCTCCCCTGCGGGCTTGATGGGGATGGGCCTGGCCCGGTCTGGTTCTCGCACAACTTCGAGGCGTAGGACTTGATTCTGGGTCCTGCAGCGCGGCCCAGATTCTGACGGGAGGGGGATTTCCATATACATTTATTCATCTCTAACACTTCTATTATAGAACAAGGGCAAATAGCAATATTAAAATATTTAATTAATTCCCTTTTAATGTGCATGAATTTCGTACACCAGGGCACTAGTTGTAAATAATGCTGCTATGAACATAGGGGTGCATATATTCCTAGAAGTATGATCACTGGGTCAAATGGCAGTTCCATATATTGGCTGCACCAGTCTGCATTCTCATCAGCAGTGTACGAGGGTTCCCTTTTCTCCACATCCTCACCAGCACTTGTCATTTGTTGATTGGTTGATGGTAGCCATTCTGACAGGTGTGAGGTGATACCTCATTGTCATTTTAATATGCATCTCTCTGATGATCAGTGACTTTGAGCATTTTTTTCATATGCCTCTATGTCCACTTCGGAGAAGTGTCTATTTAGGTCCTTTGCTCATTTTTTGATTGGATTGTGTTCATTTTGTTAAGTCCTATGAGTTCCTTATATAGTTTGTATATTAACTTTTTATCATATGAATCCTTCATTGCCAAAAATATTCTCCCACACAGTGGGCTCTTGTCTGGGGAGTTTTGATTTTATTTATGAATAAGGTCTTATATTTAGGTGTCTAAATATGAAAGAAATATGCAGTAAAAACTGTGTAAATATGGAAGAAATGATGACTGTGTCACTGATTGAAAGGGTATATTAATTTCCTAAACAAAATTAGTCAGAACATGGATATAACTATTTAAGTAAGATATGTTGCAAAAATTACTCTACAGTGTATAATTTCATCATTATCTATAATAGTGGTAGAAATATTAATTCATTAAATCTTTGATATTTTGAATAAGTCACTAGAACAGGAAATAAAATATAAAAAGAAAAACAGCCCTAGCAGTTTGGCTCAATGGATAGAGTGTCAGCCTGTGGACTGAAAGGTCCTGGGTTCAGTTCTGATCAATGGCACATGCCCAGGTTGCAGGCTCGATCCACAGTAGGGGTCAATGCAGGAAGCAGCCTATCAGTGATTCTCTCTCATCATTGATGTTTTTATCTCTCTCTCCATTCCCCATGAAATCAATAAAAAATATATTTAAAAATAAATGGGTTGCAGCTTCAGTCCCCAGAAACAAAAGCAGAGTTTGGCAGACTTGATGAGATAAAGAGACAGAGGTTTGAGTCCAGGGAGGTAAGATAACCAGAAGTTGTTGACCAGTGTATGAAAAATAAATCTGTATATTGATCCATTTTATTCTTCGCTTAATACTAAGCCATGCAAGCATAGAATGAAACTTCATAAGCAAGTAATACATGGGAATTGCAAGATGAACAATTTCCAGGGATGGAAATTACTCAGAAATGAGATATATTATGTTAAGACAAACTGGAGTGTCAATGAAAATCCCAGTAGAGACCCCAGAAAAGTCATGGCTTCATGTAGGTCTAACCTATTTCTTTAGTAAACAACAGAGTTTCTGCTAGCCACCTGTAGCTGT
Organism: Pipistrellus kuhlii; assembly: GCF_014108245.1. Taxonomy (NCBI): domain Eukaryota; kingdom Metazoa; phylum Chordata; class Mammalia; order Chiroptera; family Vespertilionidae; genus Pipistrellus; species Pipistrellus kuhlii. The sequence goes on along the minus strand of NW_023425520.1, from coordinate 7,179,966 downwards.
TGAGTACTGGATAGCTATCTAGTGTGGTTGAGGAACTGGGTGGGTATAGCAGAAGAAAAGACTTGTGCACTTGAAGACAAAGCAATAGAATCAATTTAAAAAGAAGAAAATGGAAAAATGATGGGGAAAATGAACAGACCCTCAGAAACCTATAGGATGTTATCAAAAAGTAAAACATACATATAATTGGAAGTCCTAGAAGGAGAGCAAAGGAAACTACAGAGGAAACCATTAAAGAAATAATTCCTTTAAAGAATAATCTCTCAAATTGATGAAATTTATGATCCTATGCTTACCAAATACTCAAAAAACTCTAAGCAGGAAAAACATGAATAAAACCATGCTAAGGCACATTGTACTCAAATGTAGGGGAGTGAGGAGTGGGGGAAGAGACGATGATAAAGAGAAAAACTTAAAAGCAACAACAAAAAACATGTAATTTATAGACAAAGATAAGAATACAGCAGACTTCTTATTGGAAATGATGGGAGGCAGAAAATACTAGTATCTCTTTCAATTGCTAAAAGTATAGCTCTAGCTCTAGCAGGTTTGGCTCAGTGGATAGAGCATCAGCTTATGGACTGATGGGTCCCATGTTCAGTTCTGGTCAAAGGCACATGCCCAGGTTGTGGGCTCGATTCCCCAGGAGGGAATGTGCAGGAGGCAGCCAATCAATGATTCTCTCTCATCATTGATATTTCTATCTCTCTCTCTTCCTTCCTCTCTGAAATCAATTTATATATATATATATATATATATATATATATATATATATATATATCAACTTAGACTTTACATGTAGTGAAAACTTCCTTCAATTAATACATTATAAAATATCACATCATCATTAAAAATGCCAACATCAGCCTGGCCAGTGTGGCTCAGTGGTTGAGTGTTGACCTGTGAACCAGGAGATCATGGTTCAATTCCTGGTTGGGACATATGCCTGGGTTGCAGCTTCAGTCCCCAGTGTGGGGTGTGCAGGAGTCAGCCAATCACTAATTCTCTCTCATCATTGACATTTCTATCCCTCTTTCTTCCTCACTAAAATCAATAAAAAATATATTTTAAATGCCAACATCATAATAGCTACTGTTTAGTGCCAGGAACTCAGGTGTTTACCTCAATTGATGATCCCATTACAACCTTATAAGTTAAGTATTATTATTAGTGCCATTTTACCAATAAGGAATTGTATCTTGGACAAGGTTACTGAGAACTGATTAAAAAAGTCAGGATGTATTTATTCAGTCAGTCAATAAAATATTCTTTGTGCATTTATTAAGTGCCAGGCATGTTTTGGAATCCAGACCACTGCAGTTAAGAAAGTTAAGAAGTCAGACAAGGCCTCTTTCTTGTTTCATTCATGATACAGACAATTTTGAAATGAATGATTGACATAATGTCAGCTAGTAACAAGTGCCATGAAGAAAATATAAGGCCTGGGCGTTGGAGATTGAGATTCAGGGGGAGTGGACTAGGACTAGGTTTAGTCTCAGAAAGCCTCTGAGGAGCAGACATTTGAGCTAAGACTTAAAGGAGACAGCCTACGGGAATCAGGAATTTGGCACGCTCAGAGTTCAGAGTGCACTTACACAAACCCGGGTGGTATAGCCTAGGCTAGGTGGTACAGCCTATTGCTTCTGGGCACCACACCTGCACAGCATGCTACTTAGTGGATACTGTAGGCAGCTATAACAATGAGTAGTATTTGTGCGTCTAAACATAGAAATAGTAGAGCAATTATGGTATAAAAGATAAAAAATGGTACACCTATTAGGGCACTTATCATGAACGGAACCTGCAGGACGGGGAAGCTCTGGGTGCTTTGTGAGTGAGGGGAGAGGGACAGGCTTCTCTGGGCTGACCCAGGCAGTGGTGACTGCTGGGATGCAGTCTGCACTCAAAATTGACCTGCTGTGAGGGGGACTCTACTGCCAAGTCCCATAGATACTGCTCCCATTAAAGAAAAGAAATTCTCCTGAACTACATATCCTTGCACTTCTTACAGGAAGTCCAGTTTCATTGTCTATAATAATAAAAGCATAATATGCTAATTAGACCGGACAGCTGAACGACCTTCTGGATATCCTTTGTGGATGACCTTCCGGACGAAGCAGGGGCTGCAAGGACCAAGGCAGCCAGGACTGCGAGGGCCGAGCCCCTTGAATGAATTTCGTGCATCGGGCCTCTAGTTCAAATAAAAGCATTATATGTAAAAAGTGAACATAAAGTCCTTTTTTCTCATTTTAGGTTGGAGGATTTCTTAACCATAAGTGAAATTGACTCTTTGGCTTGATCACAAAACAAACAAAAAGTCTATGGTATTTTGTTATAGCAGCCTGACCAGACTAAGACAAAAGTTTATAAAAGAATGTTCCTAAATCTGACAACTTAGATGAAATGGATAATTTATTTGAAAGTCAAACTGGCAAACCTCATTTAGGAAGAAATAAATAATCTGCATATTCTATGTCTATTTAAAAATTGAGTTAAGATAAAAATTTTCCAATAAGGGCCAAATGCCATCACTGGCGAATTCTACGCACTATTTAAGGAGGAAATGATATAAATTCTACTCACATTTTTCCAAAATAGAGAAGGGAAACTCATTTTATAAAGTCAATATTACAATGACCAGACAATGACTTTAAGAGATAAAATAGAGTCATATCTGGTTTGGCTCAGTGGGTATAGCATCAGCCTGTGGACCGAAGGGTCTTGGGTTTCATTCCAGTCAAGGTCACATGCCCGAGTTGTGGGCTAGATCCCCAGTTTGGGGCATACAGGAGGCAGTCTCTCTCTTTCCCTTCCCCTCTGAAATCAATAAAAATACAGTTCAGTTTGGCTCAGTGGCTAGAACGCCAGCCTGCAGGCCAAAAAGTCTGGGTTCGATTCTGATCAAGGGCATGTACCTTGGTTGCAGGCTCCTCCTGGCCAGGTCATAGCCAGGGCTCATGCAGGAGGCAACCAATTGATGTGTTTCTCTCACATAGATGTTTCTGTCTCTCCCTAAAAATCAATGGAAAAATATCCTCAGATGAGGATTAACAACAAAATAATAAAATAAAAATATGGGAAATAGAACATTTCACATTAAAAAAAAAGAGAGATAAACTGGAGATTAGTATCATTCATGAACACTGATGCAAAATAATAAAATACTAGTGAAAGAATCCAGTGATATTCTGGGAATGTAAGCTTGATCCCACAATTCAATATAATTAGCCATATCCACATTATAAAAGAAAAACTACATGATCATTTCAATAGATACAGAAAAAAGCTGACAAAACCCAACATTTGTTCATGATTAATAACTCTTAAAAATATAGGATTAAAATAATTTAAACAACCTGACAAAGACCATCTACAAAAATCCTGCAACAAACGTATTTAATGGTAAAATACTGACTGTTACCCCGTAATGTGGGTGACGAGGGAAGGCTCTGTCTCATCTTATAGCTCCTTTCACCATCATTGGGAGGTCTCACCAGTGCAGCAGGACAAGAAAAAAGAAATACATAAGAGGCACTCGGAAAGGAAATTGGAAAGACTAGAAATAAAACATTATTTTAACTTGAGTCCCAGTGCATGAAATTTGTGCACCTGTGCCCCCCTCAATCCTCCCAGTATTCATGTATTTATGTTTATGTGTGTATGTATGCTTTTTTGTTGTTGTTGTTAATCCTCACCTGAGGACATTTTTCATTGATTTTTAGAGTAGAAAGGAAGGCGAGAGACACAGAGAGAAACATGGATGTGAGAAAGACACATCAATGGGTTGCCTCCTGCACATGCCCTGACTGGATGGGCTGAAACAGCACGGCTGACAGAGCCAACTGCTGGCAGCCCGCTGGGGCTGAGGCATTGAGCATGTGGTGATTTTCTGTTTCTGCTTCCACCTCTGGTAGAGGTCCCGCTTGTAGGAGCTGCTGATGTAGCAACCACTTTCTGTCTTGATCTTCTTGTCCTCCTGTCCTGACTGTCCCACAAACCACTTCTTCTGGTCCCACTTGAGCCACTGCCGGACCCTGGTCAGGTGTGGGCCTCATCCCCCATCAGGTCCAGGACAGCACCAGCCACTCGCTGCTCCAAAGCTCCTGTCCCCACTGACGCTCAGGCCCCGTTCACTGTCAAAGTCCTTGGGCCAATAGGGGACATGGAAATCCTGGTCCAGTGGCCGGGCCTCCTCCTTCCGCCTCTTGGCTCCTGCTCGGGTCCTGGCTACTGCCATTTACAGTCCACTACCTCTATGAAGATGTCCTCCATGCTCTCTCCTCCTCCTCCTCTCCTTTCTCCTCCTACTCCTCCTCTTCCTCTCCTCCTCCCCCTACCCGCCTCCTTTCTCTTCCTCCATCTCCTCCTCCTCCTCCTCTTTCTCCTCTTTCCCATGCTGCTCCAGCTATCACACTGTGCAGGTTGGGAGCTGGGCCAGCCAGGCCCTCCTGCTGCTCTTGCTGGAAGCTGGCGATGGCCTTGTAGTCCTTCTGCCACTTGGACTGCATCACCTGGCTACTCAGGACCCAGCTGGAGGCGTTGATCTCAAAAATGGTCGCCCACAAGTGGTACTGCTTGATGCTGTCCACCAGCTCCTCCTCGAAGCTCGAGCTGAAGAGGGGTGCAAGCCCAGCCCTGCGGGATCCAGCTCCTTGGCCCACTTGTTGGACTCTGGTGAGGGCTCCGGCTGCAAGTGCACGCATTGATGCTCGGTGTTGCTGGCCATGCAGCCAGGCCCCGCAGCTCCAGCAACGCCTCCAGGGATTTCTGCAGGCCGCAGTCCTCCTCGTCCACCACGCTCTGTGGCACCTGGCCCAGCACCGTCCATGCCCATCACACCTGAGGGCTCCTCGGGGGTGGGGGCAGATGAGGGCACAGCCCAGGAACAGGTGCAGGTTCAGCAGATTAGGGACCTCATATGGGGCCACCAAGGAGTAGGCTGTGCCACTTCCACCAGCCCGGCCACACGACCCACGTGGTATAGGAGGAGCTTGCCCTTGGCCGAGAAGCTGAAGTTGGCCATGTTGTCCAGCAGCGGGAGGTCCAGGCTTGGCTGCCAGGTCAGTCACGAGGGTGGAGTACTTGCCGTGGGTGAATTTGGCCAGGTTGATCTTGCTGGCCTTCTAGTCCAGAGTGCTGTGGATATGGGCACAGCTCACTGGCTGGAGCTGCCTCGCCCTGAGGAGACCAAGATGGGGGTGGGGTGGGATGAGGAAGGCAGATGCTCAATGCTTGAGCCCGGATGGGGGTCGGAGGGCAATTGGGGGCATGGCCAACTGGGGGGAGGGGCCATTGGTGGTTGAGGAGGGCCATCAGGACAGATCGGGCTGGTAGGCTGCCCCAGTGTGCATCATAGGGACCAGTCGTTCGGCTGTTCAGTCAATTTGCATATTAGCCTTTTATTATATAGGATAATAATAATCTGATAACATGACTAAGCAAAAACCTTTTTAAAGATCTATGTAAGTTAATTTGGCAAGGAGTCGATACAAGGTCAATAAACAAAAATCGCCTTGCTGCTGAGCATCAACCTATGACCCAGAAGGTCATAGATCAATTCCTAGTCAGGGCACATGCCTAGGTTGTGGGCCCAATCCATATGGAGGGCATGCAGGAGGCAGCTGATAGATTATTCTTATCATTGATGTTTCTATCTCTCCTTTTCTCTCTGAAATAAAAATATATTAAAAAAATAATTATGCATGAACTAGAAATTGAAATTTTAAAATAACACAGTAATAGCAATACATAAACTTTGGGATACTAACAATTTTTGTGTAAGATCTGAATGCTAAAAAAAACAAAACACTGATAAAAGAAATCAAAGACCTGCATCAGTGGAGCAATATGGTGCACTCGTGGGTTACAGGACAAATATTAAGATATCTACTCTCCCTGGTTTATGGATTCAATGCAATCATCATCAAAACTGAAGTGGGTATTTGTTTTCTTGTTAACAGGCTGATTCTAAATCGTCGAAAAGGCCAAGGAACTGAAATAGCAAGACAACTTGGAAGAAAAAAAGGTTGGATTACTTTTGTAAAGCTAAAGTAATCGAGGCAATGCAGGATGGGTGAAAGCACAAACTCATGGAATAGTTAAGAGACTTAAGTGTCAACTGATTTTTTGACGAAGGTGCATAGGAAAATGATGCAAAATTTTATATGATATATTCAAGTGGATCCCAGACCTAAATGTAACAACTGAATACCATTAAACTTTTACTATCACTTTAAGCTAGGCAGATTTCTTAGATAAGCATAATGCATTGAAGAAAAAGTTGGTAAAGTGAACTTCAAGAATTTAGAATTTCTGCTTTTCTAAAAGCTGTTAAGAGAATGAAGGACAAACCTCAGACTGGGAGGAGATATTTATAAAGCACATGTCTGGTAAAGGTCTGTATCCAGATCATACATATTAACATCTGGTTAGAAATAGGAAAAAACAAACTGGGTTATTTTCATATTCACAAAGATAAAACATGAGATCTTGTCCATTAGTGAGTGTGAATATATGGGTAACACCATATATAAGTGTTGGTAGGTTCTTCGACCCAGAGTGAAACGACATATAACAAAACTAGTTTTATCATAGGCTAATTTCCCATGGCATCTCATCAATCTTACAATGAAAAGACATCATTCAAAACTCCATTGCACTTGTGATGGAACTTCCATATTTGTAAGGGAAACCTGACTTTGTTTCTATAATAGAAATGTCACCTAAAAATCTAACACATCAAAACTGGCATGAATGTTTACTACTCCAATACTTAAAACTTGCAAAAATGAAAAAATCTTTCTTGACAACAGGGACTGATTAAATAACAATAATCCATAAATGTGAGGCTAGAAGACAAGAAAATCTTGCTTAAAGAAAATATTTGATATAGGAAACTGCTTACAATACAGTTGTAGAGCAACAGGACATTAAATTGTATGCACAATTCCATTTTCCATTAAAAATGTATACTCACAGAATAAAAAAGTATGCAATCATGAATGGGTTTCTGAATTAAATTACTGATGGGTTTTTAAAAATATATTTTATTGATTTTTTTTTACAGAGAGGGAGATGGATAGCTAGAAACATAGATGAGAGAAACATCACCCAGCTGCCTCCTGCACATCCCCCACTGATGTGCCTGCAACCAAGGTACATGCCCTTGACCAGAATTGAACATGGGACCTTTCAGTCTGCAGGCCAAAACTCTATCCACCGATCCAAACTGGTTTCGGCAATGATTTTTTTTTTTTTTGTACTTTATGAACATATATTCAGACCACATTAAGTTTTAAATCAATATTCTTAAGTTATAAATAAGGAACATGAAATTCTTGTTCTTATAAGGAGAAAGCTAATAAGAATCTGATTTTGCAAAGGGATAGGCAGACTGAGTAACCTCTGATTGAAAGGGCAGCCCCAAACACTTCCAATTTCATTTTTGCTGCTTCTGCATTAAAATATGACATCATATTGACATTTGGGTTCTCCCTCCATTACTGGGCCTTCAAGTTCTCACTCTAGGGTCGTGTTATTTGGGCATAAATGTTTTGGACTTTTTTATTTGGCTCCCAATTTTGTTTTTAATTATTAAGTTCTTCCAGGAAACGTTTGTTCTCAGTATCTGGTAAAAGCTGTTGAAAACTTGACTGTTGCCCCCTAGTGGGCAAGTCCTCAAATAACTTGTTGCTGTTCACAATGGTAATTAACAGGTGTAAAACATAAAAACTACAAACATTAGCTTTTCCCCTTATGTCAGTTTAGCTCACCAAATTCCTTTCGGAGGAAACTAATCTTTGTAGTGCCTTGTTAGGGACTCATTAGGACCTTTAATGTTACCAGTAGCCCTGCGTACGAATCCATGCGCCAGCAGCTCTCTGCAGGGTCTGGCCGCTCCATGCCCGCTTCCCAGAGGCTCTCCATGGCCCAAAGGCCCATCCCCAGCTGGGGGCAGAAGGCCTGCCTTGTCTCAGCACCCCCTACGCCCCCAATTGGGGGACTCTGGGCGGGGCTGAGGACTGGGTGCCACCATTTTTGCGATGGAGTGATAGCTAATTCGCATATTACCCTTTTATTAGATAGGATTACTCATTTAAGCCAGTAAAGTGGGTGTATAGGTCACAAAGTCTAATACCACTATGCAATGAAATGTCAAGTAGAGAAAATTCAATTGATCATTACACTTAAAATATCTCCAGCATCTGAGAACACCCCAAAACTTTGTAAATGCATCAAACATTTGAGTTATACTAAAGTGAGTTTACAATGTCTTGACTTCATATGCAAAATTACAGAATGAGGCAGGATCAGTTTCCAAAGCTTTGGGGGTGGGGCGTGTAAAAAACATTTTTAACCATGGTAACACATACACACAATTAAATCATCAACCTTCTGAACAGATACCTACAACAGTATGCTCCCAAATACTAAAGAAAAAGAAGTTGAATCTGGATTGCCTTACATGCATCTTTTCTTTGGGGGGAGAGGGAAAACTTGATTTTGTTCTTTCTAAAGTATACATTACTATCTCCACTTGAATTTATACGGTAGAATAAAGCACACTGAAGCAATGTTTCCTAAAAATATTTCACTAAAAATACCTTTATCAGTATTTTCTTTCACATTTAATTTCCTATGAAAAACATTACTTATTTCTAGTTTTCTTTAGAAATAACTGTAAACAGAAAAATCCTCACTTAATTTGAAAGGAAAAGTGTATTTCTTTTATTCCAAGACTGACAGCTTCACAAAAAAAGATTAATATCCAGTAATTATATAAAAATGTATTGATATACAGACTTATAAAGTAACTAATGCCCAGCCACTAAATAAAAGATCAAAGGAGATTAACAGAATGAGCTTTTTTCATATTATAATTTTTAAAAAAGGTTACGACAAAAGTAGAATATGTATGTTTGTAGGTATCAAGAGAATAGAATACAAGCAAGTTGACAAGACTAAATTTATTCTATGTATATAATTTTTATTAATAAAAAGATTAACCATGACCAGGAGTGGCTGGGCTTATAGTTTGCTACACCAAAGAAATTAAAAATTGATAGTTAAGAATATTGTTACAATAATTTATAATATAGCATTCCTTTATAGAGGCATTTTAATTTTAGCAATGTTTCCCTTAAATATAAAAAAAACTAACCTTTAGTGTCATGAATGAGAATCATTAGAACTACTGCTAAATTTAAAAAATTCCAAGAGCTGTTTTGACGTTTTATCTCAAGATCTACACCCAAACTTTAGGGAAACAATCTTCCAAAAAGATCTGGAAAATTGCATGCTCAGAGACAGAGTATCAGTGTTTGATACTGGTGGCAGAATAGCCCACTTCCAAGTGTGAAAAACCAGCAACACAAATTATGAATGCACCCAAGATCCCCAAATAAATTAGTAAAAGTGCCATTATTTTAAGAATGATCAGACATATAATCAATGTATTTAAATACACATTCAAATTTGTTAAGTCCAAAAGATACAGTAACTTTATTACATAAAATTCCTCCTGTGTGCTAAAAATGTTAACTTACAAGACATAATATTTAATTAAGTGTAGAGGGAGTTATGGTCAAATTGCTTAATCATTTTTCATTGATGAGAATAGAACAATAGGTAGTGGACATATATAGAAGCACTGAGTCCTCCAAAATTCAAGGTTATATTACTGCTCAAGCAAAGCATACTACTATTCTTTAATAATATAAATGCCTACTCAATTTATCTTTTTAAAAATAAAGTCCATTTGTTCTCCATTAAAGCTTCTGCAAGATCGACAAAGGTACATTCTACCTATATAAAATAGGGGTACTCTTCATCTTTGGATAGGTATCACCACTTAGGGAAATGTAGTCATATACAGATTACTAAACTTTTGAGGCAGCTGTTGGAGACCATTAAGCACTTTTCGAACACTGTAACTTTAAAGTTTGTCTTTAATATTAATAGCTTTGGAAAACCAAAAATAGAGAAAAAAACATCTGTGACAAAGTACATTTCATTCAGATTTGATATCAGTAAGACACAAAAAAAATATTTAGTGCAATGTCAATTTTATCTACGATAATCACTTGATAGTTTTGTGTTGTTTTATGATTGAATGTCAAAAAAGGTTTTTACTTGTTAAGTCTTTGTCTTAGTATTTATATTTATAAGGCAAAAATGAAATTAAGTACTGTAAAAAGTCTTTTAAAATGAAGCTACAAATTTGGTTCCTATTTACAATTTCATTAACAGATAAGTGTAGATACAACAGATCTAATACCCTTAAAACCACAGTAAAAAAAAAAAAAATCTCTAATAGCATTTATAGGCTGTGAAATCCTTAGTAATACCAATATATATCCAAAACATGTTCATACAGAACAAATACCTCGCTGACTCCTTGTAAAAGAACACTTGTTAAAAAAATAATTAACAAAAATACCAAAACAATGAAAAGTCATTTCATTTCGCCCAAAAGTTATGACACAAAATACTGGCTTAAAGAGGTAGATTAAAAAGAAAAAGAAAACCAGATTCACCATTCTTTGTCACTTTTATTCAGTAGTAGTTTTTTTTCCCTTATTTTCAGTGCCAGACACGGCAAGGAGTGATTACAGCCAACTGTCATTAAAACATTTGTTCGCAATATATACCCCCCTTTACCACTGACCCCAAACTGACTCATTTTGTGTGCTTGCGTTCTTTCTTTTTTTAATATACCACCACCAAGACTGGGTGGAGGGGCAAGGTAAGAGACATGAAGGGAGAGTCCAGGAGGCCAGAAGAGGAGGAATGCTACAAGCCACAGTAAGAATGAGCTGTATTTAATTTAAAAAAGGGTGGCGGGGTGTACCCCACAAATGATACAGTAATGAGGATACACAATTAAATCCCATAAGCATGACTGAGGCTTTCACTGTGTTTGAAGTCATCACAATGGAAGGCATAAAAAGTGGAGTAAATCAATGTTGACACAGTCCAATCTAGTCCATTAGGCAAGATGGTGCAAGAAGTCATTTAAATTAAAAGTGCCCTATCCTTACCTAAATGGCTAGCAGACATGGAGAACACCACAGTGACGAACCCACAGAGCTTTCTCCATGTAGCTATAAAAAAGTGTTGTCGAATGGCACATTGTCAAACACTGGAAGGGGGCGCCACAATGGACCTCTCTTTTTTAGGTACAAATGCTAGATTCAACTATTTCAACTAAGCAGGAAGTGGGCTCTTCTGCTAGGAATGCCAACCCTAATTCACTTTGTCTTGAAATATATACAGATTGTTTGTAGTCGCTACAGCAATGATATTTTCCTTGGGGTGCCAGGCTGTGTGAAGTATTTTCTTGTTGAAGTCTAGACTGTCAACACTTATTTCATCCTTCTTTCTCTTGCCACTTGCACAGACCTTGCGTGGCTTCAGAACCGTGCGAGGTTTATTGTTTTCTCGTGATGCTTCGAGGGTTATGTCTCGCTTTGTGTTCCTATCAAACATTCTGAAGAAATTATTGTAAGATCCAGTCATGACAACACTGTAAAAGGAGATGGAACATTCAGTCAAATAAGTGCGTAAGAGTTGGTTTTCGGGGGGAGAAGGGGTGTTAAGCGAGGAATGAGGACATGTATGTAATACCTTATCAATAAAGAAAAGAAAAAAAGTTTGCCATATTTTTAGTAAACCTGGCAACCATGCTAGGAGTGATGAAATAGCACATTTCTTTCCTCTAATACAGCAATTTTCAATCTATGTGCCACAAGAGTTTTTAAAATATACAACACCTGACTAAATAGTCAGGGTAACTGCCCTCTTTTCCCTTAGACTATCAAATAAAAAAATGATAGCAGCCAGCTGGTGTGAATAAGTATTTTTTTAAAAATCAGATTGGCAATATATATATATATATATATATATATATATATATATATATATATATATATATATATATATATTTTTTTTTTTTTTTGGTGTGCCACAGAATTTTGGTAATTATATAGTTTACGGGTGCCAGGAGATGAAAAAGGCTGAAAATTGCTGCTCTTATCAAATTACACTTGGCCCAGCCGTCATGGCTCAGTGGCTGAGTGCCGACCCATCAATCAGGTCACGGTTCCTCATGGTCAGGGCACATGCCAGGGTTGCTGTATCAATCCCCAGTGGGGGGTGTGGAGGAGGCAGCCAATTAATGATTCTCATCATTGATGTTTCTCTCTCTTCCTCTCTGAAATAAATAAACAAAACTATATTCATATAGTGAATTATTTTTTAAAAAATAAAACCACATTTGAATAAATTCAAATCAAAATCAATTACCTATCAGAACCATTCCAACAACATTCAAATTTGTCAAATATGCAGTCATTTTCATACAAAGAACAAAGTTTACTTCTGAGGTATTCATGCACCTGGGGAAAAACATAAATATATTTATTCTTAGTTTACACCTCAAGATTTACTGATTAAATTTAGAAAACTGATTTAATAAGTCAGTATTACTAAAAAAAAAAAAAAAAGGCATATGCAGACATATAACATACCTGTCAATCTTATTAAAATTTGATCCCTTTAGTAACAATAAAAGCATTTATTTAATACATTTACAAACATATCAGTCCCCTTCAATGAACATACATTTTCTTTTGAACAATAGAGAAACTACTCTCTCTGGGCATGGCACATGCAATCTATAAGCTCAACTAAAATATTTAGACCAGAAAACATTTGAAAATGGCACAGATAAGAGATTAAAGAATATTATAGCAATATTTGAGTATGCTAACACTTGTCTTTCAGTCTACTAATTGCTGTTTTGACAACACTCAATGCTGTGCTTTACTTCCTTTTTAAATACAATTTTCTGGGCATAAATAACTAAAGCTTACATTATAATTAAGTGTGTATGCTATGCACAGCATGATCATCTGTCAGTTTGGTGATAAATTATATGGATATTGTACGTATGCATCATTGAAAAATTTGGTTCTATTTAACATTACTTATGTGATATTAATAGCTAATGAAAATATACTTTTAAAAAATATATAATTCTAAATAAATGGATCTAGTATTTAAAATATATCCTGATAAATCATACATTTAATTAACATTGTTAAAGTACAAAGGAAAATTTCAAATAATTCTTTGGATCAGAAAGAAAAAAAGAACCTTAAACACTAGTGATGATAGAAAGGAGTCATCACTAAATATTTAGAAGTCATCACCTTCTAAATATTAGAATTCTCTACAATTTATGAAATAACAGAAAGTCATCTTAACTTTAAGTATTACACAGTAAAATGATTGAGGCTACATCAGTAAGTAAAATTTGTTAACCTGGAGGAACTGCAATTCATGTAGGGAAGGATTAAAAGTGAAAAATAAACAAAAATCACAACTGCCCTTCTATAACACACAGCTCAGCAAGATGCCAAATTTACCACTCACCAACAGCTTGTTCTGCATATGCTATGTTAGAGTATGATGTGACACTATTCTCAATCACTAATCTAACTCAGCATAGGCAGGAAAACTAACATTCAGGTAAAATTAGGTAAATCATAACAATTCAGCAAAGTTTTAGAATGCACACACAGAGTTTCTCAAAAACAATGTATGAGTATGAAGTTAAGGTTCAAATCAATTATTCTCAAAGGGATTGGGGAGTAACAGGAGGATCACTAGGAGACAAATCAGAATCTTGACAGTTATACAGATGTAATTTGAAACTGTGGCAAAATTGTATCCCTTTGGCTTTTGCTTAAAAGGTAACATGTATTTGGAAATTTCAAATACCATGAAGGATACCTTAGTGGTTTAGGTTTGTTAAACAGGATTAAAAAGTTTGAGAAATACCATTCCAATTTTACTGGTCATATACAACGTAAGGCAAATTTATCAAGACTGAATTCCTAAAACAGCGTTAAGTGTTTTCTACAATCTAGCGGCCTAGTACCTAACACTGGCACTTGATGCCGGCTCTGCACATCTTCATTCTCTTTTCTAGAAGAGCAGCAGGCTAGGATCAATGCTAGTGGCCCGCTGACAATAAGTGAACCCAGAACTAACACCCCACAAGAGACAGAAACTCCTAAAGCTGCCTGCTGGGCTTCACGGCCTTTTCTTTTATTCTAAAGACAATAGTTACCAAGCCAAAGGTAAAATGTCATGTCAGTCCCTTTTACCTGGTATGCCAGCTCTAGTTCAGCTATTCCTGCACATACTTCAACTGGGATAACTCTACTAAGACTGACCACTCTTCCCAATCCTCCCTCCTCCCACCCCCAGACCTTAATAGAGTGCTCTTCCCTCCTCATTTTAAATAGACAAAAGCAGGGAAAACTATTATCACTACTGAACCAAAATAATAACATAATCACACTTTAACTGCAGAACTACTATAATGCCTATAAAAGCATATATAAATTTAACATAAGAAAAAGCATAATACTTGTGGATCAAAAGCCTCACTGTGAACAAGCACGGTTAGGCTTAACACAAAGTAAAAAATCCTTCTCTATAAAAACTTCAAAGTAAATAGGGCGTATGATCATTGAAAGAAAAAACTGCAAATACCTGATATGTTTCCACAGGCCTGTTTTCCATATTTAAGTCCCAAATTTTGACTGACAAGTAGTCTCTAGTCATCATATATCGACCACTATGGCTGAATTTTACATCAGAAATAGAGGAGATGATTTCAGAAAAGAAAGACCTATTACTGGGATCTTCAGGTTCTTCAAACACTAAAAACAAGAACACACAAAAAGGGCAATTTGTATAATCTTCTGGCTTACACAAAACACTTGAAACAATTCACAAATTTCCTAAGAGGCAGCTAAAAATGGCAGCCTAGTAAAAAACTGACAACTCTCTGGCTATAAGATAATCTCCCTGAAAGTTTCTTAGGAGATAAACACTACAACTAAACACGTGAGAGATTTATACTTCCAGAGCCCACCGCTAACTTAGCAGACCAGACTTACCCAGGACTTCAGACCGCAGTGCCCAGGTTTGTAGGCTCTGCATATACCTCACTGACTTTGCCTGTGATGTCAGCACAAAAACACACCCTCCTCGCCATTCAAATTCATACCAGCCTTTTATTTTTTACTGGCCAGGTAAAATTACTGCAACCCATTATTTAAAACGAAGTTTGTGTTTTTTTTTGTTTTGTTTTTGTTTTGTTTTGTTTTGTGTGTGTGTGTGTGTGTGTGTGTGTGTGTTTTAAAGCAAAGGAAACCTCTTAGAATAGGAAGCTCAAAATAGAAGAAAAGGGAGGTGTGGGGAAGGAATTGCTATATCTGAATATAGGGTTGGAGAACATCACCCCAAGTTCTCAAATATTAACAGTTACTAAATATATTCACTGGGCCCTGGCTGGTTTGACTCAGTGAACAGAGGTTCAGCCAGTGGACTGAAGGGTCCCAGGTTCGATCCCCAGTGGGGAGGGGCATGCAGGAGGCAGCTCTCACCATTGATGTTTCTCTCTCTCTCTCCCTCTATGAAATCAATTACACACACACACACACACACACACACACACACACACACTAGAGTAGGGGTGTCGAACTCAATCAGAGAAGGGGCCAAAATCTAAAATCCAGCCTAAATCGCGGGCCGAATGGTTTACTGAACAGTCATAAACTGTCATTGTGATGGAAACGCAGCGGAGTGCAATGATGACAGCGCGGTGCGGGCCACATTGCAAGGCCTGGTGGGACGGATTTGGCCCGCGGGCCTTGTGTTTGACACATGTGCACTAGAGGCTCAGTACATGAATTTGTGCACAAAGTGGGGTCCCTTGGCCTGACTGGCAGGCCATACAGAGGGACTGTGGGAGGTTGGCTGGCCAGTGGAGTGGGAGAGGGGGGAAGGAGGAAGGAGAAAAATGGGGATCAGCTAGGGGGAGGGGCCATGGGAGATCAGCTATGGGATCACACTGACCACCAGGGGGCAGCTCCTGCTTTAAGTGTCTGCCCCCTTTTGATCAGTGCATGTAATAGCAACTGGTCCACCAGTAGTTTGGTCATTTAGGCATATATCTCCACTGAAATTATCAACAGACATGCCCTGATAAAGCTTTCTTTGTTTTCCTAGTAGAATAACCTATGATGCCTAATGTAGAATCAGTTTTCCAAAGGATACAGGCAGCCCTGGGCATACAGGTTTAACTAAGACTTGTAAACCTATGTACATGTGATCACCATGTCTGAGGCTAAAGATTTTAGACAAACAGAAAATGGTATTTTTTTAAAAAGACACAAATAACTTACGTTTAGAATGCCTATCACAGAGGGCAGATGCCCTCATGTCACATAACCGAATAGTGCCTTTACTGCTGCTGTACACAAACGTGTTACAGCTGTTTGGATGGAACTCTGCTGCTGTAATCACCTCTGTTAGCTCTTCCATGTTGGCAGGCTTGATATCCACAATATCTGGACAGCATTTTATTAAGGAATTTCCATTTAGAAAAAAGGGCGAACATAATTTTTCAAAGCACAAATATTCTGAATTGCATTCTAGACCTTATCTGATCCCTTTAATACCCACAAAAAAATTCTTAGAAGAAAACCCGGGCAAATCTTAAATCATTTTAGAATGCAGAGATCTGTTTTCTGAATGTGACACGAATCCCAGAAGCCATAAAGAAAAGACTGATGTAAGTTTATCTTCCTAAATATTAAGAAATTTAGTGTATATTCCAAACACAACATAACAAAACTCTACAAGGGGAGCAAAAAAGGGAAAACTATTTGCACCACAAAGGATGGAGCTGATTTATTTAACATAAAAGTGCTTTAAAAACAGCCCGAAGATGGTTCAGTGGTGAAGGTTCAATTTCTGGTCAGGGTACATGCCTGGGTTCTGGACTCGATCCCAGTGTGGGGTGTGTAGGAGGCAGCTGATCAATGATTCTCTCTCATCATTGATGTTTCTATCTCTCTCTCCCTCTCCCTTCCTCACTGAAATAAATAAAAATTATACTAATAACAAAACAAAGAAAAACAAAAGATACAAAATTAGAAAAGAAAAAAAATAAACAAAAGTAAAAAAAATGTTCATGCCGAAACCGGTTTGGCTCAGAGTATTGGTCTGTGGACTGAAAGGTCCCAGGTTCGCTTCTGGTCAAGGGCATGAACCTTTGTTGCGGGCACATCCCCAGTAGGGGGTGTGCAGGAGGCAGCTGGTCGATGTCTCTCATTCATGTTTCTAACTTTTTATCTCTCTCTTCCTCTCTGTAAAAAAAATCAATAATAAAAAAAGTTCATCTACTCATGATGAAAGAAATGCTAATCAAAACAACAAAAGAAGACTTTTACTAGCTAGATTGGTAAAGGTATAAGTACACTGGTTGTTTCATACACTATTAACAGATTATGAATTCTAAGTAAAGTGTCTATTTTTTCAAATGATATGTACTTGGAAAAAAAAAGTTGCTAGCATTTTACCTTAAAAAACAAAAACAAAAAATCAGCTTTATGGAAATCTAATTCACATACATACAATTCACCCATTTCAAATGCGTAATTCCATAGAGCTAACATTTTATTTTTAAAACATACTTAAAAATGAGTATATTTATATATACCTCTTTCTCGTTTTTTCTCTATATACCTACAATATATGTGTATGCCAGGCATATATATTTATATATCACATACTTGTATGTGCACAGAAAATATTCAGGATAATATAAACAATAAAAGTGGGATTTGAAGAAACATTTATATTGATTTAATACCACCACCCCCCCAAAAAAAAACCAGAAGAGAGAAACCAAATGGATACTAAAACTCCTATCTGTAATTTCCAGATGCCAAAGATTAATCCTCAAATCATCTGCAGATAAATACGTTTCATAATCACTATTAATGGAAATTGAGTTGATGTGATATGTATGAGCATTGGCAAATATTCTTCGTGGACTGGCCTCAACCATTAGATCCATGGGCCTAAAGACTGGCACCTGTTAATAAGACACATGAAAAAGTCATTACAAATGTTCATTGTATACAATAGCACCTAAGATTCAGAGCACTTCATTTCTACAGTTTCTGAGTAACTATAAAACAGTACAACATTACATAAATTTAGTTTTAAAAAGTAACTGATATTGATCTTATAAAGTATTGAAATGGGAAGAAAACTGAACAATCTGAATAATTCATCTTCTTTTACAGGTAGCAATACTATTAAGATTTGCCATTCTTCCTAGTTCCAATCTTTGCTTAAAAGACTTGCAGCCCAGCGGGTTTAGCTCAGTGGATAGAGCTTGCAGATCAAAGGGCACATACCTTGGTTGCAGGCTCCCTGGCCCAGGGGCTTGTGCAGAAGGCAACCAATCTATGTGTGTTTCTCTCTGTTTTTCTCTCTTTTTTCTATTCTCTCTAAAAAAATTAATGGAAAAATATCGTCGGGTGAAGATTAACAAAAAAGACTTGCAAAGCTAATAAAATGTTTATGGATTATATTAAAGTGGTTAAAAAAGAAATTAGCCCAGTGTGTCTAATTCTTGGTGTTTTTTGTTTGTTTGTTTGTTTTTAAGCTGCAAAGAGATTTGGTCCATTTCTACTTTTTTCATCTCCAAGAAAAAGTAATCTTGAAATTTAAGTTTGTAATAGTTGATATTCAAACCACAAGAGCGATGGAGAATATATCAATAGTATAGAACCTATTAGTCTTGTCTAGAATCCTGGTTCTGCCCTTGGCCACAGTGCAACCTCTATGTTTGAAATAAGAGTTTTTAGTGTCTTATCTAGTTATGGAATTGCTGGGACGGGGAAAATTGTAATTATTCCTATTTAAGTTCTGCTCAGGATCTAAAATATATAATATGAATACAAAACACCAGTTTGGCTCGGTTGGTTGGGTGTTGTCCCATGCACCAAAAGGGCACATGCCCGGGTTGCAGGCTTGATCCCCTCGATCAATGGTCCCCTTTCACTTTGATGTTTCTCTCTCTCTCTCTACCCCTCTCTTTAAAAATCAATAAAAATATTTAAAACTCATCCACATACATTATGTACTTACTCGTAGTGTAGTGACTGTAGTAGGATCTCTATACCTTCCATCTTCCTCTTTCAAGTTATACCCTTCTGGTCTTTTGTCCCTTTCACTGATTTTCCATAGTTTTATAGTTTTATCTGGGGAGACAAAGAATAAAGTCCTCAAAAAAGGAGTAATATAAGAAAAAAACAACAACACTTTTAAGGTATATTTAAACATGCCCTTTCATATTTCATCTAAAAGACCCCAAGAATTCCCCGGCCAGGTGGCTCAGTTGGCTGGAGCATCACCCTGTACACCAAAAGGCTGTGGATTCCACCCCAAGGTGGCATATACAGTTGGCAACCAATCGTGATCGCTGTCTGCTCTTCCTTCCTTTCTCTCTAAAATCAATAAAAGCATAACCTCAGGTAAGGATTTTTTTTAAAAAAGAAAAGAAAATATCCCAAGAATAAAATCCCTTATCTTATTACCTGGGAAAAACAGTATAGATATCGCACTTTTATGTTAATCAAATTCATAAAATTGCATTTGCTATTAGAATCAAGTCATAGCCAGGTCCTTACTGTTTAAAACTAAATAAAGCCAGAGGGGGAAAAGTTATATGGGTATATAAATACATATATGTCTATACATGAAAAAATATATCTTTATATGCTCAATACTTAATTTTCCAACAGAGAACAAACAACAAAAATGGTTCAGACTGCCTAACTACTACTGCAGTAGCAGATCCCCCAAATTCCTGTACAGGCCTGGCCGCCTGTTTAAGTCTGTATTTCCCCATTGTATTAGCAATTCATAAAGAGTCAGATTTGACAGATACAAGTCCTTCAAGACAAGATTCTTATGTATCAAGAATATATAAAATAATCTTCTATTTTGAAATTAAGTTGATTTCCAGAGAAGTTACAAAGACAGCACATGCTTCCATACACTATTCACACAGTTTCTTCAGTTAACATTTTAGGCAACCTGGTGCATTCCTTAAAACTAAGAAATTAACGTTGTACTGGTACATTCCCACTAACCAAACTCCAGACTTCACTCAGATTCCACCAGGTGTCCTATTAACTTCCCTTCTGTTTCAGGATCTCACCCACGATCCAAACATCACTTTAGTAATCAAGTCTTAGTCTCTGTAACTTAACAAATCCTCAGACTTTATTTTTATACAGTTCTGAGCAGTGGTGAGATATTTTGTAGGATGTCCCTCAAAAGGGTAGGTTAGCTGTTTTCTTATGATCAAAATAATCATGGGTTTTTAGGAAGAGCACTAAAGTGAAGGCATACATACTGTCAACAGGACATTTCTGCTTTAATTACTTGGTTAAGGCAGATGTGCCAAGTTTCTCCACTGCAGTTACAATTCTTCATTCACCTTCCCATACTCTCTTTTTGGAAGTGAGTCACTAAGTCCAGTCCACACTTAAAGGGAGAACTAAGTTACACTTCTTGTAGGAAGAAGTATCCACCCACATACTATTTCTAATCCCATCTAATCTAATAATAGAGAAATATGCAAATTTGTCCATTACAGTGTCACGGGTCACGACTGGATCACCAGGCTGCATCCCTGCCCTCTGCTCAGGCAGCTGCAAGGACCAGGGTGGGATAGGATACAATGGGAAGGGAAGAAAACTGCGCGGAAGGGATGGCAACCGGGGTGGGGGTGTGCCAGAGCAGGTGCACCCTGCAAGGGGTGGGTGCAGACGTGGGAGGGCAGTGGCGGCCATAGGCTGGGAGGCGCCCCTGGGTCCAGGACAGAGTGGAGGACGATCTGAGGCCTTCTGGGTAGAGGCGCTCCTGTTTCACAGCAGCAGTGCCCAGGCCTTGTGGGCCTCGGCCACCCTTGCTGGGCCTGGCATCCCGGGCAGAGAATGGGAGCAGGATAGTGGCAGGAGGGCTGGAGGAGGGGGCTTGGGGTTGACAAATACCTGGCCGGGGCTGAGCCCTGGGCTGGGGGGTTTACACCCCCTCCCGCAATGGAAGCTTTAAGAAGGAAAAGAGGAAGAACTTTATAAAGGAGTCAGTAGAGAGCAGAGTTAAAGAAGAGGATGTGTGAGTGAACTGTAGGTGCTATAATGAAAATCAAGTATAGTATGTACTGGGGACTGATTTTAAAAATAGGAGTCAGAAAAGAAAAATGAATAGCGATTAGGCAAGTAGATAGATATTAAAACAGTGGAAGTAAGTAGAGAGGAATGTGAATGAGAGAAAGATAGATGGAAGAAAAATTTAAAAGGGAGCTGGTAGAGCTTAAAGGAGAATATGAAGAAGGAAGAAATGGGGCAGGGAGCAAAGCAGATCTGAGGGAAGAAGTGAAAAAAAAAATCAAGGAGGGAAGGAAGGAAAAGGGGAGGGAAAATAGGAGTAAAGATAGAAGAAAAAGGGAATGTGGAGAGGGAGGGAGGGTAGAATAAAGATGGGAAGAAGGATGATGGAACAGAAGTAGGAAATAAAGAGTTACATAAAGGAGAGAGAAAATTTGTGTGACAGGGAGAAACAAATAAGAAAATCAAATACAATGTGTGTGAAGGGGATAAGTTTGAAAAGAAAAAAAAAATTGGGGTGACCAGGCCAGCAGGGGAAGGCAGTTAGGGGTGACCAGGCTGTCAGGGGAGGGGAGTTAGAGGAATCAGGCCAACAGGCAGAGTGGTTAGGGCAGGCAGGCAAGTGAGCGGTTAGAAGCCAGAGGTCCCGGATTGCGAGAGGAATGTCCAACTGAAAGTTTAGGCCCATCCTGCTTGGACACCCTCCAAGGGCTCTCAGATTGGAGAGGGTGCAGGTCAGGCTGAGGGACCCGCTCCTGCGCACAAATTTTGTACAACAGGCCTCTAGTCCTATATAATAAAAGGAAAATATGCAAATTGATCCCAACGGCGGAATGACCAGAACCTGGAACGACTGCTCAACCAGTCA
The DNA here is from genome assembly GCF_014108245.1 of Pipistrellus kuhlii. Taxonomy (NCBI): domain Eukaryota; kingdom Metazoa; phylum Chordata; class Mammalia; order Chiroptera; family Vespertilionidae; genus Pipistrellus; species Pipistrellus kuhlii. Next base: position 7,158,045 of record NW_023425520.1, on the reverse strand, counting down.
CTATGAGGCACACTGACCACCTCTTGGTTTTTTCCTCTGGCTGGCAGACTCTGATTGCTTGATGGCTAATGGAGAACTGGGGATGGGTGTGGGGGGATGTGAGTGGCGCCAGGCCAAGGCCCCTGCCCCACCAGTTGCCTCACACACAGAAGGCAACCTGTGGGAGGGGCGGGAATGGCCAACCTCTCAGTTCCTCCCCCTGGCCAGCAGGCTCCAATCACCCGATGGCAAAAGGGGTGGGTGGCAGCTGAAGATGGGGCTGGCTTTGGCAGCCAGGGAAGATGGCCCTGAACCCAGGCCAGGCCTAGGGACCATAACCATGCACGCATTTCATGTGCCAGGCCTCTACTCCTCCTATAAGCAGCGACCCTTTTCTCCCACTTATTTGTTTAATATTTTTTCTAAAATTGCATTCATATAACACTATCACATTCTTAATGGTCTTTCATAAGCAAATGGGCATAATATAATTTAAAAAAAATAATGTATAAAGACACTTTACAAAACTCTGTCATACAAGGGGTAGCAGGGACTCCTCTAGCCTGGCCACCTCTCTGCCTGGTGGAGAAAAGCATGCCAGCTGCCTCCTGTGGATGCCCTCTGCAAAGATGAAGTCTAACTCTAATTTGTAATCTAAAGTTTCATCTAAACCCTATGTAATCATGCTTCTTGTTATTTGCAATTCAGTTATGTGTTTTCTATGTGCTATTTATGTAATTTATATACATCATTATATTCTCTAGAACAGTGTTTTTCAATCTTTTTTGGGCAAAGGCACACTTGTTTCATGAAAAAAATCACGAGGCACACCACCATTAGAAAATGTTAAAAAATTTAACTCTGTGCCTATTTGACTATATATAAAGTAATTCTCTTGAATAGGAATCAAATAAACACAAAGAAAGTATTTTATAATTACTTTTTATGAAATATTAAGTAAACAAAATAGTGAAAAATTATAAAATTCTTGTCTTGTCTGCACCTACGGCACACCAGGCAACATCTGTGCCGCGGAACAGCGGTTGAAAAACGCTGCTCTAGAATACTTAATTTCCAAATATGTAATATAAATGAATCAAGCCTAAATTCTATATTTTGGGAGAAATTATCATCTGAAGATGATGAGGATGGCCCAACTGGCATGGATCAGTGGCTGAGCATCAAACTCTGAATTAGGAGGTCGTGATTCAATTCCTGGTCAAGACACATGCCTGGGTTGTGGGCTCAATCCCCAGTGTGAGGCATGCAGGGGGCAGCAGACCAATAATTCTCTCTCATCATTAATATGTCTATCTCTATCCCTCTTCTTCAGCTCTGAAATAAATTTTTAAAAAATTTAAAAAATGATGAGGATGCCTGCCATGACTGTCTTATGGCCTGTTGAAATTCATCTACCTTAGAGGTCCAGATAAAGAAATTACAATATATTGTACTTATTAAACTTTCAAATGAGATGAAATTCATCTGTGGTTCTCAATATGCTATCAGAAGAAAATACTAAAAATTATAAAAAATCAGGTAAGTATCTTGAAAAACAAAATTAAACTTCAAAAATTTTAAAGTGATAAAATCTGTGCTATGAGGATAAAACATTTTTTTAAATAGCATAAACAAGGATAGGATACAGAAGTACTATAAAATTTCAGTGCAGTGCTTGGGAATAAGGCAGGTTGGATATAAAATAATATTTTAGCAAGTATTATTTAAAATTAAAAATATTTTTTCATTTATATGTTCTTTGGAAGTGACTTAATCTGGAGTCCTTAGCTTATAGATGGAGATACTGATCAACTCCATAAAAGTGCATGCAAGATTATATTTTTTTAAAAAATATATATATTTTATTGATTTTTTACAGAGAGGAAGAGAGAGGGATAGAGAGTTAGAAACATCAATGAGAGAGAATCATCGATCAGCTGCCTCTTGCACACCCCCTACTGGGGATGTGCCAGCAACCAAGGTATATGCCCTCGAACAGAATCGAACCCAGGACCCTTCAGTCCGCAGGCCGACACTCTATCCACTGAGCCAAACTGGTTTCGGCAAGATTATGTTCTTTTATACTCAACTGTTTTGTGAAGGGATTGGAGATTCTCCAAGATATATGTTACTTTCAAAAATTTAAGAGCTACTGCTCTATGGTGATTCCCTAAATTGTCAACCCTAAGAGCACAAAAAGTCCAAAGGTCTTCAAAGTCAAGGAGTCCAAAGGTCCATGTGTATCTCTTGATAAAAAGAGGGTTGGGGCAGGTAAAACTAGGCTACTAAGCTTCCTCTTGTGGGAATGCAGCTTTAAACAAGATAAAAAATATTATTAACAACCTGTTAAGAGGCAACTTATTTATGAGTGAACTATCACTCTTATATTCAAGACCCATCTATCCATGGTCAACAGATTACAACTGGACCTTTTTGTAATGTGGAGGAATTGAGGAAAATTCTAAGAAAGGGGAAAAAAGGTAAAAAAAGAAAAGAATAAAATAACTTGAGGAAGCATCAAGTGAATTAAAGTTATAAGAGATGACTATAAAGTAAAAACGATCTGGGAAAAAACAGTTTATGATCATAGAAAGTCAATGCAAGAATGAAAGTAAGATTAATTATGGTGGATCAAAACGAAAATGTTGGGTCATATTTTCTATCATTCTCCCACAGGAATTCCTAATCTATAACAACAAAGCATAATATGCTAATTAGACCAGATGCCTTCTGGACAACCTTCTGGATAAAGCCAGGGCTTCAAAGGAGGCCCAGTGTCCTGGGAAAGCAGTTGGGAAAAGGAAGGCCTATTCTTGCACGAATTTTGTGCATTGGGCCTCTAGCCTATAATAATAAAAACATAATATGCTAATTAGACCAGACATCCTTCCAGATGAAGCTGGGCTGCGAGGGAAACCCAGGTCCTGGGTGCCAGATGGGAAGCCGGTGCTGGCACCAGAGGAAGGAAGGCCTTCTATTGTATGGATTTTGTGCATTGGGCCTCTACTTTTTATGAGTATCAAGACACTTTTATTGCACATTTGGTGGAAGAGGTATTATTATTCTATATTTCACAGAGAAAACTAAACAAAGCATTGTAAAGATTTAATAGATAGACATTTACCCATAATAGCTTTCTTTACTTTTAAAGAATAACACTTCAGATATAGCTCACGTCCTCCTCCTCCCATCCTTCTTTTTATCTCACCATTCCCAGACAAAGCAATTTGTAAAATTCCCATTCCTGTTCAATCCTTCCACTTGGGACTCTACTTTTATAGCATACAAAAATAAAAAATAAAGGCAGCCCTAAAATACCTGTATTTTATTTAATATTCATTAACACCACCACTTACAACAAATAGATAAAAACCCATGATTCACTGTGTGTGCCCTTTAAAATAATTCACTAAGTATACAGGTTAATAATAGCGGATTTTGTAATAAAAGAGAACACAATAATTTCAAGAGAAACATCAAAAGTTCTTTATTCAAAGTAATGTCCATTGCTAGCTACTTATTTCTCTTATCTTTCAGGTAATTTGTGGATACCACCCCAATAGAACTTTTCTCATTTTGAGGCAGACCATTCAGAGACCCAATTTTCCACTTCTTTGTATGTTTTGAAGTGCTCTTCAGAAAGTGCATGTGCCATCCATCAGAACAAGTGATAATCCAAAGGAGCAAGGTCTAGTAAATACAGCGGGTGGGTTAATACTTCCCAGGCAACATCTTTTAACGTGTGTGATGGTGTGCCATCATGAAGCAAAATTACTTTGCCGTGTTTTCTGGAACATTCTGGTCATTTCACAATCAAAGCATGGTTCAAACTGATTATTTGTTCTCAGTAGCGATCAGTATTAATGGTTTCACCTTGTTTTAGAAGCTCATAATACACCACACCTTCCTGATCCCACCAACATTATTATCTTCTTCCTGTAGCAATTTGGCCTTGCAGTTGATATTGATGGTTGACCTGGATCAACCAATGATTTTGTGCATTTAAGATTCTCAAAATAAATCCACTTTTCACTGCCAGACACAATTTGATGCAAAAAAGACTTTCTTTTGTGCCATTAAAGCAACATTTTCTTATGACTTTTCAATTTTTCATTTGTGTTTTGTTCATTTGATATGGTACCCATTTTCCTTCCCTTAAAATCTTTCCCATTGTTTGTAAATGATCAGAAATTGTTTGCTTAGCAACATTTAATCTTTTTGCTAGTTGTTTTTGAGTTTGACACGCATCTTCATCCAATAATGCTGGTAACTGTTGGTCTTTAAACTTTCTCAGTTGACCTAGACATTGTCTTTCACATTGAAATCACCACTTTTAAAGTGTTTAAATAGTGTTCACAAGTATCTTGAGATGGAGCATGTTTACCATAAGCTTCCTGAAGTACTCAGCAGCACTTTTCTTCAAAATAATGAATTATAACTTCCCGCAAAAAAAATTTTTTGGGGGGCACAGAATTTCAACATTTTTTTTTTAAATACAAAAAGCTATCATGATATATTTATTAGAGTGAATAAAATAAAAATACAATACCATGTGCTGAGCAAAATGCAGAGCAAATGGAACACTCCATGCATTAATGATGGGAATGCAAATGGTAAAGCCATTTTGGGAAAGAGATAAAAAATACTCTCAAGTATATACAAGGTGTCCCCAAAAAGAATTTCAACATTTTTAAGTGTAAAAATATTTATGATGCTAACACCTTCAGCAAATTTGACATATGATGTTTTAAAGCTTGTTGTCAATACAACAAAAGAGCATACATATCAAATTGCATATATATCAACATATGTGTAACTCCATCTATTGAAAAAAATCCTCATTATTATCAGTACACCTAGTATCAATCAATCATTTTTCAAATTTACATAAGTAAACCTATTTGGGAGACACTTTGATTTATCTACAGGGAAGTACTACATAGATTCACATACCCTGACCTAACCATTGGAATTCCCAGTGTCTTTCCTTGTATTGAGCCTTTGTAGAGTTTAGTATCTAGAAAGGCTCATCTGGTTATACACTGCCTGTTATTTCAAGCCACTGGAGTACAAGAAAGCCTGCAAGGAAGACACACGAGCATGAGCTGGGAATTGAAAGCTATTTAAGATCTAATCCATAAATAAATAAATCAAAATGGAATCTGCTTTCAAATAACACTGAAAGGGGAAGAAAGATCTGAAAAACAGAATTAGCTATGAACTAAGAATTACTGAAGCTGGGTGGGGGGTATGTAGGTCTTCATTATACTATTCTACCTCAGCCTATATGTCAAAAATTCCCCTTTAAAAATAAAAACAAACTATACAGCTACTAAGAAGTGAACTGGTGAATTATTAAGAATAAATATTCTAGCCTGGTCAGTGTTGCTCAGTGGCTAAGCATCGACCTATGAACCAGGAGTTTCTTTCTCTCTCCTTCTCTGAAATCAATAAAAATATATTTAAAAACACCCCCCACCCCCCTCCACACATGAAATGTTTAACAATACACTTCCCTGGAACATTTACTTCCAAAAGTAGAAACTATATAATGGTAAAAGTATGCATTACTTGATGTCAAAAGAAAAAAGCAGTATCTGAAAGCTATTTGAAATAATTTAGTTTACCACATAAATTAAAACTGAACCAAATTAGAAACCAATAAATGACACGAGTATACACAGTACCTCAATCTATGATGCTGTAAGTTATAAGCTTTAGATCATTATTTCTATTTATTTTTCTTTTAATAATCAGAGAGAGGAATGCAGTTTATATAAAAAGAGAGGGGGAGAGGGTATAAACGTTAAGGGCTGCTTAGGCAACAGCTTGATGATTTAAAAAAAATTGGGCTATAGAAGCACACATCTATTGTGTCAGAGAGTGGCAAATGCATTTCAAAGAACTAGATACAGAGGGTGATGAGACCTAAACTGGATGAAGGGGGAACTCAGTATTTCCCACTGTGTCACCCCAGAAATCATCTGAGTATACATTCTGTGAATGGCAAAGAATGATAAGATCTAGCTGCTAAATATCTGCTTTTATTCAATAGTGAAGATATGAGAAAATATAAGGTTTTCCCCAATCCTTGTGCCAGCCTCAAATAAGTTGTAACCTAAATTTTTACAGACTATGGCCACCCAGAATCTGGAATTATTTCTTAGTCACTTTAATGTCTCTTCAGACCCCTGATCCCAAAAGCTAAACAAAGTATATGAGGAAAAAAAAAAATTAGAACAACAACAAAAAGACCCAATTCTTAACTTGTCATAAAGGAGTTTAAATTCTGGTAGAGTCACCACACAATTCTAACCATGACTTAAAAAAAGCAGATCAATGAAATTAAGAAAACAACTTCTTCAAGCCATCAGGATTGTGCGGAAGAAGACAGTGTGTCAATTCCAGTTTGTGTCCTTCCTGGACTAGATCGAGTATGAAGAATGCCCTCCTAGAGAGTATCCTTGAATGAGACCATTCTTTGACAAAGCATTTTGAATTTACTGTTTGAAATCCTCTTTGGAGAGTTTGAGCACACTTAAAAAGGAGGAAGGGAAGAAAGGAAATTAACATTTACTGAGCATGTATTATGTATATTAGGGTTCACATTTACTATTCATAACAATACGATAATATAGATATTACCATCTCCACTTTGCAGGTTAGAAAAATTTGACTCGGCATTAATAACCTGCTCAAGTCTAAGCCACAAAGTGGCATAAAGAAAATCAATCCATTCTTTTCAAGACAAAGTGTGTGCGCGTGCAAAAAGAAACTTGACACCTAAAAATTTATTTCATAGAATTTAAAAACTAAATGCCAATAAAAAAAGGAAAGACATAAAAGAAGAGTTTATATTCTAAGTGGGTAAGAAATATTTCCAAATGTCTATTTGTAAATATCTCTAAACACCTACCCCTCTTTGAAAAGGGGAACATATCCTACAGAGTATGTGTACATATAAAGCACATGAAATAAAATTTACACTTACCATTGGTAGACAACAAAAACTGAGCAGCATTTTTCTGGGGTAACCACCTAATTTTGTTGATCTTTTCTTCTATTTCTAAACTTTTCAAGTAGTCAAACTCTGGTTCATGGCTCTGAAAGGTGCTGTAAACATTATATTCTCCTCTGCTATGAGACTGGATTTTGTTCTAAAATGGAAACAAAAATATTCGGACCACTGTTGAGAAAGATTTCAAAATAGTAAAATGTTATCAGTTCCAACAGATCTTGCAGGTTCTGGTTAATTCATTACCTGTATCTCATATACAATTATGTTATTTAAAAAAAATATATTTAAAGGCTTTCAAGGAAAAGGAAAAAAAAAAAAAGGAAAAGCTAAAAAAAGCATAATGATTAAGCCGAATTTACTAGGAAAAGTGACTCTGAATTATGGATCAATTTGATTATTAATTTATCATTATATTTTAAACTAGAGGCCCGTGTCCCTCAGCCCAGCCTGCACCCTCTCCAATCTGAGACCCCTTGAGGGATGTTCAACTGCCTAAACGGGCAGTCTGACATCCCTTTCACAATCCAGGACTGCTGGCTCCCAACTGCTCGCCTGCCTGCCTGCCTTCTTAATTGCCCCTAATCACTTCTGCCTGCCTGATCACCCCCTAACCACTCCTATGCTAGCCTGATTGATGTCTAACTGCTCACTGCCAGCCTGTTTGCCCCCAATTTCCCTCCTCTGCTGGAATTGCCCTCCCTTGCAGACCTGGTCCCTCTCAACTGCCCTTCCTTGCAGGCCTGCTGTCCCCCAAGTGCCTGCCCCTGCTGACCATCTTGTGGTGTCCATCTTGTGTCCACATAGGGGCAGGATGTTTGACCACATGGGGGCAGCCACCTTGTGTGTTGGAGGGATGGTCAATCTGCATATTACTCTTTTAATAAATAGGATAGAGGCCTGGTGCATGGGTGGGGCCCAGCTGGTTTGCCGTGAAGGGTGTCCCGGATCAGGGTGGGGTGTGAGGTGACCTGGGCGAGGGGCCTGTGGTGGTTGGCAGGCCAGCAATGGCCCCTGGCGACCAAACAGAGCCCCTGGTATCTGGAATTTATTTACCATCAACAATTGAAACTTTGTAGCCTGGAGCGGAGCCAAGCCTCTTGCTCGCTCGAAGGTGGGCAGCCATTTTTGTTGGGGTTTATGTATCTTATATAATTGAAACTTTGTATCCTTGAGTGGAGGCCTAGGCCAGCCAGGGCAGGTGGAAAGCTTGGCTCCCTCTGTTGCAGGGAAACCCTAACCGGCTTTCTCCAGCTCCATGGCTGCTGCCATTTTTCTTGGGATTTATCTTCTATAATTGAAACCTTGTATCCTTGAGTGGCGGCCTAGGCCGGCCAGGGTGCGTGGAAAGCTTGGCTTTCTCTATTGCCGGGGAAACCCAAGCCTCTCAACTGCTCTTTGTGGCTGCAGCCATCTTGGTTGGGATTAATTTGCATACTCACCCTGGCTGGTGGGCGTGGCTTGAGCAGAATGATGGTTAATTTGCATATTACTCTTTTATTAGGTAGGATAGTACCAACTCAAACTGATAAAAAACACCTGAGCATCCTTAATAAAGGTGCTCATCTGAAAAGTAAAGATTAGCCGAAACAGGTTTGGCTCAATGGATAGAGCATTGGCTTGGGGACTGAAAGGTCCCGGGTTCGATTCCGGTCAAGGGCATGTACCTTGGTTGCGGGCATATCCCTAGTAGGGGGTGTGCAAGAGGCAGCTGATCGATGACTCTCTCTCGTCATCGATGTTTTTAACTCTCTCTCTCCCTTCCTCTCTGTACAAAATCAATAAAATATATTTAAAAAAATTAAAAATTAAAAAAAAAAAAGTAAAGATTAAATGAGAAAAGTTTGCCAGAAACAGCCTAAACAAAGACAGTCCAATCAGGTACAGATTGCCTTCAAGAAGGTGAAGGCAAAGACAATTACTGTCTTTGGGCAAGGCTGAGTTTTTTCTCCACCATACCCAAATCCTGTAAACATTTTCTGCATTAACATTTTACTGTACTTTGTTTACACATGGCTTTCATCTTTCTCCTCCCTTCCTCCTTTCCCCATTTCGCTCCCTAATTATCCCCCACCCACTTTTCTCCATCACACCTGCTTTCTTGTTCTCACCCTTCTCCCTTTCCCATTTCCTTTTTCTTGTTTCCTTCTCTCCCATCTGCCCTTTATATTCTCTCTCTAAAAACAAAGTCATTCTCTATTCTCTTGTAGTACAATCCAATTATCAAATTATCAGGTTTTTCCAATGGTCCCCATGTCTTTTTACGGAAGAAAAGCCAGCATCATACCTTACATTCAGTTGTCATATGTCTTTTGGTAAGTTTCTGGGTCTGTCTTAGTATTTTATGACGCTGACATTTTTCAGAAGCACAGAACAGTTTATTTTGCATTGTCCCTTTATTTGGGTTTGTCTGATGTCCCCATTATTAAATACAAGTTAGGCACTTTGGGGAGGGATATCACAAAAAGGATGTATTTATCCCAGTGCATGTTAGGAGGCAGGTGATGATGTTGATGTGATCTAGCATGGGTGATGTTAACTTTTCTTGTTTCAGGTAGTGTCTATGAGGTGTATCTACTGGGAAATTAGTATTTTTTCTCTTTGTAATGAATAATTACCTTTAGGGAGATACTTTGACACTACAGACTATTTTAAAACTTTCACTGACTAGTTCTACCATTCATAATTCTTACTGAAACAATTATTGCTAGAGTAATTGTAAATGATAATTTAAAAAAACGTTTCTTCTTGTTTCTACAACTAGCTGGCTTTTTATATTAAGAACTCCTTTCTTTACTATTCAGTTTTTAATTTTATTGTGATCTCATGGATACCTTTTCTTTCTATTTTGTCTTTTTATTTGGTATTTATATAATTTTTTATTATTTTGTTGTGTTTAATATTGGCTTGTAAGTTTTAAAATATACATCTTTATCACAGCCTGACTAACCTACAGTATAACTTTTTTAAAAAAAATTGATTTCAGAGAGAGGAAGGGAGAGGGAGATAGAAACATTAATGATGATGCCCTGGTTGTTTTGGCTCAGTGGATAAGTGTCGGCCTGCAGAATGAAGGGTCCCAGGTTTGATTCTGGTCAAGGGAACATACCTGGGTTGCTGACTCTGTAACCAGTGGGGGCATGCAGGAGGCAGCTGATCAATAAAAAAATATATTTTAAAAAATGATGAGAGAGAATTGTTAATCAGCTGCCTCCTGCATACCCCCTAGTGGGGATCGAGCTTGAAACCAGGAATCAAACCATGACCTCATGGTTCATTGGTCGATGCTCAAAACAATGAGCCACACTGGCAGTGCAGTACACTTTAATTTCCTTCCTCCCAGCATTTGTTCTATAATTTACATACATTTTGCTTCTACATGCAACCCTAAAATATATTGTTACTGTTTTTGCTATAATAGACCATTCGTTGTTGTAGAAAGAAAGAAAAAGAAAGAAAGGGTTGATTGAGGCACACTTCCTTTCACTGTCCACTTTAGAGTTAAGTCTCAATCAGTTATAAAATACTTGAGGCTCGGTGCACGAATGCGGTCCCTCGGATCGCAGGTTTCAGCCTGATCCCCACAGGCCCCATCCAGACAGGAGGGAGCCTGATCCTGTGCATTGAACATCTGTCCCCTGGTCATTTGGTCGTTCAGTCACTTAGGCTTTTATATATTTGTGTGTGTGTGTGTGTGTGTGTGTGTGTGTGTGTGTGTGTTTGTGTGTGTGTGTGTTTTAGAGGCCCGGTGCGCAAAATTCGTGCAGGGGGGTGGGGAGGGGAGTCCCGGCATGCCCCCTCTCACAATCTGGGACCCTTCAGGGGGTGTCTGACTGCTGGTTTAGGCCCAATCCTGTGACATCCCTCTTGCAATCCGGGACCGCTGGCTCCTAACTGCTCGCCTGCGTGATTGCCCCAACTGCTTGCCTGCCTGCCTGATCGCCCCCAACCACTCGCCTGCCTACTTAATTGTCCCTATCAGCCTCTGCCTCAACCCCCATACCTAGGACCCAGGCTTTCCTTCCTCTGGCCAGCCATAGGCACCTGGGATCCAGGACAGCATTGCCCAGGACCTGGCTTTGTCAAGAAGAGCGTCCAGTCTATCCGGTCTAATTAGTATATTACCCTTTTATTAGTATAGATGATATATTGTCCTCTTCCTTTCTCTCTTTAAAAAAAATATATTTTATTGATTTTTCATAGAGAGGAAGGTAGAGGGGCAGAGTTAGAAACATCGATGGGAGAGAAACATCAATCAGCTGTTTCCTGCACATCCCCCACTCGGGATGTGCCCGCAACCAAAGTACATGCCCTTGACCAGAATTGAACCCAGGACCTTTGAGTCTGCAGACCGACGCTCTATTTACTGAGCCAAACCGGTTTTGGCTCTTCCTTTCTCTTTCTCCTGCCTGTCTTTAGGTAGTTTCACGGCACCATTTGACCCCACCTCCCATCCAAGACGACAGTTATAGAGGTCTGATAGTCATTAAGTCCACATTCAGAGTTATTCAACAAACCTCATCCCACAGCCCCATCAACAACTGCTTACAGTCCTGAAATTATCCTCTTTATATTGAGCCTAGAACACACCAGTAATTTATTTCATTTACTATCAGTGAGTATGAACATAGTTTAAAGTTATTAGATAAAGAGACTACTTGTGAACTTCTTTAGTTAACACTAATACTTTAGCAAAAGTGAGAATTCTAACTGTTCAGAATTTTATCTTTAACCTATCACCACATGATTCAAAATCTTTCCATTAAAAAAATAAAAAAAACACACAAAACATTCAAAGTCTAGTTCAAAAAAGAACCTATGGAAAAATCATTGAAAAGATATTGTTAGCGATTTTAAATAAAAGTGAATTATCAGATAAAATATTTAACACTACTTGTTAATAAGAATAGCTCATTAGTTATTAGTCTCCATACTAAAAGAAAACTTTATTTATCATCACACGTTGAAAATATAATGTTTTGGGTTGTTTTTTTCCAGCAGCTTGATTATCTGGATTGATCATTCATGGTTACAATTCTGTCTGGACTCTCTGATAGCAGAACCGATTGTTATAGAGTGGATTTGCCAATATTAGGAATGCAGAGCAGCCCTGGCCAGATAGCTCAGTTGGTTAGAGTGTTGTTATGATGCGCCAAGGTTGTAGGTTTGATCCCCAGTCAGGGCACATCCAAGAAGCAACCAATACATGCAGGCATGAGTGGAACAGCAAATTGATGTCTCTCTCTCCCTCTAAAATCAATCAATTAAACAAAAATTTCTGTAAAAGAATGTAGTGTGTATGAAAGGTGTAAAAATTTTAAAAAGAACCTTAAATCTCATTACCATAACCTCATACCAAATTAGATAACCCAAATTCATTATATACACATACAGTAATACCACTTTAAAAGAAATTCCAGAAATCTCCCCTCTAATTACTCACTCAGTCTCAAAAGGTTTGTCATTTACTAAGAAACTATAATAATAGTGATTCAATTTTTAATATGAATATTGTGCTTTATATTTAGCAAGAAACTAGTCTATATACATTAGGTCCTTCCTAGAGCTACAGATTTAATGACATAGAATCTCTACCTTCAAGTAACTTATGTAAGTGAAACTTTAGCCCAAAGCAGAAATTAAGGTCCATATAAAAATGGTAGGCAATATAAGGAGCCAAGGGCAAGCGCATACCGTTCTATATTTAAAAACTGGGTCTACAGAGTTTTGTGTTTTTTTTTGATAAGTGAAGAAAAGCACAAACTTATGAAAATATTTCCTAAAACAGAAAAAGAATCCTAAAGAATCAGGAATAACAACATGGATCTAAACAAAATTGTGGAGGTGTTTGTGAATTTCACAGTAGGGTACAAAAAGCAGTTTTTTTGTGGGGGGGGGAGGGGGGAGAAACTATCACAAAGGAAGAAATTATGTCGAAAGGTTAAATCTATGGTGGGCTCATGTATCAACACCCATGCTCTCCTAACACTTTGCTAACATTACAGTAAAAAGGATTTTTAAAGACAAATTGACAAGAAAACAGACTTAACAGCAGAGATGACAGCAGCAGCCATAAATGGAAGAGGCCAAAACGGATGCATGAATGGTAACTGACTGAGTGGATTACAGAGAGCTGGACCTGGATCCAGCAGCAGGATCTCTCCTAAAGCTTGGGGAGGGGTGTTCACATTATAATGACCTGACATTGCTGTTATCGGTATGAACTAAGCACAGTGAGCATACTCTCGTGTCCTTACTGTGCCATTCAAATAAAAATGCATCAAAGTCAAAGAAGGCTTTTTGTTTTTATTCTAAAAATTCTCCTACAACTAGAGACTTGATACATTCTAAAATGCCTCATATTTGGGTTTTCTTGCACAGTTCTTTGCCTTTTTTTCTTAGCTTGGCATTGTAATCACTAAGTAGGGGTCTATTTTATTAACCACACAATCTACTTATGTGAAATTTTCTAGAATAAATATAGAAGTGTTTTACCCCTAACATGTGATAGTGTCTGGGACATAACAGACTTTCAATAAAGATTTTATACATGCATAAAAATTATAGCAAAAAGAACAAATAAATGGTGGTGCTGGTATGGTAAAGAGAGGTTGGGGTTAACATGGTAAATGGAGTGTGGTGCAGCAACGAGAAGGAATGGGTTAGATGCACACATAGCAAGACAGGAGGATCTTGAACACAGTTCTTATTGAAAAAAAGTAGGGCACAATGAGATGAGCACAGACTCCTTCACGTACACAAAAACAAAATTACACATTTCAACACAGATGCAAAAAGAATCCATAAATATATAAAGAAATACTATGTCACTTTAAAAGCAAAGTAATGGATCGACAAATATACCATGGAACAGAAAACCCAAAACAGGCCTGAATTACGGTAAAAGTGGCATTGGTGAGCCCGGATGGTCATTTCACTGAATGGTTTTCAGTGAACTATCATATGTAACAAAATAAATCTTGATACTCCCCCTTACTATCTCAAACGATTCATGTAAACTGATGCCAAGTAAATAAAACATAAATGTGAAATGTTCAATAATTAGGTTTTAGGACACTGTCAAAGACAGCTTTCTGCAGTGATGACAAGAGCCTATATCTGTGCTATCTAAAATGATAGCCACTAGCCACATGTGGTTGCTTGAGCACCTAAAAGGTGGCTTCTGTGACTAAGAAAGTAAACTTTAATTTCAATTTATACTAGAGGAGCTAGTGACTACTAGAAAAGCACAGCTCTAAAAGATAATGGGATAGCCGAAGCCAGTTTGGCTCAGTGGAAGAGCGTCGGCCTGAGGACTGAAGGGTCCCAGGTTCGATTCCAGTCAAGGGCATGTACATTGGTTGCGGGCACATCCCCAGTGGGGGATGTGCAGGAGGCAGCTGGTCGATGTTTCTCTCTCATCGACGTTTCTAACTCTCTATCCCTCTCAATTCCTCTCTGTGTAAAATCAATTAAAAAAAATAAACCTAAGGAAAGCACTGATATATTGGATTATATTAATATTAATAACCTCGACTTGTCAAATTATATACCATTCAGAAAAATGAAAGGCCAAGTCATAAAATGGAAGATACTTCAAATAAATATAACTGACAAAGAGTTCATAATCAAAACTCTAAAAAAACCCCAAAAAACCCACAAATTAAAACCACAATAAGATGCACTTATAACCTCTAAAATGTCTGAAATTTTAAAGTAAGTGACAATATAAAACATTGGCAAAGATGTGCAACAGCTGGAAATTTCACATATTGTGCATGAGAGTAAAATAGACAGAACCACTTTTTACTGTGCTGTCTCCTAAAAATGAATACCTATCCCATGACACAGTAATTTCATAAATGTCTATCAAAAACACATCATCAAGAATGTTCACAGCAGCTTCTTAACAGTCATAAATGAAACAACACAATGGGTAAATTGTGGTATAGTACTAATACAAAAGAACATTTCTAGCAATGAAAGTGAGCAACTTATATAACTACACAAACATAATACTGATCAAAAGGGCGAGACACAAAATACTATATGACTCCGAATTTATAAGAGGCTCTAAATCTTTAGGCCAAATTAAGTGTCAGAAGATAGGCTTAAAGGAGAGGAAGGAGAAATTATGGACTGAGAAGCAAAAAGAGAAGGATTTTGTTATAGGGTAATAATAAGCTAGGAAAATTTCAGGGCCGGAGGAATAGGAAACTGAGAAAGGAAAATAAAACCAAAAAGCTTTGCAGGGGCTTTTAGCAGGATATTATCTTGAGATTAAAGGGTTAAAACCCCTCTTTCTCACAAAAGAATGAAGAGAGGAACAGGAAAGGGGGAGAGAGGAATACTAATTCAACTTTCCACTAACTAGAGACTACTTAGTGCAAATCATCCTGAAGTTGTTAAAGCAGCAAGGGGGTGAGATGGAAAAGAGTGCAGTGAATCTCATCCCACTGTTTAACCCAGTGGTTCTCAACTTTTCTAATGCCGCGACCCTTTAATACAGTTCCTCATGTTGTGGTGATCCCCAACCATAAAATTATTTTCGTTGCTACTTCATAACTGTAATTTTGCTACTGTTATGGATCGTAATGTAAACATCTGTGTTTTCTGATGGTCTTAGGTGGAAGCTTTAGGTTTGGGTAGGGGCTGAGCCAGGGATCGGAGGGAAGGGGGGAGGGGGAATCAATGGAAAAACATCCTCAGGTGAGGATAAAAAGAAAAATAAAGAAAGAAGTGTCATATCTTGAAAATGCCTAAAGAAAGTTGTCATTTTTTCATGGTGAAGGGACTGGAGTCCGTACTGATGAAAATATCTTGGCAGCTGCAGCAGAGGGTGATGGGGCTGGCACCTTCCCCTGATCACCCCAGTCACCTCATGCAAAGTGAGGCCAGACTGTAGCTTAGGTCCGCTCCCAACGTGGAGCAGCCTAAGCCATCAGTAGGACATCCCCCGAGGGCTCCCAGTATGTAAGAGGGACCAGGCTGGGCTGAGGGACCCCTCCCCAGTGCACAGATTTCGTGCGCCAGGTCCCTAGTACAATATAAATATGTTAGGTACTGAAATAAAGGTGCTTCCAGAGGTGTAAAAGTTACCCACATTTATACTCAATGATGTGGCATTGATTTTCCTGAAGACAATGCTATTTATTAGAAACTCCAGTATACGAGAGGGCTTAAAAATGTAGAAAATAAATTAGGTAAAATGCACCAAATTAATACTAATAAGATCAAGTTCCAGGGGTGGGGAATTCAATTATTATCATCATCATTATTTAATCTATCACTTAAGACATACAATTATATTTACGATAAGTAATTCTCAAAAGACACACTACTGATTCAAGATTCTAGAAAATGAATCTTATCTTGAATTCTTAAGTGCAGTTAAGGATGTTAGATATATGAAAAAGGAAGTCCCTTTTTCCTACCAGTGTCTTTTTAAAAATGTCAGTCACTTTGCTAATGCCTTCGTACAAATTCTAAATATAAATATGCGTTCTTTAGAATCTTCAGTGAAACTTTAGGAAAGAATCACAGGAAATGTTGGCCTTATTATCCAATACAAGTAAGATGTGTAGCAGTTTCAGTAATTCCATGTTAGATTTTTAAATCCAATTCAATATATTACTGACAGCCTTTAGGAAAATATTGAGCATTGCTTTGACTACATTTACTGAATCCCTATTAAAGTAAACCTCCTCCATTAAATGAGTCATTTTTTTCACATTTAATTTTTACTTTAATAACAAACCACCTTCTATTGGTGAAAATAACCTCTTTCTCAAGCAAAATATTTCTAAATTAGTTTTTAATTAACTTAGATTTTAAAGTAACATAAAGCCCTCATTAAAAATGTAGACTCTCTCAGAAGCCCTCAACGTAAGCAAGATGGAACTGTTTAAGAAGCAAAATTAATTTTAAATGTTTTTCTCAAAATACTTTTCTTTAATACAAAGAAAAGCCATTGAATTTCAGTAAAAAATTTAATTAAATTAAAAGGCAGAGAATGCCTACGGGAAAGGGAGCTGTAAATTCTAAACAGGAAAATTAACATTCATATTTTTGTTCTCAAAGAGCATTGAAAAGGTGACACATCAGAAATTCTGGGTTCTATTTGTTAGTTCTGCCACTAAGTAATCAAATGATCTTTTAATATCTTGATTCTCATTTGTAAACACACTGAAATTGTAATAATCTGTAAGGTTGCATTTCTACCAAGTATTTCAAGATTTTTATGGTCTAATTTTCAGCTGCTTGAAAATAGGAACAGAAAACTGATTTTGCATCCCCATTCCCACAAGAATATTCTTTGTCAAGAAAACCTTGAGTCTTATTTTCTTCCAACCAAAAATAATAAATAAAAGGAGACATATTTAGTGTATGTGCATCTTCTAATCAGACACTCTTAATCATTTCTTTTAAAATTAAATTACCTACCTCACTGGGGTGTTGTGAGGATTAATTCATTAGTATTTGTAAAGCACTTTGAGATCCTCAGGTCAAAGGCGCTATAGAAGTGCAAAGTAGTAGTATTATTACTAGATTCTTTGCTTATTTAAGGAATTTCACAATCCTTTAAAACCTAACTCTGTGTTATAATTTAGACATCTATTTCTAAAACCTTGTACATAATCCACATTATTCTTAACTATTTTTAAATATAGGTAGAGAAGGTCAGGATGTACAAGTAATAATTTTAAAGGTTTAACCTTTGATCTACAAATGGAGGGAGAGAGTAAGGAAAATGCAGTGTGACAAATTTTGTTTAGGTAAAATTTTAGTGAGAAATCTTGTCAATCAGATTTAGAAGTGTGCCTAACTTTTGTATCCACAACTGAAACAAAAACTCCACTTTAACTGCGGATTCTACAATGAGAAATTCCTTTCTTCAAAGAAAAAAGGAAAATAATTTTCAAGTCAATTCCATTTTAAAAGGGGTAACTAAGCTTATATACATGCAACTGTCATGTAAACCTTTATATTTAAATCAGAATAACAGTATCAATATGGACTGACATAAAATTAATAGAGCGATCTTTTCTTTAAGCTGGCCTCCCACCCCCAACTACACAAAGCAAACTAAGCAATAAGAGGAGGTCAAAGCAATTTTGCTTAATGGAGTTTTAAGAGAAAAATAAAGAGGGCCAAAGCTTCAAAACCAGTTAATATCTTGGATCATTCCATCACTCCCCGCCCCTTTCTCCCAACAAATCTTTTTACAATTAAAGCATTGTTTAAAAATTAAAGCAACAACACACACATGTACACACCAAAGCTAAGAGAAACAGTATATACATTGGATAATCTTCTCAATAAACAGACGTTTCTTTTAAAAAATGCCAACATCCTCTGATGAAATTCTTCAGTGCAAATGAAGCTCCAGTCCCCAGGAGCAAACTGAACTTTATATGTTACAACTTTAAAACACTTACCTCCTGCTCCTGTTGAAAGATGACAACTCTACCACCTTTATCTCCTGTTGCTAGTAATTCTCCAGAATGATTAAATTCTACTGTAGAAATTATATCTGCTGTATAATTAAAACAAACAAAAATAGATATTAGTTTTTCTCTCCCAACTCCCTAGAGTTTTAAACTTTGCATGCGTTCCCTAACACATTCCAAGTCTATACATACATCCTGCCATCAGAAATAAAGTAAATCTAAAGTTTTCATAAATGTTTTGGTTCATCAAAAAAATTCTCACTAGAATAAACCAATATGACACACTATTTTAACAAACAGGAACACAACAAGTAATGAACATCAGTGGTTTATTAATATTTCATTAAATTCATGAGTGTACGAAATCAACAACTTGTGAAACATTCTATTGATAGCACCATTAAACATTAATAATCATCTTGCTAACTTTCTTTCTTATATACTTTTGATAAGCTCTTTTATGCAAACCCAAAGATAAGATTCTAAAATTAAGGCAGATATCATTAAAATGGAGAACATATTTAAATGTAAAAACAGATTCAGATGAAATATTAAGTACAAATTCATAAACTCAAATTATGGCCTCTCAAACAAAAATCTGCAAACGACACACTTATATCAGATATGCTTTGTGCTATGCACCTTCAGTATGCACAGCTCTTCCTGTGGCTCCCAAACACTGCAGAGGCACTAGAATCAGTCACATTGCACCCAAAGTTGGTGCAAACTTCACAGTCAAGTTCAAATAAAATTATCAGGGTTTTTTCCTTGCTTTTTGACACCAGAGCCATTTTCCTAAGGAAAAAAATCCAAGTTACAGAATTGGGCGTTAAGATAAAGCAATACATTTTGCTATTCTAGAAAGCAGTATGCCTCATTAGGGATGACTCCATCATATGCATTTTAAACAAATAAGTCAACTTTTTCTACAAGAAAGGGGTTATTTTCTGATCTACATTAGCTCACTCTAAGAATTTAACAGCCCTAGCCTGTTTGGCTCAGTGGACAGAGCACCAGCCCAGCCTATGAACTGAGGAATCCCAGGTTCCATTACAGTCAAAGGCATGCTGGATCCTGGCCCTGCGCCGATGCTCATTCGGGAAACAACCAATCCATGTGTGTTTCTCTCTTCCCACCTTTCACTCTCTAAAAATCAATGGGAAAATAACCTCAGGTGAGGATTAACAAAGAATTTAACAATGTAACTTTATAAAGAATACCATGTCCCTAAAAATGTACTGACCAATATAGCTTATCAATAATCTGTCCAGCATTGCATCTTACAATTATTTTATTTTATTTTACTTTTTAGTGATTTTTCAAAGCCCATTTTGATTTTTGAAAGCTTTCTTTGCTTTTTCCATTGGCTAGGACCAAGGCATTTTACCTTTCTGAAACTCTTTAAAACCTAATGCAAGTTACACATGCTCTCCTAAGAGATGGTACAAATTTAAATGCACACAAAAATATGCATACAATTCTATAGGGTCTGGACAGCATCTCACTTTCGGGTTAAAAATGTTAGCCCAGACAACCCACCAGTGTCAGTGGTATTAGGAGTAAAGAATGTTTACTGTTTACACTGCATTCACATGTAACATAAAGGTGTAAAACAATGTACTGAACTACTCTGTAAAGCCAAATATCAATTACTTTAAAATATCAATTAAAAGTTGATCTAGTAGGTGCTCCGTACTGTACTGACTTATATAGTGACTATAACAAAGCATTACAAGCATACCTAGTTCCTACACTTTAAGCACAATAGAGTACAGCTGAAGAGAGAAAATAAGTAGGAATTAACAATATTAGGAGGCTAGGTTCTAAAATCAGGGAATGAGCCGAAACTGGTTTGGCTCAGTGGATAGAGCGTCACCTGTGGACTGAAAGGTCCCAGGTTTGATTCCGGTCAAGGGTATGTAGGCACATCCCCAGTGGGGGGTGTGCAAGAGGCAGCTGATTGATGATTCTCTTTCATCGATGTTTCTAACTCTCTCTCCCTCTCTCTAAAAAATCAATAAAATATATTAAAAAAATAAAGTCAGGGAATGAGGTAAATATCATACATAGTAAAAAATACCTTTAAATTCAAATTCCTCAGACACCAGTACTTAGGAGAATTCTTTCCCTTCTAAGTCCAAGTAGGAAAATTTCTTTACAACGCTGGTGTTTCTTTGGCTAACTCATCAAAGGAGCTAATTTGAACATAAAACTATGCTTTGAAAGTTTTTTCTGAGTTGTAAAATGTCCAAGATCTCAGAAGGCCTCACTTAGAATCCTATTTAATAAAGAGGGAATATGCTAATTGAGCCTCATGCCATTGAAAAGATGGCAGTGCCCACAGCCATTAAGAAGGGAATATGCTAATTGACTGCCATGCCCTAAAAGATGGCACCTAGTCCCTTCAACCCCACTGGGGTGGCAGGCGTGCCCGGCTGCTCCATGCACCTACCTCCATCGTACTCCTAATCCCCTCAGCCCCCCAGGTGCCCAGGGCTGGCCCGAGGCACAGGCAAGCCTCAGATGGCAGCTGCCCAGCCACACAGGGCCACCCAAGGCTCAGGGAACCAGGACTGGCCAAGATTTGCACTGTTGGCAGTGGCAGCAGTGAAGGTGTGATGGGGTGTCACCTTCCCCTGATTGCCAGGTCGCCTCCCACCACTGGCTGAGGGGACCTCCCAACCCTAGTGCATGTATTTTCATGCACCACGCCTCTAGTAAGACATAAAAAGGATGAATAAAAGGGAGAACAAAATCAAATATTTATCCTACATAATAAAAGGCTAATATACAAATGACTGACTGATGGAATGACTGTTCACTATGATGTGCGCTGACCACCAGGGGGCAGACATTCAACGCAGGAGCTAAGCCCTGTGGGAGCCTCTCCCACTTCCGTGGCAATGCTAAGAATGTCCAACTGATGGCTTAGGCCCACTAAACCGTCAGTCAGATATCCCCCCAGAGCTCCCAGACTGAGAGAGGGTGCAGGCCAGGCTGAGAGATGCCCCCCCAAGTGCACAGGTTTCGTGCACGGGCCTCTAGTAGTTCATCAAAAACATCCAGGAATGAATTACAGAGACCACTATGACACTGAGCTTTCAACTGTATGTGCTACTGCATACTGGTGTGCTAAATTTACCTGGATTCTGCAGAGCACCGAAACCTGTGATCTCCAGGTATGAGCTACCTGCTTATCTACAAACATTACTGTTTTCAAGGTTTGCCATGATGTGCAAAACGTAAGGAAGTATTACTCTAAGACATTATGGCTCACCCAGACAAGGTTAAAGTGTTGAAAACAGCAATAAACCGATTTCTAGAAATATTCTTCTAGTGCTCTGATTCCTACATCATTAAAAACATTTCGAGTAATGATTGCAGAAAGTCTGCAACAGTGCTGTTCAACAGAACTTTCTGTTACAATGGGAGAATCCTGAATCTGCACTGTAATTATTAGCCACATGTGGCTTCTGAATGTTTTAGTCAAACTGTATCTAGGGCCACCCACATTGGACAGCCTAAGTCTAAAACATTTCAGGTGAACAATTACTTAAAATATATATATTTTTTTAATTGATTTTTTTACAGAGAAGAAGGAAAAGGGATAGAGAGCTAGAAACATTGATGCGAAACATTGATCAGCTGCCACCTGCACACTCCCCACTGGGTATGTGCCCACAACCAAGGTACATGCCCTTGATTGGAATTGAACCTGGGACCCTTGAGTCTGCAGGCCGACGCTCTATCCACTGAGCCAAACCGGTTAGGGCTGAACAATTACTTTTATTGAAAAGCCCAGATTACTATAATAAAACTAGAATTTTGTACCTTTCGCAATGCACTCTGGGTAAAATCAATCTATCTCTCTCTCTCTCTCTCTCTCTCTCTCTCTCTCTCTCTCTCTCTCTCTCTCTCTCTCTCTCTCTCCCCCCTCTCCCCCACCCCCCGGAGGAGAAACAGGCAGAAATATAAATGTATTTCATGAAAATTTAGAATCCTGTATATTAGAGTTTTACAACTAACTACTAATGAAAATTAGAAGTACTGAAAATCATTTTACTCTTGAGATTAAAGTAACTATAATATACTTTTAAAAGGCAAAGACATCAACCTCTCTGTTAAAGCCTTAATACCAAACTTTAGGCATGGTCCAGTATAATACAACAACTGGGTCATGTTCTCACACACATCTTAGAGATTACTTTTTAAAAATATATTTTTTTATTGATTTCAGAGAGGAAGGGAGAGAGGGAGAGACTGAAACAATGATGAGAATCACTGATTGGCTACCTCCTGCACCCCGAGCATGTGCCCTTGTCTGAAATCGAACCCGGGGCCCTTCAGTCTACAGGCTGACACTATTCATTGAGCCAAACCAACCAGGGCTTAGAGGTTACTTTTGTATTTCCTAAATATTAAATGTTTAAAATGTGTTCAACAACAAACAACAACAACAACAACAACAACAAAACAAAGAAGACACTTCTTTTAAACACAGCCCTAGCAACAACAACAACAAAACAACAACAACAAAACAAAGAAGACACTTCTTTTAAACATAGCCCTAGCTGGTTTGGCTCCATGGATAGAGCATCAACCTATGGAGTAAAGGGTGCCAGGTTTGATTCCAGTCAAGGGCACGTGCCCAGATTGCAGGCTCAATTCACAGTAGAGGGTATGTAGGAGGCAGCCAATCAATGATTCATCATTGATGTTTCTCTCACCAATAAAATAATCTTTTTCAAAAATTAAAAAAAAAAGAACACAATGCTTCTGACCTTTGTTGTTAAATTCTATATACTATTAGTAAAAACCAAGGAGCTTATCATCCTATATAATAGAGGTAATATGCAAATTAACCTTCATGCCCTCACAAAATGGCTGCCTATGACCAGCCCGCAGGGGGGTGAGGGATGACCAATTGATTGAACAACAGGCTGTGTGGGGCAACCAATCTAGTTGGGGGGGGGGGGGGGAGTGGAGGGGGGCCATGAGGGGCGACCAGGCCAGCTGGGGCAGGGGGGTAGTTAGGAGCAACCAGGCAGGCAGGCAGGCAAGTGAGCGATTAGGAGCCAGTGGTCGAGGATTGTGTTTAAACAAACAGGACATCCCCCAAGGGGTCCCGGATTGGAGAGAGTGCAGGCTGGCCTGAGACACCCCCACTCCGTTCACAAATTTAGTGCACGAGGCCTCGAGTGTGTTATATAAAATGGAATTATTTCTTCCTATCCCTTCTTTCTAAACTGTCAGCACCCGATTTTCATCCTAAGGTGAAATAATTGCTTGCTTTTGGAGGTGGAATGGTAGTTGGTGGTGAGAATGATGTCAGCACTACACGTTGCTGGTCTGTTTTCACTTCATAGGGCACATCACACCATTGCCTTCTGGTTACTTTCTCTATTTCTTATGTTCTATAACATTATAAACAGAATAGGACATAATTAGGTAGCTAAAGGTTCAAAAATATAATACACTCAGCATAAAAATCAGATGAGAGAAAATTAAATAGTATATATAAATGGCAATAATTAGTCACCAAATTAGTATTGTATTAGCTATGACATTCTCTAAATACTTCAATGCTTGCATTGTGAGAAACTTTATAGGGCTATTGATTGACTTTATAATTCCATTTTGGGACTAGGGCCCAAATAAATACTTTGACTGAAACCAATTAAAATTACAACAGAAATGCTTATGACTATATTATCCCTATAATAAAAACTGAACACATTTCAAACATTTAATAATTAGGAAATGTAAAAGTAACCTCTAAGATGGATGTGAGATTTATCAGGATGATCACTATATAATAATGTGTCAACTGTAATTGAAAATAAAAATTATTTGAAAAATTAAAAAGTAACCCCTAGTACACAGATGGAAAAACTATGGACCACCAGTTGTTTTTATAAATGATGTTTTATTGGGACCCAACTATGCCCGTTTACTTTGTTGAATATCTGGGACAGATTGAAAATTTTTACTATCTGGCCCTTTAAGAAAATGCTTATCAACCCCTGCTCTTATATATTAATTGTATATTAATGTAAAATCACAAATATGGTTTTTGTGGCTACAAAGACATAACCAACTAATGTCAAAGCACACACTGTACACGCTGATATGTACAACTACAATGTGTCAAGCACTGTGCTAAGTGAGCATTTACATATATTATCATCTAATCCTTACAATAACACAGATATTTTAAATATATACAAGAATATAGTGAAGCACTGAGAGTTTAAAGTTAACTTAGCTATCACACCTCTACCAAGTGTCAGAGCCAGGATTCAAAGTTAGCAGGTTTGAACAATCATATGAATAAGGCGGCAGCACAGAATTCTCTAAGTCACTGAATGATGAATAGAGCAATAATGTGTAAGTGCTCAGACTACTGCCTCTTTTTTGTTGCCAAAATGGCTGTGTTCAATAGAAGGGTTACACTACAACGATTTCACACATTTACTAATGACCACTGCCTGTTCCTACATTCTTCCAGGGCGCACTACATTCAAATAACTTGATGATCCACATTCTGAAGTCTGTCCCTAAAAAAGGCTTATAAATGGAATATAATCACAACAGATGGTTAGTTAACCAAGAAAGAACTTAGTAAGTGTTTAAGAAAACCAAAGAATATTGTAAAGCAAATTAAACAATTACAAAATGAATTATAACACATACAGACTGAGTAAATACATAAAAATGCTCACTCCTTTTTTAAATAAGAGAGGGAGAAATCAACTGGGAGTAATTCCTTACACATTTTTAACCATCTGAATTATAGATACCCGAAAGTTCCACTTATAAGTTAATAAGCATCCACTGGATGCTAACAAACCTGATTCTTTTCTTTGTCTTAATATGACTAGGCTTTAAAGCTAAATAACATGAAGAAAAATTTAAAGGTTGAAACTCATAAAATACTATAAACATTACTGCAGCAAATAACTCTAAAAATTCAGACATTACCTCTCTTGTGTGACACAAGACAGCATGAATCTTAATTTATGAGGTTCACATAAATTCTTACTTAAAATTCTGCATTCTGATTATTATCTCAAAAGGGGCTGCTCTGGCCCTGCCTGTGTTGTTGAGGAGTTAAAGCACAGGCCCACGCACAGAAGGGTCACAGGCTTCATTCCTGGCCCCAGTCACGGTGTGTGCAGGAGGCAACCAATCAATGTCTCTCTCAAAAAAATCAACAGGAAAAATATCCTCAGGTAAGGATTAACAACAAAAAGCCTGCTCTAAAAGCAATTACCAGTGTAGTATACTGAATATTATCTTTTTATAATTAATATTTGATTTCCACAAAATAACAGGTAACTAGTTTCCTCTCCTTTTAGTTCCATTTCAGTAAAAACAAAGATTAACGAAGAACACTAAAACTAATTGTACAAAGATATACATGAAAGAACCCGATAAAAATGTGCAGTAACTTAGCACTTCCTCTTTTAAAAGACTAAAGTAAAATAAACAAGTAAAAATTAAAAATCAATAATTGGCCTTCTGCTTCCTGCCATTAGGGAATAAGACAATCTGGATTCATCCTCTTCCTGTGAACGACTAGAAAACAAAATACTATATGAAAGAACCGTTTTAAACAATGGGCAATGTGGAGTATTAGGGCTATGAACCCTTGGAGGAAAGAAAGAAAGAAGTGAGCACTGTGTTTGCCCCAGCTACTGCCTGGACAGGGTGAGTCGGGAAGAATCCAAGCACCAAGTAGCAATCTCAATGACTTGTGGTAGTCAGAAGCAGGGGGTTAGGAAAAGCCAAAATGGCTAGAATGTGTAGAAGGAGTACAGAGAAGAAAGCTCAAGGGATTTAAATAGAGTTTGCTTAAATTGGTTGAGAGATCTGAGGATATATGGCTGACACTCCACCAAGCCTAGGAAAAGAAGCACCAGAAAGCTTATGAGGGCTCAGAATAGTTGAGGGTCCCACCAGCCGGAATCGAGAAACCTCATTTAATGAGGCATCAGGTACAGTCCTAAGAGTATCATCTTAGTAGTAGGGCTATTTAGCACTGAAGACTCAATCTGTCCTAACAACAATTAAAAGCAAACTTTAAAAGGATCAAAATAATCTCAAGTAATTTAACTATGTGCTAGAACAAAATCCAACACTCAACAATGTAAATTCACAATGTCTGAATGCAATAGAAAATCACCAGGAATGTAAAGCAGAAAAATATGACCTATAACCATAAGAAAACTAAATCAATAGAAACAGAGCCAGAAAACAAAAATGATAGAACTAAAGTCTGAGCAGACAAGGGCCAACAGCTGTTGTAAATATGTTCCATATGCTTAAGAACATAGAATAAATCATGAACATGATGAGAAATGGAAGATAAAAGATAAAGAAGGAACATCTAAAAATATAGGAACCAGAGCAGTGCACCAGTGGACATCTTCAGACCACTCTGAAGCACCACCACCCAACCAGCTCTACAAGTGACATACTTTAAGCAGTGGACTCGGCAGGCACCAGAGCCCCACTGAAGTAAGTCTTGCTCTGTGGAGTTAGCCCCTGCACAGCAGATCCTCTGCAGTGATCAGTGCTTGGTGGTAGGTGGTCACAGCCAATCCTTGCAGTTGTTCAAACTGGGTATACATCTCCCCCCCAACCTCCCACCCCCCCTCTGATGTGCCGATTTCAATTAAGGCTCAACTATCAGAGGAGGAAGGTGTGCTCAGCCCACACCTCAAGTGCCCAGCTTGGGTGATCAGAGAGGCTGGGCTACTAGACCCTATATAACACCTACTATAATACATTAGGACACTACCAAGCTTAGGAGACATAGCAGCTCTACCTAATACATAGAAACTGACACAGGGAGGCTGCCAAAATGAGGAGACAAAGAAATATGTCCCAAATGAAAGAAGAGAACAAAACTCCAGAAAAAGAACTAAACTAAAAGGAGACAAGTAATCTACTAGATGAGAGTTCAAAACATTGGTTATAAGGATGCTCAATTACTTTAGTGAGAAACATCAAGGATAAATAAAGGACCAGTAAGAAATGAAGGATACACTAACTAAAATAAAGAGTAATTTACAGGAAATTCAACAGTAGATTAAGCCAAGAATCAAATCAGCAATGTGTAATATATAAAGAATTTTTTTGTTTTAATTACACGCAATCACAACAGCAAAAATAAATATATTACACGCAATCACAACAGCAAAAATAAATAAATAAATATTTTTTAATCTAAAGATAAACACAAAGAGGCCCACACCAAGACATGTTGGAAGCGCCCATTGCCCTCACTAGCAGAGATGTGGACAGGGAACCTGGAAGGCTGGTCAACCTTGAGGCTCAGACAAGGGTCAGAGAAACGCACTCAATGTCTAGCTGAGACAAGGGGAGCTGAAGCTACTTCCACCTTTTAGTCTTATGTAAATCCTTGTTGATGGGCTATCTACTGGAAATTGCCTGCCTGCGGGCTATGGGTGGATCCCAGACCTGAATAAAAAGGATGGCAAGGCCAGAGCAAAGCATAATCCTCTTGGGCTTCCGCCTGGCCCCCAATTCCCAAATTAATGTTTTCTTGTTTAGTCTCTCTCATTTGTGTGAGGCCTCCTTCAGAGCACGGACCCTGAACCTGAACCCTGAACCCCACGCAGGACGTGGGGGGGTACACCCCCATAGACACATCATAATTAAAATGTCACAGAAAGAACCTAAAAGTAGCAAGAGAAAAACAGTTAGTTACATACAAGGGAGCTACCATTAGATTGTCAACTTATTTCTCAACAGAAATTTTGCAGGAGGAATTAGCAAGAAATATTCAAAGTGATGAAAAGCAAGGACCTACAGCTAAGACTAGTACTCTACCCAGCAAAGCTATTGTTTAGTGCTTAATGACAGAGAGCTTCCCAGAGAAGAAAAAGTTAAAGGAGCTCGTTACCACCAAATCTGTATTATATGAAATATTAGCGTCGTCTTCTTTATGAAAAAGAAAAAAGAATATGAACAAGAAAATGGCAATAAATACGTATCTATTAACAAACTGAATCTAAAAAAACAAAGGGCCGAAACCAGTTTGGCTCAGTGGATAGAGCGTCGGCTTGGGGACTGAAGGGTCCCAGGTTCGATTCCAGTCAAGGGCATGTACCTTGGTTGTGGGCATATCCCCAGTAGGGGGTGTGCAAGAGGCAGCTGATCGATGACTCTCTCTCATCGATGTTTCTAACTATCTCTCTCTCTCTCTCTCTCTCTCTCTCTCTCTCTCTCTCTCTCTCTCTCTCCCTTCCTCTGTACAAAATCAATAAAATATATTTAAAAAAATAATAAAAAAACAAAGGAACAAGCAGAACATAAAGAGACTCAGATATAGAGAACATTTTGATGGTTGGGGGGAGGGGAGGAGGTGTTGAAGGAATGGGTATAAAGGTAAAGGGATTAAGTACAAATTGGTTGTGAAAGAATAGTCATAGGTATGTAAAGTACAGCATGTGGAGTATAGTCAATAATCCTATATAATAAAAGGATAATATGCAAATTGACCCTACCAGTAGAACAACCAGTTGCTATGACACACATAGACCACCAGTGGGCAGACGCTCAACGCAGGAGCTCCCCCATGGTGATCAGTGCACTCTCACAGTGGGAGCTCCACTCAGACACAAGCTCCCTAGCCTCTCCCGCCTCCTTGGCAGCGCTAAGGATATCCAATTGAGAGCTTAGGCCCACAACCCACGGGAACAGCCCTAAGCCACCAATCGGACACCTCCGGAGAGCTCCTGGGCTGCTTAGGCCCAACTTCCCAGGAATCTGGCCTAAGCCAGCAGGTGGACATCCCCCAAGGTGTCCTGGACTATGAGAGGGAGCAGGCCAGGCTGAGGGACCCCCAAGTGCACAAATTTTTGTGTCCTTGGCCTCTAGTATTCTAATAACTATGTATGGTGTTAGATAGTTATGAGATTAATTGGGATGATCACTTAGTAAATTATGTGATGTCTAATTTCTGGGCTGTACACCTGAAACTATATTATAATGTATGTCAATTGTAATTGAAAAATAAAATAAAATTTAAAAAAAAGGTACAATGGATCGGATTAATAGAGTAGGCAGTTCAGTAGATAAGATCAGTAACTGTGAAGGCCTAGTAATGGAATAATTTTTTTAAAAGAAGCAAAGGGGTGTAAAAAGAAGAAAAAAACTTGACTTGTAGGATAGTACCAACTGTTCTAAAACAGGTATCACTGCAGTACCATGAAAAAAAGCAGGAAATATTTTAAAAAATAACCAGTACCTAAGTACTCAAGCATGATGGCACTGTAAGTACAATAATCAAACCAAGTGGCAACTCAAAAACATCAATAAGCCTTGCAATGGTGATGTGACTGCAAAATAATGAAGAATTCTTTGTGAAATTTCAGTATTTCACAGCACAATCTTCTTTTGGTTTACACATAGTAAACGTAAGTTGCACGTTAAACCCATGCAAAACAAAACAAACCTGATTTTAAAAAGTTGAGTGTTAGACTTAGAAGGTAAGAGATTTTTTCAGTACTATGAACATTTGGGAGAATATTCTGAGTCATGCAGATCAAGGGACAATTTTTTCTTTTGCTCAAGATTGTCCTGAAAACTGCCAAATAGTGAGCATACCTGATCCATTACTAATAAATGGCAAATCATTGGCAAAATTAAGTAAAACTGAACTTAATAGGACAAGAGTTTATTTTATATATAATAAACCATCCTTCATATATAAAAGTCAGAAACTACTTAATTGCAAGTGATAATGTATTTACATCTAAGAAAAACTCCCCATTTTTCAAACATCACAGAAACTTATTAAAAGAGCTGGGAAGAATCTCTTTGTTTTCTGTAAATTTATTTTAGCATTTTAGACTTCCAGAAAAGTTCAAAGATATTACTGTATACTTCCCTAATTTTTTCTATTGTTTACCATTACATTACTATGGTACACTTATCATGATAAAGGAACAAACAATAGAATGTTATTACTAACTAAACTCCACACTTTATTCAGCTTCCACTAGGTTTCCCCTGTGTCCTGAATTTTTCAGTTTCAGGATCCACCCAGGATCCCACAGTACATGTAGTCATCATGTCTCTTTAGCTTCCTCTAGTCTGTGAGTTCCTCAGACGTTTCTTGTTTTTGATGACATTAACAGTTTTGAAGAGTACTTGGACAGGTACTTTGTGATGTCTCTCAATTTGGAATAGTCTGGTGTTTTTCTCATGACCACACTATAATTATGGCTTAATAGCAGGAAGATCAAGGTGAAATCTCATTCTTATCACATCATATCAAGGCTACAATCTATCAATATGACTTAGTGACGATAGTCTAGATCATCTGGCCAAGGTAGTTTGCCAGGATGTGAAAAACTGTAACGTTACCTGCTCCCACAGAAGGTATCCTGGAAGGAAGCACTAAGTACAGCCCACATTCAAGGTATGAGGATAGGGAGAGTATTAAGCTTCCCCCTGAGTATCTACAAAAATTTGGATTCTTCTTTATGGGAAATTTATCCCTTTCCTCTTCTTTGTCCAATCATTTATCAGTATAAACGTATAGATATTTATTGCAAACACAATGTAACTGAATGTGTTGCTCAAATTGTTCCAGATTTGGCCATTGAGAGCTCTTTCAGGTTGATTCTTGGGTTCCTTTGATTGCTCCTATCTATCTGTCTCTTGAGACTTCTGGAACTTTTTAAAAACGTGTAACTTTCATATATTCTCAATATTACCATATATTAAATGGTTTCTTTCATTTTATAGTTATATATTAAGTTTTTAAGAATTGAACTCTCTTAGTGAGTTCTGAAGAGAAGCATCTGACTGTGACTAAGATTTCTGTCCTGAAATAATTTCTCATTTAGTAAACTAGGGTACCTAAAAATTAAGAAACTTCATGTGTTAGGTTTCTTAGAAGTTCTGCCATATCCCTGCATGTTTATTTCATATGAATCTTCTGGTACTCACTGTGCTTTTTTCAGATGTTGGGGAAGTGAGGGTGAGAACATTGCAGGTATACTGATCACCTTTATTTATCTCTGTTAAAGACGAGGACTGCTACCAAAACGTTCTGGCACACCACAGCACAGAAATTCTCATTTTAATCTAGTTTGTTTCAGATTCAGTGCTCCCATTAAGAAGCATGCTATTTTTGTTTGGGCATGATCAATTTTCATGATCTTTTCTCCTTTATTAGTTCAATATATATCCTATATGGCAAACTTCAAGATTGGCTCAAGATAGCTAATTAGAATAAGATCAAGCCAAATTTCTTCTCCAAGGTAACTATGTACTCCCCAATATAAGAAAACACTTTACTGAAAAAAGCATCTATAAAATGTTAGTTTCTTGTGAAAGGGCTACGATAGTTATTTCCCTATAGATCAACTATAATGCTCTTATTATTGTTGACCTCTAGAGGGAGCTCAAAGTTCTTGTTACTTTTCCCAAAGATCAGGACTCCCCCTACAAAGGTGATGTTTAAAATTTAAGAACATTTTATTATGGTACTCTGAAGAGTAAGTTAAATGTGTGCCATCTCTTTAGGAATCTATTGCCCCCAACAGTGAAGAAGGCCCCAACCATTTCTTCTCTCCTTTCCAGACTCCTGTAACTCTTCAAACATTCCTTCTCTTTCCCACTTGGCATTTATGAGGCATATTACTGTAGCTTGAAAAAAGGATAGCTGTAGGCACTGGAGACAAATGCTCCCTCTTGCTAACTCTTGGTACTTTCAGGGTAGCAGGCCAATGAATCTCTAATCAGGGCGCACATGGGGAAGATAGAGATTTGTATGGCTCACTAGTACAATGCTAAGATGAGACTGGCTCAGAACTCTAGTCAGTTAAACTCCCACTCAGGAACCCACCCCAAGGACAGAGGGATCATTACCGTAACAGACCTGTAGCACATTCTTGGGGCCACACCTGTAGGGAATTTGTACAGGAAATGATGCTAAATCAGACTGCCAAATTTCCATTTCACCTATCTGTATATGTCTCTAAGGAAATAACTTAGTCCCTTAAAGATGATTTTCCTCATCTTTAAATACCTCATGGAGTTGCTAAAAATCTTATCTAATAAAAGAGTAATATGCAAAATTGACCATACCTCCTCCACACCCACCAGCCAATCAGAGTGAGTATGCAAATTAACCTCAATCAAGAAGACTGCAGCCACAGAGAGTAGGAGGGAAGCTTGGGTTTCTCTGGCAATGGAAGAAGCCAAGCTTTCTGCCAGCCCTAGCTGGCCTAAGCCTCCACTCAAGGCTACAAAGTTTCAATTATAGAAGGTAAACAAATCCAAACAGAAATGGCAGCAGCCAAGGAGCAAGCAGAAGGCTTGGCTCTGCTCCAGGCTACAAAATTTCAATTGTAGAAGGTAAATAAGTTCCAGATACCAGGGCCTCTGCTTGGGTCGAGGTGTGTGTGTGTGTGTGTGTGTGTGTGTGTGTGTGTGTGTGTGTCTGGCCTGCAAACCATCACAGGCCCCTCGCCCAGGCTGCCCCACACCCCAAGGAAACCCCCACCCTGATCTGGGACACCCTTCAGGGCAAACCAGCTGGCCCACACTCATGCACCAGGCCTCTATCCTATCTAATAAAAGAGTAATATGCAGATTGACCATCACTCCAACATACAAGATGGCTGCCCCCATGTGGACACAAGATGGCCACCACAAGATGGCCAGCAGAGGAGGGCAGTTGGGAGGGACCAGGCCTACAAGGGAGGACAGTTGTGGGTGATCAACCCTGCAGGGGAGGGCAGTTAGGGGTAACCAGGCCTGCAGAGGAGGGAAGTTGGGGCAAACGGGTTGGCAGGGGAGCAGTTAGACATCAATCAGGTTGGCATGGGAGTGGTTAGGGGGTGACCAGGCTGGCAGGCGGAAGTGGTTGGGGCAATCAGGAAGGCAGTTGGGAGCCAGCAGTTCTAGACTGTGAGAGGGATGTCCGACTTCCCTAAATGGGCAGTGGGACATCCCTCGAGGGGTCCCAGATTGGAGAGGGTGTAGGCTGGGCTGAGGGACACCACTGCCCCCTCTCCTGTGCACAAATTTCATGCACCGGGCCTCTAGTGAATAAATACAACGATATGAGCCTTATATGAAGCACATGGTAGATGCACTGATAAGCAGAAGACACTGCCTGGGGTTTGCGCCTTGTTGCAAAGTAAAAACAAGCATTTAACTTCACTTGTTTCTAGGCTATTCAAGTCAATCCAGGCTAGATAGCAAGTTCTCCATGCGCTCTAGCTTAGATCACTGCAATTTAAGGCTAAAACCCCAACTAGTAACAGTGTTACAGATTACTCCACCTCCCCCCCAACCACACTTCTTTGCACAGACACCAAAAAGGCCTCAGGTTGAAGCCAGATTGGTCAGGATAGGATTCTGTACCCCTATGTCTATTTGTAAAATATCACCTCGATTATACCATAATTTCCCACAATGAAGTAATTGCTGATGGCCCTTTTAACCTTTTCTAAACCTCTGACTCAGAATGGGAACATGTTATGTGATAAGCTCAACAAAGACCACTCACTGGCTATAGATGCTCATACAGAACCTACATTGTAATGTTGCCATGAGAGTCAGGGTCCATAGGGTAATTTCCAGAGATGTGTTCTGGAACCAGTCTCCCTTCTTTTTAACTTGTTCCCGGATAATCTGATATCATGTATGGATAAAATGGAATGGAACCATACCCTCCTGCAACAAAGAACAGAAAGATAAATAGTTGCTAATACATTTAGTCTAAAGGTTGTGATCTTAACAAACAACCCTTGGTGTATTAATGTTACATATAATGCTAAAAAGAGGAGATTTAAGTGAATCATTCTAAAACTAAAGTTACCATCTTTGTTAGATGTTTATCAATTTTTAATTGGCTCATAATTTCACAAAGCAAATCACCTCATTAAGTTGCCTTATATTGCAATTTCTCATGGAGATTATACAAAGAAATAGTACTGCATATGCCCCTGCCCATCTATGCATGCATTATTAAGCATTTTTTATACCAAGAATGGCTACCTGGTTATTAACAATATCTACCTAAAATCTTTATAAACTAGGATTGTTTGGGCCATGCTCAAGGAACCAGAAAGCACTTCACTGTCTGTTTGTCTTGATAGATTCACACCCAATTTAAGTTTGTTTTCTAAAAGGATTCCTCCAGCTCACCTATTAACTGGGTAAAAAGGGGCTGAATATTAAGAGAAAGATGCTAGAAATCTCTAAGGTATGTTATAGAAAACTTCATCAACTTGATCCCAATAGCAAAATGGATTCCATTAGGGAGTTTTAAATATGAGCAATCCAATTAAATATGCCCTTAGATTACTCAGTGTCAATTGAAGAGGACTGGGAACTAGAAGATCGGTTAAGTCAGTGTTTCCCAAACTTCTCTCATGATGAGAATCACCTGGTGGAGTTATTAAAATACAGATTCCTGAATCCCAACTAAGAAGTGCTAAACTAGAATTTTTGGGAACATAGTTTAGCACTTCTTAGTTGGGATTCAGGAATCTGTATTTTAACAACTCCACCAGGTGATTCTCATCATGAGAGAAGTTTGGGAAGCACTGGGTTAAGTAGAAGGAAGTATGGAGACCAATATGAGTACTCTGAAAATCCTGGTATGCAATGGTAGTGATCTAATCCAATATAGTACAGTAACAATATTATCATAATTAGCCAACATTTAAAATGTATTTATAGTATGGTAGGTATGCAATCCTCACAAGAAACCTATAAAATTTGTTGTATTAATATATCCATTTAACAGAGGAAGAAACTAAAGCATAAAGGCAAGAGGGAACAAAGTGTAGATTTGAAAATACATTTATAAAGTATATAAAGATGATAACTGATATGGTGTGGAGCTCTAAAGATGAAAGTAATAACAACATCCAGGTCCTCATGCTGGTACTTGGTACTATTAATAAATAAATATTTACCTTACATTAAGTATTATTTATCATCATCTAAATGGCAGGTATAATTTCAGGTTGCAAAAACAAAACAAAACAAAACAAAACAAAAAAACAATATCCAACCCTAGCCAGTTTGGCTCAGTGACTAGAGCGTTGGCCTGTAGACCAAGGGTCTCGGGTTCAATTCCAGTCAAGGGCACATGCCTGGATTATGGACTGGATCCCCAGTAGGAAGTGTGCAGGAGGCAGCCAATTAAGATTCTCTCTCATCATTATTTATTTTAAAAATCCACTGGCTAAATATAAGATTATATCATGATTGCTTTCATCAAAACTCTTAACCATAGAAATACATGATATAGTTATTACAAAACAAGAAATTTAAAGAAAATTCCTTTTGTTCATCTTTTCCAATTTTTATTTTTCTCTTGGCTCTTGTAGCCTAGTTTGCTCAAGATGATAATTTCCTTATCTTGTGTTCAATTGTATTTACACTGCAATTCATGTTTCTATTTTAAATTATTATAATCATGTTTTTTCAAATGATTTGAAATTATTTTCATGATCCCCTTTTGAAAGATGCATTTTATTTCATGAATCTCACTGAAAAAGAGAATTAAATTCATTTAAGGTTTTGTTTTCTCCACTTACTTGAACAGTTTATTTCTCTAATTCTAAAAACTGGTCTAATTTTTTATAAACTTGTACATTTTTGTTGAGTGAGTGATTCCTTCAACAAATCCATTTACTACATCCCTGACACTCTAGCTCATGCTAGTATTTCTAAGTTTTAGGGATACAAGATTAAATAAGATAGGAAGAAAAAAAAAAGTCCCTGCCCTCATGGATCTTATATTCTAGTGATGGGGCATATTACAACAATGAGTCATAAATATAAAATGTATTAGGTAGTGCTAAGCACTATTCTATATAATAAAAGTGCAATACTAGTATGCAAATTGACCAAATAGTGGAAATGGGAGACAGCAGGGGGGTGGGATTGTGAGCAGGCAGTGCTAGGGGCATGCCAGCAGGCAGAGGGAGGAGCTGGCAATGGGGGAAGAAGGGGCCAGGAGGAGGGATTTAGGGCCAGCTGCTCACCAACCACTGTTCCCTGACTGCCAGCCACCATCCCCTGATGGGCCGGCGTGGTTGCCTCCTGCAGAAGGAGCAGGCTGGGCTGAGGGACCACCCCCTCCCCACACACCTGAATGCACCAATTTTCACGCACCTGACCTCCAGTAAAAATATAAAGACCAGTAAGTAATGTTGGTGGTGGGGGGTGGTACTTCAGGTATAGTTTCAGAGACAGCCTCTCTTAAAACAGCCTCTCTTAAATGACTTGGGCAAGAACCAAAATGAGCAAGGAATAAGTCATCCAAACTTATAAAGGAAAAGTATTCCTAGGAGAAGACCTAAGTTGAGTGTGTCTGCTAAACTTGATAAGACTAATGCAGAACAAGGTAGTAGAGGAGATAGAACATTCAGCAGAGGCCAGACCATATACAGCCTTGTAGGCCATCGTAGAAGAACTGTGGATTTGTTATATGAATGTAAGGAGTCACTGGAGAGTTTCTAATTTATGTGTTAAAGTGATTATCGTTGTATGAATACAGTGCAAAAATGGGAGAATTGTTTCTAATTTACTGCAGTAGTCTAAGCAAAAGATAATGATGCTCTGAATTCAGGAGGCAGCCATAGAGGAATGGGTGAATACAAAATACATTCTGAAGATAGAACTGCTAGAACTTGCTGATGATCAGAAGATGATTCTAAGGTTTTTAGAACCAAGCCCTATCTATGGAGGAAAGGTGGTGCCATTTACTGGGGAAAGATACACCAGCAAAGAGGAGGATTGGGGTAAGAAAGGAGACAAAAGTTCCATTTCCACATCTTTGGTGTTGATTTCAAGCAGACATACAAGTACAAAGGTCATATAGGCAGTAAGATAGATTCCATAGCAGTTTAGAGAAGGGATAGAACTAGAATAGATATCATCAGCTAATAGAAGGCATTTAAAGACTAAATGTGATTTCCTAGTGTGTGATTACAGATTAAAAAAAGAAGAAGAGTGACTGAGGCTGTCCCACATTTAACACTAAAGAGGAGGAACCAGCTAAGAAAGGAGATTGTGCAAGTACTGGTGAGGTAGAAGAACTTTTCTGGAAGCCAGGCAAAGACAAGTGTTTCTAAAAGGAGTGAGGAACTGTGTCAAAAAGTGCATTAAAAAAAAAAAGTATAAAGATCAAGTAAAGTGAGGGCTGAGAATTAAACTTGGATTTGGCAACAACAAAGTGGTTTCAGTATCCTTAAAATAAAACGTGTTTTCTGTGGCTTTATTTTATAGTTGTGAGAAGCAGCAGCTTTGGAGTTGTGTTGCCTAGGTTGAAATAAAATGTTCTTCTAACAGTCTGCAGTTAGGGTTATAAAGAGCATCCTCTTTATATGTGCCATCCATAAAGATTTTCCTTTATTTATGCCTTTGGTTATGCTGGAAAACAGACAGTTAAACAAAATAGGACTGTGAAGCTGACTCATCATGCTTCTGAGTTGCTGACTTGTTAATGGGCTAAGTGTACGGAGGGTTTTTTTTCTTCCCAAGAAAAGTACTTTGAGTCATTACACGCCTGAAAAATGCCCATTTTGTTGCTCTGCCTACGTGAAGGATAATTTCAATCAACTTAAGAGTCTTAGGTTAAAACAGTTTCCCCCTCAGTTTTCTAGGTGCTACTCTGCTATCTTTTTATCACACCACCATCCAACAAAACCCTGTGATAATTGTAACATTTTATTCTGCATTGCCCAAACATAACAGCCTCTAGCCACATGTAGCTTTTTACTGAATATTAAACTTTGCACAGTGAAACTGAGAAAATGAATGAATGAATTTAATAACTACACATGACCAGTGGCTACCATTAGCTGGACAGTACAGAGGCAATGCTTACCTGATATGCCTTCCTATCTAAGTAACCTGTTTCTTATCTGGATATTTACACTATTTCTATATCCTAAAATTTAAAATTCCACTAAGCAAATTGATATTTAGCTCACTTATTTTGCTCCATATGCACATTAGTTACCTGCAAGAGAATATTAACAGGTCCTACCACATGGGAGTTAAATGAGCTTCAATTTGCTAAATAATTGGCACATGATAAGTGTTCGATATATGTTAACTATAATCCATGAGCCCTTCTGATCTGTTCTCTAGCTCTAGAAATTTTTTACTGTTTCTCTACTTTATCTTTTATCTGTTTCATCTGCCCTCTTACTCTAAACTTTTATTACATACTGGATCTACTCTCTGTGTTTCTTGTATTTTTGTCTTTAATTTTCATCTATTTCCTCTGAATTGTGGGAATATTTCTTGAGCTCCCAAAGAGTCAGTAGTTAAGAATTACAAATTACACTTAAGAACTCCTTCCTGCCCTCTGACTTTTTCTTCACTCATGAGTCTCGTTCAGAATACTAATTAGTTCTTTAAATTTCAATTTTATAGTTTGTTGCAATAAGTATTGCATAGGAAATCACTTGCTCACACTGATCATCTTTCAGATTACTAAGCTTATATGTGCCTATCTTTTTTTTTTTTTAATATATTTTATTGATTTTGTACAGAGAGGAAGGGAGAGAAAGTTAGAAACATCGTTGAGGGAGAGTCATCGATCAGCTGCCTCTTGCACACCCACCACTGGAGATATGCCAGCAACCAAGGTACATGCCCTTGACCGGAATCAAACCCGGGACCCTTCAGTCTCCAAGCCGACGCTCTATCCATTGAGCCAAACAGGTCCCGGCTGTGCCTATCTTTTAAGAAGACTGTTTAAAGAAGTCTATATTTATGAAATACTAGAGGCTTGATGCATGAAATTTCGTGTAAGAGTAGGCCTTCCTTCCCCAGGCTGCCAGTATCGGCTTCCCTCCTCCCTCCTCCGGCTGCCAACAGGCACCCGGACCCAGGCTGGCTGGCTTCCCTTGGGCTTGGCTTCATCAGGAATACATCCAGTCTAATTTGCATATTACCCTTTTATTATTATAGATTGAACTGTATTGGGTTCAATCAGAAAAGAAAAAAAAAATTAAGGACCAAATTCAAATCTTTTTCAGAAGGGGAGATGATTACATTTTTTGTTCTGTATTAGTTCTCAATTGCTGCCTAACAAATAACCCCAAATTTGGCAGCTGAAACAACAAACATGTACTATCTCAGTTTCTGTGGATCAGGAATTTGAGTATGGCTTGGCTGGTTGCATTTAGCTCAGGGACTCTCACAAGGTTGTGTCAATGTATCAGCCAAGGTCTCTGTCATCTCAAAACTTGATGGTGGAAGAATCTGCTTGCAATTCAAGCTCACGCACACAGCTGTTGGCAGGCACCACGTCTCCACTGGCTGTTGGCCAAAAACACTAGCTCCTTGCCACATGAGAGCCTCAGGCAAGCTCATAAAATGGAAGATGGTTTCCCTCAGAGCAAATGAGTGGGCAGCCCAACACAGAAGCCAAAATCATTTTTTGTAACCTAACCTCAAAAGTGACATCTCATCACTTTACCGTACTTGCAGAAGCAAGTCACTAGGTCCAGCTACACTCAAAGGGGAGGGAATTACACTCAAAAACATGAATATTAAGAGGCAAAGTACTGGGAACACCATAGAGGATATCTGCACACTTCCTCGGTCAGCTTACAGATTCAGCAATACGGAATCAGGCAGCAGAATTGCAGGCCAAAGAAGGCATCTTTGGAGAAGAGAGTTTCAACTTTGTGATTCATTAATCTCTCTCCTGCAACCATGAGTAGCCAGCCTCTCTTCACTGGTCATATTTCCCTTGGCAAGACCATTCTGAATCATTTAGTTTTTAAAATCATTCAGTTTTTAATCTCTGCTTCAAAGTACAAAATATGGATCACCCTTCAATTCTAGCTCTAGTTGCTCAAGGTAGGTCCCTTTACTCACATCCCAGGAGGGCTTTTCAATCGCATAAATGAACACCATGTCAGCCAGGAAGGACTTACCTCACTATGTTTCTCATTTGTACTGTTTCCTGCAAATTCTATTTAGTTTAGTTATGGCACCCTTCCAGGTTTCCAAGGAGACTGAACTCTCCCCATTATGCTTGTTGGTCATTTCAGTGTGTCTATTTGTTTTAACACATGGGCTTAGATTATCACCCTACACCATAAGTCAACATAGCTATTTTTTTTTTAAGGAAAGCACTTTATATGTTTTTGAAAAGGCTCTATTTTAATAAATATGGCAGAAAATCCTTGTTGGTTTTCATAGCCATATAATTCAATTTTATTGTTAGATAAAACAAAGGTGTTTCAATCTACATCATCCATTCCCGGAATAAGTAATTTAAGTAACTAAATTTTATAAATTAAGAAAAATGCAATGTTTTCAAACTTACATCAGTTTGAAATGTGACTAATTACAAAACTTAGTAAGCATAGAAACACTTAACAATGTACATACAATCTTAAAAAGAATTGGACACACAGCTGCTTAGAAGGATGAACTAATCCTTACAATACATGGTTGTAAAGATGCCCCTACAACTATGTGCCCAGCAGAGCAGTGGGCACCTAGCACTGCAAAATGGACATAATACTTAACTGAAGACAAAACTTTTAGTCACAATACCAACAGTATTCTAACTCACAAACCAAAATATACACTTTTTATTTAATAATGAAAAAAATGTTCCTATACTATATTACTCTCTACCCCATCCTCAATTCCATGAAGTAATTCCTGTTTCTTTAGGACACTAATAAAGAGCACAAGGGAGAATCAACAAAAACTAAATTAGACGC
This sequence comes from Pipistrellus kuhlii, assembly GCF_014108245.1. Lineage (NCBI taxonomy): Eukaryota > Metazoa > Chordata > Mammalia > Chiroptera > Vespertilionidae > Pipistrellus > Pipistrellus kuhlii. The sequence continues at coordinate 7,116,832 of NW_023425520.1, read as the reverse complement.
TAACAAATTTTCGGATCTGATACTCTAATAGAGAGTAAGTATATAGACTACCGGATAACCAGAATTCAGTCATTTTGTACTCTGTGGATGAATATGAAAGAAACTGATTGCCCCTAACGGCTTCTGCCTGCCAGCCTGATTGACACCTAACTGCTCCCATTAGCCCTATTGCCCCTAACTGCCCTCCCCTGCCAGCCTGGTCACCCCCAACTGCCCTCCTTTGCCGGCCCGGTCACATCTAACTTCCTACCCCTGCAGGCCTGATCGCCCTTAACTGTCTTCCTTTGCAGGCCTGGGTTCCCCACAACTGGCCTCCCCTGCGGGCCTGGTTGCCCCCAACTGCCCTTCTCTGCTGGCCCAGTCACCCCTAACTGCCTTCCTCTGTTGGCCATCTTGTGGTGGCCATCTTTTGTGTTGGAGTGATAGTCAATTTGCATATTAATCTTTTATTATATAGGATTATGGTTGTACAAGAGAATATTCTTGTTCAAAGAGATAAAGGCTGAGTGGGTTATTTAGGGGTAAAGAATAATCTGCTGTTTCCATCTTACCTTCCAAAAAATCTGGGGGCAGGAGGGCAGATGTGTATATAAGAGAAGAGACAAGGAAAATATGGCAAATGTTTATAATTGGTGAATATAAAAAAATAGTCCTATTTATTTTTCAACTTCTTTACGGGCTTAAAAATTTTCAAAATGAGTCAGAAAATAGAGGAACAGAAGAAGGAATACAGCAGCTCCATATATTCTCATACACTGTAACAAAAAAAGAGACCCTCTTCTGTGGGTTTCTTTTTAAAGAGCTGCAATGCCTTTCACAAACCCCCCTGGCTCCTGCCTCCAGCAGACACAGCTCTTCATATTTCATTGTATAGATTTAATATTATCTGCCTGACCTCATTTCATATTTAGCTTAGTCCTAAAACTACAAATCCACCTATAATGAAAAAATGCCAGACTTGCCTTTTCTCAGCTAGCCAGCTTAAAAATATCCCCTATTCTAACCAGCACATAAACACTTAGTGGCCAGATTATTATGACCACCTGACGTTTATAGGCAAATTAGCCGTATACTACATCGTATGGAATATGGAAGCCGAAAGCCTGTTCAAACACCTTTGCTGTCTGCAGTGACCAAGATAAAATGTCTCCAATTTGCACAGGAACACATAAATTGGATAGTTGAGCACTGGAAAAAAAGTCATGTGGTCTAATAAATCACATTTCCAGTTGCATCATGCAGATGGCAGAGTGAGAAATTCATGGAAACAGCATAAAAGCATGCACCTTACATGCATGAGTACAACCCTACAAGCTGGTGCGGATGGTGTTACGATTTGGGGCATGTTTTCCTGGCATGATTTGGGCCCTTTAATTTGTGTGGAACAACGTCTGAATAGCCAACATATCTAAGTATCATTGCTGATCAAGTTCATCCTATCATGTTGATGGTGTATCCCAATGGAGATGGCTTCTTCCAACAAGACAACGCGCCATGCCACAGTGCTTGTATTGTGCAAATGGTTTCAAGAACTAGGGGGAGACTTGACCTTGCTTAGGAGGCCCCCAAAATCACCAGATCTCAATCCAATTGAGCATTTGTGGGACGAAGTTAAAAGAGCCACCAGGCAGCTGGTTCCACAACCATCAAATCTCACAGAACTGGACAGTGCTATTCATCAGGAATGGTGTCAGATTCCTCACATCACCTTTCCAACATCTCGTGGAGTCAATGCCAAGAAGAATTGCTGCAGTATTGAAGGCAAAAGGTGGCCCAACAAAGTACTGATGAGGTGGTCATAATAATTTGGCCACTCAGTGTAGAGTTTTCTTAATTGGGGGAGGAGCATTCATGCCTCTTAAAAGGGAGATGGAAGCCTTTTCCATTCCCAAACAAGACATGATTACACCCAAGTTGAAGATTTTTCATTGTTACTATTCTGTGACAAGTTTTGAACAAGGGGATCTGAAATTTCCATGCCACTTTCTTAAAAAAAGCCTACTTGCCCCCCTCTCTCTCTCTCCCATAAGCTGGACACAGATGAGCCACATGTGACCACGCAGACAACAGCAATATTCTACGGAAAGGTTAACAACATGAGAGAAGAAACCTGGGACAAAAGCAGCTTATCCACTTCAGAATCCTCTCTACCGCTGGGGGGTTACATGAGAGAAATAAGCGTTTAATTTTGGAATTCACTGCATATTTGGGACTTTTACAGTAGCTTGGTCTGTATCAATAGCTTGTGTTGCTGGGCCTTATTGATTCACAAAACTGGGAAGAATGATTTGGTTATTAAACTTCTTTAGCTTACTGTTTCCTTTAAAAAATGTACATTTAGTAAAATAAAAATTGGAACTTTCAAATACTTTTAAAAGAGATATGTGAAAACACCTTGTATGATTTATCTACCCATTCAACAAATAATTACAAATAGCTAAGTGTCAGATACTATTAAGTATCTGAAACTATTCAAAATGTTAAGAATAAAGTGGTAGAACAGAATGAATAGTTTATTCCTTCATGAGTGAAAACTTTGAGAGGAAGCCTAAAAGAAGCAAGCAAGTAATAAACAAGATTATTTTAAGTAATAATAAGGGTATTGAAAAAGAAAAAAAAGCAGATACTTTAATTAAATGTAGCACACTTTGGGATTGGAAGGGGAATTGTTTAATTTACATAGGGTAGCCAAGGCCATGCAAAATCCTGGGTAAAATATATTCCAGGTTAAGAAGAATAAGTTCAAAGTCCTCAGAAAGAACAAGACAGTGTATGTTCCGGGACCACCAAGAAAGCCCCTGTAGCTTGAGCTACTACTGAACAAGGGAGAGAATGAATGAAAATATCTAAGAGGTAGAAGAGGCAGCATGGTATGAAGTACCCTAATGCTTTGTTATTTATTTATATTTAAAAAGAAACATATTTTATTGAATTTTCACAGGGAGGAAAAGAGAGGGATAGAGCGCTAGAAACATCGATAAGAGAGAAACTTGGATCAGCTGCCTCTTGCACACCCATCAATGGGATGTGCCCGAAACCAAGGTACATGCCCTTGACCGGAATCGAACCTGGGATCTTTCAGTTCACAGGCTGACACTCTATCCACTGAGCCAAACCGGTTTCGGCCCTAATGCTTTGTTGTTAACATTAGGAGATGAGTGCTCCTATTACTACTCCCTTAATTCTATGTCTTGGTTTCAGGAATAAATTATATTCCCAATAGAATATTATGATCTTAGCTGCCCTGCAATCAGTAACTGACTGTAAGCTTACATTTTACTTATAAATGTCTTTACTATTGGACAAACATTTTAATTAATGAAAAGTGATTTTAAGAGTAGAGGAAACTGAAACTCCTTCATTTCTAATAAAGTTAATACATTTTTTTTAAAACCTCACTGCTTTTGGCTGACTCCTTAATGCCTAAAATTTAGATTTGAAAAAGCAAGTTAGTGGCTTTAAATTTTTCTCATTTTTTGCTGTAATTGAGGAAAAGAACTACACAATTTAACAAGGTTTGGTGTATAAAAAATTATAGCACAGAAAGACAAATACAACATGATTTCAATTATATGTGGAGTCTTAAGAACAAAATAAATTGACAAACAAAATAGGTTCAGATGCAGGGAATAGACTGACAGATCTCAGAAGGGAGGGGGGGACAGGAAAAGATTAACCAAAGAACATATAGGCATATATGCGTAGCCCCTAGATATAGACAATAGTGTGGGAAGGCATGGGATTCAAAAAAGGGATACTGGTTGAAACATCTACCAAAGATGTAAAGGAGCTCCACTCTGCGGAAAAAAACTACTTTACTTTCTGAAAAAATTGAACCAGAGAAGATATCAGGGAAGCACCTGACTGAGGGCAATATTAAGTGAGAAGATACACACTGCACAGTGATTGTTCACCTATCTTCCCAACTCCCAGAACGTGGGCAGGGCACCCAGGCTTGAGGCTGACTTCTCCCACACACCTCCTCTGAGACAGGACACTGGAAGTTCCTTCTCACATTGAAACATGCAATCCCTGGCTCATAACCTTCCAGTAAAGCCCAACAGATAATTAGCTCAGCCAGATACTGCTTTTCAGCACTTCATTCCTAGACAACCAGGGATGGCTAGATACTGCAATCTACTAACACAAGAAAAGAAGAATTCAAAGGAAATAGAATGCCAAAGTTTTTAATAAAATTAACCTTCTCAAAAGATACTCCATTTATAAAACAAGGGCTGCCAAAGAAAGAAAGAAAAGAAAAGAATACTCCAAAGGGGGTGAGATAAGCTTTTAAAGATATAGCAATTGAAAGCAAAAAATCAGTGACATAGTTAAAACAAAATGAGAAACTATCTCAGAAAGCAGGACAAAATATAAGGTGTATCATTTTAGACAGAAAAAAATAGTGACCAAAATGGCATCCAGCTTCTCCAATGCCACAATGGACATGTCTTAAAAATTCTGAGGAAAAGTGATTTCCAATAACTAGCCAAACTTGTTACAGTAAACCCTTGATTTTTCGGGCTTTGATTTAATGGACTTCCAATTTAGCAAACAAATTTTCTGGTCTATATATCACATGTGAAAATTAACTTCCTGTTAATTTTAAAGCGTTTTTAGCTAAGATTTGCTTATAATTAATATTTTTTTTGTTATTAACTCAGTTATTTTTGAGAATTTTAGCGAAAGGCCATATGTTTGAAAAAACTGTATGTAATTTTGCTCACATAAATATATATTACCTATCTACAACTATATCCTAAATCTAAGTCACCACTAAAACAGCGATGACAGGTATGTGATCACACCTTTCACAGTAATTGGTTCTGTGACTTTCTGTAGCAGTTTTAATGCACTAAGCTAGGCCCCTACTGTGTACATTTGTTTACTGGAGTTGACTAATGAATTCAAGCATGTACTAGACCAGTGGTCGGCAAACTCATTAATCAACAGAACAAGGATTGAAATTTCTTTTGAGAGACAAATTTTTTAAACTTAAACTTCTTCAAAATAGACTCACTCAGGCCGTGGTATTTTGTGAAAGAGCCACACTCAAGAGGCCAAAGAGCAGCACGTGGCTCGCGAGCCGCAATTTGCCAACCTCAGCACTAGACCAATTCAGTATAAATTTTAAATTACTGTAATGCATATAGAAAACTTTTCTGTGAAATTAAACTTTTCATACACACTTAATTAAACCTACCTTTATTATTATACTAGTGGCCCGGTGATGAAATTCGTACATTTGGGGGAAGGGGGCGCTCTCTCCGCCCAGCCTGCATCCTTTCCAATGCGACATCCCTCTCACAATCTGGAACCACTGGGATCACTCACCTGCCTGCCTGTTTGTCTAATCGCCCCTAACTGCCTCTGCCTGCCTGCCTGATCTTACCCCCAACTGCCCACCCCTGCAGATATGGTTGCCTCCAACTGCCCTCCCGTGCTGACCTGATTTTGTCTCCAACTGTCCTTCCCTTGATGGCCTGGTTGCTCCCAAGTGCTCTCCCATGCGGGTCTGATCTTGCCCCCAACTACCCTCCTCTGTCAGCCAATTTGGTTCTGATAGGTTGGTTTCTACGCCAGTCAGAGTCAAAAGCTCCACCTCCTAGGCAGCCACTGGTTCCTCACAGTTGACCCAGATTTGGTGTTCTCTCTCTCTCTCTCTCTCTCTCTCTCTCTCTCTCTCTCTTGGGGGTGGGGGTGGGGGTGGTTATTAAGTGGTTATTACAGGGGTCAGACCACATACGTGGTGTCAGCCCCAGGAATGTGACCTGTCAATGTTTATCACAAAGCCCTCAAGGCTAGTCCTAGTGAACCCCAAGGTCAGAAATGAAACTGAAAGGCCTTGGTCACATGCTGCTTCCAAGTATCTAGGCTGGGCAGCAGGGAGCAGATGCCCATGACGTGCCAGGTCTCCCCATCGGACACCATCAAGATCTGGCAGGACAGGAGCTGCACACCTGCCTCTGCCAGGAGCCAAAACATGGAAGGCAGCATGGCAGGGTTGGAGGGCCGAGCCCAGAACAGGAACGGGGCAGACCCCTGCAGGGAGGCACTTCTGGTCTGAAGGCAGCTCCGTTGAGTGCCTGCAGTACAGGTGAGGTGCCCTGGACAAAGCCCGCAGCCTGAGGGGGCACCTGCCAGGGCCACGCACAAGAGGCCTTCCCCACAAACTTGCTCTCCTGGCACAGTGGGTTATGGGAGGTGGTTACATTGCGGCCGGCCTCCTTCACCAGCAGCTTGGCGTTAGCCAAGTTCACGTCTACACGATTAGAAACGTCTTTGAGGAGGCCGACAATGACTGCCGGGCTCGGGCAGTTCCTGGCATTCTTCAGGGATAAACCCTCTGTTAAAACCTGGATGGTCCCTTTGGGGACCCTGCCCAGGCTCACATCAGAGTCCCCAGATTTTCTGCCAGACCAATCCAAGGTTTGGTGTGTGGAGAGAAGGCGATGGTAAGGGCATTCGCGACTCTCGCAAGGGCTCTCCCCTTCACCATGTCCACGAACTAGAGAGCGATCTCCTCCCTGCAGTGGCTCTGGGCCTCCTTGGTGCTGGCGCCCAAGTGGGGGCAGCTGATGATGTTCTCGGGTCCACCACTGTGCAGTCCCGAGGCAGCTCCTCTGTGAACACATCGAGGGCTGCGCCCGTGCACTGCCCCAACAGGGCACCCTAGTCCATGATCCCTCCACAGGCACAGTTCACCACATGCACGCCTTCTTACACAGGGCGAAGGTGCTGCTGTTCAGCAGGCCTGTCATGGAGGGCCGGAGAGGGGTGTACACAGTGATGAAGTCACAGAGGGACCAGATCTCCTCTAGGGGCAACTGCAGAACGCCGAAGGTGGCTGAGACCTCTGGTGAGATGATGGGGTCCTACACTACAGTCTTTATCCCGAAGGTCTACATCCAGACGGCCACCTCTCCCGATCCTCCCCGGGCCAAGAATTCCCAGGGTCTTTCCATTCAACTCAGTTCCCATGAACTTCTTTCGGTCCCATTTGCCATCCTTCATCAAAGCTGTCACCTGGGGAATCTGCCTGGCCAGACACGATCATCCCACAGGTGAGCTCCGCAGCACTAAGCCTGTTGCCATTGGGAGTATTCATGACCATGATGCCCTTCCTCGTGGTGGATCCACGTTGTCCACTCCGGTGCCTGATGACACCCATGGTCACCTTGGTGGCAAGCGGATGATAAAGCCTTCGCAGTCCTGCAGCTCGGCTATCAGCTCCTCTTTGCTCAGGTTCTGCTTCTCTCCCACCTGCAACACTCCATCTTGAAGAATCTTCCGTCAGCAAGGGTCTCACTTATGAGCATTTTCTGTAGATTTGCGAAGGCCATTGCTGGAGCCAGCCTTGGGATAGACTGCTCTCCCTGGACAGTAACACTCGAAGCCCCCAGATTTGGTTCTAATTGGTCAGGTTCTATGCCAGTCAGAGTCAAAAGCTCCTAGGCAGCCATTGGTTCCTCACACTTCACCCAGATTTGGTTCTAACTGGTCAGTTTCTATGCCAGTCAGTGTCTCTGGGCCTATCAACAGGGCCTGATTAGAAAGGTGGGGCTGATTAGCAGCCTCAGTGGAGTCCTAGAGAAAAATGGAGGTGCAGCTGCTGGCCAGACCAGGAGATAGAGGCAAGTGCTAGTCAAAAGCTGCCACAGAGGCAACGGATCAGTCCCTGCTTCTCTCTTCAGGCCTCTCTCTGGTCCCGATTCGCAGCCCCTTCAACATTGACTTCCAATCTGATTGAGCTTCGGTCCTAACATGTTACACCCTGGCTCTTTATTATAGAAGATAACTTTCAGCTTTAATGGACACCTCTCTCACCTGAATTGGTCAGTTATACTGAGGTTTTACCGTAGTGTGAAAATAAAGATTTCTTTTCCAAATAGGCATGGTCTCAAAAGCTGTACCACCCTTGCATTCACTTTCTCACGAAATACTGGATGCTGTGCAGCAGTAAATGAGGGAATAAACAAAAAAAGGAAAATACATGGATGGGATTGACAAGGCCAGAGTTTGCACTTCTCCCAAACTACCATGCTCTAAAATTCATCTGGACTCATGTTGTGAAATTTTTCCTTCATGAAGCCAGAAACCCACACACTACTGGTCAGCCCTAGGCAGACCTGCTCAGGGCTAGGTCCCCCTTCTGGTAACAGGATCCCAGACAAGGAGATCCAGAAAGCAGAGGCAAAAAGAATTCCCATGATGGTGACATGAAAATGCTAATATAATAACAAAGGAAAATTCAAGAATGACAGCTACACAATAAAATTAGAAAACATACAGGCCGGGCTGAAGGAATCTGGAAGGGATAGAACTCAAGGAAAAAGTATCAATAAAACTAATAGAATATCTAATGTGCTTCAATATAACAGATTTGAGGATGATTTAGTGATAGGTTCACAGAAAATGAAAATCTTCCAGACTGAAATATCACGATGGAGAACTTGGGTATGGGAGAAGGGAGACGAGGAACTAATAGATTATCTGATTCTTTTGAACATGAAGAAAATTACGTTGAAAAGTACAGAAGTGTTTGGTAGAGTGAACAAAAAAAGTAAAAAACAAGGTAAAATTATTAACGCTAGAGGAAACAATTTATAGCAGTGAACATGATTTATGGACATAATAAATGCCTACTCTTATACAATCAAATCTCAGTTCTCAAACATTTCTCAACTTGAATAGGGTTCTTGAACCAAGTTATACACAAAAAGCCTGTTTTAATGTCGGTTCTCCACCTGACAACCCTTTCATGCTGATACATCACAAAAAAAGTAGAGTGGACCAGTAAAGTCAGTTTACAGCTAAACACTGCCTTGCTAACATCTCAGGAAATTGAGCTTGTGAATATATTTTTTTGTATATGTGTGTGTTCTGCTTTTGTTGCTAGAGAAATGGATAATTAGGACAATTTTAAAACATAAAGAGACTATCAAGAGTGCTAATGTTGCTAAGGGTGTGAAAGAAACAATGATCACAGGCAATTGAAGAGGTAGAAAAACTGATGAATTGGACAAATATAAAGCAGTTAGCTGGTGACAGCATTTCGGAGGCCGCCATAAGTGAAAAAGCATGCCGACTTCCTAAGACACCCCTGGACCTGAAGCTAAATTAAGGCTAGTAGGGGGTGGTTCGATAAATTTAAGAAAAGAAGTGTTTGTTTATAGATTAAACAGTGCATTAGACATGTACTGTATATAAAAAAGGCTAAAAACAGGGAATCATTGTGGATGGTGGGGAGTCTGGAACAAATTAATTCAATTTACATTATTTCTAATGGGAAAAACGGATTCGGTTTTCGAACAAATTGTTTGTCAAACAGCCTCCCAGAACAAATTCAGTTGGAGAACCAAGGTTCAACTGCATTAGTTTCCTACGGCTACTGTAACAAATTACCACAAGTTTGGTGTTTAACACAACACAAAATCTCTCCCAGCAGAAACTGGTTTGGCTCAGTGGATAGAATGTCCACCTGTGGATTGAAAGGTCCCGGGTTCTATTCCTGTCAAGGGCATGTACCTTGATTGCAGGCACATCCCCAGTGGGGGGTGTGCAAGAAGCAGCTGATCGATGTTTCTCTCTCGTCAATGTTTCTAACTCTCTCTCCTTCTCTCTTGTTCTCTGTAAAAAAACAATAATATCTATCTATCTATCTACCTATCTATCTATCTATCTATCTATCTTCCAGTTCTGGAAGTCCAAAGTCAGGTTTACAGGATTAAAGGTGTCAGCTCAGCAAGCTACTTCAATAAACTCTAGGAGAAAATCTCCTCCCTTGATTTTCCTTTTTCTTTTTTTTTCTTTTTTTTTAAGCTTCTGGCCTCCTGCATTCCTTGGCTTGTGCAACCCTGTCCTTTCATCATTCCAGCCTCTTGCTCTTGGTGTCACATCTACTACTTCCCATTTAGATTTTTATATCTCTCATTTTTTTCTTTATAAGGACCCTGTGATTACACTTAGGCCTAAGAAGATAATCCTAAATAAATCCATCTCAAAAGCCTTTAATTATACCTCCAGTCCCTTTGCCATACTAGGTAATGTCCACTAGTTCTCAGGATTGGATGTGGTTATCTTTTGAAAGAGGAAGCATTATTCAGACTGCTACAACTCTGAACATTAGTTCAAATAATATTAATGGTATAAAAAGATTGAGAAAACGGGAGGAGGTGTAGAAGAGGGAGGTCAGAGCTCAATTGTTAGCTACTATTTATATTTAAGGATGTAAACTGATAAAGAAACAGCTATATGAGCATAATGTTTGGAAGTAGAAAATAAATGCCAGAAGAGCAAAAAAGACACAAGTTGAGGATATGTAAGAGAACATAAACTTAATTTTTTCTCACAAGCATTCTGAAACGATTAACTTGAGCTATGCAGATAAAATCAAAATCAACCTAAAACAAAACTAAGATTAGGTAACTGGGGAGGGAGAGAAATTTTGATTGGAGAATGAAAAGGTACTTCAAGGCTAATGAAGCAAACAAAATCACAAACATAAAAATTAAAAGGTTACTCATTTATACTTATTAAAAACCTGTGTTAGATGTTATGAAATAACCAATTATGAAGTTAAGATTTCATTCCCTAAATTCATCCTGTTTACAGCACTGAGGACAATCTGCATTAAAGAGGCAAATTACTGCCCTATCAGGTTTGGCTGAGTGGATACAGACAGCATCGGCCTTTGGACTGAAAGGTCCCAGGTTCGATTCCGGTCAAGGGCATGTACCTTGGTTGCGGGCACATTCCCAGTAGGTGTGCAGGAGGCAGCTGATCAATGTTTCTCTCTCATCGATATTTATAACTCTCCCTCTCCCTTCCTCTCTGTAAAAAAAAAAAGAAAAAAGAAAACAGAAAACCGTTTAGTAAGATCTGAGCTAAACTTGAAATGCAAACACAAATTTAATCTAACATTAGAGATAGTTAACATATAATGCTATGATGGAAGCTATTCCCCTTTAACAGCTAGGACAAAGCTTCCTAGGAAGTGTTTATTCATTTATTGAAATGTTAACTGATGTGAGAATAGCACAATGGATATTGAGTAAAGAAATTAAGATAATACCTTGCCTGTTGCCCCTTTCTCTAAAAAAAAGACTAAAAGCTACCTTGTCTGACCTTCCAAGTGCAGACTGCAGACCACCAGAGCAGCAGCAGCTATATGGACATCATGCAAATGGTTAAAAATGCAAAAATCACAGGCTCTATCTACTCCAGACCAACATGACTGCAAGAAGAATCATAATCTGCATTTTAAAAGATTCCTAGGAAATTCAAAAGCTTCAGAAGTACTGGTATTGGCCTAATAAAATTCTTTTGACAAAACAAAACTACAGTCTGGCCAGTATGGTTCAGTAATTGAGCATAGACCCATGACCCAGGAGGTCACAATTCAATTCCCAATCAAGGCACATTCTCTGGTTGTGGGCTTCATCCCCATTAGGGAGCATGCAGGAGGCAGCTGATCAATGATTCTCTTTCATCATTGATATTTATCTCTCTCTCTGAAATCAATAAAAACATCCTATATAATAGAGGTAATATGCAAATTGTCCACCATGCCATCACAAAGATGGCTGCATACGACCAGGCCAGCAGGGAGGTTAGTGAGGGACGACCAAATGACTGAATAAACAGGCTGCATGGGGTGACCAGTCCTGGGGGTGGGGGGTGGGGGGGCGCGCAGTTTTGAGGAGCAACCAGGCTGTCAGGGGGGCAGTTGGGACAACCAGGCTGGCAAAGGGGGCAGTTGGGGGCAACAAGGTCAGCAGTTGGGGGTGACCAGGCCAGCAAGGGGAGAGGGGAGTTAGGGGTGATTAGGCTGGCAGGGTGGGGCAGTGAGGAGTGACTAGGCCAGCGGCAAGGGCAATTGGAGGTAAACAGACTGGCAAAGTGGGGCAGTAAGGGGTGACCAGGCCAGTGGGGGCAGTTAGGAGCAACCAGGCTGGCAGGAAGAGGGCAGTTAGGGGCAACCAGGCAGGTAGGGGAGACAGTAGGGGGTGACCAGACTGGCAGGGGCAGTTAGGAGTGACCAGGCCGGCAGGAAGGGGGCAGTTAGGGATGATCAGGCAGTCAGGCAGGTGAGTGATTAGGAGCCAACGGTCTAGGATTGTGAGAGGAACGTCCAACTGCCAGTTTCGGTCCAATCCCTGGGATCGGGCCTAAACCGGCAGTCGGACATCAACAACATCATCAACAATAACAACAACAACAACAATATTGCACACTTCTGAATAAGGAATCAAGAGAAAAGGGGGTCCTCACTACAGTAAAATTTGCTTTCTCTTCAAACTCTTACAGAATTTTTTATGGGTTTTACAAATATTCTTCATCCTACTCAAGATCTGGTAAAGAATTCAGATAATCAGCTAAGCTGTGGAGAAAAGTGTAATAAGAAAATACTAATAATGTAAAAGAATACTCTATTTACAATGTTGCCTTAGGCAACAAAGGGGAGGGAGGGCAGGGTTCTTTAGAGCAGCGTTTTTCAACCGCTGTTCCGCGGCACATGTTGCCTGGTGTGCCGTAGGTGCAGACAAGACAAGGATTTTATAATTTTTCACTATTTTGTTTACTTAATATTTCATAATAAAGTAATTATAAAATACTTTCTTTGTGTTTATTTGATTCCTATTCAAGAGAATTACTTTATATATAGTCAATATAGGCACAGAGTTAATTTTTTTTTTTTTTTTAAATCATAACCAATGGTTAATATTTATTATCTCTCATAAAGAAAATGAATAAAATTCTGATAATTTTACAATATCCCATATTTGTGTAGGTCCTTTAAAACTCTTAAGTACTTTAATACATTATTTTTTAAAATTTATTTTTATATTTTGTTAATAATCACCTGAGGATATTTTTTTTTTAATTTATTTATTTATTTTTTTTACATATTTTAATGATTTTTTTTTTGCCCCCCTCCCTCCCTCCCCCATATCCCCTCCCTCCCCATAGTTTTATGTCCATTGGTTGTACTTATATGCATGTATACAAGTCCTTCGGTTGATCTATTATCTCCCCCAGATCCTCCTCCCCTCCCCGCTGTAATTTGACAATCTGCTTGTTGCTTTACTGTCTCTATATCTATCTTTTGGTTCATCAGTTTATAATGCTCTTTATTATCCACAAATGAGTGAGGTCATGTGGTGTTTCTCTTTCATTGATTGGCTTATTTCACTCAGCATGATGTTCTCCAATTCCATCCAGGTTGCTGCAAATGATGAGAATTCCTTCTTCTTTATGGCAGCATAGTATTCCATTGTGTAGATGTACCATAGTTTTTGGATCCAATCATCTGCTGACGGGCACCTAGGCTGTTTCCAAATTCTGGCTATTGTAGATTGTGCTGCTATGAACATAGGGGTGCATATATCCTTTCTGATTGGTGTTTCTAGTTTCTTGGGATATATTCCTAGGAGTGGGATTACTGGGTCAAATGGGAGTTCCATTTTCAGTTTTTTGAGGAAACTCCACACTGTTCTCCACAGTGGTTGCACCAGTCTGCATTCCCACCAGCAGTGCACGAGGGTTCCTTTTTCTCCACAACCTCGCCAACACTTGTCGTTTGTCGATTTGTTGATGTTGGCCATTCTGACAGGTGTGAGATGGTACCGCATTGTTGTTTTGATTTGCATCTCTCGTATAATTAGTGACTTTGAGCATGTTTTCATGTGCCTTTTGGCCTTCCTTCTGTCTAACATTTTCTAATGGTGGTGTGCCTCGTGATTTTTTTCATGAAACAAGTGTGCCTTTGCCCAAAAAAGGTTGAAAAACACTGCTTTAGAGCCTTACCAATTATGGATCAATATCTTTATGGGATTTTCCTGAGATCAGACCTTCAAATGCTCCCGAACTCCACTCCTACCTTCTAAGGGAAAATGAAACTAACAGCAAAGGATGCTTTGAGCACTAATTCATGTTCAAAGTCCCCTTTCATTTTCCAATTATATTATTCTGGAGTAGAGACCTGATGCATGAAGATTCGTGCAAGAATGGGCCTTCCTTCTCCTGGCTGCCGGCCCTGCCTTTGCTCTGGCTGGAGCCGCCTTTCTGCCTTCCCCTGCTGCCCAGAGGCCAGAGCAGCTGGGGTGGTGCAGAATGCCCACCCCTGGCCACTTGGCGCCTGCATATGCAAATTAACCCTCCATCTTTGTTGGGCTAATTTGCATACTCACTCCTGATGGGCTGGTGGGTGTCACAAAGGTAGTCAATTAGCATATTACTTTTATTGGTGTAGATGGTAGATATACAGCAAGCATGTCAAATTCACAACCCATAATGAATATTTTTGCAGTCCAGCCTATATAACAGTATGTAAGAAACATTTTAATAAAAATTTTGTAACTTAATTTTTACAATATCCTGTTATACATATTAATAACGAAATACAATATTTGATAATGACTGATTACTATAATCGTGTTGCATTCATTTCCTTTATGTTCCTATGCACAGGTGCACCATTTCTCTCCACTAATACTAGCACAAATATTTTAGCAGCCGACTACCACATCATTAGTTTGGTGCACGCAACAGGAAATATTTTGCTTTCAGAGAACAAGAAAAATAGTTTTGCATTACGCTTATTTGTGCAGTTACTTAGTGTCTGGTAAGTTAATGGAATAATATAAATGTAGTCTTTTGTGACTGCCTTCTCCACTTTGCATGTTTCAAAGTTCATTCATGTTGCAGTATGTATCAGTAAGTGCTTCATTCCTTTCTATGACTGCATGTTATTCCATTATATGAACACATAATCTTTTTGTTGTTATTGTTCTTGTTGTTAACCCTCACTCCAGGATATTTTTCCCATTGATTTTTGGAGAGTGGAAAGGAGATGTAGAGAAAGAGAAACATCAATGTGAAAGAGACACACATAGACTAGTTGCCTCCCACACGAATACCAACCAGGGACAGAAACTGAACCTGCAACCCAGGAGCATGCCCTTAACAACTGAGCCACACCAGCAGGGCTTCTTAATAATTCTTTATTGTGATGTAATATTACAGGAATGAATCTTCTCTAAGATATTGGACTTAATGGCTTTAGTGTATTCCCTTGGTAAAATTTTTTTTTTTAATTACAAACTACTGTCACTTTAATCATGGGCAAAAATATTAGAGGAATATATTAGATTTTGAACCAATTGCCCCTTTTAAATTTCATTTAGAAGGGATCTAAATTCTTTTTCAGTAGTCTGTATTAAGAGAGAAACCAAAGTAGGAAATAGGGACTGGTAGGCAATTTTTAAAATATATTTTATTGATTTTGTACAGAGAGGAAGGGAGAGAGATAGAGAGCTAGAAACATCGATGAGAGAGAGTCATCGATCAGCTGCCTCTTGCACACCCCCTACTGGAGATGTGCCCGAAACCAAGGTACATGCCCTTGACCGGAATCAAACCCGGGACCCTTCAGTCCCCAAGCCGACGCTCTATCCATTGAGCCAAACCGGTTTCGCTGGTAGGCAATTTTTAAACATTTTCTAAAGATCTGGAATTTGCCATTGTAGAGGTTCAGATCTGCTTCATTTGAAAAGGAGAAATAGAACCTTTTAAGTGTTATCCTTTTCCCCAGCTTCCCGTAGGTAACAGTTTTATGAGTCTGGAGTAGATATGTTTCTAAGATTGCATAAGAGGAATTTTTAATATTTTCTACTGGCTGATAGGGAAGGCTCTGTTGCATCACACACAGGCTGTTGTAGGCAATAAATAGTTATTGTCAAATTCTTTATTTAGGGATGGGATGCAACATGGGAAAATAGTTATTATAGAAACTGGTAGTAGAGTTGGGATTGCCCCTAGGTTTTATTTTCCTTTGACATTAAAGAGAGATTAAACAAACAAACAAACAAACAAACAAACCTAAGAGGATTCCTAAGAAACAATACATTCTTAATGGACTAAAAATTATTTTTTATTAACTTTTTATAGGGGGGAAGAGAGAGAAACAATGATGCAAGAGTGGGGAAATCAACAGGCTGCCTCCTGCATGCCCAACAGGGATGGAGCCAAAATCCGGTCTTAGCAGCAGAACTAATTCTTCCAGGGAAATACTTCTTTAGTTTCCTAATATTTTAATGCATTTTTATTGTAAAATACACTTGATATAAAGTTTACCATCTTAGCCATTTTAAGGTACAGTTCAGTAGTTTGTTAGCTATGTTCATACTGTTTTAAAACAGATCTGTAGAACTTTCTCATCTTGTAAAACTGGAACTGGACCCATTAAAAGCCTCTTTCTGTCCTCCCCCGAGTCCTTGGTTTCCACCACTCTGCTTTTTGTTTCTATGAATTTGACTAATTTAGATACCTCATACAAGTGGAATCTTATAGCATTTGTTTTGTTTGTGATTGGATTTCATGTCCTCAAGACTTATATATGTTGTAACATGTGACAGGGCTTCCTTGACTCCTCCAAATTTCAGTAGGCATAAAACCATAGGCAAAATATTACATTGAAGCTGAGGTTTTTAAACAGGGTCATTGTTTGGTCCACGATTCCCCTTGAAGTGGACAAAGATCACACAGAAACTCCAGTTGACATCTGAACGTTCAAGGAAGCCAACCAGTAGAAAATACAATTAAGGGAGTACTATCGATAGTATATCATGGTATACAGAAGCATTCAGTAATGATTCGATAAGGATTCCACATATGCCACTGGCAAGGATCTAGATGGCACTTTCATCAACTACTAATATTAATTAAAAGTAGTTCATATTAATAAAAGACTAGCTTACTTTAATATATATATATATATATGTTTTACTGATTTTTTACAGAGAGGAAGGGAGAGGGAAGAGTTAGAAACATCGATGAGAGAGAAACATCGATCAACTACCTCCTGCACACTCCCTAATGGGGACGTGTCCACAACCAAGGTGCATACCCTTGACCGGAATAGAACCTGGGACCTTTGAGTCTGCAGGCCGATGTTCTATCCACTGAACCAAACCAGTTAGGACAAGATTAGCTTTCTTTTAAAATAAACCCAATGACAGAATGGAGTTCCCTCAAAAAAAAAAAAAAAAAAAAAAAAAAAACCAACCTGAAAATGGAACTCCCATTTGACCCAGTAATCCCACTCCTAGGAATATATCCTAAGAAACTAGAAATACCAATCAGAAAGAATATATGCACCCCTATGTTCATAACAGCACAATTTACAATAGCTAAGATTTGGAAACAGCCTAGGTGCCTGTCAGCAGATGACTGGATCAGAAAACAATGGTGCATCTACACAATGGAATTCTATGCTGCCATAAAAAAGAAGGAATTCTTACCATTTGCATCAACCTGGAGGGAATTGGAGAACATCATGCTGAGTGAGATAAGCTAGTCAATGAAAGAAAAACACCACATGACCTCACTCATTTATGGATACTGAAGAACATTATAAACTGATGAACAAAAAGATACAGAGACAGTAAAGCAACAGACTGAAAAATTACAGCAGGAAGGTTAGGGAGATGTGGGGGAGATAAGAGATCAACCGAAGGACTTGAATGCATGCATATAAACATAACCAATGGAAGCAAAACTCTGGGGGGTGAAGGCATGTACAGGAGTGGGGGGGGGGGGCAATGGTAAGATATGTACACATATATTACCTTAATAAAAATAATTAATTAATTAAACTCAATGTTTGAACATGGAAAGAAAATCGGTACAGCAAGTTTTAAAAGTCCTAAATACTTTGACAAAATTTTTAAGGACAGAAATAGCCACAAAAAATACTGAAAATACCAAGCAACAAATAGTTGATACTGCATTCTAAGAATGGGAAATTCAGCAACTACTTTAAAATAGAATTATGTTGTACTTTAAAGTAGAACTTAAAGAAAAATACTGTTTCTTCTCCTTTTCTCTTTTTAGCAGTTAAAAGAGTTGGGAAATAGAAAGTTATTATGCATATTTTATGCCTTTCTTTCAGGAATAAAACAACACATCAAACTTCAACATGTCTGGCTCAAGACACAATGCAAAGGGTATTATTTTCTAATAATCAATACCACGCGGCCAACCCAAAATTGATTATTTTCTAATAATCAAACCACGCGGCCAACCCAAAATTGCACTTGACTAGGCTCTGAGGAGTTCAGCAATCCTACCTTTACTACTAATGATTGCTGGACCTGAGCAGAGTGGAAAATGCCCTGGAAAACTTTTAGAGCTAAAGTATTTTGGCAAATATGTACTGGTATTTAATCTATGGGACAGTTATATTTAAAAACACATATTTTAAAGTCCTGAAAGTATCCTTTCTTCACCAAGATCACCAGATGAACGAGTTTAAGGCCGATCTGATTTGGTATCTAAAGAATGGCAAGATGAAACAATCTCAAGTCAGAGGAAAGCTTTCATGTACAAAAGTAGCACACTATTCTGATCACTTATCTTGAGGTTCATGAGTCTTTTAAACTTTAAAATACTTATTCATCTAAAAAATAGTAATGCTAAGCCTTATACAGAAACAAATTTATGAAAAATAACTATTTTCTCCCAAAATAAATTATTAAGAAAAATGGCATTTTACATTGCTGCAAGTCTCTCTAATGCCTGATTTAACAGAAGATGCCCAGATTATCTTAATTGTTTCTGCATTCAACATACTACTCTTGTTGTGTTGGTTAAATTTATGAAGAAAATCCAGCCTCACGTAGGTATATAGTTGGAAAGGGAGAAGTATTTTAATAGGCTTTGCAGGCAGTTATGAATATCTCTCTTTGATATTACACCAAAACTCAACATGTGGTAGTTTCTTAAAGGCTTGGGGTATCTGGAACCCTATTAGCTGTTTGTTACATTAAAATCCAATGTTCCAAATTGCACTTTTACTTATGCATGATGTTTTTTAAAATATATATTTTTATTTATTCCAGAGAGGAGGGGAGGAGAGAGAGAAACACCAATGATTACAACTGTTGATCAGTTGCTTCCTGCACACCCCACCCTGGAAATGGAACCCATATGTGCCCTGACTGGGAATAGAACCATGACCTCCTGGTTTATAGGTTGACGCTCAACCACTGAGCCACACCAGTCGGGCTTAGGCATGATGTTTAAACAACACAGGTAAAATACTGATTCAGTTACACAGTTCTTCCAAAGGCTGGCACATTTCATTGCACAATATCAAAAATCGCAGTCATTAACATCATTACTGATCTCATCTGGAAAATCTTTAGGTACTTAGAAGTTATCAAGCTCAGGATGGCAGATACCAATTTCTAAAATTCTAATTTTTGCTTGAAAACTGAGGCAGAAGATTCATTATTCATTTGAGAAAAATATCTGCCAAAACATCCAAGTCCCAATAACCACAACTTATCAGTAGTAAAATACTAGTAAAAATAATGCTCAGTGAAAAGAGCAGATAATTCAACTTGAAACTCTTATGCCAATGCTTTTCCTCCAGAGAAACCACTGGACTCTGGCCGGTGGAAGAAGTATTTTAGGTATACTTCTCATTTTGTCACACAAAAACAGACATGTATTCCAGTCGAGATTTAATAAAATAAATAATTTTTACTGTTTCATCAAGAACATTCTTAATTGGCATTTTTAAACTGCTGGTACATGGTGAAGGAAGATGACCATGAATACTTACTAGTATTGTTTGGTGCCAAAATCTTGACTCATGTAAAGGCGCCAGCAGATTTACCCACAATGCTTTTGTACCATTGGTGCACATTTATTTTTGTTATTATGAAAATACTTTGACTTGATAAGCTTTTGAAGGAATTAAAGGGTCGCTCAGACCACACTTTAAAATGCAATAAACGATAGCTGTTTTAACAGTGGTTACGGACCCTCTCTGACCAGAAAAGTGCACATCCGAACAAGCACACTCAATATAATTTTACATACAACTTCAGAAGGTTCACAAAGCCATTACTGCCCATTTATAGCATGTTGTAGCTAAAGAATTCCATCAGCAGAAAATCCAGGCCTGCAAATTTACTTCAAAACAATAATAATCTACTAAGCACTATAACCAAACTTTATTATAAGCAAGTCACATTCTAACAACCTCAACTTCCTGAACTAAAAGAAGTAGCTCAAGTTTTGAAAAAATAGAATTACATTAAGGAAAGTAAAAGGTTTCAGGTTAAGAATCCCAGGCCCACCACCTGCTCAAGAACACACAGTTACTAAATTAACCTTCCTAGACCAGTTTCCTCATCAGTTTTCCGGCGTATAAGACGACCACCTAATTTTACAGTTAAAACATAGGTTTAGGCCTATATTCGCTGTGTAAGACTACCCCCCCCCCCCCCACTTCAAAGAAAAGACTTATTTGCCGTCAAGATCTGCAGGTAATTTTTGTGCAATTTTAGTCTTTTGCCCCCAATTTTCGGTTGACTATTTTTCGTTTCAAAAGTCGTCTTATACGCCGGAAAATACTGTAATATGGAAACACAACAGTATTGCCCTTGATCGGGTGGCTTAGTTGATTGGATGTTGTCCTAGTACACCAAAAGGTTACAGGTTTGATTCCCAGTCGGGCTCATACAGGAGCAACTGATGGATGTTTCTCTCTCACATCAATGTTTCTCTCTCCCTTCCTCTTTCTAAACATATCCTCGGCTGAGCATTTTAAAAAAAAGGAAATGGGAAAGAAAAACGAAAACCAAGTGTCTACTTATTTCTTGGAGTTTTTGTGAAGATTAATGAACATGTAGGGTGTCCTCCAAAAAAACTATTCACACTTTAAATCTTACTAATTCCAATGGGTTAAATCTCAAAAGAAAGAAACATCAGCCCAGTCACTGTGACTCAGTGGTTGAGCGTTGACCTATGAATCTGGAGGTCATGGGTCAATTTCTGGTCAGGACACATGCCTGGGTTGCAGGCTCCATCCCCTAGTCTGGGGTGTACAGGAAGCAGCCAACCAATGATTCTCTCTCACCACTGATGTTTCTAACTCTCTCCCTTCTCCCTTCCTCTCTGAAAAAAAGAAAGAAAAAAAAAGAAAAAAAAAAAGAAACATCAATATATACATTTTGGTGGAATGGAGGGGAAAGGTGGACACCCTGTGTATAAGACACCTGAAACAATACCTAGTTAAGCACTGAATAAATGCTGGCTGCTGTAATTAAGATGGCCATACCATTCCTTCCTGATACGGACTATATTATATAGTGATATTAAATTCAATTATTTATAAGAAATATATTTTACATGTTATCAGGCCTTTCCTTCTCTTTCCTTCTATTAAGAAAGAAACTTGCTGACCCTTGATAACTCAATTATAATTTCCATTACCACCTAAGATAAGAGAGATTATTGAGGATATTAACTAAAACATCTATCTCCAGCCCTTCAATTTTCCAACTTATTAGCATGAGAAACCTAAAATATAGTTTACCTTTCTTCCTGCAACTCAACTAAACTAGGCAATATATGTGTGCAAATACATAATATGAGAATCTTTTTACTAATAAAATTAATTCTTTGCTTCAAACAACTTTTTATCATTCTGCTTACTCCATATGTTTTAAGAAGCTTAAATTTTAGTTAACTAGAAGAGAGTATTAAGAAATAACTAAATTTAATTGTTGGTTTTTGTTTTATTTTAATTACCTGAGACAAAATGTCAGCTAAGCCCTGACTGGTTTGGCTCAGTGGATAGAGTGTTGGCTGCAGACTGAAGAGTCCTAGGTTCGATTTCAGTCAAGGACATGTACCTTAGATTTGGACACATCCCTAGTCCATCATTGGAGGGCAGTTAGGGGCAATCGGGCCAGCAGGAGAATGCAGTTAGGGGCAACCAGTCTGGCAAGGGAGGGCAGTTAGGGCTCATTGGGCCAGCAGGGAATGGCAGTTGGGAGCAACTAGGCCTGCAGAGGAGGACAGTTAAGGGCGACCAGGCCAGCAGGAGAGGGCAGTTAGGGGTGATCAGGCCAGCAGGGGAAGGCAGGTAGGGGCCCTTGGGCTGCCAGGGGAGCAGTTAGGTGTCGATCAGGATGGCAGGCAGAAGCAGTTAGGAGCAATCAGGCAGGCGAGTGGTTGGGAGCCAGCAGTACTGGATTGTGAGACGGGACCCAGACTGAAGGGGATGCAGGCTAGGCGGAGGGACACACCCCAACCTCATGCACAAATTTTGTACACCCTGTATGTAAGAATTGTTATCAATGAAGGAATAAGAAAATTAGTACCTTAAAAAGAAGACACAGATACTGCCTAATACCAGATAAATATGGTCATTCCTGTTATTTATGGGCAATTTTACATTACTCTAAGTGATTGTACTGCATTAAGTACTAGACTTCTATCAGTAATAGTAGTTAAAAGAGACGAGGAGTACCTCATGGGATATAAGGTAAAAATTTTAAATACGAACACTGCTATGGGTCATTAGGTTTTAAATATAGCTAATCCTATAAATAAAAACCTAATATGCTAAGTGTCTGACCATCCATTCGACTGGTCAGCCAGTCGCTATGACGCGCACTGACCACCAGGGGGCAGATGCTCTGACCGGTAGGGACTGGGCAAGACGGGCTGGACAGGCCCTGGTCAAATCCATGCATCGGGCCTCTTGTGTGCCCATATTGGAAATCTGCAAACAACAAGGTTCTACCATTTTCCCCCCTACTAATTGACACTAATGCCAAATCTAGGATGCATTCTACTCAAAAAAATATGTAACATTACATATAGAATGGATTTAAAACTATTAAATATTATGTGAAACCTCAAAAATTAGTTGTTCCTTATAATTTTATTTATGTCCTTATTTGGGGAGTAGTTCCACTCTACAATTGAAAATTATTTTCCTGAGAACCATCCATAAATGTCTAAATCCTACCAAAAATAAACAGGAAGTCAAGTGCTGAAAAAATGCACTGCATTTGGATCAAAGGCTCATAAAAACAGGCTTCATGTAATAAAATCACATTCTAAAATAATTTCCTATGAAAGGAAGTTTAAGAATATCAAATATGAAGCTAAAGAAAAATTATACTTACATTAAAATAATGAAAACCATAGAAAGTATTTAATATTTAACAATATTAATATTAAATTAATGAAAATTCTAAGCCTTGAATAAATAAGTCCAGTAGACTAATTTTTAAATTAAGGCTCCCAGAGAATCCAGTATCTCAATCAATTTAACTGTTTCTTTCTAGGACACCTTTGAGAATTAACAAGATTAGAAGGAACAATAGAAATCACCTAGTCCAGTCTAGTAATCTTAAAATTAAATAAACTGGAACCCAAAGGAGAGCTTATCTAAAGTGATATACTATGATACTGTATGTCATCAATCCAGTTATAAAGCCTACCAAATAAATAAGTCCATAATGGCCAGAAAGATCTCATCAGCCTACATCTCACCTATCTTCCCCCTTCATAACATCATAATAATAGTAACACTTATACCCCTTCACTCAACAAATATGAACACCTACTGTGTGCCAGGCGTTGTTCTAAGCACAGCAGTTTTTATATAGGCCAGTGTAGAGTACAAAGATCCATTAGTCCTGCACTAAGCTTTCAGTAAGTATCACAGTAGGTTTGAGGTACTAAATATACTGTATATACAAAATGTTATGAAGGAAGTTTGTGGGAGGAGTGACAGGCATTCCGAGGAGGGAACAGCAAAACACTAAGACACAAAAGGGTATAGGAGTGTCTGAAGAACAGTATCCAGTTAGCTGTACTGTAAACCATATTAGCTAATCAACTTGGAGAAGTAGAGGCATAGTGATGAAGGGTGTCATATTCTAGACTGAAATATCTGAAAGTAATTTATAATCCTGTGGATACAGTGCCCACTGAAGATTTCTAAAGAAAATAACACTGGGACTGCATTTAAGGTTAACTTAGAAGAAAACAGCACAAGAAGCAGGGAGTCATATGGGAAATTAATCCAATCCTGATGAGAGATATTGAGAATCTGTACTAAGGTGTAAGTGAGTATGGAAAGATTATAACATTACAGAAGTAAAAATGGTGTGCCATGTTAGCCAACTACAAGTAGGAGGGGAAAGAGACAATTTGGAGTCTTTGATGGGAAAGAACTTGGGCTATCTCATTAACAGAAAATAGGCAAACAAAGCTAAAGACTGAGCTAGATATAACCTGTTTAGAGATTAATACAAACCAAGGGGGACAATGTATGAATCTTATTTCAGTAAAGCAAATTATTCCCTTAGTAAACACAATAGACTATGATATGTAAAGTAGAGTATGCAAAAATACCCAAAATTAAGAGTGCAAGTTGAAAATTAGTACATTTGTAATAGACATAGGTACTAGAACAAGTCATATTTTTATTAAATATACATATTAAGCCTCAGCATGTTAATGCTAGGAATATACTGTATGCTAAAGTAATGTTTAACAATCTCAGAAAAATATGCAATAAATCAGTAGCAAAATGAAGCTAAGTATCAGCAGAAGAGAACAATTGATCTATCACACATATCACAATCATTTAGGTCAGTTAGGTAAGTCTGCAATGATCAATTTCTCCTGATTAAATAAAACCCATGTGCCTAATTTGGGAGCTCATCTGCACCAATGCCTCATCAAAGGAGACACAAAAGTTTAACTGAACTGTTGGTTAAATTAAAAAGAAGTAACCTACCAACTTAGCTTCTGGAATATGAAACTTTTCATTCAAAGTTTCAAAGGCAGGGCTGAAGGGCACCAAAGTTTTGCCACCCCAAAATAATGCCTTTTAGATACTGATTTTGGGTTGGTTGTTAGGAAACAAAAGATTCAGAAAGAACTTGTGACCCTCCCTCTACCTGTCTAAAGGAATTCAGATAGAAAACCCTGCTTAAAGGAAAGACCGTCTTAGCATCATACTGTGAAGTAAATGTGGCAGAGAGAGAGATATCTAGTAAAGCCTGTTTATTGCACTTCCCTCTGGGTAATGCTGTTTTTGAGTGGCTCAGAAAGAATTTTACATGTCCACTCTCCCATCTACTTGTAAACTACCTATTTTCCCTTGGAAATCCCAGCCCCCTCCTAACCCCACCACTCCATTCTCCTTTGTCGGAAAATAGCATATAAACCTCAACTGAATTTCCTTATGGCACCCCCCTCAGGAAGTCCTGTAATTTTGGACATTTTCTATTTTAAAAAACAAATGAGTAAACAAAAAACAACCATGTAGTCTTTCTGCCTACCACTTAACAAGTAAAAAAGTATGCGCTCCTTCAGGGCAGGGTTTATGTTTAGACACCCCGTGGCCCCAGTGCTCAGATTTCAGGAGGCCCCCAACAGATCTCTGATAAAAGGAATAAATGCAAAGAAATCAACCAAGGAATGTTTTTCAAGTATACAGCACTTTCATAACTTGGTGCGTATTACACAACAGCACAGAGCTATGATCCAGTATTTGAGTGCCTACTATTCAACAGGTAATGAAGTTACAAAATGAGTAACACATGACTCCTCCCTGCAACTTAGAATTTATTTCTCTTAACAAGTCTAACACTGAAAGGTTTCACCAGAAAACCTTGATTTGCCTTATTTGTGCGACCATATATGAGTCTCTCTGTTTTCTCATGTGAAAAACAGATGGAGTCAAAAGAGGAAATGTGAGAGTGCCCTGTAAAGTATCACAAGTATAATGAATGCCAGTTGGCTCCCCACATGACTCGCCAAACTCTGATCAGACACTGCGTTAAAAATGACACTGACATATCCAAGTATCCTCCTGGCTTAACACAAAGCCATTATCCTACCATAACATGAAAAAAATCCTCAAAACAGTGTCTTAATATGAGGACAATATAATCTTGAGAAAGTTGATTTATAAACTTTCACTAGACATTTTTTAAAATTAAAGTAAATTTTAAGATTTATTATTAGAGAAAGAGAAAAGGGAGGGAGGGAGCAAGTGGGAGAGAGAGAAAGGAAACATCAACTTGCTGCCTCAATGGCTGCTTCTTGCATGTGCCGACCAGGGAAAAAGCCTGCATCTTCGGTGAGTCAGAACATGCTCCAACCAACTGAGCTCCCCAGCCAGGGCTTAAACATCCATGTTTTAATTTATCTGAGTTTCGTTGGAAAATTCCTACCGTCATTCAAGACAGAACACTATTAAAATCTGAACTTTAAAAATTTTATTGCTGAATAAAACAATGCAACTACTTTTGGGAAATGTCTCCTCCACATCTCAAATGAGAACAGAATCCTAAAGTTTCAAAACTTTGAACTTTTGAAATACACTAATAAACAAATTTGGAGGAAAAACTAATACTATTCTATTATATCAACCGAACAAATCCAGCTTTTAACTGCACAATATGCTCCCTGGAAGACATGTGATATAACCATAGCACTGTTATTTTTATCCACCTAAATTAATCCTTATAAGACAATAAAATGAATCATTTGAGCAAACATTTCTTCACTGAATACGCTAATCAACACCACACCTTCAAAGTAGGCAAGTTAAAAAACACACAAAAAACTAAAAAGCTTCCCTCTAAAATACAAGATTCTGTCAAGATGCTTTCTGAGCTGAATGTGATGGCACCTATTTCAACTTAATTACCTAAAAATGATGTACAGCATGAAAAGGCATCACATTTACTTGTATGTGGAATTTACATAGCAAGGAAACCTTTATCGTATAGACCTTGGATTTATCTTTTGATGGTCTTACATATATCATCTACTGCTCCTTTCATTTAATTCATGGAAAATTAATAAGGAGGCCTAAAGAATGAAAGATTTGAAACTATTTTCCTGAAACTGTTCTTCTGTTGCTTGGACAACACAAGATGTTCCTATATAACAGACTCATCCACAAAGAAATCCTCTAGCAATCAAGATTTTGAAGATTCTGTATTCAAAATTTGCATTCGTAAATGCTTTCTTACCTTCTGCTACATCATCATCTACTGCTCCTTTCACCTGAGAAAAACACCACTGAATATCATTCCCTCCTCCAGCTCCTGGAAAAAAGAACACATACTGATTAAAACTGAGTTCTGTTCGTGTTTACGCTACTAAACACTGAGATGGTATCCACGGCTGGCATGACACTAATAGCCCAGTACTGCCCACATACCCAACCACCACCCAGAGCACTGATTGGGAAAAGGTTAGTCCCTGACAGTTGGTACTGCTTTAGGAAAAAAAGAGACTTGGGTATAAAGAATTAAAAGGCCATGTACTGTCACTAACATTGTACAATGTGTTCAAAAGTTCCCTTCCCCTCCAATACTGACTGGTAGATCTTGCTTAAATGTAAGGGAAAAAAGCAAATAGCCAAAGTTAGTTTTTCTCTAAGTGTACAAGAAGTCTGCAGAAGAATGAGTAAGGTTAAAACTACCATAAAACATGGAACGAGTGGAAAACTTCAAGGAACATCACTGCATGGTGGAGTAGGAGCCCTATCACCATAGAGAGCAAACGCAACACTGGCCACCCACTTCTTGCACTGGATTGCCAGGAAATCACTGGCTCCAGAGGGAAAAAGCTGGTGGAAAGATTCTCAAAGGAAGCCTGTTTGGCCTCTCTTCACCATGCCCCTCAAATTCCAAAGGATCTTGCAAAGAATTAATTTTGCTCATTTGTCATCATCTTGAGCAAAACAACTTTAATTTTACTTAATTACCCAAAGAGCAACTTGTTTATAGCAAACCAGAAGTCAATCCAACCTGTTAACTCTTTCAAGGGTTTAATTATCTATCTATTAAAATAATCCAAGAAAACTGGTTTGGTCCCTGAATGTTTCTATTTCAGGTCTAAATAAATACTCGAAGAGGAAATGTCTATGGAGAAACTGAACCTAGCTCTAGAATGAAGTCTACTGGATGAAGATATTCAGCCACACCAAAATGTACAAAAGGAATCCTCGAAGCAAAATTACCTTTCTCTTCCTTCACTTCGATTCTTTGCTAAATATTCAAACCTGTTTTTCCCCTATGCATCATTCCCTCCCCCCCTTCCCAAGCTTTTTACCTAAAAATCTCTTCCCTCTTGGCTATTTATATCACTGAACTCCACAACTATTTTAACTCAATTGAAAGCCTTTTGGGAAAAGGACATCTGCACAAAAGCTAACGTGCAAAACGGAAAGTTGAAATCACATTTTTTCATGCAACTTGCCGTCTTAAAGGCCTTGCACTCTTTGGACGTCAAGGGTAAGAAACGAAAAGGAGATGGTTGGAGACACGGAGACACACACACACACACACACACACACAAAACAACTCAGGTTAATGGTCTCAAAAATATACGTGCCTACCGGGGAAGGAGGGGGGGGCACATTGCATTTTAACTTGTAAAAGCACTTTTCCTTCCCAGTGCAAAATATATTTGTACAAAACACCCAAGAAGCCTTGCATGCAGGGGGAGCACAGTCATTAAATGAAGGAAGATCCGCCAAAAAGTGCGGGGAGAGGGTGGCACGGGGTTCCACCCGGCGCCGGAGCAGGAGGGGCGGGTCGGCCCGCGCCCCCACCGCGCCCCACCCACGCCGCTCCCCGCAGCTCGCCGGCGCGCACCCCACCCCCACCCACGCCGGGGCTCAGCCCTCGGTTTTTAAAAGCCAATTCGACACATCGCAGCGCCCGCCGGCCGCGCGGGGCCCTGTCCGCCCCGCCGCGCCGCACCCCGCCCGGCCGGTCCCCCGAAACCCGCGGCGCCCGCGGCTCTCCCAGAGGCTCGGCGGTCGCTAGGGGGGGACGGAGGGAGGAGGAAGGAAGCGGAGCCTTGTCAGCGGCCGAGGGTGATTTCTCCTTTACCTGCCATGTTGCGCTGCAAATGGTGACCCTGCCGGGTGCCTCGGGGTCTCCGCTTCCTGAACTCACCCCCCTCACCTGGGGATGGGGGGGTAGAGAGGGCGGATGGCGGCGGATGGCACCTGTGGGGGCCGGGGGCGGGGGGCCGGGGAGCAGGAAGGCGGGGCGGGCCGACGAGCCGGCAGGATGGTGGGTTTCACTCCGGGGCTTCCCCGTCCTTGCTCTTCCTCCTGCAGCGGCGGCGGCGGCTACGACAAGCGACGGCGGGCGGCAGCGGCAGGAGCAGGCGACTCCACTTTCAAAATGGCGCCGGCTGGCCTGGGCAGTGACGTCACCGGGGGCGTGGTCTCCGGGCGTGGCCGGGGGCGGGGCGAGGCGGGGAGCGGCCCGGCGGCCTCCTGGCCCCGCCCCTTCCTCTCCGCGGGGCCGCCTGGTCCCACCGTCCGGTCCTGCGCCGCGCCCGGGCCCGCGCTGGGGACCGTGGACCGGGGATCGGGGTCCGGGCATCTGCCCTCTTTCGGCGCCCGGTGCGCGCTCCTCTCGGCCCAGCTCCCCGGCCCCGGCCCCCCAGCCCTCGCGCCGGTGCCGGACCCTGGGGCGGCGCCGCTCTCCCGAAAAAGTCCCCGCTCGCAGGGGTTTATGCGGGCCTGGGTCTTTTTAGCGAATACCCGTTTTGCTCCTTAAAATAGTGCCCCTGTGGGTTGGTCCTGAGGCGGGGGTGGGGGGGGCGGATTGGGGAGAGGGGAAAGGGATTGGGGTGCAAACTCTGCGCGGCCAAGGTGAAAGTTCGCGGAGCTGGGAGGGCGTCGCTGAGCCGGTTCCATGGGGGTGACCCGGAAACTGCGGCGACGGCCCTTGGCGACGGGACGCGGTTCAGTATGGTTTCCGAACAGCAAGCTGAGTTTGCCGGTCGCCGAAGATGGCCGGGAAAGAGGCCCAGTTTCTAACACTAAAAGCGTGGAAACAGTGGTGAAGAGTCAGGCTGCCAAACACTGGCTCCACACATGATGGCCATTCCATTCTTTCTACCTTATAGGACCGTTTCCAAGATGAAATTACTTAATTGGAGTGCATGGTAAATGCTAACTGCTAAGTTATGATCAGATGTGTACGGAAAGCATCTTCTATGGAGTGAAGAGGTGTAAAGAAAAAGTAAACAGGAAACCAGTCACCAGCCAAGAAGGGATGTGCACTTCATTGAAAGATGTATTCGTGGTGCAGTCATGAAAGATGGTTGTACATGTCAGTCTCCACAATACTCTTATGTAGGGGTGTCGAACTCAATCAGAGAAGGGGCCAAAATCTAAAATCCAGCCTAAATCGCTGGCCGAATGGTTTACTGAACAGTCATAAACTGTCATTGTGATGGAAACGCAGCGGAGTGCAGTGATGACAGTGCGGTGCGGGCCACATTGCAAGGCCTGGCGGGACGGATTTGGCCCGCGGGCCTTGTGTTTGACACATGTGCTCTTATGAGATAGGGGTCCACATGTTCCCCATGAAAAACACCTGCAAAAAAATACCTAAGACTTTGACCTTAACCT
Source organism: Pipistrellus kuhlii (assembly GCF_014108245.1). Lineage (NCBI taxonomy): Eukaryota > Metazoa > Chordata > Mammalia > Chiroptera > Vespertilionidae > Pipistrellus > Pipistrellus kuhlii. The sequence goes on along the minus strand of NW_023425520.1, from coordinate 7,086,549 downwards.
CCTGTCCATCATTTCCATTCTCTATCTCAGTGTTTTTCAACCTTTTTTGGGCAAAGGCACACTTGTTTCATGAAAAAAATCACGAGGCACACCACCATTAGAAAGTGTTAAAAAATTTAACTCTGTGCCTATATTGACTATATATAAAGTAATTCTCTTGAATAGGAATCAAATAAACACAAAGAAAGTATTTTATAATTACTTTATTATGAAATATTAAGTAAACAAAATAGTGAAAAATTATAAAATTCTTGTCTTGTCTGCACCTACGGCACACCAGGCAACATCTGTGCCGCGGAACAGCGGTTGAAAAACGCTGCTCTATCTTAATCTTCATCTCCAGAAAGTTGAATTGTACAAGTTTCAGAATTCCTCCGCGATGGAACAGCTGCACCGTTGTGTTTACTGTGCCTCCATTTCTACATTAAAAATGTTCACTTTACCAATGGACACACCAAAATTAAAAATTCACCCTCTATCTCATCTTTCAGCTGCGTGTACAAACAGGTATAAACCTTCAATGCACACTGCTGTATTTCTGTTTTGGTTGCTTTCATAGATGTGCTTCTCTGCATATGTCTTTACTATCTTTTCCTTTTCACTGGGAGGGCTCGCCACCTTAACCAGAACTCAGAAAAGAATGAGAGAAGAGAGAGAGAACGGACCATTAAACTGGGGACTGGCACCCCAATATGCAAATCATTTTTCTTAGGCTTCGGTTTTTGCCATATGCAAGATTTGAATCGTCACACATCCTGAAAAACGACTTGGTCTACATAAATTATTTGTTCTTAGAAGCCATTAAAGCTTGTCTAACATGGTGATAATTATAACAAGAGTTCCTAGAGCATGGAGAATGTCCTGAGCACTTTTCTAAGAACATCGCATAGAGTCATGAGCTGAGCTGAGCTGAGATGGGCCTAATTATCAAAGGTCTGGGACCCAGCTACAAGTGACCCGGCACCTTTGGCCCTGAGCGGTCATTTCAGCGGACCATAAACTGCCTTCCTTTCTTCCAGATGGCTCTTAGGAAGAGAGGTCAGCACACCCACTAGCCCAGAGGCAAGGGTTGCTCTTGTTTATCTCCTCTTCCTTATCTTACATTCTGTCTGCTATTCTCAGCACTAAGGCTTCTGTCCCTGTCACTTGACTGAAAGGGTTTCTGTCATGGTCATTAACAATCTCCGGGTTACCAAATCTAATGGTTACAGGTACTTCTTTGGTTTTTATCTTTCTCTGCTTCCCAAAGGCATTTGAAATGGCTGGAGATCTAGATTTGGCAGCCACTGGGAAGTCCATGGCATTTGCATGGTAAATATCTGGAAATGGTATATGAGGTTATCTGGAAGAGTGAGAAGGGGACCCAGCACAGAGGCCAAGAAGACGGATCATACTAGTATTAAGAGGGTGGTCGGGGAGGAGAAGCCAACAAAGGAAGCTGAGAGGAATGGCTAAAAAAGGTTGGAAGGAAACCAATCATGGGTCAAGGGGAAAAAGGGTCTCCATGGGGATGTGGTGATCAGCCATTTCTCTCTAGGCAGATAGAACTGTTGAGTGGGAGGAGTGGGGGTGGGAGAGGGGGAGTGATTTGTCTAGGAAAGATCATGAACTCAAGGGTAAAAAGAGTCCCTGAGTAGAACAACACAGTTTAAAAATATTGGCAAACCATACCCATGCTTTCTGACATGGAGCAGGTTCAAGAGCTTCACGGGAAAATTACAAGGATATTTTTATGTACTTTCTTCAAATCTACAGGCTTGGCCAGGAAGGCCGTTTCCCAAAACTCTGCAAAATCTAGATTACAATGACAATTCACACCACAATGTTCAAAGCGCAGAACTCACTATCAAATCCTACACCAGCAGGTGTTTAAGAAAAACTACAGTGAATCCACCAGGTGGATTATTATGTTGTCGGATGATTGTAAAAACAGAAAAAATTGCTTGTGCTTTAGGAGCAGGATATGAAAAACGAAGATACAATATGATCACAGTATGTACAACAAGTAAACAAAATGTATGGAGCCAAAACAAGACAGGAAGGAAATGTACCAAGGTGTTCCCAGAAATGTTCCTGGCAGTGACACAATAGACATTTTTTTTCTCCTTTTGACATTGGTGTCTCTCCAAATATTGTATAAGTGACATATATTCAGGGAAAAGAATAAACTTATTTTATAAAGTTAATTCTAATGCTGATATTAGAACATGATAATTAAAAAAAATCTACGTTATCGATTTTCCACATTAAGGTAAAAGTTTGTAGTCCATTATAATTGTGATTTAATCCCTGGTTTGACCATAAAACAGGAACATTTTGTTTTGGTCATTTAACAGTGTGCATATGTAAAGATGGAAGAGAGATTGGTAAATTCATACCAATACCTTCTGTTTGTAAATTGCAATCAAAATCTTGCTTGATCTTTCATGGGAGGTTAAAGCCTATAAATATATGAGCTAAACATCTCTTTGGTATATAATAAAATGCAAACTTTGTGAAATTAAACATTATCTCTGAAATCTATCTTCAGTATTCTTACTATTTGGTCATAAATAACCTATAGTGTAGACAAACTGTTATCCAAATAGATAATTTTTGGAAGTATGAGTCTCCTTCCACATTGTAGTTTTTTGGCTGGCATTTGAGTTTAGCTATGACACTGGTATGTGTCTTATGCCTAACCACAGAAATGTATAGGTTCAAGGTTGGAAGGAACTTTAGGTACTAACTAACCCAGTTCTCACATGAAATACTTAAATTCCCTATTCAACATGCCCTTTGGTATTCATACAGCTGCAGCTTCAAAACTTCCATTCTAGCCCGACTAGTTTTGCTCAGTGGTTGAGCATAGACCTTTGAACCAGGAGGTCATGGTTAGATTCCCGTGGGAGTTTAGGGCTCCATCCCCAGTAGGGGGCATGCAGGAGGCAGCCAATTGATGATTCTCATCATTGATCTCTCTCTCTCTCTCCCTCTCTTCCTCTCTGAAATCAATAAAAATATATTTAAAAAATAACTTCCATTCTATATTGAAGTATTAAATGAAAAAGAGTCTAAACTCACATTTATCCATATTTTCTTCACAAATTAAAACATATTTCACTGTTATTGCTTTCTCTTTAAAAAAAAAAAATATTTTTAGTCGAAACCAGTTTGGCTCAGTGGGTAGAGCGTCAGCCTGTGGACTGCAACCGGGTTCAACTCCGGTCAAGGGCATGTGCCTTGGTTGTGGGCACATCCCCAGTGGGGGGTGTGCAGGAGGCAGCTGATAGATGGTTCTCTCTCATCGAAGTTTGTAGCTCTCTATCCCCCTCTCTTCCTCTCTGTAAAAAAATCAATAAAATATATCTTTAAAATATTTTTATTGATTTCAGACAGGAAGGGAGAGGGAGAGACCAAAACATCAATGATGAGAGAGAATCATTGATTGGCTGCCTCCTGCATATCCTGCATTGGGGACTCAAACCAGGACCTCCGGGTTCATAGTTCAACCATCACCACTGAGACAAGACAGCAGGGCCTTTCTCCTCTTACCTTTTCCTAAAGGTGCTCTGCTTTCACTCACAGGCAGCGATGTGATGGAGCCAGCTCTTATTGCTCTCAGAGCTGGTTGTTAAATTTTTAGGAATTTTGCAAGCTGTTTTGTTGGAAAACAGCCATTTTAAAAAATTAAATTTTAAAAACATAATTAAATTGCTTATATTATAAGCAAAGGTAATAAGTACTGAAATCTCATCACTTCCTAATTATTTTCACTACATTTTACTATTTTCTATGCTCTTGAGGTTCTTTACATGTGTTGTATCTGTGTGATCGAAATTGGCCACGATGGGAATATTTATACCTCAGAAATTAGCAAATACTAGAAGCCAGTGCTCCCTCCCAAAAGTCTGAATGCCCCTCCCTACCTCCCCTCTGCAAAACAACTGGTTGTTAAACATTTGCCAGCACATCACTGCCCGGGAATTTATGGCCTTCCACACAAGCAAATCTCTGCCCTACTGTTATGCTCTGCTTCCCTTCCTAATCAGCTTATTTTTATCCTCAAACATGTCTTCCCATTGACATGGTCCAGTTATGATGACCCTCATCTCCATGATGAGTCTGAACGTTTTATTTTACATTTTCAGTTTAGGATGTTTACTAAAATATGCCTGTACCTTGGATGTGAACCTTCTTTTCTATTGAGTGGCAAAATGGTCATGCTAGAAGGAATGAAGCCTGACCAATCAATATCAAATGGAATCTACACTTACAAATCAAGGTTGCTTTTGAGTGAGGATTGGCTGGCCATGCTCAATGTTGTTATTCATTTCTAACCTCACTGCCAGTCGTATAGCTCCCATAGTTCCCCCACCAAAAGTCAGTCCACAACTCTGCTCCAATGTTTGATAATGCATTTTAGGACTTACATAAGCATCCCCCCCCCCCCCCTCGTGCTTACTGTGGATATCCATTACATTAGGTTCATTGTATCTTGCCATTATCCTCTCCCCCCTCTAGCTCAGGGCATTCTGTAGCAAGCCATGAGAAACTCTTTTGTGCTAATGGTTCCTCCAAGCCTCAAGGCTGGAGATTCTACCCTGTCCCTGATTATCCCACTGGACTAATTGACAATACTGATGACACAGTGTTTCCGAGAGCCCTTACTTTCACACATTTCCTTCCTTACACACATTTTTTAGCCAGGGAACCCTCAACCCTGAATACTAGATCCTTTGATGTGCCTCCACCAGTCTTTGTATTCGTCAGCTTCACACTAATTATTTGGATAAACTTTTGGTTCTGATACATTAGAGAATCCAGGGGTCCATTCATATTAACTACTGAATCCTATCCTATTATATCCAAGTCCAATTCATGTTGCTTCTAAGCTTCCAATGCAACAGTTTGCCACTTCACCATACAGAAAATGGCCTTTGATAGTGACATACCCTTCACAATGCCCTGTCTCCACAATAGCACTTGTAAATTCGAATCATGGTTTAGTATTCAGTCTGCTTTAAGCACTGAGAACCCTGGAAGTATATGGGGGGATGAGGTACCAATGCAGGTCTTCCTGTTCTTACCCTCTAAAGTTTTGAGTGAGCCAAAGCCCTATCCACTTCAGTTTTTACGACAATTAAGGTTTCAAATCTTCAATTGCAAAATATTATTAGGACAAGAAAATCAACAATAACATTTAAAAAAATATATATATTTTATTGATTTTTTTACAGAGAGGAAGGGAGAGAGGTAGAGAGCCAGAAACATCGATGAAAGAGAAACATCAATCAGCCGCCTACTGTATACCTCTGACTGGGAATGTGCCTGCAACCAAGGTACATGCCTTTGACCAGAATTGAACCCGGGACCCTTCAGTCCCCAGGCTGATGCTTTATCCACTGAGCCAAACCAGTTTTGGCAACAATAACATTTTACAGCGGGTCAGTATACTAGCCTTGTTTGTCATGTATATTGTCTCAAAGATGTTCGTAAGACAAATGAAAACACCAGAGTTCTAAGAGGTTAAGGCATTTGTTATTAAACACTGGTTGATTTTTGAGGTCACCCTGCTAGTTAGATAATGCTCTTTTCATTGTCTCACCAAGCTGATTATTTCCCTACTGTTTATCTTGGCACTGTACTGTGATCCACAGCACTGACAGAAGATATGTCCTTCAACACATACATTGTAAAGCCAATCAAACTGTAACTGGCCAAGGAAAATTTCCTTGTGGGTAAAACATGTAAACTCTCCTTGAGGCCTTAAAATATGGCTTGGTATGATTGTACCCCCATCTTTAGAACACACTACCCCCCAATAAGGTCATGAATGCTTCCACAAACACTTGAAGATGGCTTTAGAGGAAATTGAAAGCTCAGTGAATCAAACCAGGCTTATGCTTGATAGATCTGAAAAAAAACCTCTCTGACATGGTATGTCGGTAGTTTTGCAATAAACATTGAATAATTTCTTAATTTTGAAGGTCATAAAGCTACAACAAAAGTTGAACTTCAAAATTGCTTTCAGCACGGGAAATTAGATGAGACATCTGCAAATGGTATTTGAAGTCTAACCTTATCCACCCAGCAACGTTCACAATTCCTACGAAAATGCTGCTATTGAGTGTCCCACTACATTCTCTGTCAGAACCTTTCCTACCTAAGGATTTCCACCCAGCACAGGAACCCACCTTCACAAGTTAACCTCTTTAGTCACCAGTGAGCTTCATGGCCCCAAGCAACTCTCCAGGAGAAAACACCGCTTTGTGTAGGGAAGCTAAGAAAATCAAGACAACACGATAAGGCAGTAAAAGCACCAACAAAGTTGGGAGACAGTGCTACAGCAAAAGTCCTGACACAGCTGAGAATAAATGGCCTTAAGTTTGTTTTATATAGCAAAAGTCTACAGTAACAGCAAACTGAAGAATAGCAATTGCTGGCAGGCTATTATATTAAGATAAATGAATTAACCAGCTGCTGTGTTAGGAAATCTCAAGATGAAGCAGCAACACTTGGGTGAACGCTGCAGTATTGATAACTGGAATCTATATATTTTATACAGATTGTGTAACCTTGACTGAGTCCTGCTCCTGATCGGTCCCAATCTTGATTAGAAAGGAGTTCCAAAAGCCAATCTCAAGAGTTTTTAATAGGAATTCACTGACTATCAGTATAGAGAGATACTGAAGGGGCTTCCTGAGTATCTGTGAGTCTGTAACCTGTGTGGTGCAGGAGAGAGACAAGGTTAGCCCAATTGGAGACAGCATTCATTTTCTGTAAGGAAATGGCACTCTGTTCTTGGCGGGTCCCCCCCAAAATACATTTTTAATACAGGAAGGTAAGAGCACCACCTACAGAAAACTGACTAACAGCCATCATTGTCGCTGATCAATATTTGGTGCACATTTAAAAATCCAGCCCTAGCCAAACAGGGCCTCATCTGCCAAGAGGGCAGATCTGTCTTTTTTTTTTTTAATCTTTTTTTATTTTATTGATTTTTTTTTTTACAGAGAGGAAGGGAGAGAGAGTTAGAAACATCAATGAGAGAGAAACATTGATCAGCTGCCTCCTGCACATCTCCCACTGGGGATGTGCCCACAACCAAGGTACATGCCCTTAATCCAGGGACTCTTCAGTCTGCAGGTTGACGCTCTATTACTGAGCCAAACTGGTTTTGGCTAAGATCTGTCTTTTAACAAGCAAAACAGTTGCAGAAATCAAAGCGCTGCCTTCTCAGAAAGGAAACCTAATGAAGGAAGGAGAAATAGTGTGTTCGCTGGGGAAGCACCACTTTGTCCCCGGGAAACAGAAGTTCTCTCAGAGAGCCTCCCGGCAGAAACTCCACACAAAGCAAGTGGGTAGCAAGGTGCAGGATGCACGTGTGAGACCTCACTCCCACCACAGATGTGTTTGAAACTGCTCTCCCAAGAGTCCCTGAGTTGCCCAACGGGAATGCTAGGATCTAGACAACAGACAGGAAAAAGAAAATTAATGGGAGTTAGAACCAGGCAACTTTTCTTTTGATTGACAAGTTGGCATTCTCACCTGGAAGGGCTGACAGATGAGTTGAAGGTCATTGAAAAGCTTTTAAAAGCCACTGTCCACACGGAAGTATTACTGATGGCAGAACTATCAAGAAAGATGGCAAATGGGATTTAAAGAGAAATAAGGTCATGTTTGACTAATGTCCCCCTTTTACTCTCAGGGGTGTCTAAGTTTAGATGAGGAAATGGACGATCACCTTATTAGTTACATTAGCTTCCTCTGCTCACCTGGTCTCTTGGCGATGGGAGCCCTTGTCAGCCTGGCATAGTGGAGGGTGAGAGAACACTCTGAATCCAGGGGACCTGGGCCCAGGCCTGACCTTACCACTACTAGCTGAAACCTCAGGCTGGGACATCACGAACCTGGGCTGCTTTCTCATCTATAAAATGAAAGAAATACCTTTGCTAAAGGGCAAAATCTGCAGCTAAATACTGCTTGAGTATCTCAGTGTTCTCTTGTAGCTCTAAAATTATGACTCTATAGAAAATTCTTTTTTTTTTTTTTTTTTTTTCCTACTTAATCCCACCTACTCAGCCTTCACCTTACCCTTCATTTCCTACAATAAAAGGAACATCACTCCTTAGATGTCTCTGCTTCATCCCCGGACTTCTTCATGCGCGCGCAGATTTAATGGAGTCATCTACCTCTTTAAAACCAGCTTAAAAATAAATTTTGGCCGCCACCTCCTCTTTGTTTTCAGCTCTTATAAAGCACACTCGGGCGATTGGATGGAGTTGAATAATCCAGAGCCGCTTTTGTTTTTACTTCTGCTTCTTTTTCTCCCCACCAGAACCTCTGATTAAAACGAAGCTTTTCTTATGTGACAGTTGAACAATACATTTCTTAGTGACATTACTAAATGACGTGAGGAGAAAGCCAATCATTAACTTAAAGAGGAAAATGTTAATACTCCACATGGATAAGATGCAGAAAACACAGGGTTGCTAAGGGCCTCGAGTGTCCAGATTACCTGGATTATTCATTCTCCTCATATGCAGAGCCAGTCAAACAGTATTTCTCAACCTTGCTTGAGCACCCACATCATCTGCAAGCTTCAAACGCCACTAATGCCTTGCTCTCAGCCTCCAGAGATCCTGATTTAATTGATCTGGGGTATGGCTTGGGCACACATTGGAATTTTTAAAAGCTTCACATATGATTCTAACATATGGCCAAAGCTGAGAACCATCGCAAGAGGAGGAATTAAAAGCATAATGGCAAAAATAATTAGATTCCAAGGTTTGTCTTATGAAGGTGTGGCCCTGCAACTTGGCATTTGAAACAATCACCATGGAGATGAGCCTCAAATAATTTTGGAAAGAAGATTCAGTCCATAATTTTCTTTTTCTAATCCTCCCATGTCTATAACAGGGGAGCCTTGGTGGAGATCAATAAACCCCATGGCATTGCTTGCAAACTATTTTACCCACATGTGAATGTTCCAAGCAGAGTCCACAGTTTTCATGAGATTTTTAAAGGAGTCTGTGACCCAAAATATTAACAACCACTAAAATATTGGAAAGAAAAAGATCATATGAGATGACTTATTTGGGATGGTAAATATTCTTATGTTGGTAGAAAACTGGCCCTTTAAGTCAGCCCCTGGGAAGCAGAGTCCCTGTTTAAAGAAAGTATCACTCACAAAGAGCATTGTATTTTTATTAGCCCTGATGAAATGGGATTAGTACTATCTGTTCTGTCCAACAGATGTGTCACGTAAAGCATCTGCATGGCCAGTTTTTGCTCTTGGTACTAAGTGAACTTCCAGAAGGGAATGACAATAGTAACAGAAGCAGCAAATATTTACCTTGAACTTGTTAGCAGCTCCAGACACTGATCTAAGTCAGACCTGGACATTTATTAACTCTTTTGTTACATATATTAACTCACAACAACCAAGGAGGTAGGTACTATCATCTTCATTTTACATGCAAAAAAATGGGAGCCCAGAGAATGTGAGTAACTCAACAAGATCTTACAACTAGTAAGTGGCAGAACTGAGATTCAAACTCAGGCAATCTGAGTCAAGGGTCCAGTCACTGAGTCAAAGAAATGAGAGGACTAACTGGACATCTATATATATAAAGAGCCAGGGTCCGAAACGACCAAGGCTCCACCGAACATCAGAAGTTAGTGCTGAGTTGCTGTAACAACCCAAGGGGACTGAGGATCAGGTCCAGAGAGAGGCCTACAGAGAGAGAGGCAGGGTCTGATCCCCAGCCTCCATGGCAGCTGTTGATCAGCTGTTGCCTCTCTCTTTCTCTCCTGGCTTTGCCAGCAGCCAGCCTCTGTTTCTCTCCAGGCCTCTCTGGGGGCTGCTGATCAGCCTTGCCTGTTTGATCAGGCCCAGAGGTAGGCCTGGAGATGCTGACTGGCATAAAAACTAACCAATCAGGACCAAAACTGAGTGAAGTGCCAGGAGCCAATGGCTGCCAAGGAGGTGGAGTTTTTTGACACTGACTGGCATAGAAACTGACCAATCAGAACCAAGTCAGGGTGAAGTGCGAAGAGCCAATGGCTGCCTAGAAGGCGGAGCTTTTGATGCTGACTGACATAGAAACTGACCAATCAGAATCTAATCTGGGTGAACTGTGAAGGCAGAACCTAAAGTGGGGGCTGAGGAGGGCTTTTAAGGGTAACATCTGTTTGGTGTAAAGTGTAAGAAAGCAGTTCAATTTTTTTATGACTGATTTGGCAGTATAGTGCATATGGTTGGCTATCAGTCCATATATAGGGATTATATATTTTTGTCTGCCAAGAGCATCTCCTCCTGTTGAAAAAGGCTTCCCCCACCTTCATTTAAGCAATCCTACCATATAATCCTATATAATCTATCTATACTACTAAAAGGGTAATATGCTAATTAGACTGGGTTGACCAGCCATCTTCTGGATGTCTGACTTCCTTCCAGACAATGCCATGGACTGAGGCAGAGGCAGTTAGGGGTGATCAGGCCAACCGAGGAGGGAAGTTGGGAGTGATGAGGCAGGCAGAGGCAGTTAGGGGTGATTAGGCAGGCAGAGGCAGTTGGGGGTGAGATCAGGTCAGCAGGGGAGGGCAGTAGGGGGTGAGATCAGGCTGTCAGGGGAAGGCAGTTAGGGGCTATCAGGCAGGCAGAGGCAGTTGGGGGTGATCAGGCAGGCAGGCAGGCAGGCAGGCAAGTGAGCAGTTAGAAGCCAGCAGTCCCAGATTGCAAGAGGGATGTCGTACCACTGGTTGGACATCCTCCAAGGGGTCCCTGATTGGAGAGGGTGCAGGCTGGGCTGAGGGAACTTCTCCCCGCCCCCCCTCCCCATGCACAAATTTCGTGCACCAGGCCCCTAGTCTAGTCATAAATGTTTGGAAAACCTTTCACTGCAAAGTAAGTGTTCCTTTTTATCCTCCTTACTGTTACTAGTGGGCTAGAAATTTAGGGTGACTATAATACAATTGGGTGTATTCTGGTGACAATACTACAGTTGTGAGAGTTGGAGTATGGTACCATGGAATATGTTCTATTTCTGGTTGTTTACCAAGAGTTTCCACTCACTTGAAAGTTGCCACTGAAAATGTTTGACCTTTTTCCTAAGTGCTCATGGGAGACAAGAGTTTGAAGAAAGGCCAATGGTTACTACAAACCTTGAAGATGGCAAGCAGGCTGCTTTGGTTTTACACGAAGAGTCATCCCCAGGCTTCTCAGTCATTGGATTGAACCCCTCTGCAGAAAGTCTAAATGTAAAGTCATGAAATACATGCCATTTTTTTTACCACCCCCATCAGCTGACATTCGAGTGATTCCATGCTAAACACAAGTCCTACTGGTTACCATAGGAGCCACTTCCCCCTGGATATGCTTTGAGAGGTAGTTTGCAGCTTTGGCTCTCAAAGGAGGAAGAAATTGGATGTCCTTCAAGATGATTTCTGGCCCTTGCAAAGAAATCTCTATGGCCAAATCTAAAATGTCTCTGGCCTCCATCATAAAAATGGATGGAAAGTGCTGTGGTATTTGTGCATGTCTCTTTCATTTTCCTTGATCAGGAAAGCTTTGCACTTTGGGATATCACTGACAGTTTCTGAACTGTCTCCTGCAACTCAAAGGCATGTACTTGCTTTGCTAGTGACACACCAGGAGACCTCTACCCAGAACCTCTATAGGTAGCAGCATTGAAGGTTATGCTCTCCTCTGTCACCAAACAAAGCATCTTAGGGGACCATGTAACCGGATTGCTGATCTTGTCTGCTGTGTTGGTGCCAGAAGTTACATAGGGACATAAACAAAGCCTAGGGGAATGGGAAGGCAGACTTGTGACGCCCTCACACGTGACACCATCATCCCAGAGGAGTTGAAAGTTTCTGTGTCAGAGACATGACAGAACTGTCAAAAGTAAAAGTTAACTTGAGCCCTGGCTGAGTAGCTCAGTTTGTTGGAGTTTTCACTCAAAAATGTTGAGTGTTTGATACCTGGTCAAAGTGGGTGTGGGAGGCAACGAAACAATGTCTCTCTCTCTCTCTCTCTCTCTCTCTCTCTCTCTCTCTCTCTCTCTCTCTCTCTCTTTCTTTCTCTTTCTCCCCTCCCCCTCTCTCAAAAACCAATAAACATTTCCTGGCGTGATATTTAAAAAAAAGTTTACTTGAATGGCCTTTATGCTGTGCAATGGCATGTGTTTTGTTGTTGTTGTTGATTAACAATGTAAAAACAGCAACATTTTTTCATCAAAATAGAAAAGAAAACCAAAGAATAACTATAAGCACACTGGTATCATTCAGTCGGTGACCACAGCACCTTCACTGTCCCATCGCCACTTGACTGTCACTACTGTGTTTATGTACCTGCTCACAGGTTGGCATCTCTTTATGCACACCTTTCTGACTCTCCCTCATGACCTCCCTCCTCAGAGATGCTGGATATCTAGGTCTTTTTTAGACTCTTCCCTCAATTACGTGGCTTCTTAACAATTATTATGTACTTACAATGTATTTTGTTAAGCTAAGTTCTAGAAATACAAAGATAAAAGAGGCATTGTCCCTGTCTTCCAGGAGCTTATAGCCTAGGGAGAGACAAGTATTGAAACCACACTATAAGATAAATCCTATATAGTAGAAATATACACAAGGTAGGACAAAATCAGCAGTGGGAACAGAAAGGTCTAGAGGCTATTTTGACTCATGATGTTTTTAGCTTCACTGTCCATTTTTAGGTAATTTTATTATTCTGCTAGTACAGCATTTAGTAACTTGAGAGCTACTAATGAGATGTTAGACTGGAATGCTCTTTTTCATTTTCGGTGTCACTAAGGGAATGAAGCCTATAGGACTAAAGTACAATACAGTCAAATAAAATTAAGTTACACTGGTGAGGTGCTGATATAAGCTGCCAGTTTAGGGGTAGGCAAGTAATAGTGTAGGTTGGACAGGGGGATGGGGTGGTCTGAGATGGGAGGGACTTCTTATCTGCAATATTCCAGGCACTTCACATCTGCTACCTTATTAAATTCACATTGGAGCCTTCAAAGCATTTTTATTTTTTATGAACAATCTCCCTACTGTGGCTGGTATGGCTCAGTTGGTTGGGCATCATCCCATGTACCTTAGATTGTTGGTTGAAGTTGTGAGCTCAATCCCCACATTGATGTTTCTCTCTCTCTCCTTCTCCCTTCCTCTGTGTCTAAAAAACAATTTAAAAAATCTTCCAAAAAACAAACCAAAAATCCCATCCACCTCCTCCTTTAAAAAAAAAAAAATTGATTTTTTTTACAGAGAGGAAGGGAGATGCATAGAGAGAAACATCAGTCAGCTGCCTCCTGCACACCCACTTCTGGGGATATGCCCAGTTTGTTGGAGTTTTCACTCAAAAAGGTACATGCCCTTGACTGGAATCAAACCTGGGACCCTTTTAGTCTGCAGACAGGTGCTCTATCCACTGAGCCAAACCGGTCAGGGCTAACCCCTCCTTTTATAGAGGCAGATACAGAGGCTCAGAGAGATTGGGTAACTTGCAAAGATCACACAGCTAGAAAGGAAGAGAGCTGGCACGCACACTGAGGTCTCGAGGCCTGCTAACCTTGAGATTCTCCTACTTCCCCTCCCGAAGCTCCTGCACTTCACAAAGTGCAGAGGCTGGACTCAGCCCCCTGCGCTGGCCTGACAGAGCTTCAAGCACGACCCTCTGCATTTTTCTACTGACTGGAAGTTGCATGCGTAAGGACCTTGAACAATGCACGGTGCCCTGACCCTCTGAGCATGGAGCTTTCCTAGGCATTCAAGCCGTTGCCCAGGGTTCAGCCAGAGGAAAGCATTGTTTGAGGAACAGGCCCCTGGCGATGGCCAGCGTGAGATAAGACTGCTGACGAATGCCAAGAGGCTGCTGCAGGGGCCGCTCCATTTGGGAAGGAAAATGTGTCACTTCCTCCCGGCTCCTATATCGTTTCTCTGCGTGGGAGGAGGGGAAGGGATCCGAGCCTTGAAAGAATTTAGAATGGGTCTGGGTGGGGTGAGGGAGGAGGCTAGTCACAGTGGAAGAGTAGGATTGAACCGGCTCCGGCTACACCCTATTTAAAAGCCGGGCATATTTTTATTTCTTGGCTCATTCTCAGCTACCCTTCTAACTGCTTCCTCATCCTTATTTCAATTCAGTGCTGGCATCTCAGCACTTTTATCCCTTCCCCCCCCTCCTTCTCATATGCAAAATTTCACTCCTCAATCTTTGCCGCATCTGTTTTTCTACAAAGCTGGAACATTAAGAGCTGGCCCAGAGCTTTCCAACCTCTGTATGGCTCCACCCAATAGAAATGTACACACACACACACACACACACACACACACACACACACACACACTCTGCCTGATTCCCACAGAAGAGTTATTTTTCTAAGTGTCCTGGTTTCCCTCCCAGCCATGCTCGGCTATTTCCCCCTCATTGTCTCTTTGAGAAAGTCATGGAAGGAAAAGAAAAAATGGGATGCATGCTAAACCCATCTGAGTTTGTCATGGGCTATGGTATGAAGAACTGGAAGGGCTATCTTTCTGCAGATGAGAAAACTAGGACCCATGGAACCTTGTTACAAATCCCCTGGCTGGTTAGGAACAGAAGCCAGACAGAGCTCGCGTCCCCTCAGTGTCCTCAGAGATTGGGCCAGAGGTGGTTTCTTCAGGCTGACCTGTCCAAAGCCCACAGCTCTTATTCTGTAATTCACTCCCTGTGCATGATTGCACCACTAGGGCTTTGGTGGCATTTAAGGGCCCTCCACGAACCCTGTCTTAAATCACTTCTTTCCCCAAACAGCCCTGAGAGGTGGGCTTGCCACTCAGGTGCCTGTTTCACAGGCAGTCACTCCTCTAACCTCTGGCATGCTAAAGCCACCTACAATAGATTTTGGCAACAATGAGTTCCTTTATGTGCCCTGTTCTTTATTTGGAAGCAGCTGAGCTTTCCCCAAAACATGCCGGGACAATTCTAATTGGCAAGGTGTGTGTCAACACTTCTCAGCTCACCGGCCAACTTGCATTGTTCACCTTTCAAAGTGGTTCCAGGAGAGAAGCCGGTTCCCTTCCCAGGCCTCGCTCGATACCACACACACCCAACCCACGCGGTCCGAAGGGCTTGTGCAAGGAGAATTTCCTGTTCTGCTGACTCATCTGCAATGAGATGGAAGACACATTTATATTTTCTTTTCCAGCTTTTAAAGGGAAATGGGAGTCTTCCGAGTTTGGATCTCTTTGAGATGAAATCAAGTACAGCCAGTGCCTGGCACGTCGCAGGACTGAATCAATGAACATTGACTGCATTTATGATGGCCCAGAGAGCTAATTCGGAGCGAGGAGCATTCAGATGGGCTTCAAGGCCGGCTGGGGATGGAGCACCCAGGGGCTCTGCGTTTCCATTTTGGAAGGAGACTTGACTGTTGGCCAAGAGAGTTTGCAGGGGAGCTCCGTGGATTTCCCTTGTGAGTAGGTCACAGTGCTGCAAGCAGACTTGATGTCCCCGATGCTTTCTGACTGAGAACAAAAGGCATTCCTCTTCATATATCTGAACCTAAATCAAGGGAAGGATGATTCAACTCAGTGTAGAAAACAAAAGGAAATCCGTCAATAGCATTTGGGAGGCAATAGAGCAGTCTTTTGCCAAACAAGATAAAAATTGAGGGGGGGACCTTTCCTGATAAATTATTGCATTTCATTGTATGTAAATGTTATATACAATATATAATATAAAATAATGGAGCAGGGGGTGGGGAGTGGTGTGTATACATTGAGTGTCCAGATTATTATGATCTCTGAACACATAATAACCTGGCCATTCAGTGTGTGTGTGTGTGTGTGTGTGTGTGTGTGTGTGTATGAGGCCTGGTGCATGAATTCATGCATGGGTGGAGTCAAGCCAGCCTGGTCAGGGGGAGGGGACATGGGCAGTTGGCTTGCCTGCCTGCTGATCTAATTCCTGGCTAAGGGGGCAATTTGCATATTAGCCTTTTATTATATAGGATATACAATGAGTGGTCAGATTGTTATGTGTTCAGAGATCTTAATAATCTGGCCACTCAGTGTATAAGGGTCTATTATAATATTGTGTTTACCTTGTAAATGTTTGAAATTTTTCATAATAAAATATTTTAAACACTTGGATCCTATTTTTGGTTTTAGTTTTCTCTCTCTTATTTATTTATTTATTTATTTATTTATTTGTTTGTTTGTTTGTTTGTTTTGTTAGTCCTCATCTGAGAATATTTCTCCATTGATTTTTAAAAAATTTAACTCATTTCTTTCTTTTTAAAAAAATATGTTTTTATTTATTTCAGAGAGAGGAAGGGAGAAGGAGAGAGAGATAGAAACATCAATGATGAGAAGGAATCATTGATTGGCTGCCTATCTTCAAGTCCCACCTTGGGGATTGAGTTCACAACCTGGGCATGTGCCCTGACCCAGAATCGAACTGTCTGTGACCTTCTGGCTTATAGGTTGACATTCAATCACTGAGCCATGCTAGTTGGGCTCCAATGATTTTTAGAGAGAGTGGAAAAGAGGGGAGAGATAGAGAGAGAGAGAAAATCATCGATGTGAGAGAGACACATCGATTGGTTGCCTCCTGAATGCGCCCTGGCCAGGGCTTGGGATTGAGTCTGCAACCGAGATATGTGCCCCTGACTGGAATTGAATCTGAAACCCTCTATACACTGAGCCAAATGGGCTAGGGCTGGTCCTAATTTTCAATGTTTGTTTACAATCTTTCTTTCTTTCTTTCTTTCTTTCTTTCTTTCTTTCTTTCTTTCTTTCTTTCTTTCTTTCTTTCTTTCTTTTGTAAATATATTTTATTGATTTTTCACAGAGAGGAAGAGAGAGGGATAGAGAGTTAGAAACATCGATGAGAGAGAATCATCGATCAGCTGCCTCTTGCACACCCCCTACTGAGGATGTGCCCGCAACCAAGGTACATGCCCTTGACCGGAATCAAACCCGGGACCTTTCAGTCCGCAGGCCAACGCTCTATCCACTGAGCCAAACCGGTGCCGACTACAATCTTTATTTCCATACTTCAGCATTGACTATCTGAATGTATTGCTTCTTGTTAAGGATGGTCAGAGTATTTGTGATGTCATGTATATGAAAGTACTTTGCAAATTATAATTTTTTTTGAAATGTGGTATTTAGAAAAGGTTCATGATTACAATACCATGGTAAAGATCTGGGCACATTATCAGAAAGAATTCAAGCCATACAGAGGGCATGACATGACAGTTTCTCTCTCCCAGAATGTCCTCCAGAGGCAATCCCTGTTACCATAGGAAGTCTATGGAGTTGATATTTCATATTTTCATATGAAGTTTTAAAACTTTCACATGAAGTTTTCTACCACCTCTCTCTTGAAACTTCTAGGCCTGAGGGATCTCAGACTTTAGAAAAGATTCACAGAACACTCCACATTTCTAACTAGCCTTTCAGGAATTCCCTGGGGATTTTCTTGAAATGCAGGGTTGGGGCCCGGAATTCTGTATTTTTAAGCAACTGGTCCAGGACCACTTTGAGTAGCAAGGCTTTGAGGATTTCTAACTCTGCCTGGGAAATTCCTTCAGCTTATTCCAAATACTTGCATTGAGTCTGTAAAGCACATAGAGTTCTAAGAATCAATTCATTTCTTCTGGGCTTTAAAATGTAGAATAAAATAAAAACCTCAGTGCCATCCAGCTGGTGCCTCCCAGGCATAAAATCACATTTTTGTACCAATATACAACCCCCAGTTTTTCACTTCACTGCCACTCACCAATGACAATTGATCTCAAAAGGTGGTCTAAAGTTGAACCAACAGGTAAGTTTCCCACAAATTATCTATCTATCTATCTATCTATCTATCTATCTATCTAATAAAAGAGTAATTTGCAAATTGACCATCACTCCAACACACAATATGGCTGCCCCATGTGGTCAAAGATGGCTGCCCCATGTGGACACAGGATGGCCACCACAAGATGGCCAGCAGGGGAGGGCAGTTGGGAGGGACCAGTCCTTTAAGGGAGGGTAGTTTTAGGTGATCAGGCCAACAGAGGAGGGCAGGTAGGGGTTACCAGGCCAGCAGAGGCAGGAAGTTGGGGGAGATCGGGCCTGCAGGGAAGGGCAGTTGGGAGGGACCCAGCCTTTAAGGGAGGGTAGTTGTGGGTGACCAGGCCTGAAAGGGAGGGCAGTTAGGGGTAAATAGGCTGGCAGGGGAGCAGTTAGGCATCAATCAGGCTGGCAGGGGAGTGTTAGTTAGGGCATGATCAGGCTGGTAGGCAGAAGTGGCTAGGGGCAATCAGGAAGGCAGGCAGGCAAGCAGTTGGGAGCCAGCAGACCTAGATTGTGAGAGGGATGTTTAAATGCCTGTTTAAACGGGCAGTCAGACATCCCTCGAGGGGTTCCAGATTGGAGAGGGTGCAGGCTGGGCATAGAGACACAACCCCCACATGCACAATTTTGTGTACCAGGCCTCTAGTTGCATATACAATAATATACTAGTACATATGAAATTTTGGGCCCCTTGCAGGAGGGAAGAGATTCGTTTGGCATTAATAATTAAAGTTTTGAGAAACATTAACAGCATCTCCTTTAACAGTTGGAAGAACACCTACTAAGAAACACCAATTATATCATAGTGACATAAAATTACTTTGAGCTGAAACATTTGGTAGTCAACAGATGTCTGACACCCCCCCCCCCCCCCCCTCCACTCACACACCTTCGCCGATGAAAAGCAGAAACTGCTGGGAGCAAGGCTATCAGAATTGCCACTCTTCTGGGCAGGTTCACGCCCAAGAAGAAGATCTGGAAAGAACCTACCAAAAATAGCCTCTTCAGGGGAGTTTCATGCCCCAGGAAGAGGAAGAAGACCACTCACCAGCGTAATCAAACGTTGTCACAAACTCTCATACCTCCCATTTTGTTCTCCTAGAACCCCATTTGTTTTTCCTAGAGAAACTCATTTGTTCCTCCTGCGGGAGCCTTCCCCCTTCCCCTTCTCTATTAAGTGAGGCGTATGAGCCCCTAATTTTAGTTATTAAGCAGAGCCCCTTTCTTTGTGATCTTTCCAGGATGTGAATAAACACTGGCTTATCTCTTGTTAATTTGGCTTTTATCAGTTTAGTTCACAGGCCCCCAAGAACTGGACATAAAAGGAAAGGTGTTCCCTCCCTGACACTTATTAGTAATACCTCATACTGATTTTAGCTCTGCGGAAACCCCAGCTACCTTTCTTTTATGACTGGACGAAGGAAAATGGGACTTTGGAAACCTAGGGATGTAATTCCATGGAAATAAAGTTTTTGACCATATTGCATCATCTCTTGCAAGTCTCAGAAAATTTATTTTCTTGGGGTATCACAAGAACTCCACCACCAGAAGCATCTGGGGGAGCCAAGCTCCTCTCCCATCCTGGAACACATCTATTTGGAATTTAAAAAAAAATGTTTCTTATTGATTTTACAGAGAGTAAGAGAGATATAAACATCAATGATGAAAGAGAATAATGGATTGGCTGCCTCCTGCACACACACTACTGGGGATCAAGCTCACAACCATGACCACCTGGTTCATAGGCCGACACCACCACTGAGCCGCACTGGCCAGGCTATTTGAATTTTTGGAACAAAATAAATTCTCATTCATAGAGATGTTCTAGAATCAATGTTCCATGAATTTTCCTATTGTCGTATTTTATTTCTGTAAGAAGTTTTGGCTTCAGTGCTTGTGAGTGTGTGTGTGTGTGTGTGTGTGTGTGTCTGTGTGTCTGTGTGGATATGGATGTGTGCATGCTCATGCCTTGTGCCTGTCTGTATGCTTTGTTTTATTTATCTTGTCAAGGCTGGCACTTCACCATCTAAAAGGCTTTTAGTGATTCATGTCATCTTACCTCACACTATTCCTGTTAAGTCATGAAGCTAAAATAAATAGACATTTCAGAAGCAAGTAAGTGGTTGGTTGAAAGTCAGATTGCCGGGCTGTTCTGTTTGTAGCTGAACTGGCTCCAGCACTGCCTTAGGGAAGGTAAAGTCTTGGTTGCAATCCTGAGTGGGTCGGCTGTCTCATGCACGCCCTATGGGCACCATGTTCATGTCTAGCCCCCTCCCTCGACTCAGAAGAGGAGCACGACTGCGGGAGGGCTATCTATAAAATCACGTGAGGCCCATGATGGCTCCGGGACAGTGGCATCATTGCTATGAATAAGAACATATTCATGTTCCTGGCTTTCTCCCAAATGTTCTTCGATTCTTGCCAGAAGGAACTGAAAAAAATGAAGCTCTATCTTCCTGGAAATTGTCTTATTTTTATCTCTCTGAATGCTGATCCTCTGAGGCAAGGCCAGAAGTCCCCTTGAGGGGACTGCAACAGAGGGCTGTGGGAGAGGGCAGAACTTGCTCTGACACGGCCACTCATGTCCCCAGTGAGAACCCATGTGCTGCTAGGCCCCAGTGCTTGTGACATGCAGCATGCATGGTGGATACCCAATACCTATTGATTGAGAAAAATGAGTGCATTTCCCCACATGACCTTGGACAAGCCGGTTAACTGCCCTAGTCTTCAATTCTCCCGTAAAAATGAAATAATGAGCTACAGCTCTGCTTTTCCCCTCAGCTGGATGGAGTATTCCTTGATTTGAGAAAGAACTTTCTAAATTTAACTGTTATCACTTCTATGTCAGCATGTTCTGGGTAAGAATAAATACCAAGAGAACAGTTTTAAAACTTTATCTTCCTAAAAATGTTTTTGTTTTGTTTTTTCCCCTTGGGGCAACCCAGAATGGGGGTTGGGCGGAGGAGAGGAGCAGGATTTTGGAGATTAGTCATCGGTCTAGATAGAATAAGAGTTCATAGATGATTGCCCGTCACTGGTTCAGGTCACTGTGGGACATCAGGAATATCTTGGTAAGGAGACAGAAAGATGCTCTACTAAAACATTTCATTACAAAAGAGAGAAATCAATAATCAAGCTACGCAAATTATCCAACATAGATACTAGTAATGTATGCATTTAAAAGGCCACCATGCCTTTTACAGTTTACCAAATATATCAGTTTTACAGAATTTTTATCAATTTTTGCTTAAAACAATCTGCTTTTAAAGCTAAAAGTTTTTTAAAGGAAATCTGTGATAAGCCGTTTTCCTTCTCTGATAAGCTGATTGTTCTGTGAAGTGCTAGGTAACTTAACCATATAGCAGAACAATGAGACAGCCTGTTGTGGTCCTATTTTATAGTTGGGACATTTCCGGTATTGGCAGGTTGGGTATAAAATGAAAGTATAATCACAGTGTTGTTCAAAATGACGTTATTTTCACTCCTGAAGAAGGGTGGGGTGTACTTGTTACCAAACCTTAAGAAAGAGACAATGGAGCTAGAAGTAAAAACACTTAGGAGCCCTGATTTGAGCACTATCCTTTTCTGCTTAATTATCAAACACCTTCATTATTTAAAAGCGATAGAAGGAGGCACAGAGTTTTGCTGGGTGGGTATTCAGGCACTTGGCACAGAGCCTGTGTCTGGGGAAGGGAGATTGGTGACTGGGAGACTGGAGTCAGGGGTGAGAATTAGAAACTTAGTTTTCATAATACACTTCTTATACTTGAATTTTGCAAAACCACGTGCATATAGTACATTTTCAACTTTTACTCAAGCCATCAGGATAAAGATTGGTTTTAAAACATGCACTGAATTGCATAATAAAGCATAATAAAATTGTAGAACAAAAGTTGAAAAAGACATCATGGTATAGTGAAAACACGTTGGAATAGCAGTCATCTTGACAGACTATTTCTTTTTTTCAGTATGCAATTGCCCCAATAAATAACTTGTTGGTGTAGGTCAGTGGCTCTCAATATTAGATGTATGGTAGATAGTTTTTAAAAACAATGTTTCTTGGATCCCACTCCTCATAGATTCTGATTTAATTGGTCTGAAGATACTGGCTTATCAACTTCTCAACTTCTTTTTTTATTACCGTATTTTTCGGACCATAAGACGCTCCGGACCATAAGACGCACCAGTTTTTAGAGAAGGGAATTGAAGAAAAAAAGATTCTGAAACAAATAGTGTCCTAAAATATTTTATGTGCATTAAAACCCAACATCACAGTCATAAACACATGTAATCAACCCTGTAAAGTAAACAGCAGCATTTAGAACCATTTTAGAGCCGGGCAAGCACACAGAGACCACACAGAGCCGGGCAAGTAAAAAAACTTTTTTTTTTTTAAAGTATCGTGTAGCCTATATGTGTAGGCTATATTTGGACCATAAGACGCAGGGACTTTCCCCCCCCACTTCTGGGGGGGAAAAAGTGCGTTTTATGGTCCGAAAAATACGGTATGTCTCTTCTAAGGAACAATTTTAAAGAATATTTTCTTTTAATCACTCTCTCCCATATAGCATTTTAATATAAACAGATATACTGCCCATCTTTTATGTATTGATTGTATGTACATCTGTGCTTTTTACATAAAAAGAGTACGTAAGTTTATTTTTATCTATGTTGAGAATTCATGACCTAGATTAATTTTTAAGTCCCCATAAGTTTAACAACTATACAACTCTCTAAAATTAACTTTATTGAAATAACAGGAGAAAGAAATGAAAAAGAGGATAACCCACAGTGCGAATTCCAACATAGTTTCCACTGGGTTTTGATAGACAGTGATATAACCCCCACATGTGTGTTTTGTGCCTTGTTGGGTGGGACCTGCCTTGGCAGTGTAAGATGCTGAAACTGGTTTGGCTCAGTAGAGCATCGGCCTGGGGACTGAAAGGTCCCGGGTTTGATTCCGGTCAAGGGCATGTACCTTGGTTGCGGGCACATCCCCAGTGGAGGGTGTGCAGGAGGCAGCTGATCGGTGATTCTCTTTCATCGATTCCTCTTTCTTCCTTTCTGTGAAAAATCAATAAGAAATATATTAAAAAAAAAAAAAAGATGCTACCCTCAATGAAGGAGCAGATGGAAGGGGGAGAAGATTCACACCCCCCACGGGGAGTGGCCTCACCCCAGAGCTGTGCCGCAGTGGATGGGACGGCCTCCAGCACTGATCTAACAATACTGGGAGTGGCCAAACAGGGGCCAAAAATAAGAGAATCCCAGAATTTGTTGGGATTTTGGATTCAATAACATCTAATGCCCCTTTCAACAGTTCTATGCCCAAAGCAAGAATACCAGTCAGAACAATCTTCCCTCGCTAGGACTTCTATGGCAGATGTCTGTGTACTAGGGGGTATTAACAACTCCCAATTGTGCTGGGTTATTTGTGAACATGCCTGTGGCCCTCCTACTAATAAAAGGGATGTAGGAAAAGTTCAGCTGCTGCCCATTCAGTGGGCACGACAGGTAACAGTTACAGCACTCACAGAGTATGGAGTGACTTCCAGGAAAATGTTTTTAATTAAGTCCTCTCATTATGAAGAAACCTTTTATACAATAGATAGGCTGGACTCCTTCCAATAGCAGTTGTTTGCCTTAAGAACAAAAACAGAAACCTTGGAAAAGCCTACAAGTTCTAGACATGCATTTGAATATGTTCTTATTGATTTCAAGAGAGGAAGGGAGAGAGAGATAGAAACATCAATGACGAGAGATAAACACCAATCAGCTGTCTCCTACATTTCCCCAATGGGGAATGAGTCCACAACCCAGGCATGTGCCTGGACTGAGAATCAAGCCATGAGCTGGTTCATAGGTGCTCAAGCACTGAGCCATACTGGTTGGGATATATATATATATATATATATATATATATATATATATATATATATATATATATATATATATATATACAGAATCCAAATTTTAAAAGTCAGGTTTGATCTGAGATACTTATCTGAGATTCCATCATTTGTGGACCTTGATCCTAAATACTGAGGGTTCTTTTCCTTCTGGCTGAGGATTCTTTTCCTTCTGGCTGAACAGTAATTTTATGCTCCTCTCTTCATTTTCATATGAATACACCCCTGAAAACTTTTTGCTCTAAACTTGAGATTCAGAATCAAAGGAGAGAGTGGGTGGTGGAATGGAGATACCAGCCAATCTACATTAATAAAAGAGAAAGATGCAAATTGACTGTACATTCGCAATGCCCACCAACCAATCAAAAGTTAGTATTCAAATTAACCCAACAAAGATGGCCAGTTAATTTGCATACACAGGTGCTGAGCAGCCGGGGTGGGGCAGGATGCTGTGTTGTCACCATGGTGACATTGCAGGCATTCTGCACTACCCTAGGGGCTCTGGATCTCTGGGCAGTGTGGTAAGGCAGAAAGGTGACTCTGGCCAGAGCTAAGATGGTGCCCACAGCCAGGGGAAGGTAGGCCTGTTCTTGCACAAATATTTGTGCATCAGGCCTCTGGTAAAATAAATAAAAGAGCAGAAAACAACAATAATGATAATAAATCTGGAAACTCAAGTTGGCCTGTGTGCCCTCCAAGGTCTTACAATACAGTTGGTAAGTCAGTTTATTTTTATGAAAAGTTAAGTAGTGATAGAAGGTATCATTAAATAGGAGGTACAGGTAACAAGAAATTTAGAGGTGTGGGTGCTCTGTGAGAGCTGGTGTGAAAGACATGCAGGAATGCAGGGGTGGAAATACCTGCATATACATAAGGCAGGAATAAAAGTCAGCTGGAGACTGAACAGGTACAAAGTAAATTGGGTTAAACGATTCAAGAGAAGTTGGGAATGAAGTTTCTCTTCCTCATTTTGGTCCTTCAGGCTGCTGCTCTGGAGCAGTTCCTGTGCGAGACACTGCGAGTCCAGAAGAAACGGATGTGGTGTTGCACCAAGGCATTGCGGCCTATGGACAGAAAGAACTCTAGGTCTCAAAATGAGACTCATCAGTGACTTTGTGGTGGGGAAAACCAGAAAATGCAGCAGTTCTTGGGGCTAGATGTGAGGAGACAATTGGATGCATCTCCTCTGACAATGGCACCTGGATGAGGAGTGCCCGATGTTCACCATTCAGCACAATGATGGGGAAGCCAGACTGGACGAAACATCATGTCTCTAACAGAACCCAGAATTACACCCCTGACATGGTGTATGGACTGATGTGACTTCCTAGAACTCAGACACATTAACCCCAGGGAGGCTGACATTAGGATATGGTTCACACAAGTTGCTCACAGGGACTCCAGTCCTTTTGATAGCAGAGTGGAACCATTGCTCATGGACCTGTAGCTGGCATTGGAGGAGACTTGCATTTTGATGAGGCTGAAATCTGGATTAAACATATCTAAGGCATGTTTCTTGTTCCTATCATTCCAAACATACAAAGGCTATTTATTATGTTCCCCTCTACCATTATGATGAGCCCAACAGATTTTACTCCCTACTCATGACACGTGACATTCAGTCTCTCTGTGGAGATTCATAAAAGCACCATCTTATGTCACCTCCTTACACTATGGAACCTAGCCATCTGTGGTCTCAATTTGAGTGTTAATGCTATGACTACAATTGGAGGGGAAATCTTTTTCTTTGAAGATGGGATCCTCTGGTGGAAGCTTCTTATCAAGCCATTTATATAACTGGATTCAGGAATCAATTTTTTCCTTTTAAAGATGACAAGCAGCCTGACTGACGTGGTTAAGTGGTTGAGCATCGACCTATGAACCAGGAGGTCATTGTTTGATTCCCAGTCAGGGCACATGCCTGGGTTCCAGGCTCTATCTCCAGTGTGGGGCATGCAGGAGGCAGCCAATCAATGATTCTCTCTCATCCATGATTCTCTCCCTTCTCCTTTCTCTCTGAAATGAATAAAAATATATTTTAAAAAAAGATGCAGAATAGAAAATGTGAAAGGTGTTTGAGGGCTACGAGTTGGCCAGTTTGTCTGGAACAGATGGTTTGTGAGGGGGAACATTGAAATAAAACTTGAAGAGGAGTTCAGAGTTCTATTGATGAAGCTTCTGTTTGCCAAGCCAAGGATAGAACTTAAGTCCTTTAAGGCTCAAAGATAGAACAGAACTGAGCCTCAACCTCTAAGTACTGTAAATAAATAAAACACTGGGCAAAGAAAGATAGCATTAACTGCTGGCATCCAGTTCCTCCTTCTGGTTGCTAAATTTTGTAGTCAGGCTCTGTGGGAAGAAAGGGGGCAAAAGTCTGGTGTGTTAACTCAGTTCTTATAATGTATGGGGCAAGCCACATTTTTACTAAATTTATCTATAAATATAAAAGGCTAATATGCTAAGTGTCCAATCATCTGACTGGTCACTATGATGTGCACTGAACACCAGGCAGACACTTCGACTGCCCCCACCTCAGGCCTGAAGTGGCAGGAGGGCGGGGCTGCTGCCATAGTTTCAGGTTAATTTGCATACTAACTCTGATTGGCTGGTATTGGAGTGGAGTGATGGTAATTTGCATGTTTCTCTTTTATTAGTGTAGATTTCTTTTTTTTCTATAAACCTTCTAAGAGCCGGTGGGAACAGTTTTGTATTATAGAACATTTCTGTCAAATGGTCTGTTCTTAGGATTTTTGCCTATAGATGCAGACAGGGTTAAAAATTCATGAATGATTGTTCCATAGTGGGCTATTGTATGATTTATTTTTCTAATTGCTAGAGAATCATCCAAATATCATCACCAAAGGCTTTCCCAAAATACCCCCTGGAGCTGCTGTTCCCATATAGAGCTCGATAGGTACTGATCCAGCTCTGGTGCTTCTGATGATTTTGATGCCCTGCCTGGGGTCATGGAATAAGGACAAGAGATTGTGCAGGGCCTCTCTGCTCTCCTCCATCCTTCCCCAGACCCTCCAAGCTCAATCCTCCTTTGTCTACATCCCTTCCCTGTAAGGAAGGCCTTTCCTCCTCTCCCCTCCTGTGAATCTAACCCACCCTTTAAGCTCCAGCCCTCGTCTCTGATGCCTTCACTGACCACACACTGAAAACACTCTCTAGGTTCAAACTTCACAATTCCGCAACACCAGATTCAAAAGCCACATGTTTTATGACACTGTATAAATGGCTTGAGAGTGGGGACCTTGTCATTAAACGTTCTTCTGAGCTCCTACAGTTTGAGACAAATGGGCTGTCTTGACCTCAGATCTCTCCCTCTCTTTGAGCCCCTCTAGATCTTTGATTTTATTTTCTGCCTTTCCTCATAGTCTTTTGAGTGCTGTTATGTTGTGGGTGTCCTGTGGACAGCAGTTTACTTGCCATTAAGTCTTCCTTTGGGGCCTGGCATAGTGACTTGTACATCATAATAACAATAAAATAATGACCACCATCATTTGCATGTCACTTTGCAGTTTCCGAAGTCCTTTCATACCCATTCTGCTAGTGACCCCAGGGCAATCCTGTGACAAAGGTATGATTATTATACCCCTTTACAGACAAAAATCAGTGCCTAGGATCCTCACTTCCGATGGCTTACTATTCCCAGTTTGCAAAGCACTTTCCATACAGTGTCTTATTTAAGTCAGTAGGCTGCTTCATTTCAGGCTGCTTCATTTCCGATGCAAAGTGCCAGCACTCTGCTCTACCACCTCACAGCTCAAGAAAACTTTGTTGAATTGATTTAATGCTAGTTGATTGGTAGCATTGATTTGGATAAGAGGACAAGTCTCAATATAAAGGACTAATTCCGGCGAGGAGGTGTCCTTTAAAGCTGAAAGTCCGTTATATAATAAAGTAGGTTTTCTGAATGCGCAAGTTAAAACATGGACAAACTAGTTAGTTTACCTGTTTTTGCTTGTGTGGTCACCTTTGTGTGATTAAAACTGAGTATGTACAAAAAGTGTAATTTCACAGAAGTTTTCTATATGTATTACAGTAGCTTGAAATTTATACTGAATTAGTCTAGTAAATTCGTGCATTCACCAGTCACTGAGAGGAAACAAATGCCCATGCCAGGGGCCAGGCTTAGCACAGGTGGGAACACCAGCCAACAGGTGTTAAAACTGCTGTGAAAGTCAGGCCACGCAACACGGTGTGATCACGTGCTAATAATTCTCTGTTGTAGTGGTGATTCCTGGATTTAAATATGTAGATAGTTGCAGATATGTAATATTTACTTATGTTAGGAAAATTAGTACAATTTTCCCCCAATATATAGCCTATGTGCTAAAATTTGTTAAAAATAACAATGATATTTCAGTTCTGGATGGTGGGCAAATGGTGCTAATGCAGGCTCAACCCTTTCTGGTTTGGTCCTGGGCAACATGCAGTGACACACAACTGCTGACTGCTATTATGGTAAAGTGTCATCAGCGACTTGCATCTCTGGACTGCTTCTCTTCTGTCTTCATGGTAGCCAGGGTTTTCCTGAGATAGAAAAAGGTGTTTCAGGTGGGTAGACGACAGCCCTGTGTACAGGGGTCTGACTTGCTGCAGGACATGTAAATGTTTCAGCAGGACAGGAGGCAGAGCAGCCCAGTGGCTTACAGGCTTCCATGTCGCATGCACCTGTTTGAATCCCACCTCTGTCGTTAATTAGCCTGTGACTTTGAACAACTCCCATAAGTTCTTCTTTTTTTTCTTTTTTTAAATATAGTTTATTGATTTTGTACAGAGAGGAAGGGAGAGAGATAGAGAGTTAGAAACATCGATGAGAGAGAGTCATCGATCAGCTGCCTCTTGCACACCCCCTACTGGGGATATGCCCGCAACCAAGGTACATGCCCTTGACCGGAATCGAACCCGGGATCTTTCAGTCCCCAAGCCGACGCTCTATCCATTGAGCCAAACCGGTTTCAGCGGCCATAAGTTCTTCTTATGATAAAAAGTCTTCCCTCCAAGACTGTTGAGAGGATTTAAGCAAGACTGAAGGCAAAGGACTTAGCACAGTGTCTCACCCCCTGGGATGCTCAATAAATGAGAGAATACAAGGTTTCCTAGAAAACATCAGTGTCCTCTCTGGTTTCATTAAGAGATGGAATTAGCAAGAGAGGCTGATGGACCCGCCACTGCCTTCCCCTCCTGCTCCCTCTGAGAAAGACGCTCCCCCATCTCACAGGCAGGAGAAAAATGCCCACCTGAGGCCTGGAGAAGCCCAGAGTGGCAAAGACGAGAGGAGGAAGGTGGGGAAATGATTATAACCCAGAAGCTCAGGTTGAAGTGCTGAATCCACATAGAAGGAGAAAAAATTGAGTTTAAGGACAAAAAGAGTGAGAGGTATTGGGGAAAGAAATCTGTGAAGTTCAAAACCAGAATATTCCTTTTCCTCTGAGTTTTGGGCAAGTTTTCATGAAGTCTTTCTTTAAGACAAGAAAATTGATCCTGCAGTTCTAGTGTTTGGGACCACAGGTCTCCTCTTGTGTGTTTTCTTCCGATGGCTTACTATTCCCAGTTTGCAAAGCACTTTCCATACAGTGTCTTATTTAAGTCAGTAGGCTGCTTCATTTCAGGGGAAGAAACAGTCTTAGGAAGCAAAATCTCTGATTTGAAGTGGACAAACATTGTCTCGTTTTAGAGCTTCCTACAGTAATACCCACAGCTACCAAACAGGGCATGCAGATCCGATGCCCATACGGAGAAAGTTCTTTGAATCAGAACAACAAAGGCCAGAAAAGAGTAGCCAATTCTGCTCCACCGCGGCTGGGTTCATGGCTCTTTAAACACATCTGCTACCGAAGGCTTCAGTGGAGTAAGCCCAGTTGTCCAGACAGCACCAGCTCACCAAGGCCAGCACTTGACCTGTGGGTTTGAAAAGCCTGTCTTGATCAGAAAGATTTAAAACAGCCGAAACCAGTTTGGCTCAGTGGATAGAGGAGCGTTGGAGTGCGGACTGAAAGGTCCCAGGTTCAATTCTGGTCAAGGGCATGTACATTGGTTGTGGGCACATCCCTAGTGGGAGGTGTGCAGGAGGCATCTGGTGGATGTTTCTCTTTCATCAATGTTTCTAGCTCTCTATTCCTCTCTGTAAAAAATCAATAAAAAAAATATATATATTTTAAAAAGATTAACAACAGGTCCACCCACTTTGGCTGATTTTCAATGTGCCTCATGGCTTTATTTCTGTTAAAAAATATTTTAAAAAAATATATTTTGTTGATTTTTTTACAGAGAGAAAGAGAGAGGGATAGAGAGTTAGAAACATCGATTAGCTCCCTCTTGCACACCCCCTACTGGGTATGTGCCTGCAACCAAGGTACATGCCCTTGACCTGAATCAAACCCGGGACCTTTCAGTCCACAGGCCAATGCTGAGCCAAACCGGTTTCGGCAATTTCTGTTAAAATATTTTCCCCAGCTTTATTGAAAGATAATGTTCAAATATCATTGTGTAAGATTCAAGTGTACCACGTGACAGCATGGTGTACATATATATTGCAAAATGTTTACCACAATAAGGTGAGTTAACACATCCTTTACCATTTTGTTATGGTGAGACCATTAAGCTCCATATTTATAGCAATTTTCAAGTGTATAATACAAATATTATATATACATACATATATGTGTATATATTTGTGCATACATATATATACATTTATACATACACACACAAACACATATATGTTATTGATTTCAGAGAGGAAGTGAAAGGGAGAGAGAGATAGAAACATCAATGATGAGAAAGAATCATTGATCAGTTGCCTACTACACGCCCCCCACTGGGCATGGAGCCCGAAACCCCAGGCATGTGCCCTGAGCAGGAATCGAATCAGGAACTTTCACTACACACTCTGATGCTCTATCCACTGTGCCAAACCAGTTAGGACCAATACAAATATTCTTAAAAGAACAATTTATAGCCAAACAGTTTAGGAGGTCCCCCTGATGTGGGCCTATTGATGCCCAATGGAACAATCTGTCAGAAGCAGGCAAACTAGGAGTTTTGAAGGCATGCATGGTGTTTTATTTCTGTGACTCACACTGTATGTAAGATTCAGTGCCTTCTAAAGTGCTTTACATGTTCTTCGTGGTAAATCTAGGAGGTGAGAATTATTATCACCATTTACAGGTAAGGAAACTGAGGCGCACAGAGGCTATTTGGGGTCTTTGTTTATTCCATATAAATTTTTTGGAATATTTGTTCTAGATCTGTGAAATGAGCTATTGGTGTTTTAATGAGGATTGTGGTAAATCTATAGATTGCTTTGGGTAGTATGGACATTTTAATGATGTTAATTCCTCCATTTCTTGAACACAGTATATGCTTCCACTTTTTTGTATCTTCCTCTATTTATTTTTTCAATATCCTATAGTTTTCTGAGTACAGGTGTTTCACCTACTTGGTTAATTTTATTCCTAGGTATCTTTTTGTTGTAATAGTAAATGGAATATAAAGTGAAACTAATATATATATATATATATATATATATACATATATATATACACACACTATATATATATATATATATATATATATATATATATTAGTTTCACTTTCTGAGAGTTCATTATTGGTCTATAAAAAAATGCCATCAATTTCTGGATGTTAATTTTATATACTGCTACTTTGCCAAAATCATTTATTAAATCCAGCAGTTTTTTTTTTGGTGGAGTCTTTAGGATTTTCTGTGTAAAGTATCATGTCTTATGTGAATAATGACAGTTTTACTTTCTCCTTTCCAATTTGGATGCATTTTATTTCTTTTTTTTGTGTGTGATTGCTGTGGCTAGGACTACCAGTACTATGTTGAATAAGAGTGGTGAAAATGGACATCTGTCTTGTTCCTAAAATTAAGAGAAACACTTTTAGTCTTGCCCATTGAGTATGATATTGCCTATGGTTTTGCCATATATGGCCTTTATTCCTCTATTCCCACTTCGCTGAGAATTTTTATAAGAAATATGTGCTGGATTTAATGATGATGAGATGTTGTTACACTTCATGTTGTCCTAGTAATCCCTTAAACTATCATCATGATTTTTAAAAATATGTTTTTTATTTATTTTAGAGAGAGGGAGAGGGAGAACAAGATAGAATGAATCATCACTGATGAAAGAGAATCATCGTTGGGGATCAAGCTTGCAACCTGGGCTTGCAACCAGGCCAATGTGTCCTGACTGGGAAGGAAACCATGACCTCCTTGTTCATGGGCTGATGCTCAACCATTGAGCCACACCAGCTGGGCTATCATCATAATTTATTATTTATTATTATTATTATTATTATTATTATTATTATTATTTTTTTTTGCTGCTCTGATTCAGTGATTTTTTTTTTCTTCCTTGTCTTCTAATTTGATAATTCAACATCTCTGCCTCCACTCACCTACTGTGTATTCCTTTGAGTACATTCTTTATTTCAGCTATATCATTCTTCATTTCTGACTGTTTTTCATGGTTTCTATGTCCCTTTTCATGATGTTGAGCATTCTTAAAACCATTATTTTATGCTCTGCTTCTGATAACTTGCTTGCTTCCATTTTATTTAGCTCTTTTTCTGGACATACCTCCTGCTCTTTAATTTGGAGCTTACTTATTTGTTTCCCACATTTGCTGTTTCTTTGTGTTTGTTTCTATATATTGTATAGGACTGCGATATCTCCCAGTCTTGGTAGGGTGGCCTTTTGTAGTGGGTGTCTTGTGGGACCCAGTGGGGTAGTCTCATTGTACTTTTGAGCTGCGTGCCCTATTAATGTCCTTTGTGTGGCTTATGTGGGCCCTCCTACTGTAATTGAGTCTTGATTGCTGTTGTCCCCTTTGTGGGGACAAGACTCAATTATACCCTGAGGCTCAACCCCAACCACGTCTTGCTAACTGTTATACAGGTGCTGACAGAACAAAACAAATCAAAATGAGACCAAACTGAAAACAAAGTGAAAACAACAACAACAAAATACCAAACCACCACCACCACCAAAAAGAATTAAAAAAAAAAAAAAGGATAAAAGGGTCAAAAGGTTTTGCAGGATCTGGGCCAACCTACCTCTCTGACCTTCTGCTCACTATCTCCAAAACAAGATCTGTTTTTCAAAGCCAGGGCCAATGCTCTTTTTTTCTCCATTCATTATCTCCCAAGGAATTTAGCTTCTGACTAGAAACTTCGAGTCATTCTCTTATTGTCGTTTGCTTTTCTACCTTACAGTTCACCTCTTTTTCACCCCAGGGCATAATAACTAATTTTTAATATGAAATTAACTTTTATTGAAAAGGTGGGATTTGGCAATCACTGTGCTAGGCACTTTTTCCATGATGATTTATGAGATTGCTATCATCTTTATCTTTTCCATGTTTGTCTCGGTTGTTGTAACAGGCTTCAAATGAAACAGAAGTACACTGAGTAGATAGAAACTGTCCAGTTCCACTTTCCCACCTCAAAAGTAACCACTTTTAGTGGATTTGTGGGTATTCTCTAAATATTTTTCTTTGCATTTAAAAATTTGTGTTGAAGACAGATACAAATATGTCATGTTCTTTCCATCTTGTGGGTGAGGAAACTGAGGTTCCAAGAGGTTGAACTATTGCCCAAGATTACACTGTAGGCGAGTAACAGAGCTGAAAGCAGAATGCGAGTCTTAGCATGCTGGCCCCGTTTCAAGTCACCACCTCTCTCAGGAGCCTTCAGTCTCAACACAAGAGCCGGAGAGATCTTGAGTCAATTGTTGGCTTGACCCTAACACATATACTTGGTATTTGATGAACTGTTTAGGATAGCCTGTGGACTTTAGTTTGTCTATTTAAGGGGGGAAAAAATGTAAACATTTTATCCTGCTTTGGCCACAGTAGTGCTGAGAGAACTAATTAAATAATGTGTGAGGGCATGCTGAGCTCCCAGGAAAAAGGCACTGCGTGAATGCAGAGGGTATTGGTGGGAACACACTGTCCCTTCACGCAGGCAGGCCCGTGCAGCCTCCTTTGGAGCGCTGTGCGGCGTTGCTCTAGGGTTTCTTTCCAGCTGACTCATCCTGTGACCTTGAGAAAGTTCCAGTCTCTCTGCACCTTTGTATTACACTCTGCTGTAAGGCTGGGCTAATATTACTTTCTCCCTCGTGCATAACGGAGGAAATGAACAGACCAGTCCTTATAGTATGTTAGTACACAGCTAGAGCTGCAGAGATGAGATGACAGAAGCACCATCTATTTCACTTCAGACAGAGAAATTGGGAAAAGTGACTATGGAGAAAGAGAACACCTTTTAGCAGAAATGTATTTCTCTAAGGAAGCGAAGTATTTTTTAGATCCTCGCTTTTGTGAAACTTTGTACCTCGTGCCTTTGTTAAAATGTCTCGCTCCTCCTGAAATGTCCTCCCCCATCTCTGCTTGTGAAATTATACCTGTCATTCAAGGCCCTGCTGAAATACCACATTTCCATACAGTTTGCCTCTACTCTTTCAAATAAGCATTATTTCTCTTTCCTTTGGTCTCTCTGAACATTGTTTATCTTCTCTTAATTTCATATTCTGCCAGGAACTAGAGTAATTTTTTACATAAACATCATTCTCATAGTAGATATAAGTTTACTAAAGGCAAGAATATCATCCTATATAATAAAAGGCTAATATGCAAATCAACCAAACAGTGGAACGACCAGTCATTATGACATGCACTGGCCACCAGGAGGCAGATGCTCAACACATGAGCTGTCCCCTGGTGGTCAGTGCACTCCCATAGGGGGAGTGCCGCTCAGCCAGAGGCTGAGTTGACAGCTGGAAAGTGCAATGGAGGTAGTGGGAGCCTCTCCCGCCTCCATGGCAGTGATAAGGATGTCCAACTGACTGCTTAGGCCCATTATCTCCAGGGAGCGGGCCTAAGCCATCAGTAGGACATCCCCAAAGGGCTCCCAAACTGGGAGAGGGCACAGCCTGCCTCCTGCCCCGAGTGCATGAATTTTGTGCACTGGGCCTCTAGTATTTCTATAACTCCTTAAGCTACTAACATAGCATAGCACACAGAGTAGTTGCCAAATAATTAATTGCTGAATGAATAAACCAATGCATGAAATTCTTATAGAGGAAAATTTAAAATAGTAGTGAAGTTCTGATGAATACTGACACTATAGAGTGTACCGAAGAATTTTTGCTGATCCGTCGGTGTTGATCGGTTAAATTCTCACCCATCCATTGATTCTTTGAACAGCTACTACCTGATCGTCTTCTGGGGCAGGGTGCTGCGAAGGTGCCTTAGCAAAGGGCTTGGCAGACCCTGAGCCCTTGCAGCCTGTGCTGGCGTGGGTTTCTGGGGAGAATTAAGGTTCACCTCAGTTCGAATCGCGGTTCTGGTCCTTGCTAGCTATGTAACCTTAAGCAAGTCACCTTGTAAGTCTCAGTTTCAGTTAACTGGTAAAGAAGGGACAATACCTTAGTGCTTGCATGTCAAGTACTGTAGGGAAGGTTCAATAACCAAGTGAAATATTTTACCTTCACTAAGAGCACTATAAAAGACATCTATCCAAGCAGGTATAAACATGCATATGTTTACATACATATATATTTAAATTAGAGATTACGGGGCATCATAGATACCCAACACATTATAAACAGTGTCTTTAGGTACCTTACAAAACGCTCAGTAGGCTCCATTACACAGAATTCAAAGTTTGCAGATTGTACGTGGCAATAATTGGTTATGGATTTTTACGACAAAGGCTAGAAAATATTGAAAAAACAAAATTATAAATTTCACTGCAAGGCATCCATGATTAATATGGTTCTATGACTTTTTCTGGTCATTGTCACTGTCCATACACAGAGTCACATGTTTGTATTCATCGTGTATATTTTGGTTGATGTTCTAATTTTATGTTAAGGGTTATTTTGAACAGACCTTTCCATATTTATAATTTTGACAGCAGTAGTATCCCTCTATCTTTCTGTCTATCTATCTAATACAAGAAATTTATTTAATTATCTCCCAATTGTTGATTACTTGAGTAATTTTCAATTCTTCATTATTACACACAGCCTATTTTTAATCGCGCACAGATTCCTACCCGCCACCACCTAACACATTCTTGGCTTGGCTCCCTCTACTGTCAGTTGATATATACCCAAGAAATGCCAGCTCATTTTATTATTAGCCTGAGCAAAACAGAATTAGGAAGGAACTACAAATGTTTTATTTTTAAAATCAGGTTGTGCATTTCCAAGATGGTCTTTGAATGTTTTCCTTTGGGAAAAGGGCCTGGGACCACTGCACCACAGCTTTATCTATCGGGGAAGAGCAGTGACCACCCACTAAATGCCAGGAGCTTATACACTTAACAAACATTTACTGGGAACCTCCAAGATACCAGAAACTGTTTTAGGTCGAGGAAAAATATATAATCCTTACCCTCAGGGAACTTGTAGTTTAGTAAAGCATCAAAACCAGCAAACAGGCAATAACAATGTAGTGTGACAAGTGTTGTTAGAGGAGCAATTCAGGAGCAGCGTGTCTCATTGGAGGGTCAGGGAGGAGTGTCATGGAAACCAAGGCCTGAGGACCAGTGGGGTACAAGCCTGGAGAGGAGGAGTCCAAACGTGAGAAACAGTGTTTACAAAAGCCCAAATGAGTCAGAGAATTGGAGGGGGAGGGGATTGCTAAATTGGGCATAATTAAAGTATACAGACTGAGTTTAAAACAACAACACCTCAATAGTTGGAGATAAAGGTGGAAAGATAGGCTGCAACCAGATTGGAAGGACTTTGTAAACCATGTGAAACAACTTGGATCTAAAGTATCTGGAGGTGATGCCGTGACTTTAGAAACCAGTTTGGCAGTTTCTTAAAAGTTAAAGTTAATCCCTGGCCCGTGTGGCTCAGTATGTTGGAGCGTCATCTCATACACCAAAGGCCACAGAACCATATTAATAGTGGGCGCTTTACAGTGAAATTTATAATTTTGTTTTTTTAATATTTTCTAGCCTTTGTTGTAAAAATCCATAATCAATTATTGTCATGTACTATTTGCAAACTTTGAATTTTGTGTAGTTGAACCTACTGAGCTTTTTGAAAGGTACCTAAAGGCATAATTTATAATATGTTGGGTATATATGATGCACCATAATCTCTAATTTAAATATATGTGTATGTAAACATATGCATGTTTGTGGGTTTGATTTCTGCTCAGGACACATCCAAGTTGCAGGTTTAATTCTCAGTCAGGATGTGTACCAGAGGCAACTGATCAATGTTTCTCTCTCACATGGATGTTTCTCTTTCTCAAATCAATAATAAAAAAATGAATGATAAAAAAGGTTAAAGTTTAAAAAAAGTTAAATCCAGAAATTCCACTCAAGTTCAGCCAAGAGAATCAAAAGAGTATATCCATATAAAAGACTAGATGTGAATGTTCATAGCAGAATTATTTATAATAGCCAAAAAGTGGGGAAAAAACCAAATGCTCATCAGCTGATGATTTGATAAACTAAATGTGGTTTGTGCATACGATAGAATACTATTCAGCCATTAAAAAAAAAAATGAAGTGCTGGCACATGCTACAATATAGATGAACCTTGAAAACATTAAGCTAAATAAAAGAAGACAACATATTGTATGATCCCACTTATATAAAAGGGAAGAATAGGCAAATTCATAGAGACAGAAAGTAAATTATTGATGTCCAGTTGCTAAAGGGAGTTAGTGAGAAATGAGAAGCAACTTCTAATGGATATAGATTTCTTCCTAAATGGCATTGGCTAAAGGCATTGGCTAAATGGCATTGGCTAAATGACATTGGGTATATGAAGATGCTCTACAACTCATTGTGGTGACAATTGTACATCTCTGTTAACAGATTAAAGCCCATGGAACTGTACACTTTAAATGAGTAAAGAGTATGATATGTAAATTATATCTGATGAAGCTGTTAAAAAATCTGGGGGCAATAAGGAGGTCATTCAATTTTAAGCAGGGAAGTGCCATCATTGGATTTGTTCTTTGCAACGTTTTCTCTGGACTCAGTATGGAGGTTGGTTGGGATGGGGCAAAGCTGAAAAGAGTGAGTTTGGTTCGGAGAAGTTTGCATTAGTGGGAGGGACACATGGTACCCTGAACTCAGGCTGTAGTCATGTGGATAGAGAGGAGTGGACACAGTTGAGACATGAAAGGACAAATGAACGTGACTTGGTGAGTGTCAAATATAGGGATGGGAGGTTAGGAATCTCACGCCAGTTACTACCTGTGGCTTTTGGAAGTTTGGAGGGGCTATTCGCTCAGAAAATAACGAGGAGTATCTGGGGGAAATGCTGGGTTCAGTCCTGGACACGATAAACTGGATGTACCTGTGGGGCATCTAAATGACATCGGCTATATGATTCTGGAGTCCAGGGGAGAGAGGTTTTCCAGAGATGGTACATGAAATGTCATTCATCCACTGGACAGGAACCAGCTCTAGGCACTGTAGCATATAATCTAAGCAAGATTGGCTCTTAGGCCCCTGCCGTCAAACTCTAACATGAAATATTAAATATTTCTTGATTTAGGGGCTCAAATCAGTTTCTCCAATTGGCTTATTGTAATTGGGAATTATTTATTTATTTATTTATTTATTTTTTAAAAATATATTTTATTGATTTTGTACAGAGAGAAAAGGAGAGAGATAGAGAGTTAGAAACATTGATGAGAGTCATCGATCAGCTGCCTCTCGCACACCCCCTACTGGGGATATGACTGCAACCAAGGTACATGCCCTTGACCGGAATCGAACCCGGGTCCCTTCAGTCCCCAAGCTGACGCTCTATCCATTGAGCCAAACCGGTCTCGGCTGTAATCAGGATTTAAATAGCTTCAAGGATCACCTTTTTTAAACACTTAAATTAAGACCTCTGTTCTATCAAGGACTGAATAAAGATGTCATGAAAAAAAAGATCTGAATCCAAGACTAGCTTAAAATGTAGACTGGTTAGCCACCACCTGTATTGCTCTTGACAGTGCATTCGGGGAAGCAGCCTGGTCTGGTGGACAGGCAGGCAGGCAGACAGACAAAGCAGTACTCATCGAGCACTTACTTGTGTGCTCTTAGCGAGCTCTCTGATTCTTAGATTTCTGATCAGAAGAATGAGAATGACCATATTTACCATGTTGTAGGATTATAGATAACAACTTTATAAAGTGCCTGGCCTGGTACAAGCCAAAATCTCAATAAATACTAGTTAATTCTTAATATGATGATCTTTCATAAGCTTTTAAAGAGGTTTTCTATATTGCCATAACGTGAATGCTCTGATTCTCTGTCCTTTTACCCTCTTCTAGTTCCTGGATCTGTTGTAGTTACACAAATCAATCCTGCTTCATGGTAAATGTTATTTTAGGCTAAGTATATTTTAAATTTGTTCTCCTAATTAATTGCATGATTTTAAAAACTGACAGCTCTTTGATCCAATTTGCTGGCAGATATTTTACTGAAATGCAAAAGCTAGCCAATTTTTTATGACTCCTTCTTTCTCTCTCTCTTCTCTCTCTCTTTCCCTTCCCCCATCTCTCTCTCTGCCTGTGTTTAGTGGAAAGAGAGGAGAGATTAGGCATAAAAAGAAAATAGAGTAGAGGAATAGCTTTTGTTTCTGATTCAGACTCAGATGGCACAGACCCTGAAGACCTCTGTGTGCTTGTGAACTTGGCCTCGTGTTCTTCTGCACCTGTTTCTGCACTGCCCATGACTTCTCTTCTCTGTAATGAATCTTGACCTGCTCTGTGCCTTTCTCTTCTGGGGTGTCCACTACTATCTGGGATTTTCTAATGGCCCAAGAGGGCAAATTGGGATCTAACTGGACAACCATAAGGTCAGAGGGGAGTAGTTAGGGCTTCTTCCGGCCTGGAACAGGGAGGTAGGCTGATGGGTGAGAGTGTTACACTTCCCCTGAGGGTCCCAGGAGGTCCTGGCTTGCTTGGCAGCCTTCCTTTTGCCTTTTCATCAAAAGAGGCTCCTGGGAGCCAACCAGAAAGCTCTCTGTGTTCATTTTGTATCCTGGGAGCAAACACAGCTTTGGCAAGGGACGATCAGACCTACAATAATAATACAGTTCTCTGACATTAAAGTGCAAAAGCATTTTCCATGACAGCTTAAAATTAATCACCACCATTTGTTGCTATAGATCCTTCTCCTGCCTGTAGTGCCAGCTTGGGGACAACTGTTACGCAGCCACATGACTTCCAGGGAAAGAGTGTAAAGTCTGCAGAGACCGTCTGCAAAGCTGACTTTCTCCATTCTCCCTTTCCTCCTGGGGAGGACGTGCTTTCTGCTAACCAAATGCAACGGGGGGCTGGTAATATATCATGGAGGACATGCCATAGTCCACTCTTTAGGGTGAGATTATAAATGCATCTGCAGCTCTTAGTGACATTGCTAAACCACCAGAGAGGCCTGCTGTGCAACCAAATGTCCCGGAAATTGCTCTTATGGTCTTTGAACTCACAGCAAGGGCAAAGAGAAGATCTTCCCCGTCACTGTCTTTATCCTGCTGATGGAAAATAATAATCAAATTCAACGAAGACAAGCTCAAAGTAAAACTATTCAACAGATAGTACGTATTTGTTTATTATTAACATTTTAAAATTAGTTCTTATGCATTGTAAAACAGTTCAAATTGAATTGGAGGGTAAATGGTGAGCATGAAAATTCTTCCTCTTTCTCTTAGTCCCCATCTGTATAGGTTACCACTATAAAAAGTTTCCTGTATATCGTTCAAAAAATTGTTCTTGCACCGTGGCTTGTGTGGTTCTGTTGGTTGAGCGTCCTCCTGCATACCAAGAGGTCACCAGTTGGGTTGCTGGTTAGGGCACATATTCGAGTTGTGGTTTTCAATCTAGGTTGGGATGCGAATGGGAGGCAATTGATCAGTGTTTCTCTCTCACATCAGTGTTTTTTGTTTTTCTCTCTCTATATATATTTATTGATTTCAACCACTGAGCTGTGCTGGCCAACCTCAATAAAAATATTTTTTTAAAAAGAAATTGTTCCTGCACATGCAAGTCTTTTGTGTATGTGTGTTGTATCTCTCTCTGTGTGTTTATGTATATACTAGAGGCCCAGTGCACAACTTTTGTGCACTGGGTTGGGGGGGGGGGCCTCACCCCAGCCTGCCTCCTCTCACAGTCTGGGAGCCAACAGGGGATGTCCTACTGTTGGCTAAGCCACAATCTGGCCTCCCTCTGAGGACTGATCAGGGGAAGGCACCACCCCCATCATCCTGCTGCTGCTGCCACTGCCAGCTGCCAAGATGTTTTTATCAACCAATATGGACTCCAGTTCTTTCACCATGAAAAATGACAATTTTCTTTAGGCATTTTCAAGATTCTCTTTCATAAGATATAATCTTTCTTTCTTTCTTTCTTTCTTTCTTTCTTTCTTTCTTTCTTTCTTTCTTTCTTCCTTCCTTCCTTCCTTCCTTCCTTCCTTCCTTCCTTCCTTCCTTTCTTTCTTTCTTTCTTTCTTTCTTTCTTTCTTTCTTTCTTTCTTTCCTTCCTTCCTTCCTTCCTTCCTTCCTTCTTTCTTTCTCCTCACCTGAGGATATTTTTCCATTGATTTTTAGAGAGTGTGGAAGAGAGGGAAAGACAGAAAGAAACATCAATGTGAGAGGGACTCTTCAATTGGTTGCCTCCTGCATGAGCCCTGACCTGGGCCCCAGGCAGGGAGGAGCTTGCAACCTAGGTACATGCCCTTGACCAGAATCAAATCCAGACTCTGTGGTCCGCAGGCCAAGGCTCTATCCACTGATTCAAACCAGCTAGGGCAGGATATGACATTTCTTAGCCCCTCCAGCAGCAGATCTTCGTTTTTTCCTCCAAGAGTGAGGTGGAAAAACCTTAGATCAACTTCTTGGATTCTTATTACTCAAGTTATCAAGAATTCTGTGAATGGCATACTGGGAGCTTAGCCAATGAGAGGTCAGGAAAGGTGTTTCCTCTGCAGCTCACGTGCACAGGCAGGCATGCTGGGGCTGGGCAGTGGCAGAGGAGGCTTGGACAGGCCCCCTTGCCTTTCCCCTCTGGGACTGTGCCATCCATGGCTTGTCTCACAACTCAAGCAGTCCCCTTCCTCCCATCTGTGCGCACAACCTCCTCCTGAGCTGGTCATGACTGTTATGGCATCCTAGCTAATTTGCATATTACATATATATATATATCTATATATATATATATATAGATATATATATAGATAGATATAGATATAGATATATAGATATAGATATATATAATTTTACACTTTACAGCTAACTCTTCGATTAATTAACTTATTTTTAACTTTCACCTAAAATAAGTTAATAAATAAATAGTTAATTAAGTTATTTTTAATCTTCACTGTGGAGAAGTTTGAGAGAGAGAAAAGCATCCATCAGTTGCCTTTTATATGGTGCCCCAACCAGGGATTGTACCCTAACCCAGGTATGTGCCCTGACTGGGGTTTGAATCAGCACCCTTTGGTGCACAGGATGACTCAACCTACTGAGCCACTCTCAGCCTGGAAATGGCTTTTTTATTTAATGACTAGAGGTCCAGTGCACAAGATTTGTGCACAGGTAGGGTCCCTAAGCCTGGCTGGTGATCAGGGCCGATCAGGGCCTTCCGACTGCTGGCTGGGGCCTTCCTTCATTCTGTGCCACCTCCCTGGTGGTTAGCACATGTCATAGTGAGTGATCAAACTCCCGAGGGGACACTTTGCATATTATCCTTTATATATATATATATATATGGAACACCTTTCCATACCAGTACCTGGAAAAATCTACTTCATAGTTTGTAATGTGATATAGTGTTCCTTGGCATGCATGTATTTATTTGTTTATTTTGGGTATTTGAGGTTTTTTTTTATTTATGTGTTTCCTTGGTTTGCTACTATGAGCAATACTTCAAATTGCATTTTTTGGACTTACCTGTTTGCACACTTTTGCTATCATATCTGTAAAATATATTCCTAGAAATAGAATACGTAGGTCAAAGGGTATGTGCAATTTAATTTGTAAAAGATTGTGAAATTGCTCTCTAAATTGCCGATAAGCGCACACTAAATGCTTTCTCCATGCCAAGCATTGTGCTGGGTGCTAGGGATGAAAGGTCACAGGCCTGTCCTTTAAGAAGTTCATGGGAGAGAGCAGCCAATAAGTTATTATAATACAATGTGGTGAGCACTCTAATAAGGGTTTTATAGCATTTATCTTCTTCCTGTGTTAGCTACTGGTTTTATTTCCTACTGCAAACGTTTAAAGATTGTTGAAATTTCTCATTCCAAAGTAATTGTTTGAACTGTGATATTTTTCCATGTTAAAAACAAATAAACAAACAAACAAAAAAAGCCGAAAACCAAAAATCAAAGTGGGCTTGGCAGAGGCAGCAGGAGATGGCCCAATCAATACCTTAGAGCCAATTAGGTCACACACTCTGGTGCCGGTTATGTCACTGAATCTTTTAAAAGTTACAATTATTCTAGTTTTACTGATGAGGAATCTCAGATCAGAAGTAGGTAAGGAATTTTTCCAAAGTCTTAACATAAATGAATGATTTAATTAGGTTTGGAACCTGGTTCTCTTTGATGACAAACCCAAGGCCCTATCTACCGATGGAGCAGTTTGTCC
Source organism: Pipistrellus kuhlii (assembly GCF_014108245.1). Lineage (NCBI taxonomy): Eukaryota > Metazoa > Chordata > Mammalia > Chiroptera > Vespertilionidae > Pipistrellus > Pipistrellus kuhlii. The sequence continues at coordinate 7,043,163 of NW_023425520.1, read as the reverse complement.
ACACCTCAGTGAGTCACACTGTCCCCGAGGATTCTAAACTGCAGCCTCCACAATAACCACAGAGCAGAGGCCTAGTGCCAAGAATGGAGAAACATGAGCTGGACATCTCTCTGTGTCGTGGGGAAGAGTGGTCTCCATCTAAATATGTACGGCCACCATTCAAATTGACATCATTCTGGACCAATGCGGTGGCCCTAAGGAGAGGGTGATTCTCTCAAATTAAGAAGATTGGTTGGTCTGAAGGATGCGAGGATGGTTGGGAGGAGCATGGAGCTGATGGAACAGCAAAGACAAGGCATGGGGAGGGTCAGTGCAGTTAAGTGGCTGGATCTTGACTTGCATGGGGCTTATGTGGGAGGTAAGTCAGGCAAGTTAAGTTGGGACATATTATCAAGATGTTCAGGCCACCTCCAGGAGTCTGAACTTTTTTTTGTTGAGAATGGAAGTTTTTTGAAAAGGAAAGTGATGCGCATGTTTTCTGCAACACAGATTTTTGTGTTTCAGGAAAATGGAAGTCACCTGGCTAGTGTGGGTTCGTTGTTGAGCATGGACCTATGAACCAGGATATCATGGTTTGATTGCCGGCCAGGGCACAAGCCCAGGTTTCAGGCTCGATCCCCAATGTAGAGCATGCAGGAGGCATCCGATCAATGCTTCGCTCTCATCATTGAAATCTCTCATCTCTCTCTCCCTCTCCCTTTCCCTTCCTCTCAGAAATCAATAAAATTATATTTAAAAAGAAAAGAAGAGAAAAATGAAAGTCAACAGTATAAAGGAAAATTAAACTGAGGAACATTTGGAGACAGAGAAATCAATTAAGGGACCACTGTGAAAGTCTGCATGAAAGGAACTAATGGCCTGGAGGAAACTGAATGGGCAGGCATGGATGTGAGAGACAGAGGAGCTGTTAAAGAAATAGAGAGAAAATGAGAGATTTCAGCCCAGGGTGAGGGTTAGGCTGGGGGAAAATGAGGAGTTCAGCTTCCTTCCTTCCTTCCTTCCTTCCTTCCTTCCTTCCTTCCTTCCTTCCTTCCTTCCTTCCTTCCTTCCTTCCTTCCTCCTTCCTTCCTTCCTTCCTTCCTTCCTTCCTTCCTTCCTTCCTTCCTTCCTTCCTTCCTTCCTTCCTTCCTTTCTTCCTTCCTTCCTTCCTTCCTTTAATTTTTTTTCTGTATTGATCAAGGTATTACATATGTGTCCTTATCCCCCCATTGCTCCCTCCACTCATGCCCTCACCCCCGCTGTTGTCTGTGTCCATTGGTTAGGCTTATATGCATGCATACAAGTTCTTTGGTTGATCACTCCCCATTACTCCCACCCTCCCCTATCTTCCCTCTGAGGTTTGAGCATCTGATCGATGCTTCTCTGTCTCTGGACCTATTTTTATTCATCAGTTTATGTTGTTCATTATATTTTACAAATGAGTGAGATCATGTAATATTTATTTTTCTCTAACTGGCTTATTTCGCTTAGCATAATGCTCTCCAGGTCCCTCCATGCTGTTGCAAATGGTAAGAATTCCTTTTTTATAGCAGCTTAGTATTCCATTGTGTAGCTGTACCACAGTTTTTTAATCCACTCATCTGCTGATGGACACTTAGACTGTTTCCAAATCTTAGCTACTGTAAATTGTGCTGCTATGAACATAGGAGTGCATATATGTGGGTTGAGTGTCACAATTAGGAAATCTTTGAGATAATGGGACTACTGGACTGGAACAATGAAGTATGTTGGAAGCAAAGTTGCAAATGGGCTGAGGAGGGTGGGAAAGGTGACTTAATATCTTCTCTTTCCTAAGGGAGGGTGGGAAGTGGAGTAGTGCTGAAGTTACATAAACCATTTGTCTCATCAGTTGTGACTGGCTCAGAAACTGGGCCAGCACAAGATTGATGGTTGGGGACATCTGAGGACTCAGCTATGAGGACCTGAGTCCAAGGTACAAAATCCAAAGAATATGGACATGCTCCAGTTAGATTTGAACAATAGTTCAAAGGATTTCTAAGAAGAAGCAAGTGGGTTCTAATGTAGCAACCCAAGTACAGCTGATGGAAGAGTCCGTGGCAGCTGGCCATGAGTCCCCCAGGTGATCTGAGATCATACTGGACCCACTGGCCTTTCTGAAGGAAACTGGACCCACTGTAATGCTCAGGTTAAAGGTGAGAACTCCAGGCTCTGGAAAAAGAACTCTCAAGAGTGAGATATAATCCTGGCCAGTGTTTTCAGTGGTTTGAGCATTGGCCCATGCACCAAAGGGTTTTGGGGTTGATTCCTAGTCAAGAGCATGTACTTAGGTTTCAGGTTTGTCCCTTGGCCCTGGTTGGGGTGCATATGGGAGGCAACCAATCGATGTGTCTCTCTCACATCAATGTTTCTCTCCCTTCTTCCCTCCTCTCCCGCTCTCCCTCCCTCTCTCCCTCCTCCCTCCCTCCCTCCCTCCCTCCCTCCCTCCCTCCCTCCCTCTCTCTTTCTTACTGTCTCTAAAAATCAATGGGGCTGGGGGTGGGGGAGAGTGAGATACAAAGAAAGGACCCCCTTTGCAGAACCTGGGCAAGGATGTGGGGGAAATGAGGTCAGTGAATAAATCTTCTGTAGGTCCAATTGGCAGCAAAAGAGTCTCTAAGAGCATTCTTAGAGAACAGCATCTAGACCTGGAAAAAGGGGAGGGGCTTAACATAACCACAGAAGAAGATTTACAGTCAGGTAATGAAGCTGAAGTCTCAGGGCCTCTCACTTGCTCTGTCCTCTTTTAAGACTTTGTGGAGACAAGGTGTTCACATGGCCAGACACTTCAGTAACATTTTCAAAAGCAAGACATTTCAGTCACAGTTGAATGGGACTGCTGTCCATTCCATTGGTTTTGCTCTCTGTCACATTTCCCTCTACGTTGGTGGTGTTGGAATGGCCATGGGCATTTGGGGGGATCCAGTGAAAGGAACTTGAGCAGAGGCAGGTTTAGCTCAATGGATAGAGCGTCAGCTTGGGGACTGAAAGGTCCCAGGTTCGATTCCGGTCAAGGGCATGTACCTTGGTTGCAGGCATATCCCCAGTAGGGGGTGTGCAAGAGACAGCTGATTAATGACTCTCTCTCATCGATGTTTCTAACTCTCTATCTCTCTCCCTTCCTCTCTGTATAAAATCAATAAAAAATATATTTAAAAAAAAGATTTATTTATAAAAATAAGGAGAGAAAAAAGAAAGGGAACTTGATTTGTGGATACATTTCAACTGAGTTTAATGGGATATATTTACGTGGTTCACAGTTACTTCCATGTGTACTTAAGTTATTGCTGAATATCCAGGTGTCTACTTAAAGGAAAGAGAAGCAGTTAGGGGCAATCAGTAAGTATTATTAATGATTAAAACAACAACAACAAATTTTGGCTCAGTAGTTGAGAATCAAGCTCTGAACCAGGAAGTCACATTTTGATTCCCAATCAGGGCACATGTCTGAATTGTGGGGGTATGCAAGAGGTACCCCATCAATGATTCTCTCTCATCAATGAAGTTTCTATCTCTCTCTCCCTCTTCCTCCTCTCTGAAATCAATTAAAAAATATATTTAGCCAAAAACGGTTTGGCTCAGTGGATAGCTAGAGTGTTGGCCTACGGACTGAAAGGTTCCAGGTTTGATTCTGGTCAAGGGCATGTACCTGGGTTGCAGGCACATCCCCAGTAGGAGGCATGTAGGAGGCATCTGAATCGATGTTTCTCTCTCATCAATGTTTCTAACTCTCTATCCCTTTCATTTCCTCTCTGTAAAAAAATCAATAAAATTTATTTATTTATTTATTTATTTATTTATTTATTTTTATTTATTTTTTCCTTAATCCTCACCTAAGGATATGCCTTATTGATTTTATTTATTTATTTTTTTACATTTTTTAATTAAATTATTATCTGTGTACATATTTTAACATTATCCCCCCAATACATACCCTCCCTCCCAGAGTTTTGTGTCCATTGGTTGTACTTATATGCATGTATACAAGTCCTTCGGTTGATCTATTTCAATAAAATATATTTAAATATATACATATTTAAAAATACACACACAATTTTAACCATCCTATATAATAAAGAGGTAATATGCAAATTGACCCTCATGCCCTCACATCACAAGATGGCTACCCCATGTTGTCACAAGATGGCTGGCAGGATAGAGTAGTTAGGGGGACCAGGCGTGCAGGAGAGGGCAGTTGGGGGCAATCAGGCCTGCAGGGAAGGGCAGTTAGGTATCAATCATGCTGGTGGGGGAGAAGATAGGCATTAATGAGGCTAACAGGGAAGTGGTTAGGGGGCAATCAGGTTGGCAGGCAGGCGAGTTGTTAGGAACCAGCAGTCCCAGATTGTTCGACTGCTGGTTTAGGCCCAATCCTGCAGGGATCCCAGATTGGAGAGGGTGCAGGCTGGGCTGAGGGACACCCCTCTAGTGCATGAATTTTGTGCACCAGGCCTCTAGTGTTAGAATAAAAGAGGGACTTAAATTTCTATTCTATTTATACATTACATTATCAAATCATTGCCAGATAAAGAAATTATCAAAGAAAACATAGTAAAAAGTGTAGGAAAAATGTGCTCTAGAAGGCTATTAGACAGCAAATATTGATAAAAATATTGTTTTGCCCTTTCTGGATTTTGGGGTCAGCTTTTAAAAATTGCTATTTGTTGTGCTTTATTTCTCATTTTGATTAAATATTCATTTTCACATCTAATTTTAGTTCTATACTTTTTCTCTGAAAGTAGGTCCCTTACATTGTGTAAGCTTGAGACTCCATAAAAGCTGGATCTATGCCTCTATGATCCTTATCTATTTAGAGTACCAGGAATATTAGTGGTTGTGAAAGGGACCTTATGTGTCTAAACAAGGAAGAGAATCTAGATATTTAAAGACATGGGCTCTAGCCTACTGGGACCTCTTTACTTGATACCGCAGAGAGATGCAGATCTACGATTCATCCTGCATAACAATGAAGCTTGGCTAAGAAAGAATTTTAAAACACTTCAATACGCAAAATTTTTGGAGCAATGGTGTACTTTGCACAATAAATATCTGCTGATTTGAGGAAATATGGTGTGTAAGTACATAGTCTCTAGTGAAAAAAAGATAAGAACTTTTCATCTAAGGGAAGCTAGTAGCTGATTGATATAATCAACATAGTTCCAAGTGACCTTCTCCTTCCTTCTCATCATCTAGTCACTTCCCTCCTAATTACCTGGTATCCTAGGGCAAAGGCTGGACCAGGCAATGGGGCAGGAGAGATTACAACATGCATTCATTCATCAAGTTTTTATCAAATAGCTACTGAAGCTAATACACCTGGGTCAGCAGTTTGGGTGTGCAAATGTGATCACATCTCTGCTCTTTTTTTCAAACAATCATTCACGATCCCAGATGTTCAACTCAGCAGGAAGTACATCTCCTCCTTGAGGCATCTCTGATTTGTCTAAAAGTGTCAGCTACCCCCGCTCAGTCCAAATAGCTTAGCTAGTCCTGGTTCTGCCAGGCAGAGAGAAAGTAGTTGAATCTGTGTCCTGCTGATGTTATTTCTTTCACAGTCTATCATAGTTGCTGTTAAACTGGTCCCACTCATAAATCTGGATCTTATGCCTCTCTGATCCTTATATATTTATAGTACCACGAATATTAGTGAAAGGAACCTTATGTGTCTAAACAAGGAAGACAGGCAGCTAACTTATGGGCCATAATTGGGTGCTCATCTTTTTAAAATATTTTATTGATTTTGAGGAAGAGAGAGGGATAGAGAGTTAGAAACATCGATGAGAGAGAATCATTGATCAGCCGCCTCCTGCATACCCCCCACTGGGGATGTGCCCGCAACCAAAGTACATGCCCTTGACCAGAATCGAACCCGGGACCCTTCAGTCCGCAGGCCGACGCTCTATCCACTGAGTAAAATCGGTTTCGGCAAGGATGCTAATCTTTTATGTTGATGAAAAAAGGCAAGCTTCTCTCCCCTGTAAGTGACTCGATCATTTTGTTTGTGTAGACACTTCCATTGGTGGTAGTTGTGCCTCAACTTTGGACTCTAAGTTTAGTGCTCTTTTAATCCACGCTTGCACACTTCAGCATTCTTTTTTTTTTTTTTTCAAATATATTTTATTGATTTTTTACGGAGAGGAAGGGAGAAAGATAGAGAGCTAGAAACGTCGATGAGAGAGAAACACCGACCAGCTGCCTCTTGCACACCCCCTACCGGGGATGTGCCCGCAACCAACGTACAAGCCCCTGACCGGAATCGAACCTGGGACCTTTCAGTCCGCAGACTGACGCTCTACCACTGAGCCAAACCGGTTTCGGCCACACTTCAGCATTCTTCCAAAGCTTGACCCTGATGCCAAGGAGGTTGGGTCTGGAGGTGTTTCTCAGCATTAGACTCCCTTCTAGGCACCCGTCCTCCCCCAGGAACGTGGGTCCAGACCACCAGATCAGTTTTTTGCCCTATGGCTGTGCACCTTTATGGATTTTCCGGCCAGCATTAGCTCATCATAGAGTTTCTAACAATGTTGAACTTCAAAAAGAAAAGAATTGAGATCCCAATCTACTTTTTAGCCACCAAAAAGCCCTTTGAATGCTTTGCATATTTATTCATGCCATCTCCTCTTACCCCCTCCAAGTAAGAACAACCACAGCTTTGCAACTGAGGGCTTTTAGGTGGAGCTGAGTTCTCTCAGCCCATTGTTTTGGCAGCTATTATTACGTAAATGTTCGGAATCCTCAGGCACCCCATTACACCTACCATCGTTCAGGCTCTAGAACTGAGGATAAAAAGTGCAATCTGGCCTTCCAAGAACACACAGCTTATAAATAAATAGCGATTTCAATGAAGTGTGATACATGAATATGCAGCTTGCATATTGGAGGATGCCAGGGAACCAAAAAGAGGAGTGCTTAATAAGCACTTGATTTAAGCCTTAAATCAAGCAGGCAAAGCAACAATCCAAGTGACAGACTCTGTGCTGAGCTCAGCAGTGCCCTTCTTCTCCAAGGCCAGCCCATTATCTTCAAACAACCATGCCCACCAATACTCACTTCCTGGAGGCTCCTTACCAGGTCCTCTTGATAATACCGTGTTTCCCCGAAAATAAGACATCCTCCGAAAATAAGACCTACTTAGAGGTTTCCTTCTGAGTGAAATATAAGGTATCCCCCCCGAAAATAAGGCCCCGCTAGGCTAAACATGAGAGATTTGGCCCACTGATTCTGAAAGAAATGGAGTCACAAAAAATTCACCAGGAAATTCAGGAATTGGATTGTTATGATGATGTTCCAGAAGATGTGGTTGACATGACTGTCATTGAATAAATGAGTAAATTCTTGGTACTGTGGGATTCACAGTTTGTCTGGTTTGTGTTGACAACTACCATACTACCGTACCGTATACAGGTAATAAATTTCCTTTATTTTATTTAACAATAAATGTGTGCCGTATTCTTCTTCATGGAAAAATAAGACATCCCCTGAAAATAAGACCTAGTGCATCTTTGGGAGCAAAAATTAATATAAGACACTGTCTTATTTTTGGGGAAACAGGGTAGTGAAAGGGTTCCCTCAGGGCTGGTACTAGAGTGAAGATAAATTTAAGGAGGGAGGCACCAAAAGCTTTAGTAATTGAGCTTAACATTTTTAAAAGTAGCAGAAAATTATGGCCCATAGGTTAGCTGCCTGGTTTTATAAACCAAGTTTTATTGGAACTAACATTAGAATTGGGGTAAGGTGAGTAAGGCAGGGTCATGAAAGTACTGGTTTGGATTTTGTCTTTATTTAAAGCTGTGATATTTTGTTCATCATGGGGTTTTAAAATTAATTTTTACTTTTAAAAATATTATATTAAAATGGGATTTATCTTGATTTCTGAGGCTTTGGGGTCCCTGTAAATTCTGTGCCCAAGGCAAGTGCCTCACTTGCCTCACCCTATTCCTGGCCCTGGGTCCACTCCCAGAAGCTTTCAGACACATTTAGTCACATCTGCAACATGAATTAAACACAGTTGATGCCCGGCCAGTGTAGCTTGGTGGCTGAGCATTGACCTATGAACCAGGAGGTCACAGTTTGATTCATGCACATGCCCAAGTTGTGGGCTTGGTCCCCTGTAGGAGGAATCCAGGAGACAATCAATCAATGGTTCCCTCTCATCATTGAATTTTCTATCACTTCCTCTCCCTTCCTCTCTACAAAACAAACAAATATACAAACAAACACAACTGAGATGGCTGCTGCATGTACCAATTTACAAGATATGGAAAATCCTATGTAAAAAGACCTAATATGCTAATTAGTCCTGATGGAGGAATGACCTTCTGGAAAGACCAGTGGGTGGGGGCAGGGCTGCTATGAGGGCCAAGCCCCTTGCACAAATTTCATGCATTGGGCCTCTAATTTTATAAATAAAAAAGGACAGGTATTGGCCTTTTTATGTATTGTCGGGACACATAATTTTTACATCCCTTTCAATTACTCTACTGTGTAGAATTATTTTAGTTTTAATCTATTACAGTAAATGTATCCAAAGCTTGCTGCCAATCTTTTCCCCACAATTTCCCAATTATCTCTTAGTTGGCTGATACTCAACCACTGGTAATTTCCTCAAGGAAAGGTTTATAAAATTATATTTACTGAATTCTGTCATGTTCAAGACTATTTGTAATGTTTGCAGTTGAAAGATAATTTGGCTGGTTATAAAATCCTTGGGTAAGACTTTTTTCCCCTTGAAGATTTTTTTTTAAAAGTATATCTTATTTTATTTTATTTTATTTTATTTTATTTTATTTTCAGAGAGGAAGGGAGAAGGATAGAGAGTCAGAAACATTGATGAGAGAGAAATATCAATAAACTGTCTCCTGCATACCTCCTACTGGGGATGTGCAAGCAATCAAGGTACATGCCCTAGACCAGAATCGAACCTGGGACCTTTCAGTCTGCAGGCCGATGCCCTATCCACTGAGCCAAACCTGTCAGAACAAGATCTTTTAAGTATTCACCACAGCCTTCTGGCATTGACTGTTACTGTGGAGAACTCTGAGGTCAGCCTGACTTCCCTCCCCTGCAAGTAACTTGATCATTTTGTTTGACAGAGCCAACAACTTTTAATATTTTGCCACATGAGCTTTCTCTCCCTCTCTCTCTCTCTGTTTTTTTCCTTCTGAGACAGGCCAGTAATACAGGACAAGTGAAATAGGAAAACTGAGACAGGTAGTTAATTGGCAGCTTATAGCCATTTAGAATATCTACATGCTAACCAGTTTGCAGCCATCTACCGCATTTCCCCAAAAATAAGACATCCTCTGAAAATAAGACCTACTTACAGGTTTCCTTCTGAGTGAAATATAAGGCATCCCCTGGAAATAACCCCCCACCCCCACCCCCCGGGCTCTGTCTCAGAATGCTATTGCTAAACATGAGAGATTTGGTCCACTGATTCTGAAAGAAATGGAGTCACAAGAAATTCACCAGGAAATTCAGGAATTGGACTGTTATGATGATGTTCCAGAAGATGATGACATGATTGTCATTGAATAACTGAGTAAATTCTTGATACTGTAGGATTCAGTTTGTCTGGTTTGTGTTGACAACTGCCATACTACCATACCATATACAGGTAATAAATTTCCTTTATTTTCATTTAACAATAAATGTGTACCGTATTTTTCTTCATGGAAAAATAAGACATCCCCTGAAAATAAGACCTAGCACATCTTTTTTTTTTTTTTTTTTAATAAATCTTTATTGTTCATATTATTACAAATGTTCCTCTTTCCCCCCACCCCCTCCATTGCTCCCCTCCACCAGGTTCTCATCCTTCCCTCTGCCCTTTCCCCACCCCTCATTGTCCTCATCCATAGGTGCACAGTTTATGTTCAGTCTCTTCCCACATCCTCTTCTCCCCTTTTCCCCGAGAATCGTCAGTTCACTCCCCTTCCATACCTCTAATTAATTCTATTATATTCAACAGTTAATATTGTTCATCAGATTTTTTTAAATTTCCTTGGTTTTTAGATTCACTTGTTGATAGTTACATATTTGTTGTTCATAGTTTTTATCTTTATTTACTTTCTCTTCCAAAAGAACCCCCTTCAGGAATTCATATAATTCTGGTTTGGTGTTGATGAACTTCTTTAGCTTTTTTATTTATTTTTTATTTTTTTTATTAGTGAAGCTCTTTATCTGGCCTTCGATTCTGAGTGATAGCTTTGCTGGGTAGATTATCTTTGGCTGTAGGTTCTTACTATTTATCACCTTGAATATTTCTTGCCATTCCTGTCTGGCCTGCATGGCTTCTGTTGAGAAATCAGCTGACAATCGTATAGGTGCTCCTTTATAGGTAACTACCTGCTTTGCTCTTGCTGCTTTTAATATTCTCTTTTTGTCTTTTGCTCTTGGAATTTTAATTATGATTTGTCTTGGTGTGGTCTTTTTTGGATTCCTTTTGTTTGGAGTTCTGTGCGCTTCCTGGACTTGTAAGTCTAATTCTTTCCCCAGGTGGGGGAAGTTTTCTGTCACTATTTCTTTCAGTATGTTTTCGATATCTTGCTCTCTCTCATCTTCTGGGACCCCCATAATTCTGATGTTGGTTCGCTTAAAGTTGTCCCAGAGGTTTCCTACATTATCTTCAACTTTCTGGATTCTCTTGCCTTCTTGCTTCTGCGGAGGAGTTTCTTCTGGCTCTTTATGTTCCAAATCTTTGACTTGATTCTTGCGATCTTCCATTCTGTTTTTAGGACTCTGTATAATATGTTTTATTTCAGACAATGTATTCTTTATTTCTTGTTGATCCCTTATTATTTCTTGTTGATCCCTTATTATTTCTAGTTGATCCCTTTTCATATCCTCATAGGTCTCATTTATTTTATTGGCCTTTTCTAGGAGGTTCTTGAAAAACCTTATAAGCGTAGATTTGAACTCTATATCCAGTCTCTTTTTGTCCTCCATTTCTTTTGTTTGTGATCTATTTCCTTGTCTCGGCATTTTTGCAGCTTCCCTGATGGGGCGGAGTTTCAGGGTGGAGCCTACAGCCTTGGCTTCTGTCAGCCACGCCCTATGTGGCTCCTGAGTCTCAGTATTCCTCAGGGTCCTTCAGTACTTGCTGCAAGCACCTCTGAGAGTGAGATGCCCTCAAGTTTCGCCTGCTACCAAACAGTCTAGTCTCTCCTCCAATGGGCCTGGAACTGGGGTTCAGTTCAGTTGGAAGTGGAGTTGGAGGTGGCGTTCAAAGCATTCTGGAGTTTTTGTGTCCTTCCTGCCAGGGCAATCCCGCGGCACAGCCAACCGTCCCCTCTCTGCGCACAATGTGCGCACCTCCGGGGGCTCTGTCTTTCGCCGCTCCCCCGGGGTTCCACCTTACAGCCCAGCTCCCTCTGTATGAGCCTGGGTCCCAGGGGTCTGGCCTAAAACTGGGGTTCAGAGCAGTCGGAACTGGGGCTCAGCACAGTCCGGAGCTTCTGTCTCCTTCCTGCGAGGGCAATCTGGCAGCAGAGTCAACAGTCCGTCCTCTGTGCTCAATGTGCATGCCTCTGGGGGCTCTGCCTTTCGCCGCTCCCCTGGGATTCCGCCTCACAGCCCAGGCTTCCTCTGTATGCACCTGGGTCCCCAGAATCTGGCCTAGAACTGAGGTTCAGTGCTGTCGGGTCTGGGGTTCAGCACAATCCAGAGCTTTTATCTCCTTCCCGCTGGGGAATGCCAGCCAGGCACTCAGCCTTCCCCTCCTCTCCAGCTCCGTCCTCTCCGCTCGCAGTGTGTCTCCATACCTTAGGCTTTTACAGCTTCTCTGATTTTCTTTCTGGATTTCTCTTTCCTTCTTGTTGTAGAATTTCCAGTCAGTCGACTTTCCTATAGCTCTGGGCAATGTCCATTTTATATTTTAGTTGTATTTTATTGAAATTGCTGTGTGCAGCTGCGGTTAGGTGTTTACCTGTGCAGCCATCTTGGATCCTCCCTAGTGCATCTTTGGGAGCAAAAATTAATATAAGACACTGCCTAATTTTTGGGGAAACAGGGTAGTAAACCATATTTTCTCTAAACCAGGGACACAAGAATAAACGGTTTGCATTTCTCCTCCCCAATTAGTGCCATATGCCAACCACACCCAAGGACAGATGAAGTTAAGAGACTAAACCTCATTTTGGTACATCAACATAAAGCTGATGAATATCCTATTGAGAACCTCCCCTAAACACTCAGTCGTTAAAACTCCTCAAAACAAAGGTCTAGCCCTCGTGCTCTCCTTCCCGGGAGCACTCCCATGCTACCCCGGACTTCTTTCCACACAGGTGTGCATCTCCTAAACCAGTGGTCAGCAAACTGTGGCCCATGAGCCACATGCGGCTCTATGGCCTCTTGAGTGTGGCTCTTTCACAAAATACCACGTGTGGGCACGCATGTACAGTGTGATTGAAACTTTGTGGCCCATGCGCAGAAGTTGGTTTTAGGCTCTCAAAAGAAATTTCAATCGTTGTACTGTTGATATTTGGCTCTGGTGACTACTGAGTTTGCTGACCACTAGCCTACACTCTAACGGACCCCCTAAGGCTTGCAACCAAGGGAGCAATGAACAGCAGCAGCAGTTTGTCCCAGCAAACCCCTGAACCTGTCCCCAACGTCCCCTTTTCTCTGACTTCTTAGTGAGCCAAGCAGACTAGCCTAGGCTCGTTTTCCCAGCTCTTTCTTGTCCCAGCTTTAATAAACGTCCTCTAAAACTCACCTGGACTCATGTTGTGAAGTTTTTCCTGCACAAAGGCAAGAACCCACTTGCTACCAGCTGGCCCTAGGCAGACCTGCGAGGGGCCAGGTCTCCTTTCTGGTAACACTCCCTCCTTTCGTACACATACTGTGCACTCACACATTTCCACATACACTTACTTTCAAAACAAAAAATTAAAAACAAAAGACAGCCGTTACTAGCACATGTTAGGATCTTATAGGAATAAGCAAATCTGAAGAAGGGATAAGAGGTAAGGGAAGGGAAGTGATATACAACGGTCTGGGGTCCTTAAAAAATGAGGAGATTTACCTGAAAGAACTAGGTTCTGAGAGAAGAAGGGAAGAGTGAAAATAAGTGGATGTAGTGGTGGGTAGGTCTGTGAATTTAGTGGTGGGAAAGTTTTGTCTGGTGATTCCTATGTTACAAATTAGGAATTAAAGGCAAGGCTACTGCTAGGGACTGAGTGTATCTCCTGGGAAGCCATACATGGAAGCTTAACCCCCCTGTGCAGATATTAGGCCTTTGAGAGGTGGGAGGTCCTGAGGGTGGAGCCCTCTTGCAGGGATCAGTGCCTTTTGAGAAGAAACGAGAACCTCCTTTCTTTTCTTTCCCCATTGTGTGAGGACACAGCCAGAAGGCAGCCATCTACCAACCAGGAAGTCTCTCACCAAACACAGAATTGGGAGGGAGTAAGAAGTACAAATAGGCAGTTACAGAATAGTTATGATATATACAGTACAGCAAAGGAGATATAGTGAATAATATCTTAACAACTATGTATGGTGTCAGGTGGGTATTAGACTTGTGAAAGAAAAAAGCCACATGCTAACCTGACAAGCTCAGGGAAGGCCTGCGTGGCAGTCTTGCAAACCCAGAGACCTAAGATAACCACAAAAGATGGTTTGAAAATTAAATATCTAACAGGTTATAGTAGGTAGTTATGCCCCAGATAAAGATCAACTTTGATCTTTTTACTGAGCCCATTTGCCTTTTTGCCTCTAAGATAACATATCTGTGAGATGTCTGGGTAACTTGTAACTTCCCCCCCCTCCCCCCCAAGCCCCTGGGGAACAACCAAATGTGGTGGGCGCCAGGACAGATGCCTCAAATTCCTTCTTTATCATGTTAATTGTTCCTGCACTCACCTGAGTACACATCCATCATTTTACTTTTTATCCAATCCCAGGAATTTCCTACCGCTTTGCTTTCTCCCGCCTCCTTACTCCATCACCAATGAATTTCATGTAACTCACCTATGTCCCTCCTTTGATTTCGGTGTATAAATAGAGAAATGTAACCCGCCATTCTTCGGAGCATTATCTCAATCCGTTGAGGTTTTGCTTCCCGGCAATTGTCGACAGTTTTGGCTCAAATAAACTCATTAAAAAATTCTTTACAGGTTTCAATGGTTTTTTTCGTTAACAGACTTATTAAGGGGGTTGACTTCTTATGTAAAACAACAAAGCATAGAACCTGCCAGTACTCTGACCTTTGAACTTCTTAGCCTCCAAAACTGAGAAAAATATGCTTGCTGAGGGGTAGTAAAGGGTAAAAGGAGTCAAATATATGGTGACAGAAGAAGATCCGACTTTGGGTGGTGGGCACACGATACAATATATAGACCATGTATCATAGAACTGCACACTTTAAACCTATATAATCATATTAACCAATATCACCTCAATAAATTGAATTTTAAAACAAAAATAAACCCATAGTCAAATAACAACAACAAAATGTTTGATGTTTAAGTCACATTTATGGTATTTTTGCTAAAGCAGCTCAAACTGACTAAGATGATTATTAACTGTGGGTAAAGAGAGTTATAGAAAGATATGAAATAGGTTTTGTGCTGAGAAGGCCAGAAAAGCATAGTAACCCTGTTGAATAGGTACTGAATGCCCGTTTGATGTTGGCAATCAGGAATTTAAAGGGCCACGGAGTATTTTTATCTGTCTTTCCCAAATAGTGCCAAATTGAGTGCTTTTTCCACCACAGTGTCCGAGGCATCAGTGTAAGTCAAAACATTGCTGGGCTCAGCCTGGGCTGGAGTGTCACTGAAGAAGAACGATGCTGGGGAAGTGAGAGGATTCGAGAGAGCTTTAACAGGATGCTGTCCATGGCATCTAACCTGGACATCCCCTTCTCTCCCTACATTTCTACTACTGGGGAGCCTAATGCACTGAACTGGTGATCAGAGGCCAGACTAACCATAGCCTAATGTGCGAACCCCTTTTGTAAATGTATGACCTGGAGGAGGAGGCTTGGAGAGAATAAGGCTCCCCTGGCAACAGAAACATTTCATAGGGATGTCTCTCCCATTTGAGCTTATCAAGGATGTGGATATTTATATTTGGAATAAAATAAAAATACTATTATTTCATTTCTCATGAGCATATAATTGTTTATGTCTTTCTTAAAAGAGCTGGGAATATTTCCCAAAGATGATACTGTTTATCTTTATCTACCAATGAGTGAAGAATATGAATTGATAATTTTAAAGTGGGGAAACTGAGCATTGAGATAACTTGCCTGATGGTGCCAAGCAGAGCAGCTACAGAGACAGAAAAAGAACCTGGACCTTCACCTTTCTAGTTAAGTAACTAGAAACAGCAGCTTTTGTTTCCCTGGAGAAAAATTCAGAGAACTCCAATCAAACAGATGCTGAGCATTCTCTTCCTAAAGATACATGAGGACCATGTTCAACAAGGTTTGCAAAGCTTTCAGAAAGCTAGGCATGATTTTGGTGGGGGTGTGAAAGACAAGATAATTTTAGTTTTATTTTGAAAAGCATCCCACCCCACCCTGTGAGACGCCGAATTCAGTGTCAGTTTGGAGGCTTTCTATAACACAAGTCAATCTTGCCCATCAATCATTCCTTTTACCCACTCTGTCCTCTCTTTTTTCTCTATTATGCAAGTTTGATTTAGTTCCTCCCTCAGGAGGCCCTCTTCCAAATAGATTTTCCCTGAAACGTAGCCATGGTGATCTCTTCCTGTGTTACACTTACTTGCCCTCTATGCTTATGCTAATTATTACAGGACAAATTCTGGTATCTGCATTTCTTCTACGGTGCTATTGGAGGTGAAGTACACGAAATGGCATGCTAAGAAATGCTTAACAACCATCTCATATTTAAAAAACAAAGTCCTGATTTGAAAGGTTTGCTAATTTTCATGGTTTAAACACTCACTGTGACTGATTGCCAGCTACATATGTCAATGGTATATTAAAGACACTGTGCTTCTTCAAAATTTCTGGGCCTCCCTCATTTCTTGGACTCACAATTGCTTTTTCCACCTCAACTGACTAATGTGGGCTGCCTGGCTTTATCCACTGAGGTTGACAAGATGCTTACGCTGAGTACCCTATTTAAAATTAATAGCCACAGTTCACTTGACATTCCTAAATCCCCACACTAGAGCCCTGAAAACTTGCTTATATATTATACTAGAGGCCCAGTGCATGGATTCATTCTTTGGTGGGGGTTGAGGCCTGTGGGGATCAGCCTGCTGTGGGAGTGCCACTCATCCTGGTCAGCCCAGTGGCTGTGGACCCACTCCCACTGTGGGAGCACACTGACCACCAGAGGGCAGCTCCTGTGTTGAGCATCTGCCTCCTGGTGGTCAGTGTGTGTCATAGTGACTGGTCTACCGGTCGTTCTGGTAATTCTGCTGTTCACTCGCTGGGCTTTTATATATATAGATAATTTACTCATTCATTAGATTAATTGTTTTTATCTGTCTTTCCCAAATAGAATGTTTTCTCTCAGAGGGCAGTTTTTCTGTTTTTGTTTTTTCTGCTTTAATGATGTACTACAAATCCTTCGCACAGTGCTTTGAACAGAGGTGTTGATCAATAAGCATTTGTTGAATGAATGGATGAACAAAAGAGTATGAATTCTACTCTCACTTCCCACCAACCATCTAGGATGATGCAGATAATGTGGGTTAAATAAACTCTGTTGGCTGATTACTTCTGAGAAGTTGAAGATTGAGTCCTTGACAACCAAAGTGGAAACAGTTTCCATTAGACCCTGAAATTGCTCTCACTGAACAAGTGCACAGTTCTTCAGCAGAGGAAATCCGGTGCCTTTTCAGTGTGAGAGAGCTTGGCAAACAGTTCTTTTTTTTTTTTTTTTAAATAATATATTTTATTGATTTTTTTTTTACAGAAAGGAAGGGAGAGGGATAGAGAGTTGGAAACATCGATCAGCTGCCTCCTGCACACCTCCTATTCTTACTGGAGCTGTGCCTGCAAACCAAAGGTACAACCCTTTGCCTGGAATCGAACCTGGGACCTTTCAGTCTGCAGGCCGACGCTCTATCCACTGAGCCAAACCAGTTAGGGCTTGGCAAACAATTCTTATTCTTGACTAAAGCATTATCTGACCTCCTCCCTAGCATCGGGGGAAAGAATTGATTAAGGTCTCATCAATTTAAATTTGTTTTCAGGAAGCAAAAACCAATCTGGCATGCTTAAAACTCACATGGGCTTGCTCACTGGTCAGTTCAATCCTACAGAATCTGCCTGCTGCTGGACTGACTGGCCTAGTAATGGGAATGCGGAATCGGGTTCCACAGCCCGGGCAGAACATCTGAGCGTGGCTTGAAAGCAGGAGGGCTGTGCTTCCTTTAGATGAGAGGCTAGAATAGGAGAGATGCTGTTGGAATGAATAGATGGTTTTTGTTTTGAGGTTTCTATGTTTATTCGGATGCAACATTATTGAAGAGCTCTTATTTGCTTAGTGGCTCAACATGCTTGTGAGGAGAAATTATGATCTCAATTCTACAGAGGAGGAAACCAAGACTCACACAGAAGCTCTTAAATGCTTTCAGCTACATAACCACATTGAAAACTAGAGACTTAAAACAATAGCCATTTATTTACTTTCCAATTTGCCTATTAGCAGTTTATGCGGGGCCCAGACAATTGGCTGGTGGGGTCTCACCTGGATTCCCTCCTGCATCTTTGGTCAGCTGCACAGTATTCTGGCCACTGGCTGGGTTCACGGGGGCACCTGGTTGGCCAGTTCCATGTTACCCTCGTTGTTTGGTAACTACCTGACCATGGGCATTCTGAGAACCACTGTCAGCCAAGTCTTGGGTTCCCCTAGCTCAGTGGTCAGCAAACTCATTAGTCAACAGAGCCAATATCAACAGTACAATGATTGAAATTTCTTTTGAGAGCCAAATTTTTTAAACTAAAACTTCTTCTAACGTCACTTCTTCAAAATAGACTTGCCCAGGTCATGATATTTTGTGGAAGAGTCACCCTCAAGGGTCCAAAGAGCCACATGTGGCTTGAGAGCCACAGTTTGCCGACCACAGCCCTAGAAGGAATGAGAAGAAAGGAGGGAAAAGACACAAAGAAAGAGAACCTGAAGCAGGAGAGAGGGCAAACCAAGAAACCCCAAAAGGAAAGAGTTGGAAATGAAACTATTGCAGGCAGTGGGAATGGCACCAGGTATTTGACTGGTGAGCTCACCCGGACCTGGGTTTCGCAACCCTGGTACTTGGGTTCTGGCTAGGAAAGAATTCAGAGCCAAGACCCAAACTGTAAGAGAACATTTATTTGGTAAATCACAGAGGTAGAGGGAGTAATTCCTAGAAGGAATGGGCTTAGGAAACAAGTTACAGAGATAAAGGAAGGGCCCTTGGAGCCTGGGAGAAGGAAGGTAATGGTAAGGTGCCTGGAGTAGGGAGAGGGGATGGAAAGGGAATGGCTTTGTCTGATAGCTCCTGTGTTAACAATGGCTGCTGCTGCCGATGAGCTCCCAGGAGGGAGAGTGCCCTGGGTCCTCCGTTAAGGGTTTTAAGGGTGGAGATTTTAGGGGAGGTCCCAGGGGAAGATCTCAATAGTGTTCCAGGTGTGTCTGTTCAGGGTTGTGATTTCCACTGATTGATTGGCCAGCAGCAGGGCAGAGGGTCATTATCCAATGCAGCTGGGCCTGAGGCTGATTTTGTTGCTCATCTGGGCCTGGAGCAGAAATCCAACTGAGGCCTAGATGTTATCTCTAGGGAGGAAAGGTCAGGGGGTCCAAACTGCCAGAACAGTAATATGCTAGGGGAGGAAAAGGCACTCTGGGGGCAGGTCCCACCCTACAATTGATTGTCCATTGCTAGCACCTGGGGCTTTCCACCCTGGTGACCTTCTGTACCTGGCCCATCATCCTTGCTCTGCTCATGTCTCCCTAACTGCCCACCACAATACCATGTGGCAATTTGCATTTTACACAACCCATTCATATCTATCTGTGTGTGTGTGTGTGTGTGTGTGTGTGTGTACGAGAAAAATATATATAATTAGCATATTAGAGAAATATGCTAATTAACCAGGATGCCATAACGGGTTGACCAGACAGGAGGAGGTTGCACGCGCAGTGTTGGGGGCAGGGTGGCAGGGGCCTCCATGCACCTGTGCTGGGGGAGGGCCTGATCAGCAGCGGCCACGGCTGCTTCAAGGGCAGGAGAGGGAGGCAGGGCCAGACTAGTGATTGGAGGGTGGGCGGCGCCTTGCGATTTCAAATCTCACACTGGGCTCCGAGTACATTTTGTGAGCTTCCCAGCAATTTGGACTACAGATATTATTGTCTATTTTTTTAGATAAGGAAATTGATACTCAAGATGCTGAAGTGGTTTTACCAAGATCACAGAACTAGTAAATGGCAGCATGGGGACCCTGACCAGCCAATACCTGATGTTCAAGGCCAGCTTGCCATACCCATGTGCAAAGGCAATGACACAGCAGTGTTACTGTATGCAATGTACAGGTGCACCTTTATTTTTATGAGACGTCCCTATTTGGCAAGAAGCCTCTTTTGTCTGAGTTCGTATAGAAACCAGCCTGTGAGTGGCTGCTTTGTGGGGCTACTTTGAAGAGGTGCTTTGTCTGATAGCTCCTGTGTTACCAATGGCTGCTGCTTGGTCTGCAATAACGTCTCTCCTATATGCCTGCGGCTACTCATATCTTTTTCCAATTTCCGGTGTCCACAGAGGTCCAGCCCCTAGCAGAGGGGCTGTGACCTGACAGGCAGCTAGGACATACTCAGCCCTCCCAGTTTCCTACCTGTGCCCTCCCTTGCATTGCACATATGTTGTTAGGGAGAGATTGGGAAAGGGCCACCCGCTGTGGTGAGAGTCACCAGCAGAGTCACTGGCCACTCAGGATAAAGGAGAGATGCTCATTTGTCTCCCATATATGTCTTCAATCATTTGGTGCCGATTATGGTCTAACGGGGTGGTTGTGGGGTGAGGGGGATAAACAGTCAATTATAACAGGATAATAATTGTAACTTTGGAGAGTCTGCAGGCTCTAGGAGAGTAAATTGGGACAGACACCTAGTTTGGGGACAGTCAGAAAAACTTCCTGGAGGAGATGTTGTTAGGGGCAAAAATACAATATTGGGGACTAGCTATAGTTATAAGAAATATTAATCATGCTCTGTTAACCGTGACTGCCTTGTTTTGATTAAAGAAAGGACATCCTAACCTGGCTGGGAGTTGTACACCCCTAGGACCTGAGAGTTAAACTTGGACCTGGGAGTCACCCTTGGAATTTGGTCCATTCTCATTCAAGAGCTGCTTATTATCATGCAAAGATTAACAACCTGTTTGCCCAAACAATGGATTCCAGCCTAAACTGCATTGCCTACTTCCCCATGTAATCTTTGTCCTTCTACCCAATAGAAGCAGATGGCTTATGGGGGGTTGCAGAGAGGATTTTTGTGGATGATTTGCTGCTCTCCCATCCTGTCGGCAATATTAGATTAAATGCTTATATATGATTCAACCTTATGTTTGTTTAATTGGCTCAAGTAGTGACAGGCAGCCCGAACCCATTGGTAGTCCAGTTTCAATGTCATCCAAGTTAAGAGCTAAAGAAGCAGGAGATGGTGGGCCAGGTGGGAGGTTTTAGGGGAATGTGCAGGATGCAGAGGCCAGAGAAAGCAGAGAAACTGAAAGGAATGTGAGCTTGGGAGTTGACTCTGAAGGGGAAAGCAAAGTTTACACTCTAACTGGCTTTGTAATCCAATTAAGAGCACTGGACTTCGGCCTGAGGGTGATGCAAAGTCCTCAGGGAAATTACAGCATTCGTTGTGCTTCTTGGACTGATCAGGCTGGCTGCAGTGTGAAGAATTGATTGGCCAGGGGCAGGACCAAAGGCAGAGGGACCAGGTGGGAGGTTTTAGTTAATCCAGGGAAGAGACAATGAAGGCGTGGAAAAAGGGATGGACGGAAGAAGTGGACTGACTAGAAGGGGAGTAATACATTGTCACAGCTAGAACTTGGTAATTACCTTGGGGAGCAGGGAAATGGGTGATAAAGGCCCTATTTGCTGAGAGCGGAAATGCTGGAGGAGGAGCTGACTTGTTAGAGTGAGATAGAGAGGGCTGGGGAGATAAATTCAGGTTGGAATCTGATACCCAATAATATTAAGTCAACATTACTGTGAGCTTTGTGTTATAGATGTATTGTGCCATTTAATCCTCATAATAACTCACATTTTTTATTTCATATGCCATATGCCAGGAACATGCCAAGAACTTTACATGAACTGGCTTATTAAGATACCTAATTAGGCTATTATTACACCTTCCCCCTTCCCATTTTAGAGATAAAAAGACTGAGGTTCAGAGAGATTAAGTAATTTATCCAAACTCCACAGATACTAAATGGCATAGTTAACACTTTGATATGTGATTTTTGGATTGAAACACAGGCTGTTTCCTGGATTCTTTGTCTGTTGGAGTCAAAGAATAAATTCACGGACTGAAGATGGTATAGCAAAGGTGGAGATTTATTGAAAAACAAGTATAGACTCCCATGTGGGGAGGGGGAAAGAGTCCCACTGACTTTCTATTTCCACTTTTATAAAGGCTGTATTCTTGTGCCCTGATATCCCCTCTGATTGGTCAATATTCCTTTTGATTTGGTTACTATAGTAACTTCTGAGCTCAAACATCAAAAATCACTTGGGACACGTGAGACCCTCCTTCCACATTGTTCTATACCTTCTGGGCTTTCTTCCTTCTTCTTTATTTTGTAAATATAGACCTTTTGGCTACTCCCAGTTCCCCTGTCTTACCAGTATGTAAATGTAACTGTTGTCTCTTCCTTGTCTATGGAAATTTAACTATTGCTGCTCCCTTGTCTTATGGAAATATACTCTTTCCCATTTCTGTAGCCATGTGCGTTTTCTTCATGGACCTCCAATTCTCTAAATCTGTATTTTACCCCTAAAAAAAATTCCTATTTCAACTAGAACAATTTTTTGCTAGAACTCTAGCAAAAAAAAAAAAAAAAAAAAAATCCCCACCCCCTCTTTCCTATTAGAACTGTTGTAGGCAGCAGGAATGGCACCAGGTGTCTGACTGGTGGGATCAGACCAAACCTGGGTTCAGCAACCTTAGTACTTGGATTCCTGTCCTTAAAGAGTACCCTTCAACATTTCATGTAATACTTGTTTGGTGGTGATGAACTCCTTTAGCTTTTTCTTGTTTGTGAAGCTCTTTTCTAACCTTCAATTCTAAATGATAGCTTTGCTGGGTAGAGTAATCTTGGTTGTAGGTCCTTGCTATTCATCACTTTGGATATTTCTTGCCACTTCCCTGTGGCCTGCAAAGTTTCTGTTGGGAAATCAGCTGACAATCATGTAGGCATCCCTTATAGCAGGGGTGTCGAACTCAATCAGAGAAGGGGCCAAAATCTAAAATCCAGCCTAAATTGCGGGCCGAATGGTTTACTGAACAGTCATAAACTGACAATGTTAACCAGAAATGTGAATTTAAAATGAGTGGAACAATCTTTTCCTTAACAGTGCTGTTAACCAACTCACATGCTATCAAGCAAAACAGTAATATTGGTCTCAAGCAAAACAGTAATATTGGAATGTACCTAAAATGCTCATTGTTTTGTTTTCTGGCTAGATGTCTGACACCGTTTTCCCCGGATCAATGAGTCAACGTTCGGTTTTATTTCTTGGGCTGTAGCAACCCGCAAAACAGCATGGAGGTTGTCATCGGTAATGTGTGATCTGTGCTTGTTTTTGTTCAGATTCATTATTGAAAACATCTGTTCACAAAGATAGGTGCTCCCGAACATGGTTAGAATACGGGCAGCATGAAGTCGGAGCTCTGGCATTGAGGCAGGGGGCAGTAGAGGGTAGAAGTCATCAATTTCAACATCCTGAAACCTTGATTTCAGGCCACTGTCAGACTGAAGCTCGATTATCTCCATCTGAAGGTGATGGGGCACATTGTTGACATCAACTGTAAAAGGATTGGCAAAGATGTCAAAGCCTGAGTGCTGTGTTCTAAAGTCAGAGAAGCACCGCTCAAATTCACTTAGTAAACGGCTAACTTTGGTAGCCAGCCGACTGCAAGGAAAAGTACCGGAAATAGTGGTTGAGATACTCAAACAAACGGGAAAGTGGGCAAGATTGTCCTGTTCCAGTTGGGACTTCCATAGTTGAAGTTTACGTGGAATGCTGTGATCATGTCAGACACCTTCGTGATGATTTGTTTGCGTCCCTGCAGCTTCAGG
Organism: Pipistrellus kuhlii; assembly: GCF_014108245.1. Lineage (NCBI taxonomy): Eukaryota > Metazoa > Chordata > Mammalia > Chiroptera > Vespertilionidae > Pipistrellus > Pipistrellus kuhlii. Next base: position 7,019,907 of record NW_023425520.1, on the reverse strand, counting down.
TTCAGTTGGGCGAGATGCTCGCATATGTCACACATCATAGCAAAATCACATAGCCAGGCGGGATCCGACAGTTCAGGCAAGGGCTTTCCTTTACTTTCCATGAAAAGAGCAATTTGTTCTCTGAGCTCAAAAAATCTTTTGAGGACTGCGCTCTTGCTCAGCCATCTTACTTCTGTGTGGTATGGCACGTCTCGATGCTCTGCACACACCTCCTGTAAAAACTGCTGGAACTGGCGATGATTCAGGCCACGTGCCCGTATAAAGTTAATAGTTTTAATGACTGTGGTCATTATGTCATTCATGTCCAGAACTTTTCCACACATAGCCTCTTGGTGGATAATGCAATGATAAGTAATCAAGGGTGTGTGGCAGTGACTTTTTTGCATTCTTTCCTTCATTAGTCCAACCAAGCCTTTCTTTTCTCCGCACATTGAAGGTGCGCCATCGGTAGTTAGCCCCACCAACTTTTCCCAGGGTAATTTAAAATTATTTATAGATTTCTCCACAGCCTCAAATATATCTCTACCAGTCGTCGTCCCATGCATGGCAGCTACATCCAAAAGTTCCTCAGTGACAGAGAGGTCGGTCTTCGTAGCACGTATAAAGATGGACAGCTGCGCTGTATCAGTGTTGTCTGTGCTTTCATCGATAGCAAGTGAAAAAGCGAGATAACTGCATGCCTGTTCGGCCAGCTGTGATGATAGATTTCCTGAGAGTTCTTGATCTCTATCTGCAATGGTGTTTCTTGACAAACTGACATTTTGAAAACTCTGTATCTGGTTTGGGCATACTTGCTCACACACTTTTAGCATGCATTGCTTCAAAAAGGCACCCTCTGAAAAACACCTTGAAGTACGAGCAATTTCTTCAGCCACTATAAAGCTTGCTTTCACTGCAGCATCATTTTTCGCTGTAGCCTTTGTAAACATTTGCTGCTGTGATTGTAGTTTGCCTTTTAGTTCTTTAACAATTTTATGCTTTTCTTCCAAAGTATATTTGCCATACTTAACATTATGTTTGGTGTCAAAATGACGACGTATATTGTACTCTTTCATCACCGACACTGTCTCATAACACAATATACACACTGGTTTGCCCTCTCTAAGCACAAACATGTATTCATTTCCCATTTGTCATTAAATTGTCTGCCTTCACCGTCAACTTTTCTTTTCCTGGACATTTTGGGATCAATATTGGCAGTAAAAGATGTAGTTTATTGGAAATCTGCGTTAGAAGGAAAAAGTTGAAAACTGCACAGGGATAGCTTGATTTGGCAGATGGAATGGAGAAAAAAAAAGTCAGTCAATAAATGCCTGGCTGGGTACAGATAGCAGATTCTGTTGCGATTTTTATGCCTGCACTTTATGCCAGGAACTGGCAGCTTCTGCTGTGTATTTTTTATGCCCGCACACTCACTCTCTCCTCTGCTCTGCCACCCGCACAACCACATCGGATGCCGGACTATAGGTCACGCCTCCTGAATCTCGCGTGACTTGTTATCTATGCGCATGCGTAATAGATAGCAAGTACGGCGGCAGGCGAGATCACAAGCCTCCTATGTCACCGCACGTCATTGTGATGGAACGCAGCGGAGTGCAGTGATGACAGCGTGGTGCGGGCCACATTGCAAGGCCTGGCGGGCCGGATTTGGCCCGCGGGCCTTGTGTTTGACATGTGTGCCTTATAGGTAACTAACCGCTGTTCTCTCACTGCTTTTAAGATTATCTTTGTCTTTAACCTTTGGGATTTTAATCATAATGTGTCTTGGTGTGGCCTTCGTTGGGTTCCTCTTATTTGGGACTCTTTATTCCCCCTGGACTTGTGAATGTATTTCTTTCACCAGATAGGGGAAGTTTTCTGTCATTATCTCCTTAAATAGGTTTTCAATATCTTAAACTCTCTCTTCTCTTTCTGGTACCCCATAATGTGAATATTGGTATGCTTGAAGTCATCCTAGAAGCTCCTTACACCAAGCATATCAAACTCACAGGTCGCAGGCCACATGTGGACCATAACAAATATTTTTGCAGCCCAGCCAATATAACGGCATGTAAGAAACATTTTAATAAAAATTTCAAAGCTTAATTTTTACAATATCCTATTATACATAATTGTTAATAATGAACTACAACATTCACTAATGACTGATTACTATAATAGTGTTGCATTCATTTCCCTTAAGTGCCATATGTGCAGGTGCACAATTTCTCTCTACAAATCTTAGCAATAAATATTTCAGCAGCCAATTGCTATGTCAATAGTCTTGGACTGACTTGGTTAGTGTGCATAACAGGAAATATTTCATTTCCAGAAAACAAGGAAATTGCTTTATTTGTGTTATGCTTATTAATTTGTGCAGTTATTTAGTGTCTGGTAAGTTAATGTTCAAGAAAAAAATATTAATTTTTATTAAAATGTTTATTATTTTAATGATTACTCATTTATTTCAACCCTTTGTATTCAGCATTTGTCTATCAAAATAAACATTTTGTTTTTTTGTGACCCATATAAACTTAAACCTTGTTTATTTGGCCCATGTAAGCCTTTGAGTTTGACATGCTTGCCTTACACTATCTTCATATTTTTGGATTATTTTTTTCTTTTCTGATTGGGTTATTTTTGCTTCCTCATATTCCAAATCATTGATTTGATTTGGGGGATCCTCTACCCTATTGTTGAATCCCTGTAAATTATTTTTTATTTCAGGTAGTGTATGCTTAATTTCTGACTGATTTTTTTTTATGTCTTGGACAATCTCACTTAGATCATTGAAAGTCTCATTAAGTCCCTTGAAGCTTTAATTAAGATCCTTGAGTAACCTCTAATCACTGTTTTAAACTCTGTATCCATTAGTTTGTTGCTGACATTTAATTTAATTATTTTCTGGAGATTTTTTTCTGTTCTTTCATTTGTGACATGTTTCTTTGTCTCCACATTTTGGTTGCTTCCTTGTATTTGTTTCTATGTATTAGGTATAGTTGCTATGTCTCCTGGAATTAGTAGAGTGGCCTTGGGTAGTAGAAGTAGGTGTCCTGTAGGGCCCAGTGACTCAGCCTCCCCAGTCACTAGACCTGGGCATTCCAGGTATGTCCTTTTGTGGGCTGTGTGCACAGTCATGTTGTATTTGAGCCTTAATTGCTGTTGATGTCACTGGGAGGAATTGACCTCCAGGCCAATTGGCTGTGAAGACCAGCTTCAATTATAGTGGAAGAGCTGCTGTGCAGGATACACCCCTATGGAGCAGGTCTTGCTTCAGTGGGGTTTTGGAGCTCACTGAATCTGCCCCTTGAGTGTGTCACTCATGAATTTGTAGAGTTGTAATCTGTTATGATCTGAAGCTGTACACCAGGTGCACTGGCACTGAGGCCTCTCAGGTGGTGCAAAGTCAGCCATTGCCTGGGGCTACCCAACAAGAGCTACACAGTGATTTGCAGATGGCTGCTACTTATAATGGGCTTGGAAGTGCCTAGGTGAGGCCAAGCTGTGAAGCAAAGCCAGTGGTGTTATTGCCAGGTTTTGGGCCCCTTGTTAATAGGTATGTGGCATGTGGAGGCCAACTGCTGCTTGTCTGAGAGATTTTAGAAAAATATGTAGCATGAGCCAGGCAAGACCATTTATATGGGAAAGCTGCTGCAAATAGCTTGGGTGGGTCTGAAAATTGGATAGAGTGGGATCTCAGAAAATCACCAGGGTGGATTGAACAATGTGAGCGAGGCTGATGGAAACTCAGGTATGGCTGCCAGTCAGTTCTGTCATGGGAGAGGACCAATGACCCCAGTGAGCACCTGTCTTTGGGAGAAAGCCACCCCCAAGTTCTTGCCCTGATGCCAGACAATCTGGTTCCTTCCTATATGCCCCTAGATCCCTCAGAGCTGGTGCCCCAGCACTGGAGCTCAGAGTCTGAGTAAGTTCATGCACCAGCCCTTTAAAAGAAATTGCCTGGATCTCCAGCAGCCTTCATGTCATTCAGCCACAATCCTTACTTTTTTTTTACAGCCTGAAGTAATGGGGACTTATCTTCCTAGTTCTGGTACCCTGAGATGAGAGTCTGCGGTGGGTCTTGGACCTCTTGTTCCTCATGAGTGGCCTCTACAGTGGCAACATCTCTCCCAATTAAAAAAAATACAGCAAAAAACAAAATAAACAAAATATAAAAAGCACCTTTTGTGGGTGTCAGATTAGCCAGTTTTGCCCCTCCTTCCCTCCCAATAGTACCAGTGCACTTTATTCTTTACTGTTCTGGTTGTAGGACTTCTATTCAATAAGATTATAGGTAGTTCTCAATGATGGTTGTTCTGTATTTTAGTTGTTATTTTGTATGGTTGTGGGAGGCAATGAGTACTGGTGTTTACCTACACTGCCATCTTGGTTCTCCCCAACCTAACTTAAGGATTATAAGGGTGGAGTTTTGAAGGGAAGTCTCAGGGGGAAGATCTCAATAGAATATTCATCAGTTTTCCAGGAGTGTCCTCTCAGTGTCTAGGCCTCTAATCATTGATTGGCTGGACTCAGGCAGGAGTTCATTATTCAATGCATCTGGTCCTGAGGTCAGCTGCGGCTGTTTTTATCACTCTTCTGGGCCTGGAGCTGAAATACAATGAGACCTAGATGTTATCTCTAGAGAGGAAAGATGAGGGGGTTCAAACCACATGACCAGCTATATGCCGGGGGAGGAAAAGTCAACCTGGGGGCAAGGTCCCACCCTAAATTTTGTCTTTTGCTGGGGCTTTCTATGCTGGTGATCTTCTGTACCTGGTCCATTGTCCTTTCTCTGCCTACCACCTAACCATCCAGCCTTTGCTTTAATCATTTTAATCACTTAACATATTGCTTCCATGTTGCAATGGGATATCCAAGACAATGTGTCTGATGGGCATCATGAGCTGCTCTAGCAGCAGTTGAAGTTCTAAGATAGAAGCTCAAGAGAGAAATATAAGCTAGGAATAAAGACCTATAATTTATCAGTTTATATATAGTGTTTAGACTCAAGGAAGTGGATAAACTGTTCAGGTTAAGAAGAAAAGATGGCTATAGGAAAAACTCTGAGGAATTTCAACTTTCACAAGCCTGTGGAAGAGCATCCTGAATACAGCAGTGGTTGGAAATGTGAAGACATGGGGAAGGGAGCCTTTTTAGGGAGGGGGGGTATTGCCACATGTAACAATGCTGGGAGGACTTTGAGGAAGATGAAGAGGTGAGCAGATGGTGTCAGCACCATTGAAGTGACCTTGGCAAGAGCCATCTTAGTAGTGTGTTGAGTGGGTTCCAGAAATGAAAGAAAGCAAGGAACAAGGGTGAGTGTAGATCACTCTGTTACTCTTTCAAAAATTATAAGCATGGTGATTAACAGAGTGTTCACCTGAAGAGGATGTGGGCTAAAAGGGGAGGCTATTCCTGAAAGACAGAGGGGATTTGAGTATGTATGAATGCTGGTGGGAATGAGCCTGTGTGGGGAAGGTGGAGATACAGGAAAGAGAGGAGACTAGAAACGCAGTAATGTTTCTGAGATGTGGGAAGGTTCTGATTCAGAGTTCAGGTCCCTTTTGTAATTTATTTAAGGCATATTGCTTGAGTGTCTATTACTTGGAGGGTTGGGTCTTATATAAGACACTTCTTCACTTCTTCCACTGTATCTGGAGAGAAAGGGCAAGAACAAGGGCTATGCGTGATTTAGATGAAGGGGGAGGAGGAGGAGAGGCCCCATTCAAAGTCTTCAGGAATGAACCTGATTCATGGCGTTGAAGGAGGTTTGAAGGCAATGAGTAAGGATCAAAATAGCCATGCTGATGACTGGGAAACAGAAGGAATACTGTGCTGGGTTGAGGACCTGCTGAACCTGGGAGGCATGTTATGTATGTGATGATTCCATCAGCACTCTATCTGAGTGATGGAGTCAGGTATACAGTTGATTTGAATCAAAGCTTTCCCCCACCTTTAGGTAGGAGCAGTAAGACAAAGAAATGAGACTATTGGCAAGAGACTAGGTGAACTGGTTGACTAGATCAGTGTTTTTCAACCTTTTTTGGGCAAAGGCACACTTGTTTCATGAAAAAAATCACGAGGCACACCACCATTAGAAAATGTTAAAAAATTTAACTCTGTGCCTATATTGACTATATATAAAGTAATTCTCTTGAATAGGAATCAAATAAACACAAAGAAAGTATTTTATAATTACTTTATTATGAAATATTAAGTAAACAAAATAGTGAAAAATTATAAAATTCTTGTCTTGTCTGCACTTGCCGCGGAACAGCAGTTGAAAAACGCTGGACTAGATGAGGTCTAGAATGTAAGTGGTAGGTGGCCCTATTTGCATCCACTGCTGGCACCAGCCCCAATTGCTCTGCGCTGTCAGCACATGGGAGCGGCAGCAGCAGGAGCAGGTCTGCGGGCAGTCAGGGGATTGGGGCTATGGTGGGAGGGGTCAGGGGAAAGTGTGGCCCACAGTTCCTTTCTTTAAATATATATATATATATATATATATATATATATATATATATATATATATATATATATATATTTTATTGATTTTTATAGAGAAGAAGGGAGAGGGACAAAAAGTTAGAAACATCGATCAGCTGCCTCCTGCACACCCCCTACTGGAGATGTACCCACAACCAAGGTACATGCCCTTGACAGGAATTGAACCTGAAACACTTGAGTCAACAGGCTGATGCTCTATCCACTGAGCCAAACAGGTTAGGGCCCCATAGTTCCTTTGTGCACTAGGCCCCTAGTCTACACTAATAAAAGAGAGATATGCAAATTGACCCCATCTTTGTGATGCCCACCAGCCTATCAGGAGTGAGTTTGCAAATTAACCCAACAAAGATGGTGGGTTAATTTGCATACACAGGTGCTGAGCAGCCAGGGGCGGGGTGGGATGCTTGCATTGTCTCCATGATGATGATGCAGGCATTTTGCACTGCCCCAGGTGCTCAGGATCTGGGAGATGTGTCATGTATGTGATGACTTCATCAGCACTCAACTATCTGGGTCTAGAATATAAGTGGTAGGTGGCCCTGAAACTGAATTAATATATTTTTAATAGAGGCCCAAATGCATGAAATTCATGCAAGAATAGGCCTTCCTTCCCCTGTGGGCAGTGTGGGAAGGTGGGGCCAGAGCAGAAAGAGGTGGCTCTGGGCCTGGAGCGGAAAGGCGGTGCCAGCAGCCAGGGAAAGGAAGGCCCATTCTTACATGAATCTTTGTGCATTGGGCTTCTAGTTACATTATAAAAGGCTCCTCTCTCTTGGATGGCTTGCTCTGGGGAACTTAGTTGCCATGTCTTGAGGATGTTAGAGAATCCAAATGGAGAGGGCCACTTGGTAAGGAACTGTGGCTCCTACAACAACCCTCATGAACTTGCCCAGTGTATAAATGAGCTATCTAGGAAGAAAGAAGATCCTCCAGCTTTGTGGGGCATCTTGGCTGCGATCTGCTGAGAGACCTTGAGCCAAAATCACCCAGCTAAACTGCTCTTGGATTTCTGACATAAGAAACTGTGTGAATTAATATATTTTTAACAGAGGCCCAATGCATGAAATTTGTGCAAGAGTAGGCCTTCCCTTCCCCTGGCTGCCCGCTCCAGCTTCCCTCTGGCACCCAGGACCTGGGCTTTCCTCACAGCCCTGGCTTCATCCAGAAGGTCATCTGGAAGGACACCCAGTAGGACGTCCAGCCTAATTAGCATATTATGTTTTTATTATTATAGATTGTCTTAAGCAGCCATGTTTTGGGGTAGTTGGTTTTGTTGCAATAGATAACAACACAGGGACTGAAAATGGGAGAATGAGAAAGGAGAGTAGAATGTTTAAATTCCAGATTTCAGAGCTTGAACAGTTGTGGGTTCCTGGCCAATGGATGTGTGAAGTGGACTAGAAATGATGCACACTGAAGCTGAGAAGCCCAAGAAACAGATGTCAGCCAAGTTATCTGAATATACAATATAATGGAGTTATCCAAATAAAGGCAGAACTCAGCTTACAGAGAGACTGTGAGTCACAGGCCAGGTCTTGAATGAACAGGAATAACTGGGATGTGGGTAGATGATGTCAGAGAGTGGGAGTAGGTGGCACGGGCAGGAATTTTTAGGCCAAAGTGAGAGAATAATGATTTGAGAGCTACAGAAGCTAGTGAGGAGGACCCCATTCTCTCCGGATTCCGGGTCCTCAGGGTGTGGCAGGATGAGCACAGCACTTAGGAGAGACTTGGCGACAGCTAGGTTTTCCTTAAAACCAAGAGCTGGGAATCCACTTAAGTAAGAGGATAAGAGTGTACATGTAGGAAATTATGTTAACGGATGCCAGAAGGTACAGTAAATGGTTTTGGAAGAACGGGAGTATAGGTGTGTGTGTGTAGTTGGAAGGGTGGTGGGCCCGGGGTAAGAAGTGTGGTGGTAAATCAAAACTGAAGCTCACTGGAGAGGATTCAGGCCAGGTTAATGGGCTGGCTTGTGAGTTTCCTAGGATATCCCTGCATCCCCGTCCCAGCACTAATTCAATTTACCAGTGCTTCATGCCTATAATAGGCGCATTACTGGAGTCTCACTAACACAGAGTCCCTGCATGTTAAACATGCCATGTGGGTCACACTCGTTCAACACACTGGGATGGTTTTCTCAGCTAAGATTAAGCTTGAAGTTTATTTTTCTCACGCAAAATATTATTCTTGCAAAAGCTATTTATTTTCTTGTTTGAAAGAATATAGCTAGAAAACAGATGTTTAAAAGCAGTTTTCCAATCTTATACAGGGAAATAATAAACATTAATGCCTTATCCTCCTCCTCCCCCTCCTTCACCTCTCCTTCCTTCTCTACTTCTTCTTTCTCCTCCTTCTTCTCCTCTTCCTCCTCCTTCTCCTCCTCCTCCTTCTTCATTGAAGAGGTTATTTTTTTTTATTTTTTATTTTTTTGTAAATAAAACTTTTGCAAAATTCTTGAAAGATCTTGTAGAAAATAATTCAGTGTTTGACACTTATAGAATAGAGGTTTTGTAGAACAAGCAAATATTGCTTAAATATACAAGTATATGCTTACATAACAGGAATATCCTTCTGAGTTGGAGTTATAAATACGGTAATTTAAAGTACATAAAGAAGTGAGATGAGTATATGCATATATAATATATGAAAACATTATTTGAAGGATAGGGAAAAATACTAACTTATATTTTATAGAAGTAACCTAGGTGTCAACTGACTTCTGAAAATAATTAAAAGATGATATAAGATGAGAAGGGGAGGCTACTTAGTGTTCACTTCACATGTGGAAACAGCAGGAACTAAAGATCCATTGAGCGTTTTCTGAAATCAGAACAATGTAGCATTCTAGACGCTATGACATCATTCTTTAAAAATAGCTGCTTTCACCAACAGATAGCAGTTCATAATGAAAACGTTTTTTCATTTCTTTTGGGAAGAGGGAGGGGAAGGTTGGGGGGAAGGGTGACTAGTGACTAAGTGAGATAAATGTGCTAATTGTCCCCGGTCTCCATATAAATAGGAGTGTAACTGGCACCAAGCTGCATGGTCACGTGCACATTCTCTCATTAAAACATTAGGCAAATAGTTCATTCGATTGTTTGGTTTTATGACTGGAAAACCATTAACGTAATTATTATTAGCTTACTTTCAACAGATTAGGAGCCATCAGTAGTAACAAGACAAAAATCTCCATGGATGCTTCCAGGGTGCCTTGGATGAGGATGGTAAGGTGTGGCCCCAGATGTGGCTGTGAGGTCTCAGAAGCGGAGGGCTGGCAATCACCAGGACCAGCCTCAGCCTGGGCAGGTGGTGACTCTGCTTTCAGAGTCCCTCTGTGCCCCACACAGTCTCCCGTTACTCGGTGCAAGTTCCCCAACTGAGAAGGAGTTTGGAAGAGTCAAGAGTCATCAGCTCTTGGGAGCCAAGGCCAGGGGCGTCAGCATACCTCCTGTGCGGTGCCCACTCCACCCCCAGATGGCTCCTTCTCTGCAGGTACAGCTACTAACTAGGCCACAATCAGTGACTTATTTACAAGGTTTGGATTCCCTTCAAAATATAAATCTCCCTGGAAAGGCTAGAAATGTAGGAGTTACTCCTCCTTCTTCTTCCTACTTCCTCCTCCTTTTTCCTCTTCCTCTTTGTCTCCTCCTCCCATCTCCTCCTCTTTCCTCTTCCTTTTTCCTCTTCCCTTTTCATCCTCCTACTCCCTCTGCTCTCTTTCAGAATTTTCCCAGGGCAACTCTATCCTAGACAATGTGTCAGACACTGGAATACAAACACTGGTCAGGATTCATCTCTGACCTTGGGAACTATGGTCTAGCTGATGGAGACCAACATAGGAAGGTAAATGACATTTACATATTCAGTGACGGAAGACTGCACAGAGCGCAGTTGGGCTCAGAGGACAGCGGTTAACTGTATGCAATACGGAATTGAGTATATAAGGAAAGGCTCCAGGAAGGTGCTGGTGCTCAATTTCCATCATCAGAAATGTCCACATTTGGATTTGTGTTTAAGACTGAATTCATATCAAGCGAAACTGAATACTCACAACAAAAACAACAGGAGCGTTACTGAGCACATCTTAGGTATATCCTCTCATGTAATCCTTGCAGCAACTTTATGAAGATTATGCTCTTAGTATTTTAGATGAGAAGATTGAGGCTAAGAGAGGTTAAGCAACTTGCCAAAGACCACACAGTACCACGTGAAGCTCAGATTTGAATTCAGGCACTCTATAAAACACAGTCCCAACCATTTACAATATATTGCCTCAAATATAAATTACAGGGTTTTCAGGAGTTTAAAAAGGGAAAGTAGGGAGTGACTCAAGCCATCACTTGTGTCCTCAAGAAGCTGAGGGCCAGGACATCAGTCTTGTCCTGGCAGAGCGATTAGATGTTCTGTGTGGAGCCCCGTTGGACATACCCGCTTGGCAACAGTTCATTAGCTCTAAGTGTGGGGCTGCGTGTGCCATGAAGGAATTTTCTGTAACCAATTCCAATAATAATTGGATTAGGGACTTATGAAGCACAGATTTCAATAAAGCTGCAGTGTTCACTTCATGTTCAAGTGAACAAAACTGCTTTGCAGAGATCAAATGGCACCACACGGAATTGGCATTGAAGATTGCCCGCTGGCAGAGTTTTGGTTTAGCATGGGGTTGGATTATCTGAGCTAGCAAACAAAGCTTTGCAATTCGGAGTGCCATTTTGTACAACGTCCTATGCCAATGGAGGTGCTCTGCCTTACTATACGAAAGTCTCAATGAGCTAAAGAGCTGGACCTCAGCCTAACAGGGTCTTGTTTTTATTTTTATTTTTTTATTTTTTTAAATATTTTTTTATTGATTTTGTACAGAGAGGAAGGGAGAGAGATAGAGAGCTAGAAACATCGATGATAGAGAGTCATCGATCAGCTGCCTCTTGCACACCCCCTACTGGGGATATGCCCGCAACCAAGGTACATGCCCTTGACCGGAATCGAACCCGGGACCTTTCAGTCCCCAAGCCGACGCTCTATCCATTGAGCCAAACCGGTCCCAGCCAGGGTCTTGTTTTTAAATAAGAGTGTTAACGTATTTAACAACAGCTGAGTAAATTTAACAAAACATGATGTAGCATATTACATTAACTAGAGGCCCGATGCACAACATTTGTGCAAGGGGCTTGGGCCCTGCTGCCGTGGCTTCATCCAGAAGGTCATCCGGAAGGATGTTCAGTCTAATTAGCATATTGCCCTTTTATTATTACAATATTATAGATAATGCTAATTGAACTATTATTGCTTTTGCATCTGGTTTGGACTTAATGTGTATGTTTACCTTGGCTTTATATATAGTTGCATAAGAGGAATGAGAAACTTATCTCCTTTAAGTGAATACAAATTCCAACTTCTATTTCATCTTTCATTTAAAAGTTTTTGGTTTTTATAGTTTTTGTAATTCTGGAAAACTGAGATTGGACACCTGGCTAAGATGACTTGTGAATATTCAGAGCATGGTTCATTTGTGGAGTTTTGGAATGTGTTCTCCGTCCTGAGGGCTTGTATGCTACACCTTAGAGTCAGTGATCTTCAGGTTCATGCTGCAAGTGTGCAGATAAAGCACTTAGAGCGGAGAACCCTCTCAGCTGCTGGAGCATTTGGGAAGGCAAATGTCTTTAGTTGAGGGTGATATTTTCTTAAATGAAGTCAAGGTAATACTGGTAAGGAAGACGTAGAGATGGATATTGGGAAGGACACTAGCAGAGACTGTTGAAGTGAACGAGTAAATGAAAATAGTCAAAACCATTCTTACATTTCTCTATTCAGCCCTCCTTCCCTCCATCCTTTCCTTGTACCATAAAAGCGGTGGTGTGTTGCTATGCATGTTACACAGGCTCTCAGGGGGTCGGGAGCTCTGGTTTATAATGTTTGCCAATGTCTGTGGTGTAAACTTTCCCCTAATGGTGGGTTTCAAGCTACCAACTCGATGTCACAAGCAATAGCACAGCACCCAGCCCAGAGTATTTCCACCAGACGGTACAGTAGGAGTCAATGATCTTAAAATTATAGAAACTAGAGAAGGCTGCAGGCAGGTCTGGAGCTGGCTTGCGGGGGGTGGGGAGTACAGGTGACCGTCTTTGCGGAGCAGTTCCACTCCTACTTGGCTAGTGAGAAGCAAGAAGGCCCATGTGGAAGTCACCCTGTGCCACCTGCCCCTGCCCCCACCCACCTGTCAGTGGAGGCCGCCTGGACCAGCAGCTGTCCCTCTGCATGGCCTGGGCCAGCCACCTCTTCCTGGGTTGCAGTGACAACAAAGACCTTTTAGAAAAGGTGATGGCAATGGTTGGTGGGGTGGAAGTGGAAGGCCTGCCACAGTTTACTACCAGAAGTGAAGGAATGAAAAAGCATCAAAGCTACCGCTGAAGATTCCTTACATGTGCATTATCAGCTATAGGACAGCAGGAAGGCTGAGAGGAATGTGACTTTGACCACAGAAGTTCTCTGTAGACCCTGCTATTACCAACAACCAGGAAAGAGGCAGTGGGAATGGAAGTGGCATTTTAAGAGGTCTCATTCTTCCAGTAGCTATAATTGTAAAAGTGGGCATGCATTTTTATGCGTTTGTAAATCACGCCCTTTTTTATTTTTATTTTTTTAATATTAAACTTTGTTAACGAAAGAAAAACAAAACAAAACATTGAAACATGTAAAGAATTTTGTGAGTTTATTTGAGTCAAACTGTTGGCATATGCCGGGAACAAAACCTCAACGGATTGAGATAATGCTCCGGAGAATGGCAGCTTACATTTCTATATTTATACATTTCAATCAAAGGAAAGGGACATAGGTGAGTTACATGAAATTCATTGATGATTGATTAGGGAAGTGGGACAGAGTGAAGCAGGGAAACCTCTGGGATAGGGTAAAAGGTGAAATGATGGACATGAGCTTCTTTTACAGAGATGGATACAGGATACTCTAATATAATTAACAGTTGACAATTACAGTAACTTGATAACAGTAACAATGAGGGAATGTCTCAAGGCCATTTGTTGTGCCCTGAGGGGGTAAACAGTAAAAAAGGAAGTTACAAGTTACCCAGACATCTCACAGATTTGTTATCTTAGAGGCTGGAAGGCAGATGGGTTCAGTAAAGAAGATCCAAGTTGATCTTTGTCAGGTGAAATATCTGGGACATGACTACTCACTATAACCTGTCTATAGTTAGATATTTAATTTTCAAACCATCTTTTGTGGTTATTTTAGGTCTCTGAGTTTGCAAGACTGCCACGCAGGCCTTCCCTGAGCTTGTCAGGTTAGCATGTGGCTCTTTTCTTTCACAACTTTTTATTTTAATATATTTTTATTGATTTCAGAGAGGAAGGAAGAGGAAGAGGGAGATAGAAATATCCATGATGAGAGAGAATAATGGATCAGCTGCCTCCTGCAAGTCCCCCTCTGGGGATCGAGCCCACAACTTAGGCATGTGCCCTTGACCAGAATCAAACCTAGGACCTTTCAGGTCCCAGGCTGACGCTCTATCCACTGAGCCAAACCAGCTAGGGCTGAATATTAAACTTTTTGTTAACAACGTGTATTTTTTAATATTGATGTAACAATGGCAAGTAATGGATTTTACACTTGAATTTTTCAACAATGTACCTTTAAGTACGGGGGGGGGGCGGGGAGAAAGATTACAGAAATAATACAATATAATGTGTTAGTTTGCTTGGGCTGCCATAATAAAATATCATAGATGGGAGGCTTACAAAACAGTCATTTATTTTCTCTCAGTTCTGGAGGCGAGGAGTCCAAGGTAAAGATGTCACAGGGTGGTCTCCTCCGGGGTCTTTCTCCTGGGCCTGCAGGTGGCCACCCTCTTGCTGCCTCTTTACATGTTGCCCTGTTTTTCTGTGCAGCTGTGCATCCCTGGTGTCGCTGTGTGTCCACATTTCCATAAGGTCAGCTGTCAGATTGGATCAAGGCCCATCGGAAAGACCAATTTCTAACTCACTCACCTCTTTAAAGATTCTATCTCCAAATACAGTCACATTCTGAGGTGGTAGGACTTAACACATGAGCTTGGGAGTGGACACAATTCAGCCCTTAACGAAGACAGTAAAATAACTAGGAAGTGATGAATTTTTAGTATTTACCTTGCTTTTAATTGCGTTTGTTGAACTACAAGTTTATAAAATTTAAGTTTTTTTTTCTTTTATTTATTTATTTATTTATTTTTTTAATCAATCTTTATTGTTCATATTGTTACAAAGGTTCCTCATTTCTTCCCCCCTCCACCAGGTTCCCACCCCACCCTCCGCCCCCTCCCCATCTCCCATTGTCCTCATTTATAGGTGCAGTTTATGTTCAGTCTCTTCCTCCCTCCCTTTCCCCGATAGTAAATCCCTTTTCAGATAGTAAATCAGTTACTTAGCATTTTCTCATATCAATAATACCACCACATGCCCAATGATACATTTCACACATAAGACATTTCCAAATAGGTCAACCAGCCTCATCCAGGCCCAACCCATGGCACTCACAGACAACACCCCAGCCCTATACTAACTCAACACATCCAGATCTAAGCCTTCATCATTTGATTCAGCAGACCCTCAAGTTCCCACAAAAGTTTCCAGCCATGTCTGAGAGGCAGCCGTGGGGCAGGGGCAGGCGAGAAGCAAGCTGTTCCGGGCCTGGCTGCTCTGGGCCTGGCCTCTGTTGCTCTGGTTCGTTCCACAACCAGCTGCTCTGGATCTGGTCGCTGCCGTTCCCGACCTAGTTGCTCTGGACCTGGCTGCTGCTGCTCCTGGCCTGGCCGCACCCGACCCGGCTGCTCTGGGCCCGGCTTCTCCGGGCCCGGCCACTCCGGGTCTGGGTGTTCCTGGACTGGCCACCCTGGGCTTGGCTGCCTCCGCCTCAGGCCTGGCTGCCACTGCCCCAGGTCTGGCTGCTCCAGTGCTGGCTGTTGTTGCTCTGGTTCTGGCTGCTGCTGCTCTGGGGCCTGGCCGTTGCTGCTCCGGGCCCGGTTGCCATTGCTTTGTGCCTGGGCACTTTAGGCCTGGCCGCTGCTGTTCCAACATTCTGTCCCTTTTTTTTTTTTTTTTTTTTTTTTTAGAGAGAGAGATTGTCCTTTTTTTTTTTTTTAAACGCATTTATGTTGCAATGTTGGCTGGTGAGTTGAGTTCTGACTTAGTCTTTGATTTTTCAAGATCTTCTTTGTATTGTTTCTTAAGTAATTTTACTATCTTTTGCTCTCACTTGATGTCTTCACATTGAGAACTTTGGTTTCTTCCTCCTTGTCCTGGGAGCTCAGCAGGTTGGCCTGTGGCACCCCTTTGTTCTCCGCGGGCTCACACGCTGCTCCAGCCTGTTGCCGGGGTCGGCGCAGCCCAGGAAGCAGCTCCCTTGGCTCCGTTGCCTGCGCTCAGAGGTCGATGGCTCAGGAGCACCCCCTCCCCTGGGGGGCCCGTCGCCCGGCTCCCTGCCGTTGCCCGGCAGGGGCTCCTGCTCCCTGTTGCATTCCTCCAGTCTGGAGCTTTTTTTTCTCCTTCCCGCTAGAGGAGTCTAGGATCAGAGTCAACAGACTGTCCTCTGTGCGCAGTGTGCGCGACTCTGGGGGCTCCGCTTTTCGCCACTCCCCTGGGATTCCGCCTCACAGCCCCGTCTCCCCCTGCCCGAGCCTGGGTCCCCAGGGTCTGGTCCAGGACTGGGGTTCAGAGCAGTGCGGACTGAGGCTCAGCGCCACCAGAGGCTTTGTTTCTTCATGCTAGGGTAATCCAGCATCAGAGTCAACATTCAGTCCTCTGGGCGCAATGTGCGCGACTCCGGGGGCCCTGCTTTTCGCTGCTCACTTGGAATTCCGCCTCACAGCCCCGTCTCCCCCGCCGGAGCCTGGGTCCCCAGGGTCTGGCTCATATCTGGGGGTCAGCGCTGCCGGTTTGGGGGTTTAGCCCAGGCTGGGGGTTTTATTTTCTTCTTGCTAGGGAACGCCAGGCAGCACCCAACCCTCTCCTCCTCTCCGGCTGCTACCTCTCCGCCTGCGCGTGCGTGCGCGTGCGAGTGTGTGCAAGCGCTCAGCATGTCTCCGTACCTTAGGCTTCTTTTCAGCTCCTCTGATTTTCCTTCTGGTTTTCTCTTTCCTTCTTGTAGAATTTTCAGTCAGTCGACTACCTGTAGCTCTGGGCGATGTCCACTCTACATTTTAGTTCTATTCCATTGAAATTGTTGTGTGCTGCTGCGGTTAGGTGTCTACCCGAGCAGCCATCTTGGATCCTCTAAAATTTAAATTTTAATAATGGCTATTGAAATATGGTAGCACTCATACTTGGGTAAAAACTGCTGTTTGAATTTTAACCTTGCTATCTGACTTCTACCTTCGATTGCTTGCTTAAACAATAGGGTAGTTACAGGAGATTGACTCCCACTGACTCAGTAGCTTCAGGGGTAGAAACTGTAGATAACCTTTAGTTCTGCTTTTGTATTATGGGCAAGATAGGGCCA
Organism: Pipistrellus kuhlii; assembly: GCF_014108245.1. Lineage (NCBI taxonomy): Eukaryota > Metazoa > Chordata > Mammalia > Chiroptera > Vespertilionidae > Pipistrellus > Pipistrellus kuhlii. The sequence continues at coordinate 7,002,933 of NW_023425520.1, read as the reverse complement.
CATCCAATGTCAAGCAGAGTGTGACTGGGAACCAACCCGGCAGGCCAGGCCGTCCCCAGTCTTTAGAATTTAGTCCTGAGGGGCCAATCAGGGTTAGCCGAGGCAGTGACATCACCTACCTGAATAAAACTCCTGGACTGGGCGATATTCGCTCTCTTCCGCCATGCTGCCGGCATGAGTGGGATAGCCTATGCTAGCATAGAGATGGCTCTTTTGTTTATTGCATCGGACTCGGCTCCCTGGTGGTCCTTGGGGATCATGACTGGAATCCCCAGCCAGGACCATGAGGGACCCCCCATTCCGAAGAGCCTGACTGGCCGCGGTAGGTGTGTGTTTGTCTGTGTTTTTGTGTGAGCACTCTGGAGGGACTGCCCCTCCATCGGGGCTCTCACCTGGGTGTTTACTGGCTGCTGCGTCAGCCATGGTTTGAGTCCAGATTCGAATCTGTAATAAATTCTAGCATGCTTAATCAAATTGGCTCCGGTGGTCCATCTCTTGGGGACTCGCTTTGTAACAGCTATGTTTAAGAGTTGACCTGAAAAATTCCTGAAGATATAAAAATCAGCTCCCCTGAGCCAGTGTGAGCTGATTCCAGCATTGCTTTAGAAGAAAAGAAAAGCTAAGCAAAGCCTCTGCCCATGAGGGTGTCAGTTTTCCTAAGATTTTTTTTTTTTTTTTTTGCTGGCAATGGTTTCATTATTGTAAGGAAATGAAATAATTCCCAGGATCATCTACCTCTACTATTCTTTCATTTTGTAAAAGACCCTAATAAAAGCTAGAAGTTTTATGATGATTTACAATGAAAAAAGAATTCATCGTATTCCACACTGTACTTGATTAAAAATATATATTTTTATTGATTTCAGAGAGAAAAGGAGAGGAAGAGATAGAAACATCAATGATGAGAGAGAATCACTGCTTGATCCCTTCTGGACCCCCCCCCCCCCCCCCCCCCCCCCACACACACACAATGGGGATTGAGCCCACAACCTGGGCATGTGCCCTGACCAGGAATCAACTATGACCTCCTGGTTCATAGATCAACACACAGCCACTGAGCCACACTGACCAGCATCACACTGTATTTAAAAAGTCTTTATTGAGTGCATGCTATGGACGAAATGTTTGTGTCTCCTGCCCCACAAGTTGAAACCCTAATCCCCAATATGATATTTGGTGGTAATGACATTTAGATGAAATAATTAGGTGGAGCCTCCATGAATAGAACTAGTGTCCTTATAAGAAGTGACATGGGAGAAAGCCTTTACCATGGGAGGATACAGTAGGAAGGCTGTCATCTGAAAATCAGGAAGACAGCCCTTAACAGAACCACAGTCTTAGACTTTGGGTCTCCAGCATGGTGAGAAATGTCTGTTGTTCATGCCACTTAGTCTGTGGTTTTTCTGTTATAGCAGCCTGGACAGGCTAAGACTTACCCATCAGGGACCAGGCACTATGCTTCAATATGGGAACACAGAGAGGACCAGACAGACATGATCCCTTCTCTGCTGGAACTTACATCCCTTGGGGGAAATAGATATCAAACAAATAGTCATTTAAGAAATTCATTGTAGTAGTTCGACTGCGAGCAGGAATATGTACAGGGCACTGTGGGAGCATTTAATAGAAGGAACTAACTTACCCAGGAGCTCACAGATGTCTTATAAATTGTGTTCCCTCCACCCCAAATTCATGTTCCCTCCATCCCTGAACCTCAAAATGAGACTGTATTTGGAAATAAGGCCTTTAAAGAGGCATTAGGGTGGGCTCTAATTCAATCCAACTTGTGGCCTTACAACAAGAGGAAATTTGACCACACAGAGGAGACACCAGGGATGTACAACAGAAGAAAAACCATGTGAAGACACAGAGGAGGTGGCTCTCTGGGAGACAAGGAGAAAGGCCTCAGGAGAAACCAAACCTGCCCACACTTTGATCTTGGGCTTCAAGCCTCCAGCACTGTGAGAACATAAATTTCTTTGTTTAACTCACTCTAGTCTGAGGTGTTCTGTTACAGCGGTGGCTGACTAATGCACCCTGAGGCCCAGGGGTAAGCAGGAACTGATTAGACTAAGAGGTGACAGGAGGATATTGTAAACAAAGGGAGATATCTGGTGGGATCCTCAAAGCCATAACTAGAAGGGTCATAGTCTCACCTGAAACCATGGGCCCTGGAGTGAGAAGAGCTGGACTCAACTCAATTTAACCTTGGGGAAGTTACATGACTCTTGGTGCCTCTGTTTTCTCATCCGTAAAATTCGGCTGATAGTAGATTCTATTGTAGGCTTGCTAGAGGGAGGATTATAGTGCTTAGCTGTAAAGTATTTAGCGCAGTACCTGGAACACAGTGCTGGAAATGTTAAAAAATGGTTAGAGTGTGCTGATGGTCTGGGATAACTCACCGTCCTGAACACTTAGTTGGAATGCTATCTGGAGTGGCAATTCTTTATTGGCACCATTCTAACCTGAGTAAAATGGTTTTCTCTCCCTCATTGGGAAGGAAGACCATCTGTTTCTAAAATCTGGATTCTCCATTTTGTGTTACTGAGGGTTTGGATTTGTCCCAAGGATAGGGAAACCTATCATTTTCAAAACAGAAGTCAATTTGGGCCTTTGGGGAGTGAGGACTGACTGGGCCATGGGTAGCAACCCTGGTGGTTTTGGGAAACGGTACCAGGAGAGGGACTCAAGTACTGGCAGGAAGTGCCATAGGCAGGGGAAGAGCCACTCTGGGAGCACCATCAAGTGCCACAAGCATTAGGGTGCTTACAAGGACACCACCTGCAACACCAGAAGATTCATAAATTCCCAGATGTAGGGTGGCAGTGCCCGGGGGTGGGGGGAAGATGGAGAAAAGCAATTGCGCTCATACCTCTGAGTCAGGCTGCAGGACTTCCATGCACCCCAAATTAGGAAAAGGACAGTATGTCATTCATTTATCACACCATCTGCACTAATAAAAGAGAAATATGCAAATTGACTGCACATCCACAATGCCCACAAGCCAATCAGGAATTAGTATGCAAATCAACCCAACAAAGATGCCAGATTAATTTGCATACATGGGAGTGGATCAGCCAGGCAGGGTGGGACGCCTGCTATGAGGGGGAGGGCAGGGGATGGAGGGAGCTACAGGAGCGGTGCTCTGCCAGGAGCGAGGACTTGCAGGCTCCTGGGCAGCCGAGAGTGAAGCCAGGGAAAGGAAGACCTATTTTTGCACTAATCTTCGTGCAATGGGCCTCTGGTTATTTTATGTTTATCTATGAATTCATTTATAGGGCTCAGGTCCTTAAAGATAAGTACTGCATCTTTTCTCTCTGCATCCTCCATGCATAGTGCCAAGCCCCTATATTTGTTGAATAAAAGCCTTACTTATGGATTCGTCACTCGAGACCCAGTGATGTGACTTGCTTAAGGCCACACATCTCGCAGTGAAATTGTGTCTAAAAGCCAGTGTTCACTGGTTGAGACTTTGTTCTTGCCAGCAAACCCGTGAGGGTAAAAGGGTATGTCTCATGCTTTTGCTTTTCCCGGTGCCTGGCACCATTGTTAGTTCACGGTCAAGCACAGGAAGAACCTGGGAAGCAGAAGTGGAATCTAAAAGGTTGGCCAGTGGATTGATTGATAAATGTGTGGAGTCTAGATAAGTCTTCTCATCCAATTTTGGCTCTGGAGAAATACCACATTCATTCTCATTAATTCATTCCAAAGATGTTTAGAAATGAGGATGTTACATGGCAGCTTTTTTTTTTTAAAAAATATATTTTTATTGATTTTTTACCGAGAGGAGAAGAGAGGGATAGAGAGCTAGAAACGTCAATGAGAGAGAAACATCGACCAGCTGCCTCTTGCACACCCCCTACTGGGGATGTGCCCGCAACCAAGGTACATGCCCTTGACCAGAATCGAACCCGGGACCTTTCAGTCCGCAGACCAATGCTCTACCACTGAGCCAAACCAGTTTCGGCACATGGCAGCTTTTTGAATGGACATCTATCATTTACATTTACTCTCTGCAAGATAGTAACAGAGCATGGGCTTTTATCTACTCATTTATACATTTACTGAGCAGTATCCCAAGTGTTTACTGACTGTGTGTCTAAGGGCCAGATGATTCATCTCTGTGCATTTCAGGTCACACACGTATAAACTGAGGACAACTGGACCTATTGCCAGGCTGGTTTAAAGTTTAAGAGAGGGTGAGGACATCAAAGCTTGACATGTGTAAATGTCACTCAATCCTCTCATCAGGGCTGGTGACAGCTGATTATCACACTTCTCTCCTGCAGTGCAGGGGAGGCCATGGGGGCGGGGCTTCTGAAACGTTGCTGACCCCCTAACTTGTTTTACTAAGTTATCGTGAAACAAAAAGGGCGGGACTTCCCAGGGCAGAGTTTCTCCTGGGCCTGGCCCATTAATAATGCACAGTTGGTATGCATGCGGCAGTCAATTGCTCCGGCCTCTGGAATGCACATGGCATTTTAATAATGCAGGAAAGATGTGACTCATGACACAACTCTTCTCCTCTGGCCATGATCTCTTCCTAGGCATTGAGCAAAACAAGCTCCCAGGAAAATAGGACCATGTTGTTTCAACATAAATTTTCTATCAGTTAGGACTAGGTTTGTCTGCATAAAGTGAAAACACGCTTCCTCACACACCCCCCTCCCTCAATGTAGTCACGGATAAAATAAAATTCCATTTCTTACTCGTGTAAAAGGTTAGAGTTAGGCATTCCAGGACTCATGTGATGAGCTCCACAGAGCCATCAAAGACCCGTGCCAACTTCCAGGTCCTCTCCGGGGTGGCCTTGTGGTCCATGCTGGCTCCTAGTGCCCCAGTCATCACATCCAGATGGCAGCAAGATGGAGGAGTGGGGAGAAGAGAAGAGCATCTATTTTTTTTTTCTTAAAAAATAAAATGACTTTTCTAAAATGAGTAAATACAAATAAAAAGGTCCCAAGTCCCACACAGTACTTCTCAGGCACATGGGCCCTGCAAGAAAGGTTGGGAAGTGAAATCTGCTTTGGTTCTATCACAAAGGAGGAAAGGGAGGCTGGAATTTTGCAATCTCTCTCACCTCTTCAGCTCTGGGGAAGACACACTGTTTTCCCCTTTTGTGTCCCTCCCACCCTACACAGAAGCTGTCATTAATATCTTGACACTTTAACTGAGGGAAAGAGAAGTGATGTCGCTAAGAGAAGTGATGTTTTTCATTCCAGGCTAAAACGAGAGAATAAATTATATCATTCTCCCTCCTACACACGCATGGTCTTTTTCTTCACATAGGTGCACAGAGCTCTTGTGAGAACCGCCCTCTGAACTGTGAGGTGTTGCCCCGGGCATTGTGTGCCCAGTCCCTGGATAATCACTTGCCATCGGCAGGACCAGAACATTTCCTCTGGCTCAGGAGCAGCTCTCAGGAGGGGATAACCACTTGGCACACCAGGGCTCTGAGGGACCCAGACCTCTATTCATTCTCATTTAATGATTACAGAGAGGACACTTACCTCAAGAATGAATGTTCTCCTCTTACCTGTCATATAATAAAACAAAGAGTAGTAAAATAATAAGCAGCGGGTGTGGCAAATTCAAGGTCACCACATTTTGCAGAACAGCCATTATCTACAGATCCAGTTATGGGCTGTGGCAGAATTGAAGCCAGAATTTAAGATGGTGATTGGGGTGAGAGGCTAGGGAGAAGGGTTAGCACCAGAAGGCCTGGCTAAGCCTTGGTGTAGCCATTAGATTCTGGGTGAACTTGAGCTGTTGTCTTCACCCTTAAAATGATGATATGAATGTCTAGTTCACAGCACCGTTTTAGCATTAAATTAGATACAACGTGGGAAATCCCTAATACAGGCCCTGACTCAGGAGAACTCAGTAATTTCTTTTTCCCAGAGGAGAGTCATCTATACTAATAAAGGGGTAATATGCAAATTGGTCATGACACCCTCACAGTAACAACTGAACAGTAGACTGTGTTGGGGCAACAAGGCTGGCAGTGGGGTTAGTGAGGGACGATCAAACGACTGAACAGCAGGCTGCGTGGGCGACCAGGCCTTCAAGGGGACAGTTGGGGGTGATCAGGCTGGCAGGGGTTGGGGGCAGTTGGGGGTTGGGTGGGGGCAGTTGGGGGTGACCAGGCCAGTAGATAGGGCAGTTAGGAGCCAGCCATCCCAGATTGTGAGAGGGATGTCTGACTCATTGGCAGTTGTACATCCCCTGAGGGGTCTCAGATTAGAAAAAGTGCAGGCTGGGCTGAGGGTGACACACCCTCCATGCACAAATTTTGTGCACCAGGCCTCTAGTAGAGAATGAAGAAACAACAATGGGAGGAGAAGATGGTATGAACAGTCGAAATGGAAGTTGTTTTAAATAGGTCCTTACCAACCCACTAGTCAAATTCAATTAAAACTGTTGGAAGCAAAACAAGCACACCATGCATTCCATTTTAAGACCAGTTCTGTTTAGTAGACATAGCTTATATATAAGACATATCGAGGAGTTATATTTTTAACTATTGTACTCCAAATTTTTTCAAGATTAGAAATAATGCTGGAGTTATTCTTTTTAGGAGTTGAACCTTAATAATAGTATTTTATTTTCCAAAAAACAAAAAAACAAAAACAAAACCAATTGTAAAGAACTTCAGTGAGTCCATTACACCGATGATGAATTTTCCCCCCTCCCTCTCATCTCACCCTCTCTTCTTACCCACTAAGATAGCGGCTGACCAATTTTTGAAAGTATTTGGCTCACAATGTGCTAACACAGCACCTGAAATGAGCTCCTGTGAATCCCCTACTTCCCACCCCAACACAGGGTCCTCTGGCTGCCCCTGGGTACCCCTAAGGAATGCACTGTGCTACCTGCCCCTACCTCCTGCATGCCACGCTGCTTGCTGCCTCACTCACAGTGGCTGCGCGGGGAAAGAAGCAGCCAGGGAAGAAATCAAATGCCTCAGAGCAAACGCATCATGGCTATGAGACCTGCAAACCTCTGCCCTCCGAGGACCAGGAGCGTCATTTTCCTGCAAACACTCAATTATGCACTTTTGAGGACACCGATGATGATGGGAAATCAGCTCTGAGCTCAGCGTTGTTGCAGGTATTATACAGGGAGACTGTGTAAAAGGGTCCAGTGCAGTGGTCTGCCCCCCACAGTGTGTCCATGTGGCCCCCAGCCCCCAAACCCAGCCCCAGATTCTCCACAGATTCATTTGGCAAGAACTATTATAAGCATGTAGGGTTCTTGGTATGTTTACACGCAGGGTGGGCCAAAAGTAGGTTTACCGTAGTAAGTATGGGAAACACAGAGTTTATTCTTCTTATTTAGTAATTGTTATATCATTTTCCATACCAACCACTGTAAACCTACTTTTGCCCCACCTTGTACATTACTTTAACCCTCAGCGTGGTTGACTAGGAAGAGGTCACTGAGGAGCTCACTTCTGCCCAGTTTAAGGGGAGGAGGGGGGGGGGTGCTGAAAAACCCAAATTAGTAATCAAGATACAGAATATTTCAATGCAACAAAATAAAAATTAATGCAAAAAATCAAGTGAGAAAAATATCAAGATTTTAATTAAAGACAGAATATCTGTGTTCGTGATTTTTTTTTTTCTTTCTTTTTTTTCTTTGGCAACAGCTCCTAACGGGCTGGGCATGACACACGGCTAACCCCCTTACACCCTGGAGGTAGGGCCATTCATACGAAGACTGGGACTCAGAGACTGGGACTCAGAAGAGCTGAGTACCTTACGCGTAGATGGTAGGGAGGGAACTGGAACCCGGGACCCCATTGTCTGTGCTCTTTTCATAAGACTGGTTGATGTTCTAGGACCTCAACCCTCTGCCTTCTTCAAAGGATGCGTTAGCATGTGTCAGACAATGGTACCCCTGGCCTCTGAAGCAGCTTCTTTTCAGAGGTGCCAGGGGAGAATTTGCCGAGTGCCCGAGGGTGTAAATCACGCTTAGCTTCAATCGGCTTTTTGGGGTGGAGCTGGAGGTGGGGGGTGCTCTGAGCAAAACCTCAATGCGGTGTGACAAACACGCTGAAGAAGAATCAGCCTGATTCAGGTCTTACAGCCACACCACCCTTCCTCTAAGCAGATCCTGGCAGAATGCTTTTTCTCAGGACCGAGAAGGGATGGCTGACCCCAGGATCAGTTACTTTAAAGTAAAAACAAACGAAAGAATCCGTCTGAGAGCGAGGGGTGAGCAAAGGTGTTTACAAACTCGGCCGAGGCTTCCCCACGCCGCACGTTCACTGCAAAAGAGCCCGTGCAAGTCCGGGTTCCAGCACCGCAGGCCGGAGGCGCGGGGGGGGGGGGGGGGGGGGGGGGGGGGGGGGGGTGTGGGGGGCTGAATGCGCCCTGGATCGAGCGGGGACCCCTTTTCCCGGGTCTGGAGGTCTGGCTGGGCGCCGGCGCCTGGTTGGCCACGCCCGCCGCCGCCGCCGCCGCCGCCGCCGCCGCCGCCGCCGCCGCCGCCGCCGCCGCCGCCGCCGCCGCCGCCGCCGCCGCCGCCGCCGCCGCCGCCGCCGCCGCCGCCGCCGCCGCCGCCGCCGCCGCCGCGAGCACACTGCCCCCTACGGACTCAGCGGGCTAGCACCGCGGCCCTGCCCGCCTGGCCCTGCAAATCCAGCTCCAGCTCTTGGACTGGATTCCTGCACAGCACTCCCGATTCATTACCATCACAAAACATAAGCTTCGGGCAACAGAATACCACTGCAAACCAGGTCTCATGGTACCAGCTTCATTTCGCTAACCTCATCTCCTGGCAATGTGGTAAGACTCGCCCCTAAATGCATTTTTGGGGCCCTGTCAGTTTAATTCATATTCCCAAGTACACACCTGCAAGTACACACCTGCAAGTACCACATCTGCAAGCACTACATCTGGGTGGGAAGGCTGGACAGTGAAAGGAGCTGATAGGAAAATCACGGACTCATTGGAAATATGGGGTTGCAGGAGAGCTCCGTGGATGCCCTGAACCGCCAGAAAGATCAACCAGTAGTAGGTCTTAGGGCAAAGTAAGCATGAAACGTTGCTGGAGGCAAGAATGACAAAACGGAAGCTGTCCTACTTTGGCACATCATGAGAAGGCAGGGTTCTTGGGAAAAGACACGTATGCAGGGGAATGGAAGGCTGCAGGGAAAGCGGAAGACCAAATCTGAGATGGGGTGACTTCACAGTAGAAGCCATAGGCGTGATTCTGCAGGTGCGGACACTGGTCAGCACCCGTTCCTGGGTTTCCAGGAGTTAGAGTCCACTTAGTGGCCCGCAACCACAGAGGTCAACTTTCTTAATCAATCTATGGACCTGCTTGCTTGCCCACTGATCATCAAAATAAAAAAATTGTTCATATTTATTGGTAACTCCACAGGGTTATCAATAGCCAGGCATGGTGGAACCCCAGGAGCCTCTGTGTTTTGTTTATGCACGAGCTTTCCTACTCTCCTGGGCAGATCCCAGCCCCAGCCCCCTTCATCTTCTCCCATCCTCCTTGTCTATTAGCTAATGTGAATCCTTTCAAAATGGCTTACATCTTTTTCCCCCAGCTTGATGTACAAAACGCTTGCAAAGCTCCTAATGGACGTGCTCTCTTTACTTGGCCATACTGCTCATGTGTTAGACTCTATGCCCAAGCCTGTTGTTGTTGTTGTTGTTGTTGTTGTTGTTGTTGTTCTTCTTCTTCTTCTTCTTCTTCTTCTTCTTCTTTTTCTTCTTCTTCTTCTTCTTCTTCTTCTTCTTCTTCTTCTTCTTCTTCTTCTTCTTCTTCTTCTTCTTCTTCTTCTGGCTAGCAATAGCCTAATATACCTTTTTTAAAAATATGTATTTTATTGATTTTTTACAGAGAGGAAGGGAGAGAGATAGAGAGCCAGAAACGTCGATCGACCAGCTACCTCTTGCACACCCCCTACCGGGGATGTGCCCACAACCAACATACATGTCCTTGACCGAAATCGAACCTGGGACCTTTCAGTCTACAGACTGACGCTCTACCGCTGAGCCAAACCAGTTTCGGCTATACCGTATAAGCATTGTGTGAATCTATAAAGTTACCTGTGCTATTTATCTTCTTTGGATGGTGAGGCCATTCTGAAATAAATGGCTACAGTTCCTAACCTTACAATTGGATGGCCAATGTAAATAAAGGAATTGTAGGCCTATAAAATCCAAAGGGATACAGGTCAGTATCTCACAAAAGTGTGGTCTCAGGTGTTTTTCTTTAGAGGTACTTGGAGGGGCTACATTATTTAAAATGCATATGTCTGGGGCTCACCCAAACCTACTGACTCAGAATGGTAGGGAGTTAAGGTCTAGGAATTGGAATTGAACCAGCTCCTCTGATGCATCTTGTGTATAGTAACCTTCAACAGCCACTGGTTTAGTCCTTGAAATAGAACAAAACCTGAAGGGCAAGCCATGTATCAGGGGTATCATTTCAGGATGGTGTGTGGAAGACTCCTTTACCTCCTTCTGTACATGGCTCCTATACCTGAGTGAAGCAGGCTTCTGAGAGAGCCCAGAGCTCTGAGCAAGCTGATGACCTTCTCAGTGGGGAGGGACAGAGGCACCCACTGACCCCGATGATCCTCGTTTATCCTTCAACACTCAGCCTACTTCGGGCAGCCTTGACTTGCCTTTGTTGCTCTTACCTCTGGTGTAATTTTGTTTGTTATTTTAAAAATTGCTTTTAATTGTGCTAAAGTACACATAACATACAGTGGGTGATCTTAGCCAGTTCAGTTCAGTGGCGGTATGTGCATTCACATTGCTGTCAATCACCCCCACCATCTGTCTGCAGAATTCTTTTCATTTTGCAAAATGTAAACTCTGTACCCATTAAACGCAACCTCCCCATTTTCCCCTCCTCCCAGCCCTTGGCAACCCTCGTTCTACTTTCTGTCTCTACAAATTTGACTTACTCTAGTCATACAAGTAGGATCACACAGTATTTGTCTTTTTGTGACTGGCTTACTTCACTTAGCATCATGTCCTCAGCATTCATCCATGTTGTGGCAAGTGTCAGAATTTCCTGCCTCTGTAAGGTTGACTAATATGTCATTGTGTGCAGACTGCATGCCATGCTTTGTTTACCCATTTTTCTGTTGGTGGACACCTGGGTTGCTTCCTCGTTTGGCTATTGTGAACAATGCTTCTGTGAGCCTGGGTGTACAAATACCTTTTTGAGACTCCACTTTCAATTGTTCGAACTTAGAGGTGCAATTGCTGGATCATTCTATTACTTTTTTTTTTTTTTTTTAAACCACCATATTGTTTCCCAGAGTGGCTCTCTGGTATAATTTTACATTGATTTGTGTGATTATTTGAATGTCTTCCCCAGAGCAGGGATAGTGTTATTTTTTCGCCAAGTCACCTTCTGTATCTCAGTATCTAGAAAAACAATGCTAGGGACATGGTAGTCACTGAAATATCTGATGATCTAATGGGCAAGTCAGCCCAATATGAACACAGGATTGTAGAGAGAGAGACTCAGCCTCCACACTTAATGGGTTGACAAATTGGTTGGTGGGACGTGATGCACACAGGGCAGGGAGCAAATAAAGGAAGGATATAATTATGTACTAAACTGTGGTTCTGCTTTTAAACAGAGGAGGAGTTGAGAGAAGGAGATATTTTTGTGGGAGGGCAGTCAAGGAAAGATGGGTAAGTTTGAAACAGAAGGAAGAAAGTCCATTTAGGGAGAGGAAACCGCCTTTCTCCTCCTCCACCTCCTAGTTTTATTGAGGTACAGTTGAGAAATAAAAATTGTATGTGTTTAAGGTATGTAACTTGATGTTTTGATGTCCATATATACATTATGAAATTATCACCACAACCACTCTAATCAACATATCCATCACTTCACATAATTGCTTTTTACACAAATGTGGTGAATAGCCAATTTCAAGCACTCCAAACAGTGCTGTTAAGTACAGCCACCATGCTGTACACTAGATGTACAGCACTTACTCATCTTGCATAACTGAAACTTTGCTACCCTTGACCAATATCTCCTCAGTTCTCCCTCCCTTTAGCCCTTGGCAACCACCATTCAATTTCTGCCTCTATGCGTGTGACTATTTTATTTTTTAAAATATTGTTATTGATTTTAGAGAGGAATGGAGATAGAGATAGAAACATCAATAGCCTTTGCCGGTTTGGCTCATGAATAGAGTGTCAGCCTGTGGACTAAAGGTCCAAGGTTCGATTTCAGTCAAGGGTGCAATCCTGGGTTTCGGGCTTGATCCCCAGTGGGGAGCATGCAGGAGGCAGCCTATCAATGATTCTCATCATTGATGTTTCTATCTCTCTCTCCCTCTCCCCTCTTCTCTGAAATCAATTAAAAAAGAAAAGAAAAGAAAAGAAAAAGAAACATCAATGATGAGAGAGAATCACTGATTGGCTGCCTACTGCATGGCCCTTACTGGGGATCAGGCCCACAACCCAGGCATGAGCCATGACTGGAAATTGAGCCATGACTTCCTAGTTCATAGGTTGATGCTCAACCACTGAGCTACACCAGCTGAACAGTGAGTGTGACTATTTTATTGTAGATTCCACATATAAGTGAGATCATGCAGTATTTTTCTTTCTGTCTGGCTTATTTCACTTAGTGTAATGTCCTTCAGGTTGATCTACTTTGTTGCAAACGACAGGATCTCCCCTTTTTAAAGTTTGAATAATATTATATTGTAGTATATACATATCACAATTTCTTTAAGCATTCGTCTATTGATAAACATTTAAGTTGTTTTTCTGTCTTGGCTACTGTGAATAATGGTGCAATGAACATGGGAATGCAGATATCTCTTGGAGATACTGATTTCATTTCTTTTGGATAGATACACAGAATTGGAATTGCTGGGTCATATGGTAGGTCTATTTTTAATTTTTTGAGGAACCTCCATACTGTTTTCCATAATGATTGTACCAGTTTACACTCCCACCAGCAGTGCACAAGGAGAGGAAACAGTCTTCACTTGTGTCTTTTTCCCCCCTGGGGTTCACGTTGGAAGCTTGGCTGTAGGCTTAATGAAGGAGTCTGAAGATAGCAGCTCAGGGACACAGCATGCAATGGAGGATGCAGGAAGCAGTCCCGACTGACAAGTAAGCAGGCAGGCAATGCCAGGGGATCTGGCAAGTCTTGCTCCGGGAGGCACTGCCGCGGTCCATACGGGGCCCAGGTCTTGGCAATAGGTCTAACAGGGCTGCAGGCTCGGAATTTGTCCTTTTGTGACTGGCTTACTTCACTTAGCATCATGTCCTCAGCATTCACCCATGCTGTGGCAGGCGACAGAATTTCCTTCCTCTGTAAGGCTGACTAATATGTCATTGTGTGCAGACTTCATGCCTTGCTTTGTTTACCCATTCCTCTGTTGGTGGACACCTGGGTTGCTTCCACATTTGACTACTGTGAACAATACTGCTGTGAAACTGGGGTGTGCAAATACGTTTTTGAGACTCCACTTCCAATTCTTTGAACCTTAGGCAGCAACTGGGGATAAGGGGAGGGGAGCATGCTTCATCCTAAGAACTCAGGCAAAAGGTGAAAACCAGCAGGAAGGTGTGGTCTTTTTAGCCCTGAACATCCCTAGCCCATGGAATTGGAAGGGTGCTTCATGCTAAGAGGCCACAGAGGCTTCATGCTAAAAGGCTATGAGTTCCAGAGCTGGGACAGGGCTGCATCTACAAGGCGGGAATGCAGCCAGCTGTGGGGAAGTAGGAGAAGAAGACAGAGAAAGAAGATCTGGGGACAGGAGCAGCATAAAAACAGGTGAACAGGCCTAACTGGTTTGGCTCAGTGGATAGAGCATCAGCTTACCGACTGAAGGATTCCAGGTTCGATTCCTGTCAAGGGCATGTATCTTGGTTGTGGGCACATCCCCAGTATGTGCAGGAGGCAGCTGATGGATGTTTCTCTCTCATTGATGCTTCTAACTCTCTATCCCTCTCTGTAAAAAATCAATTAAATATATTAAAACAAAACAAAACAAAACAAAAAAACAGGTGAACAGGTGAGTGGGGAATGAAGTGGAAGAGTGACGTGACTGGCTGAGGAGGCAGAGACCAGCTGCCAGGAAGGCTGGACACAGGCTGATGTGGAGGCAGGGTGGGGCCTGGACACCAACTGGAAACATTCTCCTATTTCACACACCTCCTCCTTGAATGAGGAGGAAAATAAATCATTGCTTAATATTTGAGCTTAGAATTCCTAGGGGAGACAGCAGTCTATTTAACAAAGACCTTGATGGGGCAACTTGTTTGTGAAAAGAATAGAACTCAGGGCCAGGTGTGAGTCAAAGTCAGCTAATTAGCTATGCCAAAGAAATAAACAGAAAATTTTGTTATGAGGTGTGAGAAAGTTCTGGAAGAACTGTAGAAAAAAGAGCTGAATGAGGGAGGTGTAGCTTGGGTTTTCTAGGAAGCAAGTACTGAGAAAGAGGTTAGTGTTTAGGATGTCTGTTAAGCAGGGCTCACCAGGTCAAAACTATGGGAAGAAACAAAATTAACCCAGGGGGAGGGTTAACTGTGCCCTACAACCTTAGGGGGCCCTGAGGGGAAGTCTGGAGCTGAAATGGCCTGTTAGAGTTGTCCCTTGTTGGGCTGAGATGACTGGGTCTTTATGCACTCTCTATCAGTCATTGGACATGGGCCACCTCAGAAGGTGTGGCCTTGAGTGCACCCTGGAGGAGAAGACTGCTGGAGATTGTCCACTCATTGGCAGAAGCTGGGACAATAGATCCTTCCTTGAAGGACTTTGAGGCTGAGCATCTGGCTGTCCAACACAGGCTCTGGGCTTTGGGAAGACATTAGGTTTTATACCATATGTGGGATGGGTTTTGAGCTGACTTTCAATTGTATTGTGAAGGACAAGGAAACTCTAGCAAGGTAGACTTGGAAATATTGAGAGGTTGATATTTATCTGGGTCTTTAGGATATCAAGACTTTAAGAAGGCTCCCAATCAGTCTTGCCTGCTGGTAGTCAAAGTCCTGTGTGGTCCCCTCCCACACTGAATAGAGTTGGCATGTGCAATCAAGAGAATAGTATGGAACTGATGGTGTTAACTTCTGAGGCTAGGTGACTAAGACATTGTGACTTCCACCTGGTTCTTTCTTGAGTCATGTCCTCTGGGGAAACCAGCCACCATCTGTCAGGACACAAGCAGTCCTCTGCGAAAGTCCATGTGGCAATGAACTACATCTGCCAACAATCAGCACCAACTTGCCAACCATGAAATAGATCCAGTCAAGCCTCCAGTGATTGCAGCCATAGCTGTCATCTTGACTGAACAATGAGCCAGGAGCCAGAAACCCACCTAAGTGTCCTGAGTTTTGACTCACAAAAAATGAGATGCAATACACAGTACAACCTGTTGATTTACATCAGTAAGTTTTGGGGCAACTTATCATTGATCAAGAGATAACTAATGGCTTGTGCTCTTAGTCAAAACTTATATTTTTGGATAATTATCTCAACTCTATGTCCCACTCTCATATACACATTGTGTGTTGTACTCAGAAGTGTGTCCCTTTTCCCTCAGTCACTTTAAAGCACTACTTCAATAACAGTTGTCCAAGGTTGTTGTGTAGTAAAGCAACTTAAAGATGGAATTCCAAATCCTGGAGCCATAGGTATTTCTAACATAAACCAATACAGGGAAACACACACACACACACACACACACACACACACACACAAAACAGTTGCTTGTACACATAAGATACTTGTTCAATTCCCATCCAACTTAAAAAAATCAAAACCAACCTTTTGACTTTATTTTATTAAAAATAGAAAACACAGATAGATATAACATGCCAGTATATTTACAACAGAATTTTTAAAGGTACTATCAGATGTAAGATGTAAGCCTTGCGCATCATGACTAATTTATGAATGATTATCATGCCCGCTGTATATCACTGATCGATGTTTAAGACAAGTGGACTACAGATAGATTCAACCAATGAAAATGCTCAAGCCAGTCACATGCACAATGTTGTTTTCACCAACAATCACTAAGCTATAGTGGTAGTAGGTGACAGGCTGTCAATGAGGGAACAATAGGAAAAAAAAAAGAATGAATTATCCATGGTTAGTAATTGCTAATACATTAATAAGTCACACATTCCTAAAATATCTATGATTAAGGAGGATGAAAAAGACAGAAATAAGAATTAAGTTATGTCAAAGGGCCTAAGTAGATTATTTTAGATAAACAAAACTTGCCACATGTATGGTATACCCGTGATCACATCATCTCTCTCTAAAGCTATTTCAAATGCTAAGGTTGGACAGTGAGGTGAACCCAAAGGCAGAAGGGTCAGGAGGAGAAAGAGTGAGTTTAGCAATGTGGCATTACTAGAGGACTGAAAAATGTCAGCAATCCAACAAGCTCTGAGCTGGCATGCAGGTGATCCATGCTCCAGCAGGAGCCCAGCATTGGGAGCATCCAAAAGGACTTCCATCAGGAAGCTGTGATGCAGAGGCAGGAAATCCTATCCACGGGGTGGAACTCCCCACTGTTTTTGCTGGGACTTTATCAGCTCTCCATAGACTCACAACCTGGCCCCTGGATGCTGCTTCTCATCCACTGGCATGTTGGATAATTATGTCCTCCATGTCCGAGGTGATTCTCAAAGGTCCAGCTAGAAGGCTGGGATCCTTAGGCCCTTCACAAGTCCTTGCCTTGCTCCAAGTCACCACTAGTCTCTGGCCCCTGAAAACCTACTCACTGAGCGCTGGACTTTTCTCCCTCCCAGCAAAGGGGCCTTTCCAGCTGGGACTTCCTCCCTGTTGGCAGTGAGCAGTGCGGCCCCTGAGCTTTCTCAGAGTTGATGACTCTTCAGACTCCCAGTGGTAGTCCTGATCTTTCTGATGTCCAGCCCCCTTTGTCACTGACTTAGGCCAAGTTCCCATGAGGAAGGAAGGAAGCTGCTTGGGGAGATTCTCTCTGTGTGGCACCAATGATCTTTCTCCCCCGACTCACCTCCCACAATGAGGATGCAGGTCCCTCCTCTTTTAAAGCAAGCTCCCTTTACCTTCCTGTCAAGAGATTTGGGGTCTACATTTTTCTCCTCTCCTTTGTGCAGGAATCTTAATACTATGCTTGGACATGACTCTGACCTCTAAGTTTCTGTCCAGGGACAGTTGTGAGGAGGGACAGCCAGAGTTCTGAAGTGGGGACGAAGGTTAACATTAACTCATGTTGCCAGCCTGGACCTATTTTAGGCAAAAGAGTCTTTTATTTTTTTCCTCCTCAGGCTCATTTCCAAAGCATTGTTTGTAGCTTATGTCTGAAAATAAAAAAAGAAAACACTAATTTTAAGTCTGACCCTTGCAAAGGTCTAAATCTGTCCTGGGAACTAAGGTAGAACAAGCCCATTTGTGGTCTCGTGGTCAAAAAACAAGTCTTAACACATATCTGAACAAGGCATTTCTTTCCTAAGAATGAAGTTCAAGGTCCCTCTCATAGTGTACAGGGCTCTTTAAGACCTGACTCTACTCAGCTTTTCAAACTATCTTCTTTAAATATGTTTTTTTTTTTTAAATTGAGTTTTTAGATAGAGAGGAGGGGGAGGTGAGAGATAGAAACACTGAGGAGAGACTCATCTATTGTTGCCTCCTGCACACCCCCTACTGGGATTGAGCCTGCAACTGGGCACGTGCCCTGACTGGGAATCCAACCTGGGACCTCTTGATCCACAGGATGTCATTCAATCCACTGAGCCACAGCAGCCAGGCTCAAACTATCTTCTTTACCCACAAGTAAGTTGTGTCTAGGCCTCTATGACTCTGATTGTGTCACTCCCTTAGTCTTATGTTGTGGTTAACTTTATGTGTCAACATTAACTGGACTGGGGAATGTCCAGATAGCTGGTAATATTTCTGTCCTAGACTGTGGAGATATGAGGGTGTTTCCAGAGAGATTAGTATTTGAATTGGTGAACTGAATAAAGTTGATCGCCCTTCCTAATGTGGGTAGGCATCAGCCAGTTCTTTGAGGGTCTGAATAGAACAAAATCATAAGAAAGAGTGAATTTGCTCTCTTGAGCTGTGGTCTCCAACTTCTCCTGTTCTGGTTCTTGGGCTTTTGGATTCAAGATTGAGCTACTCCACTGGCTTTTCTGGTTCTTCAGATTATAGAAGGCTACTGGTTCTATTTCTCTGTCTAACACATCTTGAATGCCTGTTTCCTTTGATTCCCTTGTGAACTCCAGTTTGTCCTTCACAGGCAGATTAAGTGCCATTGTTCTGGTAACACTTTCCCAGCTCATCCCACAGAGTGTCAACACCTCCCTCTGTTCTGCTTCCCCTTTGTCCACACCTCATGTGGTTGCACTGAAATGATTTATTTAGATGTTTTCCTGCCCTGAGCTCCTCCAGGATGAGCTTTATTCATATTTGTATTCTCAGCACAGAGTAGACACTCAATACATGTTATAGAATAACATGAATGAATAAATGAAGTCTAAATTGGCACGGTAATTTTGGGTGTTCAGGTCTAGCATGGGTTAATTAGAAGCATAGAAGAGGGAATAGGAGAGGCAGAAGATGTATGCTGAATAGGAAGATGGGAGACACCAAGGTGAACTTAATTTTCTTAGTAATTTTGCCTCAGATTTGTTCTTCCTGAAAGGGTGTCTTATATGGGAATGACTGATTTTTGAATCAACCTTTGATCATTGGTCCTTAATGGGTATTTCTCAGGAAGCTCATTCTTCATGTAACCTAAATCTTGAGTTAGGTGGTGATCAGATTTGGATTTCCAAATTTACTGTGTAATTTATTTAATTCCAATATGGTAACAATACTTTATAACCATGTGGAATTTTTCATCTTGAAACCTCAAAGTTTTTTTTTTTTTTAAACACATTTTACTGATTTTTTTACAGAGAAGAAGGGAGAGAGATAGAAAGCCAGAAACATCGATGAGAGATAGTCATTGATCAGCTGCCTCCTGCACGCCCCCCACTGGGGATGTGCTCGAAACCAAGGTACATGCCCTTGACCAAAATCGAATCAGAGACCCTTCAGTCCGCAGGCCAACGCTCTATCCACTGAGCCAAACAGGTTTTAGCTTCAAAGTATTTTTTTTAAATGATCTCTCTGTCTCTCTGTTTTATTTATTTGTTTATTTTTATTTCAGAGAAAAAGAGAGAGGAGAGATAGAAACATCAATGATGAGAGAAAAATCATTGATTGGTTGCCTCCTGTACACCCCCCACTGGGGTTCGAGCCTGAAACCTGGGCATGTGCCCTGGCCCAGAATCGAACCTTGACCTCCTGGTTCATAGGTTGATGCTCAGCCACTGGCCAGGCCCCTAAATTATTTTCTAAATATTAATAGACATGAACAGCCTCAGGGATTTGATGTTATTGGATGCATTTCTTCGCTGAGTAAGGGTGTGATGAAGAGTTAGCTAACTTGCCAAGAGGATTTATAGACTATTAGCTTTTAAAACCACTTTTCATTATGGATTATATTAAACATGTACAAAAGTGGGGAGAACAGTATAATGAACATCAATGTGGCCACTATCCAACTATGAACTCATGGCCAATCTTGCTTTACCTTCTTTACCTTCCCATGTTATTTTGATGCAAATCTCAAGTATCATACATTTTCATTCATAAATATTTCAATTGCTTGAAATGATAAGTATAGTTTGGGTTTGAAAGATAAATATTTAATTATCTTCTTTTATTTGCTAGATTTTAAAATAATGAGTTGGTTTTTAGCATCAATCAATAGTAACCAATTAGCTTTATTGAGGTATAAGTGTCATAAACTGCAATTTAATGAGTTTTGACAAATGTATACATGTGTGAAACTTCATCATAGTTATAAAATGAATTTGTTGTTCATGAATTAGATATTACAAATATTTTATAAGCTGATAAATTTAAGCAAGTTGATATTTTCAATCCTCATTCTTTTTATCTTCAGTAGTCCCATTTTGGGTTATCCTGTGGTCCTTTTGAAATGACTCTCACAGTCTTTGTTAATTTTCCTGTCACCTTGTGACAGGATGTTCCAGATCTGCCAGCAGCCCCTTCTCCAAGGAGCCCTAGGCCCTTTCAGTGGGAAACAGGAAGTGTCATATATTATATGGTAGTTAAACAGAACAGCTAAATCTAATAAACTATCTCGTCTGGGTTCATGTAGTCAGAATGAAGTAACTGTTTTATCAGCATTATGCCTTTTGTTTGCGTAGATCCTTTCACTGAAGTGCTCAAAGTGATTTTATAAGGTTAAATTCATCGCTGGGGTAATTTCGGATGGGAGAAAGTACCAGGGAGACTATCCCAGTTTACAGTTGAGGAAACAGTCAAAATTGTTGGGACTTGTCCATTCATCTGTAGAAAACCAGGGGCAAGTTTGAATAGAACTTAACTTCTTTTTCTTTCTTCCTTTCCTTCTTCCTTTCCTTCTTCCTTTTCTTCTTTCTTTCTTTCTTTCTTTCTTTCTTTCTTTCTTTCTTTCTTTTTCTTTCTTTCTTTTAAAATATATTCTATTGATTTTCTACAGAGAGGAAGAGAGAGGGATAGAGAGTCAGAAACATCTATCAGGTGCCTCCTGCACACCTGCCACTGGGGATATGCCCGCAACCAAGGTACATACCCTTGACCGGAATCCAACCTGGGACCTTTCAGTTCACAGGCCGAAGCTCTATCCACTGAGCCAAACCGGTTATGGCAGAATTTAGCTTCTTAACCATGGAAACAGGGATGCTCATTTTGTTGCTCAGCCACCCTGCTTTAACAACGTCAGAAACTTTACCTTTTAAAAATGCAGAGGGGATCCGAAACCGGTTTGGCTCAGTGGTAGAAAGTCGGTCTGCGGACTGAAAGGTGTGCAAGAGGCAGCTGGTCAATGTTTCTCTCTCATCGACATTTCTAGCTCTCTATCTCTCTCCCTTCCTCTCTGTAAAAAAAATCAATAATATATGTATATATTTTAGAATGCAGAGGGGATAGGAAGCATCAAGCAATGAGAGGGAAGAGAAGTGGAGTTATTTTCTTCCTCCCCTCCCCTTCCCTCCCCTCCCTTCTGCTCCCCTCCCCTCTTCTCTGCTCCCCGCCTCTCCCCTCCTTTCAAAGTCTAGGATTCCTCGATTCTCTAATTTTCTCATTAGATTCGGTGGTTCCCTGATTTTTCATCAGGGAATCATGGACTCCAGGCTTTGAAGAACCTGCATAAACCTCTCAGTCCAGCTCATACCAGCCAGAAAGCACTGTCCTTGGGCCAAATCCAGATAAATGGGCAGCTCTCCTTTTAGAAAGATGCAGCTGAGTGTACTCCACTGTGAGCTAAATCAATTTATAGTAACAAAAGCAAATCCCAAAATAGCAGCTTCAAGTTTATGGAAATGAATCCAAGTCTAAGTGCTCGGGGAGAAACCGCTGGGCAGAATAAACAGTGCTGGGAACCCCTGGGGCCTGCGGGAAGGGAACGGCCCTGCAGACAGAGCTTTGCAGCTGCGGCCCCCCTTTCGCTCTGGCCCTCACTGAGGACATGGAAGAGTTTACATTTGTACTAACTAAGGAATTGATGAGTCCATTAATTAGCTTAATAGATCCTCTCTCATTTCAATGTAGGCCATGAAGAAGCATCTTCCCCAGTGTTCTTTACAGCTGTGCAGTATTAGAGCGAGAATCAGAGGCTCTGGGGTCCAGGCACTGATGTAGGAGCTGGGCGCCTCTTGTGTAGCATTCAGGACAGTGTTTCCCAATCTGGTGTTCTGAGGAAAGCCGTGCTCCCTCATCAAGAAAGGGAAATATGGTTCCTAAAAAGTGTCGTTATGATAAAGGCTCTGAGAAGTCCTGAAAGAGATAAATAAGCTGGTCTTTGTTTAGATCCATTTTCTCAAATGTTTTTGGGCTGTGGACTACCCCCACATTGCCCACAGTATTTACTGTGAACATGAGCATACCACGAACAGTCACCCTAGAAATGTTGATAGGGTCTCTTCCTGTTTCAGAGGAGGCACAGAGGGACCGGGCAGGTGAGACAATGCGGTCAGGAGTGGTGGGGTGAGTTATTGGCCAGGTGGAAGAGAGGAGAAAGCAGGGCATTTGGAATGACCTAGGTCTGAGTTCCAACTCCTGCTTCATAGCTTTCTAACTGTGGCATCTTGGATGATATTTTTATTTCTTATGAACCCGGAATTTTTTTATCTGTAAGATTGTAAGGCGATACAATACTGGTCTCATGGAACCGTTATCTGCTAAATGTATTATGAGTTGGTGGTTAGATTAGAGAGAAAGTTCACTGATGGTGAATGATTGAAGGCTACTAGTTTGGGCTGAGGGGTTGGTTCTGGACCGGAGTCCGGAATAGCGAGCACTACTGTAGAAGGAGGAGGCACCACAGCAGGGCAGGGAGGGCTTCTGGCAGTTCCCTGTTAGGAAGCACAACCAGAGGTGGAGACAGGCTTCCTTTGCAGACAGCACAACACCTCTATCTCCTTCTGCCCCAGGTTTCAAGTGAAAACAGATGGACTGGGGAGAGGGAAGGAGTCAAACCCAGCAGTGGCAGGTCCTGGGGGGAGACAGTCATACTTTGCCTTTGCTCTTTGTTTCTATGATGGTGAAAACCTGAGATGTTTTACAGTGTTCCACATTAAATAGAATGGTGACTTACGTTTTATTAGTTACCGTATTTTTCGGACCATAAGACGCTCCGGACCATAAGACGCACCAGTTTTTAGAGAAGGGAAATGAAGAAAAAAAGATTCTGAAACAAATAGTGTCCTAAAATATTTTATGTGCATTAAAACCCAACATCACAGTCATAAACACATGTAATCAACCCTGTAAAGTAAACAGCAGCATTTAGAACCATTTTAGAGCCGGGCAAGCACACAGAGACCACACAGAGCCGGGCAAGTAAAAAAACTTTTTTTTAAAAGTATATGTGTAGGCTATATTTGGACCATAAGACGCAGGGACTTTTCCCCCCCACTTCTGGGGGGAAAAAGTCAGTGCGTCTTATGGTCCGAAAAATACGGTATGTCACACTTTGAATGGACCCTCATGTTGTCTTCTGCTATGCTCCAGGTAAATTACATATAGCCTTTCTGGGTGCTGGGATGTTCTAACCTGGGATGAAGATGTCGCAGAGTGATTTGCCTTAAAGCAAACCAGTGTGCATAGCTACATAGTGGGGTTTTCCTATTCCAAAGTCCACCTGCTTATCCCGTGTTTGTCTACACACACAGCAGCTACAACCAGGGTCAGTTCCCTCCCATTCGCTCCCCCGGCTCCTCAGTGCATGCTTCCTTGAAGGCACTAAAAAAATATGGAAATGATCTGTGCCTCTCACCCCAACCAGAATGCATTCACTGAGAGACAAGAATTCACACATCTGTATCCTCCACCCCCTGCCCACTCCTCAGGGCCAGTGCTTAATAAAAGCAAGTTGAACGGGTAAATGAATTAACTGGATGCTCTGCTCTTTTCCATATTATCCTTATTTAATCCTGTAGATCACTTTTTTTTTTCTGTCATCTCCACTTCTTTAGTTTTTTCCAGCTTCACGAAGATATAATTAACACTTGACAGAGTACACCTTTAAGGGTACTTGTTCGCATACAATATGATGATTTGATACGTGTATACATTGCAAAATGATTACCACATAAGACAGTGAACACACAGATGATTGTTTTACAGATGGACTCTCATTTCCGTCCCACAGATGAAGGTCAGGAGCCTGAACCTGGCAGATCAGAATGACTGTCCTCTCTCAGAGGGTCAGCCTGGCGCTGATGATGCTCCTGCCAGGGGTGACTGTTTCTGCAGACGTCAGCTTCAGAGGCACATACTCTTACGTAACCTCCTCGATCCCAACCCCGTGTCGCTTTAGAGCAGATTTCATTTCTAAAATCAGCCCCAAGTCATTAGGAGAAAAGTTTGGTAAGAGGAGGGGAGTGACTCAACTTGAAGATGCCATGTCAGGTTCGAAAGGAAGCCTTGGATGACTCAAATCAGAGGTGAGCCCAAGGAGAAATTCCAAACACAGGGTGAGAAGTGGCAATGGCAATGGACTGGGCATAAGGACTTCAGAGGAGAGGACTTGTTGAGATTTGTAAATCCCAGTGTACTTGTTGAAAAATCTCTTCCATACGGAATCACACCGTTTAGAGGCAGGTTCAAATAACAAGTAAGAGTGATAAATTCAGTCCTTAATTTAAAAAGTACTTTCTTCTCTGGCCAGGCCCCAGTCCAGGCTCCCACGTCAGCTCCCTGGCAGCTGCTGATAACATCACAGGACCCCCCAGAGCCCTTCCTGGCTTTGTTCTGGGTGTCATTGATGTTAAGCAAGTGGGGAAGGAAACACAATTCAGAGCTCACAAAGCTAAGGGGAACTGATTTTCAAGTTCATGACTCTCCAATCCATGACACAAAAGTGTATGCATTTTAACTAACGGGGTATGTGAGGACGGAGTTACTGCCCTGGGATCTCTTCTTTCCTTTAATGAATGTTTTTGGAACGTATTTCACTGCACGAAGGGACTTGTTCCCATGCATTTTTTATTTAATGCCTTCCTCCTTGGTGGTGTATAAAGACTGTGTAAATAAGACCCTGGGAAATCAAAGGTCTCGTTAACCGAGTCTATTTAATTCAGCAAACAGTTATGAAACATTATATATTCCAGGTAGTGTAGCAGGAGGTGGCCCAGCTGAGGAGCAAGCCATGGGGCACACATGAAAGTAGTTTACAAGATAGAAATAGCATTGGCAAGTACTCAAATCATTACCAGAACAAAGTGTTAAAAGACAGGTGCAAAAAAGAGATAGGGAAGTAGGTGGGAGGATGACAGAAGACTTCATTGCATAAGTGACATTTTAGTTGAATCTTTCTTCTATGTTTTATTTATTTATTTTTAAATCCTCACTTGAGGACATGTCTTTTTTCTTAATATATATATTTTTATTGATCTATAGAGAGAGGAAGGGAGAGGGAGAGAGAAATAGAAATATCAATGAGAGAGAAAACATCGATTGGCTGCCTCTTTCACACTCCCTTACTGGGAATTGAGACTGCAACCCAGGGATGTGTCCTGACTGGGAATCAAACCAGTGACTTCTTGGTGCATGGGTTAGACATTCAACCACTGAGCCATTCTGGCCAGGCCCGAGGACATGTTTTTATTGATTTTTAGAGAGCGAGGAAGGGAAAGAGAGAGAAACATGGACTGACTGCTTCCCATTCTGGGCATTGAACCTGTAACGTAGGTATGGTGCCCTGACCAGGTATGGAACCTGCAACCTTTTGGTGTAAGGGTTCACACTTCAACCAACTGAGCCACCCTGCCAGGGCCATTTTAGTTGAATCTTAAAAGACAAATAAAATCTTGGCTGAATTGAGGATTGCGGGCAGGATGGGAAATCCAGATGGAAGAAAGAAAATAAGTTAGGACTTGGAAAACATAGAGTATCCTGGTGAAATGGTGCTTTTCCCTGGCCCTTGGTGTACGGAGTGGGTGGAGCAGAGCGTAGTGGCTAAAAAAGAGAGAATGAGAAAAAAATGTATGCCTGCACTAGTCTCTCCTCTCAGGAGATGGGGTTCCTCTTTCCTTTTTCTCTCAGACCTGATTGATTGCAGGCAGCTGTCCTGCAGAAGTTATTTTATAAACTGATTCATTGTAAGGTGACTTAACAAATACAGACTTAACTTGGTATTCTTCCTATTTGTGTATGTCTATATCTTAAAAGAAAAAAACCAACAAAAAACACATTTAGATATTACTTTTTGGAGGGGGATCCAAGATGGCTGCTCGAGTAGTCACCTAACCGCAGCAGCACACAATTTCAATGGAATACAACTAAAATGTAGAGTGGACATCGCCCAGAGCTACAGGTAGTTGACTGAAAATTCTACAACAAGAAGGAAAGAGAAAACCAGAAGGAAAATCAGAGGAGCTGAAAAAAAGCCTAAGGTACGGAGAGATGCTGCGCGGCCGCACGCACGCGCGCGCAGAGAGGTCGCAGCCGGAGAGGAGGAGAGGGCTGGGTGCTGCCTGGCGTTCCCTAGAAGGAAGGACATAAAACCCCCAGCCTGGGCTAAACCCCCGAACCGGCAGCGCTGAGCCCCAGTTATGAGCCAGACCCTGGGGACCCAGACTCCTGCAGGGGAGACGGGGCTGTGAGGCGGAATCCCAAGCGAGCAGCGAAAAGCAGGGCCCCCGGAGTCGCGCGCACTTTGTGTGCAGAGGACTGAATGTTGACTCTGATGCTGGATTACCCTAGCGTGAAGAAACAAAGCCTCCAGCGGCGCTGAGCCTCAGTCTGGACTGCTCTGAACCCCAGTCCTGGACCAGACCCTGGGGACCCAGGCTCGGGCAGGGGTAGATGGGGCTGTGAGGCGGAATCCCAGGGGAGTGGCAAAAAGTGGAGCCCCCAGAGTCGCGCGCACTGCGCGCAGAGGACAGTCTGTTGACTCTGATCCTAGACTCCCCTAGCGGGAAGGAGAAAAAAAAAAAGCTCCAGACTGGAGGAATGCGACAGGGAGCAGGAGCCCCTGCCTGACACCAGCCAGCCGGGCGCCAGCAGGGAGCCGGGCGACGGGGCCCCCAGGGCGGGGGGGTGCCCCCGAGCCATCGACCTCTGAGCGCGGGCAACGGAGCCAAGGCCGGGGGCTGCTTCCTGGGCGGCGCCGACCCCGGCAACAGGCTGGAGCAGCGTGTGAGCCCGCGGAGAACAAAGGGGTGCCACAGGCCAACCTGCTGAGCTCCCAGGACAAGGAGGAAGAAACCAAAGTTCTCAATGTGAAGAAATCAAGTAAGAGCAAAAGATAGTAAAATTACTTAAGAAAGAATTCAAAGAAGATCTTGAAAAATCAAAGACTAAGTCAGAACTCAACTCACCAGCCAACATTGCAACATAAATGCGTTAAAAAAAAAAAAAAAAAAGGACAGAATGTTGGAACAGTGGTGGCCAGGCCTAGAGTGCCCAGGCACAAAGCAATGGCAACCGGGCCCGGAGCAGCAACGACCAGGCCCCTGAGCAGCAGCAGCCAGAACCAGAGCAACAACAGCCAGCACTGGAGCAGCCAGACCTGGGCAGTGGCAGCCAGGCCTGAGGCGGAGGCAGCCAAGCCCAGGGTGGCCAGTCCAGGAATACCCAGACCTGGAGTGGCCGGACCCGGAGAAGCCAGGCCCAGAGCAGCCGGGTTGGGAGCAGCCAGGTCCAGAACAGCAGTAGCCAAGCCAGGAGCATCCAGGCTGGGAGCGGCCAGACTCAGAGCGGCCGGGCCCGGGGCAGCCCGGCCCGGAGCAGCCGGGTCTGGTGCGGCCAGGCCCGGAGCAGCGGCTGCCAGGCTGGGAGAGGCCAGGCCTGGAGCAGCCGGGTCTTGTGCGGCCAGGCCCGGAGCAGCGGCTGCCAGGCTGGGAGCGGCCAGGCCCGGAGCGGCTGGGCCCGGAGCAGCAGCTGCCAGGCTGGGAGCAGCCAGGCCCGGAGCAGCCGGGCCCAGAGCATCCGGGTCTGGTGCGACCAGGCCCGGAGCAGCAGCTGCCAGGTCCAGAGCAACTAGGTCGGGAGCAGCGGTGACCAGACCCGGAGCAGCTGGTTGTGGAACGAACCAGAGCAACAGAGGCCAGACCTGGAGCAGCCAGGCCCGGAACAGCTCGCTTCTCGCCTGCCCCTGCCCCACGGCTGCCTCTCAGACATGGCTGGAAACTTTTGTGGGAACTTGAGGGTCTGCTGAATCAAGTGATGAAGGCTTAGATCTGGATGTGTTGAGTTAGTATAGGGCTAGGGTGTTGATCTGTGAGTGCCTTGGGTGGGGCCTGGATGAGGCTGGTTGACCTATTTGGAAATGTCTTTTGTGTGAAATGTATCATTGGGCATGTGGTGGTATTATTGATATGAGAAAATGCTAAGTAACTGATTTACTATCTGAAAAGGGACTTACTATCGGGGAAAGGGAGGGAGGAAGAGACTGAACATAAACTGCACCTATAAATGAGGACAATGGGGGATGGGGAGGGGGTGGAGGGTGGGGTGGGAACCTGGTGGAGGGGGGAAGAAATGAGGAACCTTTGTAACAATACGAACAATAAAGATTGATTTAAAAAAAACCAAAAAACAAAAAAAACCCACATTTAGAAACACAGTGATTTAGTGGATGGAATTACTCTTTTTAGAGTGGACTGTTGTACATTGAGCAAGGCGTCTATAAGGAATGTATTTTGGACCAAGGAACATTGTTGGATATCCTATCCTATACAATAAAAGGCTAATGTGCAAATCGACCAAATATGGAATGGCCAATTGCTATGATGTGCACTGACTACCAGGGGGTAGACACTCAACGCAGGAGCTACCCTTTGGTGGTCAGTGCACTCCCACAGGGGGAGCACCACTCAGCCAGAAGTCCTGAGCCAGGCTAAGGGTGAGCACAGCAGCTGTGGCAGGAGCCTCTGCTGCCTCCATGGCAGCATTAAGGATGTCCAGCTGTGGGTTCCTGGACTACAAGAGGGTGCAGGTGGGCTGAGGGACCACATCCAATGCGGGCACAGATTTCGTGTACCAGGCCTCTAGTAACACATAATCACAGTGGGTAGGTGAGCTCTGGAGAGGGCCTCTGTCTAGGGCTGTGACATGTGGGGGAGCAGGGATAGGAGGCTGTGGACTAAGGCCTGATAAGGAATTGGTGGTTCTACATCTTATCTCAGTATTATCCCCCAGTGAGCATCCATTTCTCCCTGATTCCTTTATTTAGGTGCCAATCTCCCATTTTTATCCTCTCCCATCTGTTTTCCTTTAGCTCCACTTGCTTTTCCCAGATCCAGAATCATCACATATACACCATCTGGCATGATGTTATAATCTGGGCAAAATCAGTAAAATGAAGTTAAACCCTTCTTTATATTTTTCTTTCTCTTCCCTTTCCTTCTGTTGCTAGTTAATACACGTTGTGGTTCTGGGGGAGGCTCACACAGCTGGTAGCCTGTCGAAGGAGCCGTGATGTGATGATGTAAGATGCTACTTCAGAAACAAACACATGGATCCTGCAAAATGCCTGAGCTTGACTGTGTGAGGAAATCCAGCAGAGTCCTGAAACAGAGGAGTCCATGTGATCATGTCAGTAAGCATTAAAGCATATCTATTATTCCATGTATCACGTGTCCAGTGTTTATCTGTGAGGCATGAGTATCCACTGAATGCTTTTTCAAAATAATGGCAGTGTATCATGTCAGGGGATAAAATGATCACTTTTCTATTTGAATCTTTATAAAACACCATCACTCTCTTGCCTTTACTTGTTTTTAGAGTAGCATGAAAATAATATAAAATCAACCTTCGAGTACATTTTTTTTCTTTGTTTTAAACAAAAGCAAGTTTACAGAAAAGTTGAAGACATGTACAAAGAACTTGTTTTTCCTAAACTATTTGAGAGTTAATTGCTGATGTAATGCCCCCTTATTCCTCTTGACACTTGCTACATGGTGAATTGTGTTCCCCTGAAATTTGTATGTTGAAATCCTCACTCCTGGAACTTCGGAGATAGGGTCTTCAAGGAGGCAATTACATTAAAATTATGCCAAAAGGATGCATCGTAATTCCACGTGTCTGGTGTTCTCATAGGACTCTGTGAAGATATAGGGAGAAGACGGCCATGTGTTAGCCAGGAGAGAGAGGCCTGGAACATCCTTCCAGCACCACTGCCACATCTAGGTCTGGTTCCGATGCTTGCTCTGTCTCTCAGAATTGTGTCGTTTGCCCTTTAGCACGTTTGTGATTTGGGGTTGAGAGCTGGACGTGATGTACTGCAGGAAGTAGGCGTTAGCAGTGTGGTGGTGGGTATGTACGGGCCGTGTTTCACTGCTAGGCCTCAGTCTCCAGTGGGCCTCTCCCGTAGGTGGGGCAGTTGGCTAGAGGAGGCTGCAGTTGGGTATTTCCCTGCCCCCAGGTCTGTTGGGCTCTGATAAAATCCCAGCAGGTTAGGGTCTGCTGAGATAGTTTCTTCTGAATGCAGACCTAGTTAAGCAGAATAGAACACTCCTTTTTCCTTTTCCTGTGAAAGCTCGAGCAGATTTTCCTCTGATCTTCACAGTGAGAACCTGTTAGAGCTCCAGGAGGTAAAACTCACCAACATGGATGCCCCCTGGCCTCCCGGACTCAGCCCCCCGTGAGTTTTTTAACTCAGACTTGTCCACTCTGAGCCTCCAGCAATTTGTCAATTACAGTTCCGTTTTCCTTCCCCCAGCACTGGCTGGTGCCTGCAGAGGTTTGTGCCCTGAAAAGTTGTGATTGACTGGATCTGCTAGTCAGAATTTTCAGTGTGAGGGAAAGAGATTTGCCCTGGGACCTCAGTTCTCTGACGGATCTAAGAAGACTTGCTGATTTTCAGCTTATTCAGTTTTTCACTTGTTAGACAGAATGATAGCTCAAACAACTTACATCTGGACCAGAAATTGGAAGTCTCTGCTTAATGGTTTTGGATGTTCTAAAATATTTCTCTGCCAGATGATGACCGATAAATTAAGGTAAACCCTATTCAACCTGGTAGATTAGTTTCATGTATGCTTAGTATGACTTATATGACACACCCTAGAAAACGAGGCATGACCTAGGTTTTGGAGTTGGACAGACCTGTTTGGAAATTTGATGCAACTGATGTCTGCCTTTGACATTAAACTTGACTGTGACCAATGTGTGATTTTGGATATTTACTTATTTGTTTATTTATTTTTAATCCTTACCTGAGAACATGTTTTTTAAAATATATATATATTTATTGATTTTTAGAGAGAGGAAGGGATAGGGAGATTCCGGCCAGCCCGCCCTAGGCAGCCATTGGCTCACCACAGCACCCAGATTTGGTTCTGATTGGTTGGTTTCAATGCCAGTCAGAGTTGACATCTCTCTGACCTTCAGTTTTCTAAGATGTAAAGTGGGAATTGGAGTTTACTCCATAGAGAATTGCTTGACTCTCATTATTTTTATTCCTAATTTAGAAAATAGCAGGTAGGTTACTGATAAGGTTTCTTCCTTCCCCTCCTGTTTCCTTAATTTCTCCCGTGCCCTGCTATCCTAGTTCACTGCGAAGAGTAACCACGTTTACTACCTCATTGATCTTTATGTGAAGCCTTCAGTGTTATCCTTTTCTCTATACAAGGATAGAAACTATGGGGCTGTGCTGTGAAATTATGTTCCTTCGTGAGTATCAAGGACACCCCGGCATAGGTTTAGATCTGGCTGGAATTTGTACATTGTGGATGTCCCTGTTTCCAGCCCATTTTCTTTTCTGAATCACTAGAATAATTTGAAACTCCCTATATGTTCCATTTGTATAATATTAAGTAGCATCTGGATTTTAATGACCATGTTAGTCAGAGAGCAGAATCTTATTGAGGATGGAATTGGGTTTGGCTGTAGGAATTCCACACATGCTTTCCCCCAAGGCTTGTTAAGTGAAATGCTTAGATCTCAGAGGTTCTCATTAGAAACATTCTGGGGACAGCCTGATGAGTACATGCAATTTGTTTCTAGCAATCTTTACTTATGAGAAGAGCTAAAAGGGCAACTATTTACTTTTTAAATTTATTTTTATTGTTGAGAGTATTACAGGTGCCCTCTTTCCCCCCCTTTTTGTCCACTTCCCCATGGTTCCTGCCCCACCCCAGGCCTTCACCACATTATTGTCTGTGTCCATGAGCTATGCACATATGCATGTAAGTTCTTTGGTTAATCTCTTCCCCTCCTCCTTTCCTCTGAGATTCCTTAGTCTGTTCCATGTTTCCATGCCTCTGGTTCTATTTTATTCATCAGTTTATTGGGATCATTATATTTCACATATAACTAAGATCATGTGATACTTGTCTTTGTCTGACTGGCTTATTTCACTTTGCATAATGCTCTCCAGGTCCATCCATGCTGTTGCAGATGATAAGAGTTTTTTTTGTTTTATAGCTGCATAGTATTCCATGGTATAAATGTACCACAGCTTTTTTATCCACTCATCTACTGATGGGCACTTAGACTATTTCTAGACCTTACCTATTCTATATAATAAAAGGCTAATATGCAAATTGTTTGACCAGGGGGTGGGGCCTGCTGGCCAACCGCCCATGGCCTCTCCCCCCCAGCTAGTCCCACCCTCAATCAGCCCCCCATCCCAAATCAAGGACAGGGCCAGCCAGCCAACTGCCTGTGGCCCTTTCCCCTGGCTGGCCCAGCCCAATCGGCCCTAATTGGGGCAGGCCAGCTGGATCGTGCTTGTGCATGAATTTGTGCACCAAGCCTCTAGTTATAAATAATGCTGCTATGAACATAGGGGTGCATATGTTCTTTCTGATTGGTCTTTTTAGGTTCTCGGGATATATTTCTAGAAGTGGGATTACTGAGTCAAACGGCAGTTTTGTTTTAATTCTTTGAGAAAACTCCATACTGTTTTCCATAGTAGCTGCACCAGTCTGCATTCCCACTTATTGTACTAGGGTTCCTTTTTCTCCACATCCTTGCCAGTGCTTGCTGTTTATTGATTTAATGTTCTGGCAGGTGTGTTGTGATAGCTCATTGTCATTTTAATTTGTATCTCTCTGATGATTAATGATATTGAGCATTTTTTTTTTCCTCTTTGTAGTAGTATGTATTTTGGTTTCTTGCACATTTTAATAGGATTACTTCTCTTCCTTTGTTGACTTGTTTTATATGTATTTTGGAAGTTAACCCCTTATCAGATGTATCATTGGGAAAAATTCTCCCATACAGTCAGTTTCCTTTTCATTTTGAAGATGGTTTCTTTTGCTATGCAGAAGCTTTTTAGTTTGATATAGTCCTATTCCCCCCTCCCCCCTTTGTGTCTCTTGCTCTAGTAAATACATCTGTGAAAATTCTGCTACATGAGATGTCTGAGATTTTATTGCCTATGTGTTTTTTTTTCTAGAATTTTTATGGTTTTTGTGTCTTATCCACTGTGAGTTTATTCTTGTCTATGGTGTAAGTTGGTAGACTAGTTTAATATTTTTGCATGTACTTGTCCAATTTTCCAAACACTTTATTTAAGAGACTGTCTTTACTCCATTGTATGTTCATGCTTCTTTTGTTAAATATTAATTGATCATAATAGTGTGGGTTGATTTCTGGGCTCCCTGTTTTGTTCTATTGATTGATATGCCTGTTCTTGTGCCAGTATGAGGTTGTTTTCATTATAATGGCTTTGTAGTATAGTTTGATACCCAGTGATCCCTCCAACTTTGTTCTTCTTTCTCAAGGTTGCTGTGACTATTTGGGGTCTTTTTTGGTTCCATATAAAATTTTGGCATATTTATTCTAGATCTATAAAATATGTCATTGGTACTTCAATAGGGGATTGTGTTGAATCTATAGCTTGCTTTGGGTAGTATGGACATTTTAATGATACTAATTCTTCCAATCCATGAAAATGGTTTATGCTTCCACTTTTTATGTCTTCTTTTTTCTCTTTTTCTTAACATTCTATAGTTTTCTGAGTACTGGTCTTTTACCTCGTTGGTTAAGTTTATTCATAGGTTTTTATCTTTTTTGTTGTTGCAATGGTAAATGTGATCCCCCCCCCAGTTTCTCTTTCTAAAAGTTCATTATTGGTGTATAAAAATGCCATTGATTTCTGGATGTTAATTTTGTATTCTGCTACTTTGCTGAATTCATTTATTAAATGTAGTAACTTATGGGTGGAGTTTTTAGGGTTTGCTATGTATGATATCATGTCAAATGTGAACAATGACAGTTTTATTTCCTGTTTTCTGATTTGGATGCCTTTTATTTTTTCCCCTTGTATGGCCAGCACTTCCAGTATTACACTGAATAAGAGCGGTGAGAGTGGACAACTCTATCTTGTTGCTGTTTTTAAGGAAAACACTTTTAGTTTTTGCACATTTAGTATGATGTTGGCTGTAGGTTTGTCACATATGACCTTTATTATGCTGAGGTATGTTCACTCTATTCCCACTTTGTTGAGAGTTTTAATCAAAAATAGGTGCTGGATTTTGTCAAATGCCTTTTCTGCATCTATTGATGTGATCATGTGATTTTTTTTTACCTTTCATTTTGTTTATGTGATGTGTCACATTTATTAATTTGTAATATTATACCAGCCCTGCATCCCCAGAATAAATCCCACTTGGTTATGGTGTATGATTTTTTAAATGTACTACTGGATCTGATTTGCTGATATTTTGTTGAGGGTTTTAGCAGCTATGTTCATCAGGCTTGTAATTTTCTTTCTTTGTCATGCCTTTTTCTTGCCTTGGAATTAGGATAATGCTGGCCTCATAAAAAGAGCTTGGAAGTCTTTTCTCCTCTTGAATTTTTGGGAATATTTTGAGGAGGATAGGTGTTAATTCTTCTTTATATGTTTGGCAAAACTTTTCGGTAAATCCATCCTGTCTAGGACTTTTGTTTGCTGGGAGGTTTTTTTTTTTTTTTTTTTTTTTTTTTTTTTTTTTTAATATCGATATTATTACTGCTTAAGTTTTGTTAGTTGTTATTAGCCTATTCAGGTTTTCTAATTCCTCCTAATTGAGTTTTAGAAGACTGTATGTTTCTAGGAATTTGTCCATTTCATCCAAATTGTCCAGTTTCTTGGCATATAGATGTTCATAGTATTTTCTAAAATTAATTATTTGTATTTCTGTGGTATCAGTTATTTTCCCTCATTAATTTCTGATTTTATTTATTTGGGTACTCTCTCTTTGTTTCTTGATGAGTCTGGCTAAAGGTTGATCAATTTTATTTATTTTTTCAAAGCACCAGCTCTTGGTTTTATTGATCTTTTGTATTTCTTTTTATTCTCTATGTCATTTATTTCCACTCTGATCTTTATTTCCTTCCTTCTACTTATTCTGAGCTTTGCTTGTTGTTCTCTTTTTAATTCTTTTGGTTGTGGGGTTAGATAGTTTACTTGAGCTTTTTTTGTTTCTTGAGGTAGACCTGCACTTGAGAAAACTGTATATTGTGCAGCTTTGCATTAGAATGTTCTGAAAATATCAATGAAATCTTTCTGATCTAGTGTGTTACTTAAGGTCACTGTTTTCTTGTTGATTTTTGTCTGGAAGATCTATCCAGTGATGTCAGCGAGGTGTTAAAGTCCCCTACTCTGACTGTATTGCTGTCAATATCGCCCTTAAAGTCCTCCAGGAGTTTTAAATATATTTAAGTGTTCCTATATTGGGTACATATATGTTTACCAGGGTTAAATTCTCTTGATGGAAGGAACCCTTTGGCATTATGTAGTGACCTTCTTTGTTTTAAAGTTTATTTTGTCAGATTTAAGTATTTCTAGTCTTGCTATTTTTGTTTGTTTCCATTTGCTTGGAAATTTTCTTCTTCCTCTGTACTCCTATGATATGGATGTTGTTTTGAAGTTCTTAAACTTTCAATATTTTTAAGTATTTTTTTTTCTTTTGGCTGCTTTAATTGAGTGCTTTTTTCCTGCCTTGTCTTCCAAGTTGCTGTCTCAATCCCCTGCTTCATCAAGCTACTTTTAATTTTTTACAGTGTATTCTTCATATCAGATATGGTAATCTTCATTTCTGATGGGTTCTTATTCATGATTTCCATTCCTTTTTCAGGCCGATGTAGTTCCCACTAATTTCTTTGTAGTTCCCATGAAGTTATTTGTAGTTCTTACTAAGTTTCTTGAGCATCCTTCTAACCATTACTCTAACTCTATGTCTCATAAATTGCTTACCACCATCTCCTTAAGTCTTTTTCTGGACATTCCTCATTTTCTCTCATTTGGAGGTTATTTCTTTGTCTACCCATTTTAGTTGTCTCTTTGTGTTTGTTTCCATGTATTAGATATACTTGCCGTGACTACAAGCCTTTCATATTAATTGTCCTATAGGATCCTGTGGTGCAGTCTTCTTAAACTCCTGAGCTGGATGCTCTAGGACTGACCCTTTTGTGGGTTATTTGGGCTCTCCTTGTAATTGAGTTTTGATTGTTCTTGTCCTGCTCGTGGATGGGATTTCCTCTTAGGCTGGCTAACTGTGAAGCTCAACCATGACCATATCATGCGAGCTGATGTATAGATGCAGTCTTGAGGTGGGTTTCTGTCCTTCCTCATTTAAAAGTCTCTTTATCCAGTTTTCAGCTAGTATTTCAGAGTAAATATCCCCTCATGTAGTTTAATTTCATTCAGTTTCTGGCAGGAGTTGGAGAAAAATCCACTTACTCTGCCATCATCTTCCAAACCCTCCAAGTTTTGATTATTTAGAGATGGGATATAAATTTCAGCAAGTTCATGCCTCTGCTCCTTGTAGCTTTCCAGCAGGATAAACAGGGCAGCTATTTGCTAAGGTGGAGCAAGAATCAACTGAGCATTAGTTGAGTCATGGGTTGGGAACTGGAGCAATTAAAAGCTGGTGATGTTGATTACAAGGAAGTTGGATTTATTTCCTCCTGTGGTCGTTTTCCAAAGGCCTTAGAGGTAGAGAGGGAGGAAATGAGAACCAAGAGGAGAAAAAGCAAGTGATAGGGAAGAGAGATGGCAAGAAATAAGGAGGAAAAAGTGCCAAGAAGGAAACTAAACTTTGGGTACTCTTGATATGTTATGCATTTCACACTGTTATCACATTTTCTTCTTAGAGATCCTGTAGAGTAGCTATCACACATGTTTGTCCAGTACCTACTTTGTGCCATGTACTGTGTGACAGGTGTGGAGATATAATGATTAATATGTCATTCACATCTTCCTGAACTTGAGGTGTTGACAATCTAGAACAAGAATGTCAAACTCAAAGGCTAACATGGGCCAAATAAACAAGGTTTAAGTTTATGTGGGCTGCAAAAAAACAAAAGCTTCAATTTTCATAGAAACATAGGTTTATTTTGATGGAGACATGCTGAATACAAAGGGCTGAAATAAATGAGTAATTGTTAACATAAAATAATAGAAAATTTTAATACAAATTAATATTTTTTTCTTGAATATCAACTTGCCAGACACTGAATAATTACACAAATTAATAAATGTAATGCAAATAAACCTATTTTTCTTGTTCTTTGAAAGCAAAATATTTCTTTTTAAAAAAATATATTTTTTATTGATTTTACACAGAGAGGAACTGAGAGGGATAGAGAGTTAGAAACGTCGATGAGAGAGAAACATCGACTAGCTGCCTCTTGCCCACCTTCGACTGAGGATGTGCCCGCAACCTTTGACCGGAATCGAACCCGGGACCTTTCAGTCCACAGGCCGACGCTCTATCCACTGAGCCAAACCGGTTTCGGCAGCAAAATATTTCTTATTGTACACACCAACCACGACAGTCCAAGACTAATGACATGGCAATTGGCTGCTAAAATACTTGCTGCTAGGATTAGTGGAGAGAAATGGTGCACCTGCACATAAGGTATGTAAGGGAAATGAGTGCAAAACGATTATAGTAATCAGTTATTAGCGAATGTTGTAGTTTGTTAATAATTATGTACAATAGGATATTGTAAAAATTAAGCTATGAAATTTTATTAAAACATTTCTTACATACTATTATATTGGTTGGGCTGCAAAAATATTTATTGAGGGCCATATGCAGCCCACGGGCCATGAGTTTGACATGCTTGGTCTTGAAGGTGACTCTGACATTGATTTAATTTCCATATAGGATGCTATGTGTCTTGGATATGTGTAAAGGACAATGAACGTTTTTAGGGCAGGAATAACCAGTACTGGGGAAGTAGGACTGAGAAGAATGAGGTGAATGTGAGGAGCTTTCTAGGTGAAGGCAGCAGTATATGCAAATTTATGAGGGCATAGAATATAATTATTCAAGTGTGACTGGAATCCAGGGAATAAGAAAGGGAGTGGCCTGGTCATAGTGGACCTTCTGAGCCAGCCCAATGAGTTTGGGCTTCATGATGAAGGGAGAAAGGCCTTAGCAGAGAAACAATTTGGTGAAGTCTGTCCTCTAGACAGGTTCCTCTGGCAGTGTTGCAGAGGATGAGTTAGAAAGATTTGAGAGTGAAGCCTAGGAGTAGCCAAGGAGAATTCTATTAAAATAGTTTGTTTATTTATTTATTTAATGAAACAGTGGGAATGTTTAATAGTTAAGGAACCCAGTAAGAGAAGAAAAATTTCCATTCTTTAAAAAATAAAATATATATATATATATATATATATATATATTTATTTATATATATATTTATATATATATATATTTATATATATATTTCTTTATATCAGAGAGGAAGGGAGAGGGAGAGAGATATAGAAACATCAATGATAAAATGGAATAATTGATTGGCTGCCTCTTGCAATGCCCCACAGAGGGGACTGAGGCCGAAACCTGGGCATGTGTATTGACTGGGAATTAAACCGTGACCTCCTGGTTCATAGGTGGACGCTCAACCACTGAGCCACACCAGCTGGGCTCTATTAAAATAGTTAAGATACAGAGTGATAAATGCCTGAATAGGGCAGTAAGGGAGGCAAAATGGCAAGGACTATAATGACTGTTTTATTATAAAATAGTAGAACTTAATGACTGGTTTGATGATATAAGGGAGGATGAGGGTAATCTAGGATAAGACTCAAGTTGCTGGTCATTGGGATTATAGTAATTCACTGCCTGTTGTTAAAAGTTAGTGCCAGAAATCAATCCTGGCAGCAGCACAGTTTTTCCTATTGGAACCAGTGTTGGGGGTGGAACATGTAGATGAGGACCTTTCTCCTCTTCCTCTGAATCCAACTATTGGACCCATCCCATACATAATGGGACAAAAGACGAAAGCTGGCTAAGTCCAACCACCCAGCCACATGCACAAATGAGGTGGAAAAGCAAGAGAGTGGAAGAGAACACAGAATTTTGAATTTACAGTAATTTCATGCCATCAGTAAGTATGGCTCAGTCTACATCTTGGATAGAGACCAAGATGTTCTGTAATTTTTCCACTTTGAGTTGGGTCCATAGAAACGTAGAAGGTAAATTAAAAAAGGAGCAAGAATTTTCTCTTCTGTATCCTGGAGAAGAAACATAGAAGGAGAAATAGGTTTGAGGACGGGGAGATAATAATCATTTCACTTTTGACACGAGATGATTGTAGAACAGCAGGGTAATAATGTCTTTTACAAAGCTGAATATAGGATTCTGGAGCTCAGGAGGGAGGTCTGGGCTAGAAAGATGGGTTATAGCAGTGGTCGGCAAACTCA
The DNA here is from genome assembly GCF_014108245.1 of Pipistrellus kuhlii. Taxonomy (NCBI): domain Eukaryota; kingdom Metazoa; phylum Chordata; class Mammalia; order Chiroptera; family Vespertilionidae; genus Pipistrellus; species Pipistrellus kuhlii. Next base: position 6,963,776 of record NW_023425520.1, on the reverse strand, counting down.
TTAGTTAACAAAGCCAAATAGCAACAGTACAATGATTGAAATTTCTTTTGAGAGACAACTTCTTTAAACTTAAACTTCTTCTAATGCCACTTCTTCAAAATAGACTCGCCCAGACGGAGGTATTTTGTGGAAGAGCCACACTCAAGGGGCCAAAAAGCCGCATGTGGCTTGCGGGCCGCTGTTTGCCGACCACTGGGTTATAGCATGATTAGAAAGCAGGCGATAGTAGAAGTCTTGTCTGTGAGTCCCTAACGGGATGAAGCGCGAACAGTAGCAGCACTACAGTTTCAGGGGCAGGTGAGGAAGATAGCTCATGAAGGTGAGCGATGAGAAATTAAAAGGTAGGAGCAAAACCTAGAGCGTTTGAGGGCTGGGAAGCTAAAGGAAGAAGGTGCCTTAGGAACGTTGTCAATAGGGTGTAAGGACGTCAGAGGAGCATGAGGAGAATGATTTGGAACAGCTGTACTGAGAAACTGGAGAGAGAGCAGAAACAGGAGAAGTAAAAGTAAAGCATTTTCAAGTTGCCATGAGAGCACACCTGAGAATGGAAACCCATCAATCATGGAGCCTAGATGAAAATGTGACTCAAAGCAACTCAGATTACAATGGCCCAGGACTGGGAGTTTGTTGGGTTGGTGTAGTGGAAGGACAAAGGACCAGAAGCTGAAAATGATGGGTTCAGGTTCACAAAGAAAGGGAGAAATTTCAGGGGCGCTGACAGCCTCTAATTAACTGCAGCTTTCAAGGGCTTCCCTTGGCTGGTTCATGGTTTGAAAACTCAACCCCTGAGCCAAGCCAGCCAGGCTGGTAATTTCATTTTTAATTTTTTGAGAAGTCTACCTGCTATTTTACACGGTGGCTGTATCATTTTATATTCCCACCAACAGTGCACACAAGGGTTCAAATTTTCCTATACCTCATCAGCATTTATTTCCTGCGTATTTTTTTTGTTTGTTTGCTATAATGGGCATCCTCATGGTGGGGCGTGGTGTCTCATAGTTTGGGTTTGTCTTTCCCTGTTGCTCAGTGGTGTTGAGCATCATCTGTTTGCATGTGTGCAACGGCCATGTGTGTGTCTTCTTTGGGGAAATGTCACTCAGCCCTTCGCCCCTTATTGAATTGGACTGGTTGGTTGTTGAGTTTTAGGAGTTGTGTACGTATTGTCTGGCTATGGGACCCCTCATCATATATGTGATTTAAACTTATTTCCCCCGTTTTGTGGGTTGGCTTTTTACTGTTGGTAGTGTCACTTGATGTAAAAAAAAAAACAATTAATTTTCATGAAGTCCAGTTTGTGTACTTCTCTTGGTGTCTGTGCCTTTGGTGTCATAGCCTAGAACCACTGCCAAGTCCAGTGTTGAGAATCACAATGCTTCTGTGATTCCTTGTTTAGTGTATGAGGTCATACATTTAGACCCTTGGTCCACTTTGAGTTAATTGTTTGTTTGCTTTGGGGGTTTTTGGTGACTAAGACGTTTATTGAAGCTGGGCAGTGACAGAAGGATGGGCCTAGCATCGCAGAAGCAGCAGGAGAGCTGGGCAGGCGGCTCTGAGGCCAGAGGAAAGGCGGCCGTGGAGATGGTGCCACTGCCCATTGCTCCCTGGCTTTGAGTCTCATGGGGTCCCTAGAGTTTAGGGGAAGGATGCCTATGGGGCGTCGGGGGAAGGGAAGGCACAGGTGTGCTCTGGGAGGGAAAGCACACCAGTGAATTATGGGATAAGCTTTGAGATGTGTCCACGCTCTTTGTTGCTGTTGGATCGCCAGTTGCCCAGCACTGTTTGTTGAAGAACCTGTCCTTTCCCATTGGATGGCCTTGCACAGTCATCACGAGTGGGCAGCCCTCGCCGGTTCGTTCAGTGGTTAGGGTATTGACCCATGCACCAGAGGGTCTTGGGTTTGATTTCAATCAAGGGCACATACATGGGTTGCAGATTCCATCCCCAATCCAGACGGGTGAGTGTGGGACACAGTCAGTGTGTCTCTCTCACATCAATGCTTCACTCTCCCCCCCTCTCCCTTCCACTCTCTCTAAAACTCAGGGGGAAAATATCCTCAACCTGGCTGGGGTGGCTCAATGGTTGATCATTGACCCATACACCAAGAGGTCACTGGTTTGATTCCTGGTCAGGGCATGTGCCCAGGTTGTGGGATCCATCCCCAGTGGAGGGCATGCAGATTGATGTTAATGATTCTTGCTCATAGATGTTTCTATTTCTCTCTCCACCCCCCTCTCTCTAAAATCAATAAAAGTGAAATTTTAAAAAAGAATAAAAGGCTTAAAAATATCCTTGGGTGAGGAGTAACAAAAAAAAGAGAGGGTTTATTCCTGGGCTCTTCATTTTATTTTTTTAATCTATATGTCTATTGTTAGGCCATTGTCCCCTGCTTTGATTACTCCAGCTTTGTAGTAAGTTTTGAAGTCAGAAAATGAATTTTCCAACTTTGTTCTGCTTTTCCAAGAAAAACAAAACAAAACAAAACAAACAAAAACACACACACAAGTGACTCTCTTGGGATCTCTGTGAAATAAGAGTAAACTTAGAAGATGAGAAGTGGTAAAGAAGCAGGAAGGCGTGGGAATTGTGGGAATTGTGGTTATTGATGGAAATGTTGGCGTTTAAGGCTGTGGAGGCAGAATCCTTCCTCATGATGAGAAGGGCCACTGTGGCTGAGTGAGTAGATTGCAAAGAGGGGGAAAATCAGAGTTTATTTCCACTGAGGTTAAGGGACCAAGAAGGTAGGATGGTACATGTGCAGCCCATGTGAATATTAAATTCATTTAAGATGATAGTAGATGCTAAAGTGGAGAGGAAGACACCCTCAATGAATGCAGAAGCATGATGCTCACTTTGGTAGGTTATTAGTGAGAAAGGTAAAAACAATGTTCTGATTGTGTTATTAGAGAATTAAGAGAATGCTAATACTACCTCTGAATGCTAATACTACCATATGAGAGAATGAGCAACCTCCATTTAAAAGGTTAAAGGAGCCCTAACTGGTTTGGCTCTGTGGATAGATGTCAGCCTGTGGACTGAGAGGTCCCAGGTTCAATTCCGGTCAAGGCCATATGCCTTGGTTGTGGGCACATCCCCAGAAGGATGTGTGCAAGAGGCAGCTGATGGATGTTTTTCTCTCATTGATGTTTCTAGCTCTCTATTTCTCTCCCTTTCTCTCTGTAAAACATCAATAAAATGTATTTTTAAAAAGAAGTTAAAGGAATTGCTATCTTCAGGGAAGGGACAGGAGTAAAAAGGTCATAGGAGGACAATGCCATCCTGGAAGTTGTTTGTATTGCATGTGGTGTTTTCTCTTCTGTTTCACTGTCTTTTTCCTAATACTTATCACTAATATATTATTTAAATTATTTGAGTTCCATAATAAAATTTAATAGCTGGTGTTTCCAGTCCAACTTGTTTGTTCCCTTTTTCCTTCAAAATGCCTTATTTTCACTTAATAAAATTATTCCATTGTTATTCTGATGAGAAAAATTACATTAAATGTATATTTTAATTTGAGTATAATTGGTACCCTCATCCTTTGTTGTAGCCCAAGTTCTCTGGGAAGCAGACTCCGGGCAGGAAATTTGTGTGCAGTAGGTGTATTTGGGATTTGTGTGTGGTAGGTGTATTTGGGAGTATCCACGGGATCAATCCTTGTGTGTGCAAGAAGGAAGTGGGACAGAGCAGAAGAAGTGGTTGCACTCTAATGAAGTCATAACCACCCTAGCCAGTTTGGTTCAAGGGTGAGGATTAACAACAACAAAAATACACAACAAAGGCCTCTGGGGATAGAATGGAACTTCATAGTTGTCCCAAATTGAGGCAATAGGACCAGTAAAGCTTCCTCCTCTACCATTGACCATTCATTAGATGAGAACCCCCTGGGAGAGGATGTGGCTTTTTTCAATTGAGGGAGATTCCTAGGAAACATTGCAGCCAAGAGCCATGGGAACCAACACTCTCTGCAGCTGAGGGAATGAGGGCCTTGGTCCTGAGGAAGAAAATCTGGTTGACACTTCACAGCATCTACTACAACAAAATAAGGATGTATTGTATCCTCTTATATATTAGAGGCCCAGTGCATAAAATTCATGCACAGGGGGTGTTTGTGGGGGAGTTCCTCAGTCCAGCCTGCACCCTCTTCAATCCGGGACCCCTTGGGGGATGTCTGACTGTCTCCTGCAATCCGGGACCACTGGCTTTTAACTGGTCACCTGCCTGCCTGCCTGATCACCTCTAACCTTTCTGCCTGACTGCCTGATCACCTCTAACCTTTCTGCCTGACTGCCTGATCACCTCTAACCTTTCTGCCTGACTGCCTGATCACCTCTAACCCCTCTGCGTGCCTGATCGCCCTTAACCACCTCTGCCTGCCTGATCACCTCTAACTGCTTCCCTACTGGCTTGATTGCCCCTAACCACCTCTGCCTTGCCCCGGGACCCAGGATTCCCTCCTCTGGCTGGTCACAGGCACCTAGGACCTGGGCCAGCTTTGCCTGAGCGAGCTGCAGCCACAGGGGACAGTGGGTAGGCGGCTTGTCTCTCTTCCAGGCGGCAGCCCCAGCTGCTGGTGCCTAGGACCACAGGGCGGGTGGCTTGTCCCCTTCATGGGCCACAGCCTAGCTGGTCCTCATTCCTCTCTCGTAAGCTCATTTGTGCCTGGCTGATCCCCATTCCTCCCTCTCCGGTGTTGAGTGTCTGAGTTGTTATGGCATGATGATATGAGGGCATGATGACCATTTGCATGTTAGCTCTTTATTATATAGGATTTTTTAGTTTATTATGATATAATGGACCTGCAATAAACTGCACATATTTAAAGTGTATATGTGGGTCTATTTATAAGAACAAAACCACAATAACCACCCCCAAAACGTCATGTCCCTTTGTCATCCACCCTCCCTAGTGCCATCTTCCTGGCCCAGAGAAAACACCCATTTGCCTCCTAATACTAAGGATCAGATTGCATTTTCTAGAAGTTTTTATTAATAAAATCATATAGAATGTAATCTTTTTGCTTGTTTTTCTATGCATAATTATTTGGAATTTCATCCACATTTTGTGTATAGATAGCTCATTTCCCCTTACTGCTGTCAAGTATCCTGCCATGGGGACAGACCATTTCCTTGTTGATGGACCTGTGCTTGTCGCTTTGGGAAGCTATGAACGTTTGTGTATAAGTCTTTGAGTGGACATCTGATTTTTCTTCTCTGGATAAATATCTAACAAGTGGGATGGTTGGGCCACATGGGAGTACGTGTTTACCTTTTTTAGCAAACTGCCCAACTGTTGTCCAATCATTTTTGTTTTTTTGTTAATTCTCATCCTAGGATATTTTTCCATTGCTTTTTAGAGAGTGAAAGGAAGGTGCAGAGACAGAGAGTAACATTGATGTGAGAGAGAAACATCAATTGCTTGCCTCCTCCACAGAGCCTGGGATTGAGCCTGCAACTGAGGTATGTGCCCTTGACTAGAGGTATGTGCCCTTGACTAGAATCAAACCCGGGACCCTTCAGTCCATTTTATGTTCCCAATAGCAGTGAGAGTTCCAGTTCTTCCATGTCCTTTGCCAATACTCAATGTGGTCAGACTTTTCTTTTTTTTTAAATGTATTTTATTGATTTTTTTTAGAGAGAGGAAGGGCGAGGGATAGAGAGTTAGAAACATCAATGAGAGAGAAACATTGATCAGCTGCTTCCTACCCACCTTCTACTGGGGATATGCTCGCAATCAAGGTACATGCCCTTGATTGGAACTGAACTTGAGACCCTTCAGTCTGCAGGATGACGCTCTATCCATTGAGCCAAACTGGTTAGGGCAGTGTGGTCAGACTTTAATAAGCAGTATCATTGAACATCTTTTTATGCTCATTGTATTTCTTTTTATCAGAAATCTAATTTAACTTTCTGGTTATTTCTAAAAGATTTTAAGTGACTTAATTGAGTTTTACAGGTACACAAATTAATCACGTGTCAGTAATGATATTTATCTCCTTTCAATGATGATATTTCAGTTTCTTTTTTACTTTATCTTATTTAATTGGTGAGAACTTAAATAATAATGGTATCTTTATCTTTTTTTTGATGAACATAATCAGTTTCACATCAAAAGATATTGGCCTTAGAATATTTAATTCTTTAAGTATAAATGTATTCTATCCTAATTTGCTAAGATTTTGTTAAGAAATTAATATGTAAGTAAATTACATATTTGTCACAATTATTTAAATAATTACATGTTTCTCCTTTTTCCATTTTAGATATAAAAATGGAATAAAACTCTATTATTTCTAATTTTTTGTGGCCTTTAACCTTTTATGATGAGCATCTTCTCATGCATTTAATAACATTGTATAACATTATTAAAGGCCCGGTGCATGAAATTCATACACTTGTTGGGGGAGGGGGATCCCCTCAACCTGGCCTGTGCCCTCTTGCAGTCCCGAAGCCCTCTGGGGATATCTGCTGGCCTAAACTGGCAGTTGGACATCCGTAGTGCTGCTGAGGAGACAGGAGAGGCTCCCACCACCACTGCTGCATTTGCCAGCTATGAGCCTGGCTTCTGGCTGAGCGGTGCTTTCCTTGTGAGAGCACTGACCACTAGGAGCAGTTCCTATGTTGAGTGTCTGCCCCATGGTGGTCAGTGCACATCATAGTGACCAGTGGTTCCACCGTTCGGTCAATTTACATATTAGCCTTTTATTACATAGGATGATTGAAGGCTGCCTGGTAGCCTTTATTTTATAGAGGTGTCATAATTTAGTTAGTCTTCTATTAAATGACATTTAGTTTGCCACTATAAATGTTGTTGAGATAAATATTCTGTGATTAAATCTTGGTGTACATCCAGGTCTATTACATTAAGCTAAAATTCCTTGATTTGCAATGCTATATTTTAAAATATATTTTCATATTGATTGACTTTTAGAGAGAGAGGAAAGGAGAGGGGGAGAGAGAGAGCACAACATCGATTAGCTGTCTCCTGCTCACTCCCTACCAGACGGTAAGGGAGCCTAAAATCTGGCATGTGCCCTCACCTGGGAATCTGGAACCCAAATTACAACTTTTCAGGGCATGGGACAACACCGAACCAGCTGAGCAACACTGGCCAAGGCCACAGTCTGAATAATTGGAAGGAATTATGTTTACTATAAATTATCCTCAGGAAAATTAGTAGTCATTAACATGCACACCAATATTCTAACCTGTTTTGACAATTTCTTCGATGACCAGCACTGCTACAGTACTATTCATTTACCTTTGATTACACTGAGTATTTTTAAAAGTGTATATTTTTGTTTTCTATTTTAGTGCTTTATTTCCTTTACTTTTTGTCTTTTGTTAGATATACATTATTTATGGATTTTGTACTTGTAAATTTACCAACTAACTAAAATGGATTTGTGACTTCACAATCAATTATGCATAGCATCTTTGCAGTCATACCCAGACATGCACAGAGCAGTAAAAAATTTGAGTCTCCTGACACACATATTCCCAGCTGAGGTCAAACTGAGGGATACTCTGCCTTCTTGTTTCAGCTTTCATCGTGTAAACAAGGCTCCTTTGTGTGGTCTATTTGGTGCCATGTCTATTGCGTTGTGTACCTTTTATTAGTGATTTCATGTTTAAAATAACACCAAGCATATGCAGAAGTGCTGTTGAGTGTTCCTAAGTACAAGAAAAAAATTGATGTGTTTTCTAGAGAACATACATATGTTAGATATACTTTGTTTAGGCACGAATTATAGTGCTGCTGGCCATGAGTTCAATGCTAATGAATCAATATATGTATTAAATAAAGTCTTTAAACATAAACACTTTTGTTGTTATTGTTAATCCTCATCTGAGGATATTTTTTTCATTGACTTTTAGAGACCTTTAGAGAGAGCGGAATGGAAGTAGGGGGAGGAGAAGAGGAGGGAGGAATGGAGAGAGAGAGAGAGAAAGAGAGAGAGAGAGAGAGAGAGAGAGAGAGAGAGAGAGAGAGATCAATTATTTGCCTCCTGCACTTGACCTGACTGGGGTGGGGGATTGAACCTGCAACCCAGGTTTGTGCCCTTGATTAGGAATTGAGAAGGCAGATGCCTGAACCACTGAGAAACACTGACCAGGGCCAGAAACACTATTAACTAAGATTATGTACTAATCAGTTGATGAAAATGTGTCCAGAAGTTCAAAGGATCCTAATCCTATATATTCCCCGGGAGCAGTGGTTCAGTATTTGTTGGGGAGCACATGAGACTTGGTTGGAAAGTTTGTAAGGAGGATATTCTGAGGAAAGAGAAGTGAGCGGAAGGCTGCCTGCCCTGTTTATCAGAATTCTGACTTAGGGGAGTGCTGAAGGTGATGCCCCTAATTATTCCTTGACTTTCCAAACAAGTCTGCACATGCAGACCACCGGCTGTTTATTGGGATCTTATGCTTAAATCTTTTGGTGTCCTTGCTTAAAGGCCACTATAAACACAAGTAATCCTCCCAAGATTACTTCCCCTGCTTATTGTAATCATAAAAATAAACTTTATCTCAAACTGCTGCAATAATAAAAGCCTAATGAGGCAGACAATCTGGTTTCTTCAGCCAGGCAGTCCCTTAGCCCTCTCTTTCACAGCAAAAGTTGTGTCAGAGTAATCCATTCATCCTTCCCTCAGGATCTGCTGGTCAGCCCCGACAACTATGTGCTAATTCAGTGTTCACAACTTAATAGAACATAACTATGTATTGCAAATGAGAATCGACTGGACTGTTTTCTATGGTTTCTCCTGCCCAGAGATTTAGGTCTGCTGTCAACTGGACACACTATCTTTGCCCCTGCTGAGCACTTTTCCCCACAGAATGCCTTGCCAGCTGGGTTCCAGCTTAAGTTCTGCCAGTGAGGAGTCGTGGTATGTGATTAGGCAGGGGAAAGAGAAGGAGGAGAGCATGTTTCTTCTCCAACAGCGTCATCTAGATGGTGGTGTTCTGGTTTCTGTGCTACACAAGGTGCCAGCAGTTTACAGGGAGACTTGCATGGGGCTTGCTTCAGACAGCTGCGATCATCAGTGGTAGCTCCTGCAATTCCTGGGTATCATCATCTCCCCACAGCAGCCACAGTTTTCCCCAAACTCTGCTTCCTTGACTTTTCAACAAAGCCATAAGCACCTAGTTCCCTGATTAGATTCCACATTTGAAATACTACACTAGTTTCTGTTTCCTTGACGTAAGCCTGATTGATACAGTATGGAGCTATGCCTTCCTTGTGATGGAAAAAGGAAGCACAAATATTTGATGACCTGACTGCTGGTGCATTCTCCTCTTCAGCTTGGACCTTGTGAGTAGAACCCTTTTCCACTCCCTCTCCACTGCTTGTACTGGACTACGCCATGAGCAAGAAATTAATTTTACTGCGATACATCACTGAGATTGTGGGACTTTTGTCTTAGCCTACGTGAATACAAATACTTTTTATATTTCTAAAAATATACTTGAGTTTTTAGATTGTATACTTCAGTTCTCCAATGACAAGAATGAAACAGTATTTACCAATTTTTTCTGAAGACGAAAAACAGCATATTTTATTTCCATTTACTTTCACTCTTATCTATCTTGTTGGTAGAAGCTGAAATTTTTATAATTAATTGTTTTTTTTTAAATTTGCATTCTATTTTGTAATCATATGTGCAACAATTGTTTAGGCTCCAATTGACATACACCAGATTTTAATGCTCACTGCCACCCTTGTAGAGCACAAATTAGCCTTTAATGAGTTCTTTGTTATGTGTCTCGGTCTCTGTAAAAAGCCTTTCAGTACTTGTCTTAAGAAAGATATATATATAGCCGAGACCGGTTTGGCTCAATGGATAGAGCGTCGGCTTGGGGACTGAAGGGTCCCGGGTTCGATTCCGGTCAAGGGCATGTACCTTGGTTGCGGGCATATCCCCAGTAGGGGGTGTGCAAGAGGCAGCTGATCGATGACTCTCTCTCATCGACGTTTCTAGCTCGCTCTCTCCCTTCCTCTCTGTACAAAATCAATAAAATATATTTTAAAAAAAAGAAAGAAAGATATATATATAGAAAACATGCTTCTGAGTCTTTCAATAGCCAAGGCTGTTTCTTTGCTGTTTTGGTTTTTTTTTTTTTTGTTTTTTATACAGGGATTGACTGACTACCTTATTCCCTCAAAACTCTAACAGTTGACACATTCATTTAGCATTTAATATGATTTTATGGGTGAACTTAAAAGTTAGATGGGTTTTCTTTTTTTTTAAGTTAACTTTTCCTCTTCCTTAAATGTTCCTAAGTTTTTGTGTGCATTTTGTAATCTTGAGATTTATCAATTCTATCATGTGTATGTATGGGTTGGTTTCTTGTCATTAACTTTGCTTGGTACTCAGTGAAATGTTGATATTTTTGGCAGATAGGGCACAGAGAGCTTTATATGTATTACCCGGTGACAACACTATGAGGTGATAGCTATCATCTCTCTCAATTTGCAGTTGATGGAATTGAGGTTCAAGGACTCATAGAAGGTCAACAACAGAGCTGAGATTGGAACTTAGAAGGAAGAAAAGTACTCTTTTATTTTATAATACCTACAGTTCTGCTTTTGGTTCTGCTGTTCCTGTTTCTCCTTCAGAGACAAAGCAATTGCCCATAAAGTGGGCCTCACTTTTCCAGGCTTTATAGCTCCTGTTTTTTATTTTGTCATCCTTTCCTTTTATATTATCACTAGAGCCCTGGTGCATGGATTCGTGCACCGGTGGGATCCCGCTGTGTGGCTGTGGGAATCGGGCTGAAACTGGCAGTCCAAATCCACCTGCTGCTCCTGCCTGCTGTTCCCGCTCATCCCAGCCCCACTGCACCTGCCGCGGGCTCGAACCCTGTCAGTCCCAATAGGGAGAGGATCGTGCCACCACAGCAGTGCTCACCAGCCACGAGCCCTGTCTCTGGTGCCCATCAGTCAGCTGAGCAGCGCTCCCACTGTGAGAGCGCACTGACCACCAGGAGACAGCTTCTGCATTGAGCATCTTGCCTCCAGGTGGTCAGTGCGTGTTACAGGGACTGGTCGACTGGTCATTTGGTTATTTGGTTACTTAGGCTTTTATATCTATAGAAAGAGCTTGGTAAACTTACTCTTTATATTTAGTTTATGTTTTCTCCAATTTTGTACCTGTTCTTTCTGATTGTAAAGCAGACTTAAATTTTTAAATTAAATTTTAACTTATTTTCTTTATCTCATTAATTTCCTTGTCTATTCCTCTGCCTTTTAACCAGATCTACTGACAACTCAATCCTTTCTCAATTTTGTTAAAATCTTGTTTTTCAGGCTGTTTTCTAGCATTTTTTTCGGTCTCATGATAAATAATGCTCAAAAGTTCCCTCTTCTGCCCAGCTGGTGTGACTCAGTGGTTGAGCATCAACTATGAACCAGGAGGTCATGGTGCCATTCCCAGTTAAGGACACATTCCTAGGTTGTGAGCTTGACCCCTAGTAGGGGAATGCAGGAGGCAGCCAATCAATGATTCTCTCTCATCATTGCTGTTTCTATCTCTTTCTCCCTCTCCCTTCCTCTCTCTGAAATCAATATAAATATATATACTGTGGTCCATGTCAAGTACTGTACTATCTTTTAAGTTCCAGGATATTTTAATAGGCCCATGGTGGTTCTACGTTCTTTAATGATCCTCTGATCGGTCTGTCTAGTGCCCTTGGTTTCCCAGAAAAAAATAGGAGTGGATGCTGTTAGAACCCTCCTCTTCAATCTTTTTTTTTTTTTTTTTTTTTTTTTTAATATATTTTATTGATTTTGTACAGAGAGGAAGGGAGAGAGATAGAGAGCTAGAAACATCGATGAGAGAGAGTCATCGATCAGCTGCCTCTTGCACACCCCCTACTGGGGATATGCCCGCAACTAAGGTACATGCCCTTGACCGGAATCGAACCCGGGTCCCTTCAGTCCCCAAGCCGACACTCTATCCATTGAGCCAAACCGGTTTCAGCCGTCCTCTTCAATCTTAAGGAGGGATTGTTCTCATACATTTCCCTGAGCTGGATGTCATTCTGAGTGGAAAGTGGAGACAGTTGATGAATAGGTGAATGGGGAGAAGAAAGGAAGATTTCACTTCAGTGCTATTTATTGGGTTCCAGGGGCCATCTTTTGGACCTGGCTCTTGTTTGGGCCAGGCTGTCTCCATGCTGTTTTACCTGGCAAGTTCATGAGGCTGCATCTTGGCAGGAGAACTTGAGGTGTTGCCATGGGTAATGGTGATGGTAGGGCAGATCATTTGTGGTAGGTAGGTGATGGTTGCTACTAAGATTGGATTTTACACCATTACTGGGAGAATTGAGGCTGTGCCTTCTACATATAGAAGAACACTAGGACCCCGAGAGCTGGTCTTAAACTCACAGAATCTCATTTCGTTAAGCAATGGTTTAGCCAAGAGGGGCCCACAAGGTTCAGAACAGCCAATTTAATGGCTCTGCAGCCACTTCCATGCCAGCTGACTATATACTTTAAGACCTGGAACTCTTGCTAGAGGGTAAATGTCCTTGCCACACCCTTGGGACACCTAGTGTGTTACCCAGCCTTCCTCCACAGGACCCACCCCTAGTAGACCATAGGATACTGTTAAGCTATCAGATGAAGGTAATTTAAGTTGGAGAAACACAACTCCCACCCCCAACTTCTTTGAGCTAGTGCTGGTCTTTATTGCAACATGGTATCTGTGAAGAATGCAGACATTTCCAGTCCTGGAATTAAATTTTCATCTCTGTCTCATTTCCTCTCTTACCTTCATTACTGACCTGCTGAATGCTTATTGGACTTAACCATTCTTAAAAAAAAAAAAAAAAAAAAAAAAAGATATATATATATGAATGATTGATTTCATTCATATATTTGAAAGGGAGAGGGAGAAAGCACTGGAAACATACATGATGAGAGGGAATCATTGATCAGCTGCTTCCTGCACACCCTCTACTGGGGATTGAACTGGCAACCTGGATATATGTCCTGACCAGGAATCCAACCATGACTTCCTGGTTCATAGGTCCAAGGTATTGAGCAGTTCCTTTAAAAAGTAGTAAGTTTTTGTATTTTCTCCCATAGTATTTAAATAACTTCACACCCATGAACAGTTTAGGCCATATAATTTCAGTAAGCTGAACCGCTGAGCTACACCCAGCGAGCCTAACCATTCTTTATTAGCTTTGCAAATGACAGTTACGTTGATGGTGAAAATAAAGGCACTAATATCCTTATTCCAGATGTCAGAACCCTTGACCTAATGCCAGTAACTGCAGTGTAGGCAGCAACACCAGCAGTTTAGGCAGCAACAGCAGCATTGGGCATCTTTTCTTTGCTCTTCCAGATCCTCTCTCTGTCCTTCCCCACCCTGCTCCATGGCTTGGAGGCTGGCCTATAAGGTCTGGTCTCCTACATTGGTGTGTGGGACCCCACAGAGCTGATGATGTGCACCTCTTCCTGACTTCTATGTTTGGGGAACATAGTAGGAATATTTATGCTGTGGAAATTGGAAAACATTACAAGTAAGCATGCATGAGCACACACACACACACACACACATGCACACTCAGAGTTGTTAAATATTTACTTATCAGTGCACACCTGGGGCAGTGTCAATATATCAACAGACTTCCTAGCCCTCTGGCTTCTGGTTGGGTTTAGCAGATAGGAGGCCCCTGAAGGGGACTAAAGGTGAGAAGAGAGTGTGATCAGAAAAATCCATTCTCCTGGTCCATTTCTAACAAGTCCCCACAGGTTGGTTGTTCAAAACCTTTAGCTTCTGTCAAGCATCCTCTCCGTATATCCATTCTCTCTAGAATCCAGATCCTTCTTTCCTCTTCGGGTCTATGAGTGGTCATGGCTCCAGGTGTGTATCATCTCTCTCTGGCTTCCCTCAAGTCTGTCTACACCAATAGTCTCTTCATGTCACTTTTGTGCCACTTGTTTCCCTCCATGACCTAATATGAAACCTGATTGTGTTCAGTCATGTAGACTATTGTTTCCTGGTATCTTCACTGGGTCCCCATTTACACACTGGGTTCCAAGAGCAGTGGTTCTCAAACTCCTCATAGCCTTGCTTGGGATGTTTTCTTCAAGTGAAAATGTCATGTACACATTGAAGATTCCTGCCTTAGTGGAATAGGAGATCAAGTGCATTCTGCTCACTGTCCTCGATCCCCAGGTCCCAGAGCCATCATGATCACAATTTAAATACCATGTTTCTAGAAAATAGAGACGGTGGCTTGGATTTCACAGGGCACCTAGAGAGAACTGGGTACACCACAGGCATATTTTCAAGCTGCTGTTTGTTGAATACTTGCTGTCTGCCAATGCTCTGTTCTCCGTACTTCACATTGGTTAGTTCACTTAATCCTGGTGAGGTAGGTGCCTACATTACCCACATCCTGTGAAGGAGGGAGCTAAAGCACAGTGTGATGGAATAACTCGTCCGGATCACTGGGTTAGAAGCTAGAGAGCTTAGCTGCATAGTTTGCTTCTTACACTCTCTGTGTTCCTCGAAATAGCCTTTTGGGTGATTAAATGAAGAGCATGCGAAGCTCAGGAGTTAGGAAACCCTCACAGCATCAGAAACAGCCGAGGAGCCTTGTGGATCTCCTTGATGGATCCAAGAAGGTAAGGGCTGCTACTCTGAAAATTGGCTGATCAGACAGTTTATCCCTCAACTGGCAACACATTTACATGTTGAAATAACTAAGGAAACAGTACAATGGCTATTTGTTTTTAAAGCCTTAAAAATATCTAATTAGAGCCCTGGCCGGTGTGTTCAATGGTTAGAAAGTTGCCCAGCACACTGAAGGGTGGAGAGTTCAATTCCTGATCAAGGGCGTGTACCCGGGTTGCATGTTTGATTCCTGGCTCCAGTCAGGGCCCCAGGGTGCACACAGGAGACAACCCACAGTGTGTCTCTTTCACAGAGATGTTTATCTCTCTTCCCCCTCCCTTCCTCCTTCCAATTTCACCATCACTGGGGAAAATATCCTCAGGTGAGGATTAGCAACAACAATAACAAAATCTAATTAGAGAAGTTAATTGCTGTAATCTGGACTCTGGGAGTCTCACTGCTGTTCCTTTGGCCCAACCAGAAGCAGGAAGAAAAGACCACACTTCCCAGGCTTCCCCAGGCTTGGGGGCAGGTCTTCCTGAGGTCCGCGGTCTGAGGCCTTTGAACTGCACATTCTGGGGCTGATCCGCCAATACTTGGAACATTTTGTTCCTGGGATTTCAATATCACCCCCAGTCAGAAATGTTAAAAAACAAAAGAATAAAAGCCAAGCAAACCCCATACAACTTGGGGGTTGTGCAGAAGTCTCCAGCTTCTGATCTGCCGTATGCCTGGCAGTGAGATCAAATATCATTAAAAAAAAAAAAATACCACACACTTTGCCTTTGCTGGTTTGG
This sequence comes from Pipistrellus kuhlii, assembly GCF_014108245.1. Classification (NCBI taxonomy): domain Eukaryota; kingdom Metazoa; phylum Chordata; class Mammalia; order Chiroptera; family Vespertilionidae; genus Pipistrellus; species Pipistrellus kuhlii. The sequence continues at coordinate 6,948,353 of NW_023425520.1, read as the reverse complement.
CTCAGTGGATAGAGCATTGGCCTATGAACTGAAGGGTCCCAGGTATGATTCCAGCCAAGGGCACATGCTGGGATTTCAGGCTTGATCCCCAGGAGGGGGTGTGCAGGAGGCAGCTAATCAATGATTCTCTCTTTTCATTGATGTTTCTATCTCCCTCTCCCTTCCTCTCTGAAATCAATAAAGAAATATATATTTTTAAAAATACAAATAAAAAAAACACTTTATCCATTTCTTAATTAGGAGTTCTAAAAGACGTCAAGAGACCTAGAATATTCGGATAATACAAAACTTCACTTCTCTCACCCATTTCTCTCTCTCTCTCTCTCTCTCTCTCTCTCTCTCTCTCTCTCTCTCTCTCTCTCTCTCTTTTTTTTCTTCCGGTAGAAAAACAATTCTCTATTGGAATTATTGCGAGAAATTAATGGGTGGGCTTGGGTTTTGTTAAATAGTAGATGTAAATTATTAATTCATGTGAGGAATGAAAGTACAATCTGCCACACCCTAAATGTTTGGGATGTTAGAATGCAGCCTGCATATTTCTGGGAGCAGGACTGGTTACACAATTTGTGGGGCAGAATGAAAACGAGGGACCCCTTGTTCAAAACTTCCAAATGTCAAAGATGGGAGCTTTATGTGTGCGGGGCCATCTGAGCCAGGAGCCTGGCTCTGCCAGGTAGCAGCGGCCACACCTGAGTCCTCGAAGGGTGGGAAGGTAAGCCTCCAGCCCTGCCTGGTTTGGCTCAGTGGATAGCATATCCCACCAGAGTGGAACATTTGTTATAATTGATGGAACATATCATCCATAGCCCATCAGGGTCATTCCTGGTGGTGTGAATTCTATGGGTCTGGACAAAGGTGTAATGACATGTATCCACCATGACAGTCTCATACAGAGTAGTGTCACTGCCTAGAAATTTTCTGTGCTCTGCCTCTTCCTCTCTGCTCCCTCTCTAATGGTTCTCCACTTTTTTTATGTGTGCCATGGACCCCTTTGTCAGTCTGCTGAAGTCTTCGAACATCTTCTCCCAGATGACATTTTTAATGCATAAAACACAGTAATAATTGAAATACAAAATAATTGAAATTCATAAACTAAAATTATGAAAACATTTAAAAACAAAGTAATGTTAGTCATATTTTTGCTTCTTTACTAGATCTAGCAGCAAGTTTAACAGGTAGCATAATTTAAAAGAAGTGGTGATGAGCATTAATAATAATTTGAAATATCTACAGAAACTCTAATATGCAATGAAAACATTAGAGTTGCAGGTACTGCTAATTGTACTGTGATTTATCCATTTATTTTTGGCTCATATTCATAAGGGAAGGAAATTGTAGATCTCAGAGAGAGGTTAATAAAAAAAGATGTGATACTTTCCCCCAACCAAGCTCACATCCCCAACACTGGTTATTAAGCTCTTGTCCTTCAAGCCTTTCCTGCCCCCATCCACCTGCCAGAGTCAGATCTCTGATACTGGGAATTGGCACACCATGCTTCCTGCTGACAGCTGACCCCCTATTATAAGGACATTGGCCAAGGAGCAAATAAGAGGGAGATTAGAAGGCTGGAAGAGGGAGAAGCATCTTTATATATACATATACACACACACACACACACACACACACATCTTATCTAATAATAGACAAACATGTAAATTGACTTTACCTTCACTATGTCCATAGCCAATCAGAGTGACTATGCAAATTAATCCAAACAAGATGGCTGTTAATTTGCATACATAGGTGCCCAGTGCCTGTGTCCCAGGAACATCCTGGCACCCAGGTCACTGTGAGGTAAGACCTGGTTAGGAATAGACCCCCTGCAATCGATTGCAGGGAGCTGGGGGTTTATTCTTGCCCAAGACAAGGCCTAGTACAAGAGCAGATCCCCTGCGATTGATTGCCTGTGCAAGAGTGGACCCCTCTGATTGATCACCTGGGCAGGAGCGGACCCCTTGTGATCAATCCCAGGGAGCTGGGACTCTGCTCCTGTCCAAGAGGCTTTCTGCCTGGGCAGTCCTGGGCAGGGGCCGAGCCAGTGATCAGAGGGAGCTGGAGGGGCCCTGCCCAGGCCGAAAGCTTTGGCCAGAGGCTTTAGGCCTGGGCAGGGCCCAGCCCATGATTGGTGTGAACTATAGAGGAAACATTTTTTCTGACTGCTCATGGGCTAAGCTTCCTGTATGCTACTGGTAACATTCTTAATAACTTGGATAATAAAGAATCCAAAAAGGTGATCTAGGGTTTTCCCATCACACCTCTGGAGAAAAAAAAGAAGGCCTGCTGCTAGAGGGCTAAGAAATGTCATATCCTGCCATAATAGGTTTGGCTCAGTGGATGGAGCATCAGCCTGTGGACTGAAGGGTCTCAGGTTTAATTCCGGTCAAGGGCATGTACCTTGGTTGCGGGCATATCCCCAGTAGGGGGTGTGCAAGAGGCAGCTGATCGATGATTCTCTCTTCATCAATGTTTCTAACTCTCTATCCCTCTCTCTTTCTCTCTGTAAAAAATCAATAAAATATATTTAAAAAGGAAAGAAAAAAAGAAAAAGAAATGTCATATCCTGTCCTAGCCATTTTGACTCAGTGGATAATGCCTCGGCTTGCCTACCGCAGGGTCTGGGTTCGATTCTGATCAAGGGCATGTACCTAGGTTGCAGGCTCCTCCCTGGCTGGGGCCCAGATCAAAGTGTTTTTATCACTTTGATGTTTTTCTCTGTCTTTCACTTTCTCTTCCACATTCCCTAAAAGTCAATGGAAATATATCCTCAGGTGAGGATAAAAACAAAAAAGAAAGAAAGAAATGCATGTCCTATGAAAGACACATCTTGAAAATGCCTAAAGAAAGTTGTCATTTTTTCATGGTGAAGGGACTGGAGTCGTGTTGCTGAAAACACCTTGATGGCTGTGGTGACTGGCAGTGGCTCCAGCAGCAGGGTGATGGGGCTGGTGCCTTCCCCTGATTAGCCAGGTTGCCTCCCACAAAGGGAGGCCAGATTGCAGCTTAGGCCCACCTAAGCTGTCAGTAGGACATGCTCTGAGGGCTCCCAGTATGTGAGAGAGGGTAGGTTGGGCTGAGGGACCCTCCACCCCCAGTGCATGAATTTTGTGCACTGGGCCCCTAATGTGTGTGTGTATATATATATATATATATATATATATATATATATATATACATACACACACACACACACACACATTAGGGGCCCAGTGCAAAGAACAAAGAACAAAGAACCAGCAGCTAGATGGCTTAAAACAACAGAAACTTATTTTCTCGCAGTTCTGGGAGCTAGATGTCTGAGAGGGTGGTGTTGGCAGGGAGCTGTGGGGGAGCCTGTCTCCTTGCCTCTTCCAGTTACTATATATATTAATTGATTTCAGACAGGAAGAGAGAGGGAAAGAGAGAGAAACACCAATGAAGAGAAAGAATCACTTACTGACTGCCTCCTGCATACCCCCTTCTGGGGATCAAGCTGAGACCTGGGCATGTGCCCTGAACTGTGGATCAAACTGTGACCTCCTGGTTCATACTTAGGTTCACAATCAACCACTGAGCCACACCGGCTGGGTGAGGAGCATCTTTTGTTTTGCCCACTCTCTGTCAGCGTCATGCCAATGATAGTTTCCATCCTAGAAGTGGCAGGCGATTCTTGTAGTTGGTTGGTCCCAGCTTCCAGTTGTTTCCACACCCTCAGAACCAGCCTCACAGTGTCCCCTTCAGAGAGCACCAGCAGATGCTCTCCTCTCAGCTATCAAAACAAAGAACCAGCAGCTAGATGGCTTAAAACAACAGAAACTTATTTTCTCGCAGTTCTGGGAGCTAGATGTCTGAGAGGGTGGTGTTGGCAGGGAGCTGTGGGGGAGCCTGTCTCCTTGCCTCTTCCAGTCCCAGTGCTGCTGGCAATCCAGTCACGTGGTTGCCCTCTCCCTGAGTCTTCACACTGTCTTCCCTCTGCACCTCATCTCCCCTTTCTATGAGAACAATGGCAGATTGGATGAGGGCCCGCCAGAATGACCTCATTTTAACTTGATTACCCTCCAAATAAGGTCGCATTCAGAGGTCCTGGGGGTTAGAGCTTCAACACTTTTTTGGGGGGGACACAACTGAATCTATAATGCACTTCCTCAGGGTCTTAGCTCTGTGGGAACCTCCATGCTTCTGTTTCCCTCAGTTTAAATTTTGTTGTTCCCCAGCCCTAGGTTGGGGGCTATTGCCTGCAATTCTTGTTTCTCTGCTACCTGGTGTCTTCCTTTTGTCTTTCAGCTCTCTTATACCTGATTAATCAATTCTGTATGTAATTTTCTCTATGTTAAAATAACGGCTAAACATTGAACAGGCTGTCAAATTACAACGTGAAGGCTGGGGAGTGTTGAGGAGAGGGGAAAGAGATCAACCAAAGGACTTGTATGCATGCATATAAGCACAACCAATGGACACAAGACACTGGGGGTAAGAGTGGTGGTGGTGGAGGAATGAGGTCATGTGCCAGGGGTTAGGGGAGGCTGGGGGGAAGTCAATGGGGGGGAAAAGGAGACGTATGTACTACTATTTGTAATATTTTACACAATAAAATAAAATAAAGGTAGAAAAAAAGAAATAACTGCTGTGGTTTAATTTCTCTAACCAGGTCACAACTGACTTGGACTCCTGAATCATCAACATAAACCCCAGGTTAAGAGGTTCTGATGTTTTAACTAGAGGCCCAGTGCATGAATTTGTGCACTGGTGGGATTCTGATCTATCAATAGATCTGGCCTGTGGCTTTCCGACAGCCCCTGAGGGGTCCTGTATTGTGAGAGGGTGCAGGCCAGGCTGAAGGTTCTCACTGGTGCACGATTGGGACCACGGAGGGACCACAGGAGGGCTCCAGGGCATGTCCGGTATGTCTCACCCTGTTCTGATGGGCCAGACCCCAGCAGCAAGCTAACCTACCAGTCAGAGCATCTGCACCCTGGTTCCCCGGTGGTCAGAGTGTGTCATAGCTATCGGTTGAACAGTCTAACAGTTGAATGGTCAAACGGTCTAATGGTTGCTTAGGCTTTTATATACATAGATTAGAGGTCCAGCATATGAAATTTGTGCACGGGGGGTGGGGGTGGGGGGTGGGGTGTCCCCATTGACCTTCCCCTAGCCTAGCCTGCACCCTCTCACAATCTGGTACCTTTCCAGGATGTCCAACTGCCAGTTTAGGCCCATGATTTCCAATATGCTTAATCTGGCACTTTGGCTTACCCATTTTGCCCTGCCTGTTGGATCTATAAGCCGGTCTCTGACCTCTGTAACTCTTGGCTCCACATACTACATGAGGGGCAGAAAGGGTCTGGCCTCCCTAGCTGGACTCTCTCCTGGTTCAGGAACCCAGATGGACCCATACCTAATGATGCTCTCTGTGCTCCGTTGGCGAGACGGGGAATGCAACGCCTGCTCTCTGAGGCTTGCTGAAGTTCTGTGGCCTAAACTGTTCATGGGTGTGAAGTTATTTAAACACTTTGGGAGAAAGTACAGAATCTTACTGCTTTTTAAAGGAGCTCTTCAACACCTTGGATACATGCTCTCGTGTACTGTGATTTTTCCCGGAGGCGCAGTCCGAGGACTCACCAGCAGGCCAAGCCCTCACTGACACTGGGGTTATGGGGTGAGAGGACCTGAGTCCGAGACCGGGTCTGCCACATTCCAGGCGTGTGACTGGGCCCCACACGTCCTCATCCCTAGAATGGGGACAACACCTGCCTCCCACGGGTGCTGTGAGGATCACATGAGGTGCCGTGAGAGGGTGAAAAAACATGCGGTTGCCGTGCAATTATTGGAGGAGGTGCCGAGGAGCATGGGCCAGGGTTAAAAGGACACCCAGATCCTATGCCCAGGGCTCAGGGCAGCATGTCCTGGAGCGGCTGGGAGTGGGGAGGCGGCAGGGAAAGGGTTACACTAGGTCCCCTCTGGGGAGGAACTGACCTCAGGGGGGCTTTCCCAGCCCCTGTGGAGGGTGGAAGGAGGAACAATAGGGACCTCCAGGCCTGCCTCTGTGCCTGCGAGCCCAGCTGGATCAGAGAGAAGCCGGCTCTGGCAGCAGCTGTCACCAGCCCCCTGGGAGAAGCCTCGTTTCCCAAAGTCTTTCCCAAAGACCTCATCACGGGGGTGGGCTAAATGCCCTCCATCAGTCAGACCCTTGTGGTGGGAGAAAGCGGGGGAAGAGTGCTGGCCCAGCCCCACCCCCCAATCCTTGTGCGGGGGGAGGGGTTTGGGGGGGGACCAGGGAGAGGGGAGGCTTGAGCTCTCAGCAAACCGCAGGGAGGGGAGGGGAGGGCGACGCCACAGGTCTGCGTACGGGGGTGGGAGTGGGGGTGGGGTGGGGGGTGGAGGGCCTCCAGGATGCGCAGACTCCAGATGAGAGTCTGCGGGGAGGAATCTGGCAGTGCTCCTGCCTGGCTTCAGTGACTTTTGCTTTCCCGAGCTCCTTTGCAGCTGCCCGAACTTGTTTTCTCACCTGTAATAAATAGCTTGTTAAGATGACTTGAAAAGCATAGTAAAGAACTTGCTAATTATTCATTAAAGAGTAGCTGTTGCTGCCATCGCCAGCCAGCAGCCCGGCTGTGCCTGCACAGGCTGTCAGCGCTGCTAATCCGGCGCCGACAGGGCCTGGCCGCGTCCCGTCCGAGGCCCTCTAGCGCCACCGCCTGGGCGGGGACGGCAATGAGTCTGGCGGCCTCAGAAACCAGGAGCCCGGGTGCTGCGGATCAGAATCGGAGGCCACTGTCAGGTCTCTGCTCCTGCCTCCTTCTTCCCCGCGCACAGGCTCCATGCTGAGCCACCGAAGAACTGAATTCCTGCTGCTGCTTTGCTGCGGGCACTGGCTGGGCCCCATCCAGGGCCACCTACCTACCTCTCCCTTCCTGCATCTCAATGGCTCTCAAGAGGCACACACTACCCTCCTGGGGGCAACTGGGACTTGGTGGGGGCATTTTTATCACAACAGAGGGGAGCCCTCCTGGGATTGTTTAGCAATTTTAGACACTGCAGGGTGTGGGATAGTCCTGTATAAATTTCCTCACTCACCTTTCCAAGTGGGGCCTTCATATAAATGAAAGCCCATTTATTATTAGTTATCAGCTAAGATCTGACTCCATTTTATGTATAAACACACCTCACCACCCTGTTTCCATTACCTTTTTTGGGGGGTATTTTATTATGGCAGTAAACTTATCAATGACACAAAATTTACCATTTTAACCATTTTTAAGGGCATAATTCAGTGGCATATAAATACATTCACAGTGTTGTGCAATCATCACTGTTATCTATTTCCAAAGTATTTTCATGCCCCCAAACAGAAACTCTGTGCCCATTAAGTAATAGCTCTGTGTTCCCCCTGCTCTCCGGCCCTTTAAACCCTGAATCTACTTTCTGTCTCTTGTGACTTTGCCTGTACCTCATAGAAGTGGCATCATATGGTATCTGTCTTTTGTTTTATTAAAAAATTTACTAAGAGTTTTTCATCATATTGGAAAACCACTATCACCAGTGACAAGATCACATGTGGTATTTGAATCATCAGAAAAGTTAGGTGCATCATTCTGTGACCGCTACATTCAACATGGCTGCAAGCATTTGACACTTCAATACATGTTCTAATGCAATCATTCTTAAAACTGGCATTGTGAAATACATAGTATTTTATTATATTTAATACTAGAGGCCCGGTGCACAAAATTCATGCATGGGGGGGGGGGTGTCCCTCAGTCCAGCATGCACCCTCTCCAATCTCGGACAACCCTCTCATAATCCAGGACTGGTGGCTCCCAATTGCTTGCCTGCCTACTTTCCTGATTGCTGTTAACTGTTTCTACCTGCCAGCCTGATCACCCCCTAACCACTGCCCTGCCAGCCTGATTGATGCCTAATTGCCCTCACCTGCAGGCCTGGTCACCCCTAACTGCTCTCCCCTGCAGGCTTTGTTCCCCCACACAACTGCTCTCTTTTGCAGGCCTGCGTTCCCCCCAACTGCCCTTCCCTGCAGGCCCAGTCACCCTCAACTTCCCTCCTCTGACAGCCTGGTCACCCCCAACTGCCCTCTTTTGAAGGCCTGGTCCCTCCCAACTGCCCTCCCCTGCTGGCCTGATTGCTCACAACTGTCCTCCCCTACTGGCCATCTTATGTGTTGGAGTAATGGTCAATTTGCATATTACTCTTTTATTAGATAAGATTGAGGCCTGGTGCATTAGTGGGGGCCAGCTGGTTAGTCTTAAAGGGTGTTCCTGGATTGGGGTGGGGGTTCCCTTGGGGCGTGGGGTGGCCTAGGTGAGGGGCCTGTGGTGGTTTGCAGGCTAGCCACACACCCCAGCAACCCAAGTGTAGGCCCTAGTATCTGGGATTTATTTATCTTCTGTAATTGAAACTTTGTAGCCTTCAGTGGAGGCCTGGGCTGGCCAGGAACTTGGCTTCCTCCATTGCCAAGGAAACCCAACCTTCCTGTTCCTTCAGTGGCCGCAGCCATTATTGTTGAGATTTATTTATTTTCTATAATTAAACTTTGTAGCCTTCAGTGGAGGCCTGGGCTGGCCAAAATGTGCAGGAAGCTTGGCTTCCTCCATCACCTGGGAAACCCTAGCCTCCTGCTTGTTCCATGGCCACAGCCTTTTTTGTTGGGTTAATTTGCATACTCACCCCTTATTGGCTGGTGGGTGTGGCTTGTGGATGTAGTAGAGGTATGGTCAATGTGCATATTACTCTTTTATTAGATATGATTTCTTTTTACTCCCAGGTTAAGGTGTTATCTTTTTTTTTTTTTTTTTTAATATATTTCATTGATTATTTTTTACAGAGAGGAAGGGAGAGAGATGGAGAGCTAGAAATGTTGACGAGAGAGGAACATCAACCAGCTGCCTCTTGCACACCTCCTACCGGGGATGTGCCCACAACCAATGTACATGCCCTTGACTGGAATCAAACCTGGGACCTTTCAGTCCGCAGACCGACACTCTACCACTGAGCCAAAAGGGCTTCGGCAGGTGTTATCTTTTTAAAATATTATGTATAGGTAGCTTAAGTAAGCTATCAATTTCATTTTAGATCAGGAAAGGGGCATTATAAAATCCTATCTAATAAAGAGGGAATATGCTAATTGACCCTCACACCATCTCAAAGATGGCAGTGCCCACAGCCACAAGATGGAGGTGACCAGTCTCCTCAACCTCACCGGGGCAGCAGGTATACTCCACACACCTGCCTCTGGAGTCCCCCAGTCCCTTCTGCTCCCCAGCCACCCAGGGCCAGCCTGAGGTGCAGGTAACCAAGGCTGGCCAAGGCTTGCGCTGCCAGCAGTGGCAGCAGCAGAGATGTGATGGGACATTGCCTTCTCCTAATCGGCTCCTGAGGGCTCCTGGACTTTGAGAGGGGGCAGGCCGGGCTGAGAGACCCTCCCCTCCAGTGAATGAATTTTCAGACCTCTAGTGTTTATTATAATAAATGGCATTGGGCCCGGTGAAGCTGAAAAATCAGTAATTTATCTCCTGCTGTCACTGACAAATGACCAGCATGAGGGAACACATTTCTGGGAGTGAGGCTGACCAACTTTGAACACTGTATGTGCTTACAACCTTGCATAGCCAGCTCCTCCTCCCAAGCAGGAAATCCTCAAACCATTGAACTGATTATCTCTTTGTTCACCTCTCTGACTATTATGGCCTGGCCCATGTGGTGAGGGGGGTACTTTTGCCCCTGTCATCAATGTTGACAATTGCAATTACTATTATTTCTAACTTTAATGATGGACTCAGGCATCCTAACCGAGCTCACTTCAGTTCAGTTCACATTGTACTTTTCCCTCCTGCAATGGTATATTCCCGATGCAAATCTGTTCTTACTACTTTAGTCTGGCTTTGTTTATCTTGACACTGTGGAAAGATTATTGGCTGGCCCATTTTTTTTTTTTTTTTTTTTTTTTTTAAAGAATCACCTTATTAAAAAAAAAAAATCAGTGGATGCAGCATGAAGTGTCAGGCGGATATTGCTCATCTCTCAGTCATATGAAACACTGCAGAAATGACCCGCAGTGGAAGAGTTGTATCTTAAACCTATTTAAATCCTCTGTTGAGACTTTATGAGAAACTGTTCAAACAGAGCAGGGGAAAAAAAAGCTGATGTGGATTTCAAAATAATTCAGCCATAATTTTGGAGAGACAGAGAGCTGCCATTTTGGAAATGGGATAAACTCTATTATTAGTCGCTCTCTTGGGAGGTAACAAGGGCAAAGAATTTAACTAAGATTAGAGCTAAGCAACTCCCGGGGGAGCAGACGTCACCTCCTCGGCCCTTCTCAGCTCTGCGTGACTGCAGTGGTTCTAAAACATGGCATCAGGAGTTCGGAAACTCTTGGATTCCTCAGTTTCTGATTCTGCAGCTTTGGTGGGGCCTGCAAGTCTACCCGTAGGTCTGATAGCAAGCACCCTTCGTTCTGCGATTATCTGCTGGAGAGAAACATTTTGGGCTGCTTCCTGGGCAGCTCGCAGCTGCACGGTGGGAAGCCCCACTTTGTTTCTGATCACAACCCTGTCCTTCTGGCTGGTAGCGAAGGTGGACGTGGGCAGGATGCTCTTGGCTGCCAGACTCTAATTCCCCAGTGTTTTCACTCTGAGGAAGTAAGAGGCTCACTCCCAGAACACAAACAACTCAGCCTTGAATATGATACATCACTGCATACTCTTTGGTCCATTGTTATAGGTTGAATTGTGGTGCCCTGCCCCATTGTGACCTGATAGGGTCTTTATAAAAGTTCATTAGTGTGAGCCCTAATCTAATATAACTAGTGTCCTTGTAATGAAGCTTGGGCACAGGTACACATACAAGGAGAATGCCATGTGAACATGATGGCCATGGAGAAAGACCTAGAATGAATTATTCTCAGAAGAAGCCAACCCTGCAGACACATGGATATTGGAATTCTAGCCTCTAGAGCTGGGAGACAGTACATTTCTTTTATTTAAGTTGCCCAGTCAGTGCCACTTTGTGGTGGCAGGTCCAGAAAAATTAATACAGTGGACCTTTGAACAACATGGGGGTTAGGGGCACCAATACTCCACATCAAAAATCTACATAAAAATTACTACTCCCCCAAAACTTAACACTAGTAGCCTACTGTTGACCACAGAAACCTTACTGATAACATAAACAGTTCATTAACTCTTATTTTTGTATGTTATATGTATTCTATACTATATTCCTGCAATAAAATAAGCTAGAGAAAAAAATAGTAAGAAAATCATAAGGAAGAGAAAATACATTTGCAGAATTAATTGAAAAATCACATGTACATATAGTAGAGCCATGCAGTTCAAACCCATGTTGTTCAAGGGTTAACTGTTCATCCACTTACCCCTGGGATTTTCCTTAGGCCCTACCCTCCGCTCCTGGCATCTGGCTTTTCTCTTTTCCTTCCATTCCCCTCCCTTCTCTTTTGTTCTCTCCCGGGCCCCACTCCTATTTCAGCTTGTTTCTGATGCATAACAGTTAGCTCTTTCTTTGCTCCTGGTCTTCTAACCTCATCTCTCAGATGCTGTCCCCTCTCACTGTATACCTCAAGATGTTTTTCTAAACAGGAGTCCTTTCTAAGAGGAACTCTAGTGGCAGTTGTCAAGATAATGGCTTTTAAAAAAATCTACTACACATAATTGGTTTTATAGCTCCTGAGATTGTTCTGCTGTGCATACAGGCTTGAGAACCACTGCTCTAAAAACGATTTGTGTCACTGATGCTCACCTGGAAGAACCCTGTGCCTACACAATATCAAGAACTGGCCATTCAAATCAAAATTCATGTGACCAACCTACATTTGTAATGATGTTTGTATTTCTGTAATCCTTTCATAGAAAATGTACCACCTGCAGCAGCAGCAGCAACAACAAAAATCTTCATTTGCTACTGGCATTGACAACTGCTATGGACAGAACTATATTCCCTCTAAATTTGTGTGTTGAAGCCCTGGACCCCCAGTGTGAGGGGGTTCAGGGATGGGGCCTTAAAGAGATGATTACGTTAGAATGAATCTATATGAGTGGGCTCTAATCCAGTATGACCAGTGTCCTTATAAGAAAAGATAAGGACACGGACATATACATAGAAGACCAGACAGGGACATAGAGAAAAAGTGGCCACCTGCAAGACAAGGAGAGAGGCCTCAGGAGAAATCAACCCTACTGATGTCTTAGAGACTTTCAGTCTCCAAATAAAATTTCTGTTGTTTAAGCCACCCAATGTGTGGTATTTTGTCATATCAGGCTGAGCAAGCTAATACAATAGCCAAGTCCAAAACATTCTGCTGAAGCATAATATGATTTAAAAAAAAGAGAGAGAATGAAAGTGTGCCCTGGCCAGTGTGGCTCAGTTTGGTGGGCATTGTCGTGTGCACCAAAAAAGTTGTAGATTCAATTCCTGGTCAGGACACATGCTCAATCCCCAGTAGGGGGCATGCAGGAAGTACCTGATTAATGTTTCTTTCATATTGGTGCCTCCCTCTCTTTCTAAACCAATAAAAATATAAAAAAGGAATGAAATGCAGACAAGCAATTTATCAGATATAGAGTTCAGAGTAATGGTTATAAGAATGCTCAAAGAAATTAGAGACAATTATAAGAACTCAGTGGGAACTACAACATCATAAAATAAGAAATAGAAGCCATAAATAAGAATCAGTTAGAAAATAAAAACAACTTACCTGACATCAAAAACACATTAGAAAGAATAAAAAATAGATCAAATGAGGCAGAATATTGAATCAATGATTTGGAAGAAAAACAAAACAAAACAAAAACAAAAACAAACTCATCCAATTAGGGCAGCAAAAAGAAAAGAGAATGAAAAAGCAGGAGGATAGTTTAAGAGAACGTTGGGACAATATGAAACATAACAATATCTGCATCATAAGGCTATCATCAATAATTCAACAAACAAGTGCTGGTGAGGATGTGGAGAGAAGAGAACCCCAGTTCACTGCTGGTGGGAATGCAGGCTGTACAGCCACTGTGAAAAATAGTATGGAGTTTCCTCAAAAATAAAAAGTGGATCTGCTGTTTGACCCAGGGATCCCACTTCTGAGAATACATCCTAAGAATCCTGAAACACCAATAAAAAAATATATGCACCCCTATGTTTATAACAGCATTATTTACAACAGCTAAGATATGGGAAAACCCAAATCCTCATCAGTAGATGAGTGGATAACAAAACAATAACAAAAACCTGTGGCACATTTACACAATGGAATGCTATGCAGCTGTAAAAAAGGAGGATTTCTTACTCTTGGAGACAGCCTGGAGGGACCTGGAGAGTATTATGTCAAGTGAAATAAGCCACTTAGAGAAATACAAATATCAGATGATCTCACTTACTAGTATATGCAGAATCTAATGAACAAAATAAACTCATGAACAAAAATAGGTCCAGAGGTATGGACGCGTGGAACAGAATAATAGATCTCAGTGGGGAGGAGGGGTGGAAGAGGACAGGAAGAGATTAGCCAAAGAATATATACGCATGTATGCATAATCCATGGATACAGACAATAGCCTAGTAAGGCCTGGGGTGGGTTAGGGTGGGTCGGAGGGGAGTAAAAATGGAGAAAAATGGGAGACATCTATAATACTAACCACAATAAAGTAAAATAAATTAAAGAATGGAAGTGATTATAAAAGACTTTTACTTAGTAAGGGTATCAGGAATGCTATTTTGGAATATTAAACTGACATGTTTTTCATGCCTCAGTAAATCACGTGCTACCCCACGGCCTTCCACCGGGAATGTCAACCCATGAGCGGCAGGGAAAGGGAGGGGAAGGGAGGGTGGGCAGTGCCTGGAATAAGGAGGCCATTGACAGGCTTTGGTTTCCAAACGCTGATGCTGTTGGTTCTATATGGAAGCGATCGTTTCGAAAGCCAGGCTTTACACAGAACGAAAATGTTTATTTTCCGAATTTTAAAAGCTGCCTTTATATACGGGCAGTTATGTGGTCTGGCATTTAGACATATAAGCCATGGGCTGAGAGAACTTGGGTTATTTCATAAGGGAAGTGCTGGCCAGACAGGAAAGATAAAGGTAAAATAACCAGACATCTGTGACTAGGCTTCTTCCCCCCAAAGAAGGCCATGTTCTGGGTAGTTTGAGCCCCCCCCCCTCCCCCCCCCAGCGGGGCTTTGCTCCAGGTACAGACTGGGGAGATGTCAAGTCCCAGAGAATTGCTGCATCCAACATGGTGGCTCCCAGGTGGTGGGTTAGAGAGGGCTTAGGAAAGGGTCTGAGCAGAGAACAGACACAGGCACACCCTGCCAGCGTCCCCAGGCGCCTGTGTGGCATGGACAGGTCCAGGCTGTGTGTTTCCACCAGAGAATGAGGAAAGTTGCTGAGTTGAGAGCCTGCAGACCTACTCCCGGGCCACGCAGGGCACCGGGGGGTGCAGCAGAGGCTGCGGTGGACAGCCAGGCCAGGGGATAAAGGAGGACATTGTTAAGATTCAGAGCATTTGCAACTGGCCAGTGAGAACCAGATAGAGCCAAGCTGGCGGAGGAGACGCGTGACCAGGTGGGAGGAGAAACTGACTCTTGCACAAGGATCTGAGATTTCTCTCCTGGAGTTAAGCTCCAGTAAACCATTTCCTACAATACCTGAAGGGCAGGCTGGAGTGGGAGGTGACAGGAATCATTTTTGAAAAAACAAACAAACATATTTTATTGATTTTTCACAAAGAGGAAGGGAGAGGGATAAAGAGTTAGAAACATTGATGGGAGAGAAACATCCACCAGCTGTCTCCTGTACACCCACTACTGGGGATGTGCCTGCAACCAAGGTACATGCCCTTGACCAGAATCGAACCTGGGACCCTTGAGTCCTCAGGTCGACGCTCTATCCACTGAGCCAAGCTGGTTAGGGCTGTGTCAGGAATCTTGAAAGATGATTTACCTGAAAAAGACCCAAGTAACCCATATAAGATGGTGTTGAACTGGAAAAGAGTCATATTTAACTGGCAAATTTGTACACCCTTCCCCCAAGCTCCACCCTTTGCTGCTTCCAGGAAAAGTGGAGTAACTTATAGAGAACAAAGAAGTAACCTTTTTCTGGGGCTTCTGAGTGCATTAGACAGGGTTTCCAATGCACTGCACCGCGTGTGATTTCTTCTGACTTTTCCAAGGATATGAGTCAGCAGCTTTTGCCTCTGAGCTTCTTTGTAGGTAAATAAAATCAAGAGAAAAGATGATTCCTCCTTAGATTCTATATTTAAGATTGTTTATTCTCTGTGGTATGCAGTTACTTTGCTCCCTAATAATATAGTGTGTCCTAATAATACCCAAACATTTTGAATTCTTTTTTGGTTTATCTTAATGGGCCAATATAGAAAGTGGCAAACTTTTTCAGTTTGCCACTTGATTGGTTGCAACAATTCAGTTTTGCTACTGGAATGCAAAAGTTGCCATAAATCACATGCAAACGCACCGGCATGGCTGAGGTCCAACAAAACGTTCTTTATGGATACCAAAAGTTGAATTTTATATGATTTGCACATATCACAAAATATTTTCTTTAATTCCTCCCCCACCCCCAACCATTAAAAAATGTAAAGACTATATTTAGCTTATAAAAAGTCAGTGGGTGGGATTTGGCCCTTCGTCTGTAGTTTGCCAATCCCTGGGTTTACAAAGAACTGTAAATATATTTATACATAAATGAATGCGCTTTACTCCATCCCTAATTTTTCCAAAACAAGATGGCAGATAGGATTTTTTGAGGGTGAAGTGGGGAAAAGGGATGTAAAAGTCAGTTATCAGTTTGGGTCCAGGCCTGGATATTTGATTAGAAAAATAAATCAGATGTTGGTGTCATGCAATTCCCCCCTTTTTAAAGTCTGTTTCTGCCAATGGTGATGTTAGAACATGCTCCTTTGATGAGGACATGATGAGATCACTGCCATGAGCACTGACACATGATGCTGCAAGAGCAGCCTTCACCAGCTGCCAGGCTTCGGTGGATCTGAAAAAGAGAGGTCAGTTTCTTTAATATAATTTAACTCCTTACACTGCTGCTTACAGCAAGAAAAACACAGGCACACGTGTATGTGTGTGTGTGTGTGTGTGTGTGTGTGTGTGTGGTGGGGAGAGGGAGACGAGAAGGCGATATAAGGGATGTAAGGGACGTCTCTCCTTTCCTAAAGGGACTAATCCTTGCTGTGTAGTCTGCAGACCACCATTACTTATTATTCAAGCTTGGCCTCTAGACTCCTCCATCAGAAGTAAAAATGGCTGCTACGGTCAGTCAGTAGAGGTCAAGGTGGGCAGCAATATAGCCCAAGTTTCAGGATATTACAGAGATAAAAACTGTGGCGCATCTACCGACGGTGGCCTGGAAGGGAGAGGAAAATGCCATTGGCCAGGAGTGGTGACACAGACCCCAATGTCTCACTGAAATACAGTCACCCCTTGAAAGCTAAGTCTTACTCTTTCTTGAAGTGTGCTAAATAGCTTTTTAGACAGTGAGAGCCCTATATTTTTAAGTGGGAGAAATAATAGTGCTTCTCTGGTCACCTAAAACCTCAACTATCTTTTTTTCCTGAAAATTAAAAATATAAAACCCTCTAAGATACTCTTAGACGTCTATATAAAACCCACGAAATATTTCTAAATAAAAGAAGCATTTTGAAGCCTCAATTGCATACCAGTTAACCAACTCTTTAGAGCACATGTGTCAAACACAAGGCCCGCGGGCCAAATCCGTCCTGCCAGGCCTTGCAATGTGGCCCCCACAGCGCTGTCATCACTGCACTCCGCTGCGTTTCCATCACAATGACAGTTTATGACTGTTCAGTAAACCATTCGGCCCATGATTTAGGCTGGATTTTAGATTTTGGCCCCTTCTCTGATTGAGTTCGACACCCGTACTCTTTAGAGGGTTTGTTTGTGGGATATACACAGCATTATGGAGCCACATAAGTTACAATTACGCTTTCCCTCTATGGCATAGAGTCTATGCCATGCACTGCATTGTAAGTCAATAATGAAATAACACGCCCAAAGCATTCAAGTTTCCATCTACATTGGACCCAGGCTGTTAGTGCTCCCGGGTTCCCTGGGGATCTAACATGGAACCATGAAGGTTTCCTCCCCAGGAGAGGGCAGGAGGGTGACAGACTCTGCACCTGCAGCTGGGCTCAGGGCAAATTTTCTTTTCTTTTCTTTCTTTCTTTTTATTTTTATTTTTATTCTTATAATTTAACTAGATGCCCCTTGCAGGAAGATTCCTGCAATAGGGCTTCCTGCTGCAGTCTCTGCTGCCCGCCAGCTTCTCTCCATTCTCCCTGCCCCGTCTGCTTTCCTCCCTTCTCCCCTGACCACCTGCTTCCCTCCCTTCTCCCCCGCCCCGCTTGCTTGTTTCTCCGCAGCTTCTCTCCCTTCTGCAGCACTTGGCTTCTTTCTACTCTGTCTTCAGCCTTCGTGCTGGCCTGAATATGCAAATTAATCAACATATTGGTTGGGTTAATTTGCATACTAGCTATGATTGGCTGGTGGGCATGGCTTGTGGGTGTAGCGAAGGTAGGGTCAGTTTGCATGTTTCTCTTTTATTAGAGAGAATTATTTGAAAAAATTTAAAAATATTTTTATTTATTTTTATTTTTAAAGTATTTATTGTTAAAAGTCTTACATATGTCCTCTTTTTCTTCCCATTGACTCTCTGTAGCCCACCCCCACCACCCACTTGAGGCCTCCCCTGCAGGGCCAATTTCTTACAAGTAAATTTCAGATTCAGATAATGGATTTTGGTTGATTATATATATATTTTCAAGTATCATATTTTCTGAACAGTGCAAGTTCAGATAAAGATATCTGTTTATGTAAACTTTTGTGTTTAAACTTGCCAATCATGATAAACAAGTCCTGACATCAACCTAATGCCAGGCCTTGAAAGGAGTTGCTACTAAGAATAAGGTCAAGGGAATCACACAGAAAGTAAATGAATGAACCACTCATGCTCAGCCTGCTGCCAGCTTGCAATGAGGGCAATCCCTCTTAGTCCTCACCCTGGATCAAAAATTCAAGACTTGAACCAACCAAATAATGGTAATGTCATCTCTCTTATGCTGCTTTCTGAGGCAGCTACAGCATGAACAGCACTCTGCCCTCTCAATCCTCACCTTCTATGGGTACAGTTTGTAACATATCCATACAATGCTGCAACTCCAGAGATGGACAGGAAGGAAGGGTGCATGTGCCAGTGTGTGTGTGTGTGTGTGTGTGTGAGAGAGAGAGAGAGAGAGAGAGAGAGAGAGAGAGAGAGAGAGAGAGAGAGAAAAGAAGAAGAAGAAGAAGAAGAAGAAGAACAACAACAACAACAACAATAACAACAACAACAACAACAAGAAACAGAAGTATCCTACAAAGAAAAATACCATAAGTCAGAGACAGGAGGACTACTGGCAGCAGGTCAATGCCCTTATGTATTTCAATTAATAATTAAGAAAGAAATAGGCAAAGGAGATGGAATAGGATTCCATTTAAGTCCAGTAAAGACCAAGTAGATGATGCCTTCCTAGGTAATGGAAATTGGGTTATCTACATCATCCCAATAGCAACGGAGGGTTTGAGAAGTCATAGTGATGTAAAATAATAGATTTCCTTACCATGTAAATGAATCAAGTCAGGATTTTTGGTTAATTGTTTTCAGTGACAGCTTAAGTTTGGGAATATAATCAAAGCAACAGAAAAATGAAAGCCTTCATTTGAAGCTACAAAGCCCTAGCACTGATACAGTGAAGACGCTTCATTAGTGATATGAGAAACCAATCTGAAAAGCTCTTGAAAAGAATAAAGAAGATAACTGTGAGGGGATGCTTAAGGAAATAAAAATAGATGATGGAGTTTGGAGATTCAACCCCAGGTTTCAGGGGCTCCTTAAAAATAGAACAGTGGAAACAGAAGCAATAATCAGAGATGAAATTGGGCCAATGTCACCCCAATAAATTCAATAAAAAAAGGATGAAATTGAAGACAGCTTTTTGAAAAAAATATTGAGGATGTAAATAGAAAAGAATCATCATGATTCAAAATGAGTCTCTGCAAGCAGCATCTCACTTCCTGGAAAAAGTTTTGAATGAGAAAGATAAAGAATATTATCTTATAACATATCACCAATGCATTCTTTAAAAAAAAAAAAAAGGCTCAATACTGCCAACTCAAAGATAAATCCAAATTAAGAACAAATGCTTAAGTAAATCATCCTCTAAAAAGTTCTCCAAGTAAAAATCTTCCTTGTTTTGGGCTCAAACTCAGGAATTCACACGGGCTGTGTGCTTTCTGGATAATTCTACAGCCTTGGATAAAACTCAACACATGGGGTCTTTCCTCAGCTATTCTTCTTTTGCTTCAACTCCTTCCTTGGGCCAGAAAACACATTTCTTCCTTTCTTTTCTCTCTCTCTCTCTCTCTCTCTCTCTCTCTCTCTCTCTCTCTCTCTCTCTAAACATGTGGCACTTTTTTTTTTTAACTACAGTATATCTTTATTGATTTCAGAGTGGAAAGGAGAGGGAGAGAGAATCATTGATTGGCTGCTTCCTGCACACCCCTTACTGGGGATTGAGCCCACAATCCAGGCATGTGCCCTTGACCAGAATTGAACCTGCGACCCTTCAGTCTGCAGGTTGATGCTCTATCCACTGAGACAAACTGGCTAGAGCAGAAAACACCTTTCTTGTTTCTATCCTCCTACCCATGATTAGCATGTTTCATTTTGTCTTGTTAGTGTTATGACCGCCTAAAATAAGAAGTGATATTGATATAGTCTAGCTAAAAAATGGCTTTATTTTATATGTTTGGAACTCTGGGTTAAGATAATAAAAAAAAACAATTAAAAAAAAAACACACAATAAACACACACATTTTTTTCCCTACCTTCTAGGTAGAGCTGCGTAGACCAAGGTAATATTTTTTCATAGCTTTAGAACTCAAGTAATGATTTACTGAATCTAAAAACTTCTATTACAGGAGTTATTTATTTTTATTTTAATTAATTATTTTTTTAAATAGTATTTTTAGAGCAGATTTTAGGTTCACCCTAAAATTGAGAGGAGGATATAAAGGTTTCCCATAGACCCCCACACACTCATAGCCTCTCGGTTATCAGCATCCCCTAACATCCAGAATGTCATATAGTCAGAATCATACAGGATGTAGCCTTTTCATATTGGCTTTTTCACCTAGTGATATGCCTTTAAGGTTCTTCCACATACTATCATGGCTTGATATGTCATTTCTGTCCAGCTCTGAATAATATTCCTCTGGCAGGATGAACCACAGTGCATTTATCCATTCACTTACTGAATGGACTTGATTGCTTCCAAGTCTTGGCAATTATGAATAGAGCCACTATAAACAACTGTGAAGGTTTTTGTGTGAATATAAGTTTCATCTTTTTTGGGTGAATACCACGGAGTGTGATTGCTGGGTCCTATGGTAAGGGTATGTTTAGTTTTATAAGAAACTGTGATACTGTTTCAAAAGTGGCTGTACCATTCATCAGTAATGAATGAGCTTTCTTGTTGCTCCACATCCTCTCCACCATCTGGTGTTGTCCGTGTTCTGGATTTTGGCTAATCTAACAGTAGGTCCGTGGGTTACCTCGGAGATCCATTCCTATGGTGCGATGCGATTTTCACTGTAATTCGTAACCCACCTACATAAGCACCTACGTCACTCACATGGAGCACATACACAGCAGTAATGAAGTGAAACAGTAAAAACATTTAAAAGAAAGATAATAACTCCTGACCTTTACTTGTGGTAAATAAATAATAAAAAACATAAAGCACATACATATGTACATACCTCAAAATGATGGAAATTTTTAAAAATAAATAAATGAGAGGTGGCGATGTAACCATGAAACCAAGTATGTCAAGTCCGATGTAACCTGAGGACTGTCTGTAGTGATATCCCATTGTTGTTTTAATTTGCATTTCTCTGATGGTATATGATGTAGAGCATCTTTTCATGTGTTTCTTTGCCCTCCGTATTCTCTTCTATGGTGAAGTATCTATTAAATTCATTTAAATTGGGTTGGTTGTTTTCTTACTAAGTTTTAAGAGTTCTTTGTATATTTTGGTTAACAGTCCTGTATCAAATATGTATTTTGCAAATATTTTCTCCCAGTTTGTGGCTTGCTTTTCATTCTCTTGACATTGTCTTTCACAAAGCAGAAAATTTTAATTTTAATGAAGTTCAGCTTACCAATGTTTTCCTTCACGGATCATGCCTTTGTTGTCTTATCTATGAAGTCATTGCCAAATGCAAAGTCATTGAGATTTTCTCTTATGTTATCTTCTAGGAGTTTCATAGTTTTGCGTTCCACATTTACATCTGCGATCCATTTTGAGTTAACTTTTGTGAAGGATATAGGGTTTTTGTCTAGGTTTAATGTTTTGCATGTGGATATCCAGTTGTTCCAGCACCATTTGTTGAGCAGACCACCTTTGCTCCATTGTATTGCCTTTGCTCTGTCAAAGATAAGTTGGCTATATTTATGTGGGTCTATTTCTGGGCTCTCTGTTCTGTTCCATGGATCTATTTGTTTATTCCTTTGCCAGAATAATTTCTTTTTATTTGTTTTAGTTTTGACAAACTAATATGCCACCTGGTGGTAATCATGTTTCTCTTTTTCTTAATATTGTTAACATAGTTAGTAACCATATTACTGTTGTATCACACAGACTTCTGAAGTCTAGAGGTATAAAATGTTTATTTGGTCATCCATAAGCCACTGTGAAGTTCCTTCCTCCCAGGCATGTAAATGCTCATCTTCCCTAGGTGTTCTCCCTTGCGCTGGCCTTATCAACCCCTCTACCACCTGCCAGTATCCTAGCTTCCTTCTGGCACTGGCTGTGGAGGCAGCATCAGCCCCTCAAATCTTTGTGTCATTTAAAGGACATCAATTCTCACAAAAATAAGTATAGTGTAACCTTGATCTCCGAGCTTAATTCATTCCCAGAAGGCTGTTTGAGAAATGAGTTGATCAAAATTTGAATAATTTCCCCCCCATTAGAAATCATGTAAATTGAATTAATTCATTCCAGACCCCCCAAGTGAGTCTCTGTTTTAACCTTCCATGTCTAATGTACTTGTTTAATCTATAAACAAAGACTTCTTTTCTTAAATTTATTGAACCACCCACTATTAGCCTTAAAGGAATCACTTCCTGAAAGATCAGTATGAAGCACCTTCACTTTTTCATACCTCACTGCCTCTGACATGCTGTCATGGGTTGCTTTTTGTTTATCCAAGTCAACAACAGTTTTTCTACCTCTTCAATTGCCTGTCATCATTGTTTCTTTCACTCGCTTAGCAATATTAGCACTCTGGGACTCTTTATGTTTTAAAATTGTGCTAATCATTCATTTTGCTAACTATGAAAGAACTCCACTCCAAAACAAAAACAAAAACACAAAACAACCAAAAATCTACAAAAAGAGTCACAGCACAATTTCCTGAGATGTTAAAAACATGAGGTTTAGCGATAAACTGACTCACACTCACTCCTTTGTTTCACCAAAAGAGATGCTGTTGATCATGCTGATATATCAACATGAAGGGGTTCTTAAATAGAGAACCAGAGTTTTGTTTAATAACCAAGACATTTTTTCCATAAACAACAAGGTTGAGAACTGAATTGTTCTAAATAAGAGATGTTTGAGAACAAAGTTTGACTGCAGATACTATCATCACTACCCCCATATCACAGAAGAAGAAACAGGCATCGAGAGATTAAGAAACTAGATGACAGACATAAAGTTAAGATCTGGTAGAACTCTAGATCCCTCAGCATTGTCCTCTCTTATTTGTGTTTTCAGGATGGGAGCTCATAGATTATAGGCTGTGTGTTGGCCAGGAGGAGGGACTAAGACATGTGAATGACACACGTACTGCAATCCACTTCTGACCAGACTTAAAGGAATAGGTCCAGCTGATGTTATTGCCAGGAAGTCCACGCCCAGTTCTAAAGTTAGGTGATGGGCTAGGAAGCAGGCCATTCTGGGAATTCCAACTAGAGGGGAGGGGCAGTCTTTGGGACAGTTGGAGGTTATATGACAAAGGAAAAGCCTGGAAACAAAAAATGTGTGAAAATCTGATGGAGCAACTGGGTGTTCACCAATAGAGAGGTCTGGGGCAGGTCATTCCTCAGAGCACTAGTGAGCAAAGTGAGGGTTCTGACTACCAGGCATATTATTGATGCAGGATCTCAGATATAAGGGAATTAGGGTGATGATAAATAGGCCATTTTCTCTACCTGTGTTTGGGTCTATTTGAGAGACCAGAATCAGGCAATGGAGGCCAAAGTATCATCATTCTTACTGACGAAGCTTTGAGAAATGTGGCTTATATTAGTAGGTGAGGGAGCTTCCTAATACTGAATCCCAGAATAAGGTGGACTTTCCCCCAGTCACAGCAGCATGGGGCCACCCTGGTCCTATTCTATGGGGGACAGGACTATTTCATTACATAGAAGACAGGAGAGCAGGACTCGTGCTATCTATGGGCAGCTGGAAGCTGAGCTGATTATGCTCAACATGTTTTTTGTTCCCAAATAAGTTATTCTCCTCCACAAGGGTATACCAGTGGGACTCAAGGAACCAGCAGAAGGAGGGAAAAATTCCCTTCCTTGCTGCCTTCATTAACATGGGACACTGGGGAGAAAGACAGAGATACCATCGGAAGAACTGATGCAAAGTGAAGGACAAGTTACGGAACTAAGGCAGAGGTTCACTTGCTTGAACTCAAGCAAAGGTCAGGAAGTCAATGACAGTGTTGCAAGGTTAATTTCTACATATTGGGCCAAATTCCCAGCCCAGAAAAATCACCAGTTGCAACAGTCTCCTAATGGGTTGCTCTCTGTCCACTCTTGCCCCACTATAGTCCATTTGCCAGAAAGAACTTTCTTAATTCAGACCTCACCCACTAAAATTTTTTCGATGGTCATCCACTGCATGGCCCACCAGATAGCACACCATCTGTCCCTACTCAACTCTCCCAGCTCATCCCCTATTCTTCTCTATTCTTTCACTGGCTTCAGCCACTCTGGTCTTATTTTGGTGCCTGGGACACTCCAAAATTGTTCCTGCCTTAGTGCTCTCTCATCAGTCATTCCCTTGGACTGCATTCCAGTTCTCTGCTGCTGCATAACAGATTACCTCACAGTTTAACAGTTTAAAACAACAACCATTTCATTATTTACCACAATTTTGTGGGTTAGGAATTTGGGCGGGGCTCAAATGAGCAGTTCTTCTATTCCAGGTGGTGCCAATGTCAGTCACATGCTGGTATTCAGCTGGCGGATCTAGGATGAGTTCACCCACATGTCAGACCCTGGGTAGGGATCTGGAAGGCTCTAGAAAGTTCTAGCAGGTTTTGGAGGACTGGGCCCCTCTCTTCCTCTCAGCATTCTTAGGATCTCTCCACGTAGAGTCAGGAGTCGGACCTATTAACTCTGGATTTCTGGGTGAGACCTAGGCAGTAATATATTGTGAACCTGTCCAGGTGATGTCACTGCAGGCTTGGTTAAAATACATGACTTACAATACTTCTTCCATTCTGTAGGTGGTTTTTGCACTTTCTTGATAGTGTTCTTTGATGAACTAAAGTTTTACATTTTTATGAAATCTAATTTATCTACTTCCCGCCCCCCCCCCATTGCTTTTATTGTCATGTTTATGAATCTACTGCCAAATCCAAGGGCATGATGATTTACCCATATGTTTTCTTCTTGGAATTTTATTGTATTTGTTCTTACACTTAGGTCTTTGATCCATTTGGATTTAGTTTTTGTACATGCAGGTGGGTAGGCATTGGAATCTTGTAAAGCTTTTGTAATGATTTGAATGACCGCCATGGATGTGAATCAGTGCTCTGAGTAGCTGAGGACGAAGGGCCTCACAGGAGCTGTGGCCTTTTACTCTGCCTTAAGTCATCTCTGCAAGCATGTTATGAGGCCACGTGTGGTAGAATCACTTAGTGTGTTTGTTTAAAAAAAATGCAGTTGTCTGGGCCCCAGTCCAGACCAGTGAAACTGAGTCACTGGGATTTAAGACCAGGAACTTGGATTTGAAAACACACGTCCATGTTTTAAAATGTGGCTCTTACATGCACTACCAAGTTCTCCACTATGAACCTCAATAATCTTTGTACAGAAGCTATAGAAAGTAGGAGGTTGAACCTAAAATGTTTTCATTCTTTAACATAGATTGGACATAATTTCCTTCAGAAAAGAACTATTATAAATTTTTACCTTGTAATTTGCACATTTGCCTAAAAATAGGGAGTATAGAGTTCAATTATGAAATATTTTAACAATGTATAGACGTTCTACCTAAAACATTCATATACTCATTCCATAAAGATACCAAAATAGTTTTATCCAAGTGATTTTGTATCTTCAAAAAATTAAACTTATTTCCTGTTTTTAGCAGAGTTAAGTTTTTTCTTACAGGATTCCAAACTTCTCTAATGTCAATAAAAGACATCTTATCCTCTTTCCATTTTATCTTTTGGCATTTCCCTGATAGGCAGCTTATTCCCCACCAGTTGGCACTCTTAGGCAGTGCACTGGGCTGAAGTGACATTAGGAGTACCACCCATCATGCACACACAATACAATATGCAGATGATAAGTTATAGAATTACACACCTGAAACCTGTAATGTCATTGACCCATGTAACTCAATAAATTAATAAATATTTATTTAAAAGATGCAAAAACAAACATAATACAAAAGGGGCAACACAAAGGAGTTATTTAAGATTTTAGAATGGTTCTGTATCCTGTCTAGTGTGGTGGTTACAGGAATACATGTGTGTGGTAAAATAGCGTTGTGTACCAAAAAAAAAAAGTGAATATTGCTGTATGTAAAAAATTCATAAATGTTTCAAAGCACTATATAAAAGATTAACACATATCTTTATATAGTGAAGCCATGGCTGAATTCACTTGCTTAGTTTATTCTGTATTTTCCCAGAATCCATTAACAAAATTCATTGCTTTTATAATAATACGGTAAGTACATGTAATTTTCAGATAAGTATCAAATTCTCTAATACACGGGCTTGACCACAACCAGTGGCATTCTGTAATATCCAACACCTAAGCAGAACTTCTGGGTAAGATTTCAAAGGATATCAGATCACGATTCACCTTGCTTTCTGGATCCAAAAGAAAAAAAGTAAAAAAGGTAACAAAGTTTTGCTTTTATACAATTAAAGATCAGAAGAAGAAGAAAAGGGTACCACCCATCAGAAAAAAAAAAACTCATAGCTTTATCCATTGCTTATTATTCTGAAGATATTTTTCTACTTGGAAGTGACTACCAATTGGAAACCATCTAGACTTTTTTATTGTTTTAAAGAAAAACACTTATTTAAGTGTAACCCTTGTGTAAAATCTAGAACAAAGCATGCTGGGACAGAGAGGCAAGAGAATAGAGTAAACTGGCATTGACTCAGGGACAGGGCATGCTTTTGTAGGAACACTGGCTCAATTGTCCACCAAAGGTAGACACTCAGTATAAGGCACAAGGTCCCAGATGCATGACAAGCTTAGGCTACATTTTACTAAGGATCAAAACTTGTATGTCCAGACCAGGGAGTGGTGTATGACAGCTAGAGATTCCAGACATGTGCCTTCAGCTAGAGCAGCGATTTTCAACTGGTGTTCAGCAAGAATTTTTAAATCATACAATACCTGACTATTAAGTCAGGGTCACTGACCTCTTTTCCCTTAGACCAGTGGTTGGCAAACTCATTAGTCAACAGAGCCAAATATCAACAATACAGCGATTGAAATTTCTTTTGAGAGCCAAATTTTTAAAACTTAAACTATGTAGGTAGGTACATTGTTATTAACTTAATTAGAGTACCCCTAAGCTGGCCTTTGCTAAAAACTCAAGAGGCCAAAGAGCCACATGGCAGTTTGCTGACCACTGCCTTAGGCTGTCAAATGAAAAAATGACAACAGCCAACACAATAGTTGTCCTGTATGAATGAATCAAAATTATACTTTTTTTTTTAATCAGATTGACAAAATATATATTTTTGGTGTGCCACAAAATTTTAATAATCTGTTTATCCATGCCATGAAACAAACAAACCAACAAAAGGTTGAAAACTGCTGAGCTAGAGGATTATATGTACATTATAATCCTGACATTAACCCCTCAAGGGCGGAGAAAGCAGGAAATAGGTAATGAGCTTTGGCACTCAGGGGAATGATGGGAGCTGACAGAGGCATTAGGACCAAAGCCAAGCAGGCCAGGTTCAGAGCAGGACATGGGCCTTGGGGAAAAGTGGGTGAAAAGCATGGGAACTGGGAATTGAGGCCGAAGCCCAGGCAAATGAGCCAAGCAGAGGCCATGTTTCAGGAATCCAGTGGGCCCCAGCATCTACTGTCATACTTGCCTGCCTGGAATTCCTGATCAGACACCTGGGCAATGCATCACACCAATGGCTGGATATCCTCCTTACAAGTGGCAATCCATGCTTTGGAAATGGATTACTTTGAAAAGAAAGGAACATCAACACATCAAGGTTTCACAGTATTTCACAATGCCATATTGAATTGTACCTGAATTAATCATGGTTTCAGGAGAAAGAATTTTTTATTTTATTTATTTATTTATTTAAAAATATTTTATTGATTTTTTACAGAGAGGAAGGGAGAAGGATAGAGAGTTAGAAACATCGATGTGAGAGAAACATCGATCAGCTGCCTCTTGCACACCCCCTACTGGGGATGTGCCCCCAACCAAGGTACATGCCCTCAACCGGAATCGAACCTGGGACCTTTCAGTCAGCAGACCGAGGCTCTATCCACTGAGCCAAACCGGTTTTGGTGAGAGGGAGCTTTTTAGAGTCTAAGAGAGCATCTTGGTCTCATTTGATGCTTGTACTGTTTCTCTCTCTCACCTCCCCGCCACCCCTCTCACACCTACCCCCCACACATACTTCAGACACTGGATACTCACAGGGAAAGTTCTCTTCTCATGGACATTTTCAGTTCCTGTTGACCAGGATAGTGTGTTTTCTTCCAGAAGTATGTTTCCTTCCTCCTCAGGCCTATTCTTGAGCCCATCACTTGTGGATTTACCAAAACGATGAGTAATGTCATTCTCTTCCTCATTTCCCTGACTACCATCCCTAGCTCCTGCTCCTGGATCTCCTGATGGTTTCCACTCCTGGGTCTGAACCTAAGGAGGAATTACATCCATAACTTCATACCCTGCACCCAACCCACAGACTGTGCGGAGCAAGCCCAGGGCGCCAGCCCAAGCTTTTCCAAAGGAGACATACAGAAGGCCAAGAGACATATGAAAAAATGCTGCTCAGTCACTGACCATCAGAGAGATGCAAATTAAAATGATGACAGTGTATCACATCACACCTGCCAAAATGGCTCCCATCAACAAATCAACAAATGACAAGTTGCTGGTGAGGATGTGGAGAAAAAGGAACCCTCGTGCACTGCTGGTGGGAATGCAGACTGGTGCGGCCACTGTGGAGAACAGTATGGAGTTTCCTCAAAAAATTAAATATGGATCTGCCATTTGACCCAGTGATCCTGCTTCTAGGAATATATCCTAAGAAACCTGAAACACCGATCAGAAAGAATGTATGCACCTTTATGTTCATAGCAGCACAATTTACAATAGTTAAAATTAGGAAACAGCTCAAGTGCCCATCAGTAGAAGAGTGGATTAAAAAAACTGTGGTACATTTATACTATGGAATACTAAGCAGCAGTTAAATAAAAAAATAAATAAAATAAAATAAAAAAAAGAGGATCTCTTATCCTTTGAGACAGCATGGAGGGAACTGGAGAGTATTATGCTAAGTGAAATAAGCCAGTCAGAAAAAGACAAATATCACATGATCTCATTTATATGTGGAATCTAATGAACCAAATAAATTGATGGACACAATAGATTCAGAGACATAGAAGCATGGAACAGACTGTGGAATCTCAGAGGAAAGACAGGGGAGGGTGAGTGGGTGGGAAGAGAACAACCAGAGAACTTGTATGCATATATGCATAACCCATGGACACAGACAATAGGGTGGTGAAGGCCTGGGGTGGAGCAAGGGGGCGGACTGGAAGAGGACAATGGGGGAAAAAGGGGATATGTGTAATATTTTCAACAATAAAGAATTATTAAAAAAAAACAAAAAACCCCCCACACCATTCAATAAAGATGAAAACAAACAAACAAACAAACAAACAAATAATAAGACACCAAAGGCCAGCCCGGCCCATCTGCGTGCTTCTCCTTTTGGACCCTTCATCACCAAAAGCCAGCCCCGCACCCCATCCCAACACAGGCACTATCACCCCTTTCATTTCTAGAATAGGAACCGAACAAAAAGTGAATCCTCCACAGGCTGTTCTGTCTGCTCCTCTGAAAGACTGGTGAATTGCAAGTCTCACCATAACGATTGTGATTAAGAAGAAAAACACACAAACCAGGCTTCCAGCTTCACACGATGACTCTGGGAACTGGAGCGGGAAGCGAGGCTGGCAGTGGCAGCGTTTCAGAGCTGTTCTGGGAAGAGCGCATCCTCTCTCGGGAGTGAGTGAAGGCAGAGCCTGGCCGGCTTGCTTTGCGCTCAGTCATGCACCCCGTTCATAACCCTCCTGCTCCTCCACCCCCTGCAGCAAGGCGGGTGGTCGGCGGACTCTTCCTTACTTGCTGACATTTATTGAAAACCATAAATTGTTGGTGATGAAGTTTTCCTAAAGAGAGGAAGTAAGGAATAAAAAGGAGTAGTGAGAAATGGGGGCTATATGATGCCTGATAGGAATCGGTTTCTGGCAGTTCTATCAGGGAAACTTGCTGAAGTGCAGACTTTGCAGAATCTGAACAGAAAATACCACACACAATCGATTGTAAAGACACTTCTTTTTTTCCCCCAGTCTATCTCCCAACCCTAGTTCCTGGAAAAGGTTCATCCGATCTCTTTTACTATATATCAGAATGGCCTTTTTTAGAATTTCACATTAAGTGAATCATACAATATGTACTTTTTGGGGTCTGGCTTCTGAAGAACATAATTATATAACTCAACATAATTATAATCATGTGTTGCTTAAAGACAGGTATAGTCTAAGAAATGTGTTGTTAGGCAATTTTGTCGTTGTGGGCATATGAAATTTACTTTCACAAACCAAGATGGTATAACGGCTGTAGCCTATACTATAACCTTCTGCACACCTAAGCTAGATGGTATAGCTCAGTGGTTGGCAAACTCATTAGTCAACAGAGCCAAATATCAATAGTACAACGATTGAAATTTCTTTTGAGAGCCAAATTTTTAAAACCTAAACTTCTTCTAACGCCACTTCTTCAAAATAGACTTGCCCAAGCCGTGGTATTTTGTGGAAGAGCCACACTCAAAGGGCCAAAGAGCCGCATGTGGCTTGTGAGCCGCAGTTTGCCGACCACAGGTATAACCTATTGCTCCCCGGCTCCCAGTAACATCATGTTACTGTACTGGACACTGCAGGCAATTATAGTACAATGGTAAGTATTCGTGTATATATAAACATATCTAAACATAGAAAAGATGCAGTAAAAATATGGTATAAAAATAAAAAATGGAACACCTATGTAGGACACTTACCATGAATGGAGCTCACAGGACTGGCAGTGTCTCTGGCTGTCGGTGAGAGATGGTGAGTGTGAAGGCCCAGGGCACTATATGCACTACTGTGGACGTCATAACACTGTACACTTGGGCCACACTAAATTTATTTATTTATTTTTGGTTAATTCTCACCTGAGGATATTTTCCCATTAATTTTTTTTTTATTATTTATTTATTTATTTATTTATTTATTTATTTATTTTTTAGAGACAGTGGGAAGGAGAGGGAGAGACAGAGAGAAACATCGATGTGAAAGAGATATCAATTGGAGGCCTCCTGCACGTGCCCCAACCAGGGCAGAGGAACCTGCAACTGATGTCCATGTCCTTGATCAGAATCGAACCCGGGACCCCTTAGTCTGCAGGCCGACATTCTATCCACTGAGCCAAACTGGCTAGGGCTAAATGTTTTCTTTCTTCAATAATAAATTAACTTTAGCTGACTGTAAGTTTTTAATTGCATAACCCTTTTAATTAAAACATTTTTTAGCTTAATGCACAAACACATGGTACAGATGTACAAAAATACTTTATTTCTTTATGTCTTTATTTTATGATCATTTTCTAAAATTTTTTTTTAGCTTTTAAATTTTTTTGTTAAAATCTAAGACACAAGCACGCTCATTAGCCTAGGCCAGTAGTCGGCAAACTCATTAGTCAACAGAGCCAAATATCAATAGTACAACGATTGAAATTTCTTTTGAGAGACAAATTTTTTAAACTTAAACTTCTTCTAACACCACTTCTTCAAAATAGACTCATCCAGGTTGTGGTATTTTGTGGAAGAGCCACACTCAAGGGGCCAAAAAGCTGCATGTGGCTTGCGAGCCGCAGTTTGCCGACCACAAGCCTAGGCCTAGCCAGTGTCAGGATCATCACCATCGCTGTCTTCCACCTGCACACCTTGCCAGGCTGGAGGGTGACCCGGGCAGTAACTCCTGGAGCTGGCAGTGCCTTCTCCTGGAGCTCCTCCTGGAGGCCCTGCCTGAGGCTCAGCCTGAGGGGGTGTCACTCTTTTCAGAAATACGTCCATGGTGGTTTGCTTGGTTCCTTTCTCTTTTTCTAAACCATAGATTTGCTTGTAAGTAGATAATGCACCATTAACAGTCCTCAACTTTTCAGTGTTGGGATTCTTGCCTTCAAAAATTTAAAGAAGCTTGTTGAGTTCTGTTCAAGATTCTGCTAAACACTTTTAAAGATATATATATTTATTGATTTCAGAGAGGAGTGAAATCTACCTCTCAGGAGATAGAAACATCAATGATGAGAGAGAATCAGTGATTGGCTGCCTCTTGCACGCCCCCTACTGGTAACCGAGTCTGCAGTCCAAGTATTATATGTGCCCTGATCAGGAATTGAACCATGACCTCCTGGTTCATAGGTCAATGCTCAGTCACTGAGCCATGCCAGCCGGGCTCTGCTAACCACTTTACTATGAACTTTCTTGAGGGTTTTTCTTGTCCTCCTGCAGTTTCCTTTTCTCTTGCCTCTTCTTCTGCTACACATTCCTGTTCCAGTTCCAACAACTCCTCATTAGCCAGTTCCTTAGGAACACCTCGAGGAGCTCCTTAGCGTCACCCTCATCCACACCTAGTTTATGGGTGTTTGCTGTCTCAATCACAGCCTTGTTGATTTCTGCAACCTTTGCGCTACAGCCTCAGAATGGCTGTGATGTCAGTAGGCTCCATTTTAATCTGATGGGACCATCACTGTCATGGGTGGTCTGTGGCTGACTGACACATCGTTAAGCAGTGCATGGCTGTCTATTGCGATTCATTCATGTTGTTTTGTGTATCAACAGTTCGTTCCTTTTTATTGCCAAATAGTATTTCATCATAGGAATATATAACATGGTGTTCAGTCATTCATCAGTTGATGCAAAACTGAGTGGTTTCCAGTTTTCTGGCTATTGCAAATAAAGCTACTATAAATATTTGTCTACAAGTCTATATGTAGATACATAGTGTGTTACAAAAAATGGATACACACACTTTAAAGGCAGTGTTTATGAAAATACATTTCATTTTAAAAATTGAGCCTTCAGCTGTTAAAGTGTGTATGCATTTTGGGAGGGGGCACCTTATATGGTTTCATTTCTCTTGACTAAATGTCTAAGAGTAAAATTGGGTTGTCTGAAAAGTGTGTGCTTACCTTTAAAAGAAATCGCCAAACTTTTTCCAAACTAGTTGAGTCACCTGATTTCCATTAGTGATATGTAATAATCCCAGTTGTATTGTCAGTCTTTACGATTTTAACCATACTAATTGGTATGTAATAGTAGTTCATTGTGGTTTAATGACTTTGGACAATTTTTCATGTGCTTATACATCTTTTATGAAGTGTCTGGTAAAATCTTTTGCTCATTAAAAGTAAGTTGTTTTATTATTGAGCAGTAAGAATTCTTTTAATAATCTGGACACCTAATTTTTAAAATTTATGAATACAGTGGTGCCTCACACAACGAACTTAATTCGTTCCAGGAGCAAGTTTGTTATGCGAAAAGTTCGTTATGTGAAACACGTTTTCCCATAACAATACATGTTAAAAAAAATAATTCGTTCTGTAGCATAAAATATGCTAAGATGACATAAAAAAAGATAAATTTTTTGTTATTATTTTTATTTAGATACATCTAAAAACATAATTTAAAAAAAAAAAAACAACACACATTTTTTTAATTTTAAGACAGACTAAGTAGAGTCTACCGAATCTTGCACATCTTCATCCATTTTCTGCTTTTTGGCCGATGGTTTCATGAAAAACCTGTCCAAAGTCGTTTGTTTTTCTCTTTTCTCCAACATCTGCCGGAAATAACGGACAAGAGTATTGGAGTAAAGATCGTTGATCCTGTTTGCTTCAGCTGAATCCGGATAGTGGGCATTGGTAAACTCCTGAACTGCTTTCCATTTGACCAGGATGTTCTTGATGTCAGCAGTTGGGATTGGTTGATTGTTTGATTGTTGCTCCTCGTTATCAGATGACGCTTCCCTTTGAGCATTGTCCTGTTGCTGGACCAGAAGTGCTTGGAGCTCTTCAGTTGTCAGCTCTTCTTCGTGTTCCTCAATAAGCTCCTCTACATCCTCTTCCTCTACCTCTAATTCCAACCTTTGGGCCACTGTGATGATGTCCTTCACCACTTCTGTGTCATCAACTACTGCTTCTTCCTGGGTCCACGAAGGCACAAGCATCTTCCAAGCAGAAATGAGGGTCCTTTGTGACACTTCTTCCCAGGCCTTCTGTATACTGTATGAATCATGAAATGAAGTTCGTTGTGTGCAGCGTTCGCTGTGCGAGGCGTTCTTTATGCGAGGCACCACTGTATTTTCTTCAAGTCTGTGGCTTGTCTTTTCCATTTCTTAATGGTTTCCATCAAAGAACAGCCATTTTTAATTTGACAAAATATAATTTAATCTTTTTTTTTCTTGTAGAATGTATTACTTGTGCCCTATCTAAAAAACCTTTGCAATCATAGGGTCATTCTTTTTTTCTAGAAGATTTGTAATTTTAGCTTGTATATTTAGATCTATGTTCCAGTTCAGGTTTTGTGTGTATGGTGTAAAGTACGAGTCAAGGTTTTGTTTAATCCATTTGATATGGTATGGGTTGAAGTCTACCAAATGGTTATTATTTGTTTAATCTAATTTTGATTCCTCTGTTTCTCCTTTCCTGTCTGTTTTGAGTACATAAAATTTTGTTTAGTATTTAATTTTAATTAATTTATTAGGCTTTTAACCTACACTTTTTTATTTTGTATTTTTTGTGGTCACTCTAAAAGTTACATTATGCATCATTGACTTATCATAGTCTACTTAGAGTTAATATTGTACTATTTCACACAAAATATAAATATCTTACAAAAATTTAGTTCCATTTGCTGCAGTTGTTCTAGTTATTATGTCTACTTAATAAGTGGCCCCAAAATTTAGTAACATAAACAGACATTTATTATGCTTGTGGGTTCCTTGGGTCAGTAAATAGGGTTCCTGGACCCAATTCCAACATGGAGTCAACACACAATTTTGGACATCAGCAGGGTGTCTCAGAATTGAACTCAATTCTGACACTATATACCCTGAGACTGCATCAGATTCCACAGGTTAAGGATTCAGTTCTACAAGACTACACACTCCCCCCTGCCACCATCACCACCACTACCACCACCACCACTATTACCACCACATTTCAGATGTTAGCCACAAGCCTAGGCTCTTACCTGTGCTTCTGACCAACAAGTTCTAGATTGGAGGTTCCAAGAACTCCTCCCTACTCAGAATGCCAATCACAAGTCCAGGTTGTTACCTGTACTTCTGACCATCTGGCTATAAATCAGAGGTTCTCTCAAGCCTTTCCCTGGGTTTGATTAATTTGTTAAAACAGCTCACAAAAACTCAGAGGAAAATTGCTGACTAGATCACCAGTTTATTGTAAAAGGATATGACTCAAAAACAGCTGGATGGAAGAAGTATGTTGGGCAAGGTATGTGGGAAGGGGCACAAGGCTTGCATGCCTCTCTGGGATGCTCTCTCCTAGGACCTTCACCAACCTTCAGTAAGCTCTCCAAATCCTGCCCTTTTGGATTCTTATGGGGCTTTATTATAGAGTCATGACTGGTGCTGTCAGTTGCACCACTTGCATCTGGGCTTTCCAAGTGCAACATGCTTCTTTGCAACATGCTTTCAAGGGTTTCAAGAGGGAGCATCCCTAGATACAGAGAACCAGGTGAGCGAGAGGCACATTGCCCTTTATGCCTTAGCGCTGGAAGTCTCGCAGTACATCTGTGTCAGTGACACACTCCCAGGGTTTTAATTTAGAGAAGTGATGGAGGGATGACATTGAGAGGTCAATGTCATTGAAAGAAGAACTTATTCCTTACCGCTTTCAAGAGAGAGGGAGCATGCCATGCTACTCAAGACCAGGTTTGGTCAGGAGGCAGAAGCGGGGCAAGGGGAAAGCATGGCTGAAAGTTCTTAGTTTGTTTTCTGTGGAAAAGGCCAGGAAGGCCAGGGAAAACAGCTTAGGACTGTAGGCACGGTTTTTAGTTGTTTAGTTTCAGACTCTAGGTGATTCAAAGCAAGTAAAAATTTGGCTGTGTGTGTAAGAATTAGATAAAGGAGGTGTTTGAGAACATGGACTCAGGCATGGCTGATTTGCTTATAAGGGCACGTTCCCAATAGATTTTTTTTTATTTTTATTATCTTGGGAATTGGCTAGACCTAGGAAGAGCAGTCTGTCTTCAGCCAGCACAGCACCCTAAGATGTCAAAATATAAAATAAAAACATAACTAATATAATATTTTTAACCACATTCTAGTTATTTAGGAAGTCATAAAACCTAGCTCATATTCAAGGAGAGGGTAGTTAGACACCAACTTTTAAAAGAAATCATCTAGAGTCTAGAAGGGCATGTGGAACTAATATTTTTGTGGACATTAAAATATATATATAAATTACCACAACTGTCCTTTTTACTATTGTTGCCAAGTATTTTATTTCTGGATAGGTAATGAAACCAACAATATTGTGCTATTCTATTTGCTTTACACATTCAGTTGCCTTTTAAACAAACCGAGAGAAGGAAAAACAAAGTAACACTTTATATTTATTCTTTTATTTACCATTTTCAATATTTTACATCTCCTTCTTTAAATCCATAATCTGTAGATATGGAATCACTTCCCTGCAACCTGAAGAGCTTTATTTGACATTTATGGTTGAAAGTATTTACTTTAAAAACTTATTTTTAGCTTTTATTTATCTAATAATTTATTATAGAATATTCTCATTTGATGTAGAATTCCAGACGAAGAGATTATTTCTTTTTACTACTTTAAAAATGTCATACCATTAGCTTATGGCTTCCGTTATTTCTCATAAAAGTCAATCATTTTTAAAAAAATAAATCTTTATTGTTCATATTATTATAAATGTTCCTCATTTTCCCCCCCTCCATTGCTCCCCTTCACCAGGTTCCCACCTCACTCTCTGCCCTTTCCCCACCCCCCATTGTCCTCATCCATAGGCACACAGTTTATGTTCAGTCTCTTCCCGCACTCCCCACTCCCCTTTTTCCCCCGAGAATCATCAGTCCACTCTCCTTCCATACCTCTGATTCTATTATATTCACCAGTTAATATTGTTCATCAGATTTTTTAATTCCCTTGGGTTTTAGATTCACTTGTTGATAGTTATGTATTTGTTATTCATAATTTTTATCTTTATCTTCTTCCTCTTCCTAAAGAACCCCCTTCAGCAATTCATATAATTCTGGTTTGGCAGTGATGAACTCCTTTAGCTTTTTTTTATTTGTGAAGCTCTTTATCCAGCCTTTGATTCTGAGTGATAGCTTTGCTGGGTAGAGTATTTTTGGCTGTAGGTTCTTGAATATTTCTTGCCATTACCATCTGGCCTGCATGGTTTCTGTTGAGAAATCAGCTGACAATCGTATGGGTGCTCCTTTATAGGTACCTACCTGCTTTCCTCTTGCTGCTTTTAATATTCTCTCTTTGTCTTTTACTCTTGGGATTTTAATTATGATGTGTCTTGGTGTGGTCCTCTTTGGATTCCTTTTGTTTGGGGTTCTGTGTGCTTCCTGGACTTGTAAGTCTAATTCTTTCACCAGGTAGGGGAAGTTTTCTGTCACTATTTCTTCCGGTATGTTTTCGGTATTTTGCTCTTTCTCTTCTGGGACCTCCATAATTCTGATGTTGGTTTGCTTGAAGTTGTCCCAGAGGTTTCTTACATTATCTTCAACTTTCTGGATTCTCTTGTCTTCTTGCTTCTGTGGCTCTTTATGTTCCAAATCTTTGACTTGATTCTTATGATCTTCCATTCTGTTTTTAGGACTCTGTATAATATATATATATTTTTTTATTTCAGACAATGTATTCTTTATTTCTAGTTGATCCCTTTTCATATCCTTATAGGTCTCGTTTATTTTATCGGCCTTTTTTAGGAAATTCTTGAAAAACCTTATAAGTGTGGTTTTGAACTTTATATCCAATCGCTTTTTGTCCTCCATTTCTTTTGTTTTTGATCTGTTTCCTTGTCTCGGCATTTTCACAGCTTCCCTGAGTTGGTTGCCTTAAAAGTCTTTGTGTTCACCTTGGATGGGGTGGAGTTTCAGGGTGGAGCCTACAGCCTTGGCTTCCGTCAGCCCCACTCTATGAAGTTCCTTAGTTTCAGTGTTCCTCAGTGTCCTCTTGTACTCGCTGCAAGCACCTCTGAGAGAAAGGTGCCCTCGAGTTTCACTGGCTACCAAACAGTCTAGGCTGTTCCCCAATGACCCCAGAACTGGGGTTCAGTTCAGTTGGAAGTGGAGTTCAGAGCAATCTGGAGCTTTTGTCTCCTTCCCGCTAGGGCAATCCAGCAGCACAGTCAACCATCTGTTCTCTGTGGCAATGTGCGTGCCTCCGGGACTTCCTTTCGCCGCTCCCCTGAGTTTCTGCCTTACAGCCCAGGCTCCCTCCATATGAGCCTGGGTCCCCAGGGTCTGGCCTAGAACTGGGGTTCAGTGCAGTCGGAACTGGGGCTCAGTCCGAAGCTTTTGTCTCCTTCCCCCTAGGGAACAACAGCCAGGCACTTAGCCTCCCCCTCCTCTCTGGCTTTGTCCTCTCTAAGTGCGCAATGTGTTTCCATACCTTAGGCTTTTACAGCTCCTCTGATTTTCCTTCTGGTTTTCTCTTTCCTTCTAGTTGTAGAATTTCCAGTCGACTTTCCTGTAGTTTTGGATAATGTCCATTTTGTATTTTAGTTGTATTTTTTTTAAAATTGTTGTGAGGCTGCAGTTAGGTGATTACCTATGCTGCCATCTTGGTTTCTCTCTCAATCATATTTTGAATCATTGTTTCTCTGGATGTAACTTTTTTTTTTTTCTCTCTCTCTTTCTGACTATTTTTTAGGTTTTTCTCTTTGGTATTTTCAAGAGTTTGGTTATGATGTTTTAAGGTGATTCTTCTTTGTATTTCTTTTTCTTGGGGTTTACTGAACTTCTTTGATCTATAAATTGATGCTTTTCATTATTTTGAACAAATTTTGATAATTATTTCTTCAATTTTTTCTTCTTTTCCTCCTTTAATTCTGTACCTCTAATCACTAATATCTTAGATGATTTTATATTTCCCCAAAGATCATGAAGGTTTTATTTTTTTACCCAATGTCTTTTCTGATTTTTGGTTTAGACAATTTTTTTTCATCTGTACTCAAGCCCACTGATCATTCCTTTTGTTGTTGTACACATCCAGTAAACTTTTCACCTCAGGTATTATAGAACATAAGAGTCTTTCCTAATAATAGAGAAACATGTAAATTGACTGTACCTCTGCTAAACCCACAGCCAATCAGAGTGAGTATGCAAACTAACCCAATAAAGATGGTGGTTAACTTGCATACATACCTGGGTCCCAGAAACCTCCTTGACACCCAGGTCACTCCCAGTCAGCCATCCCATGGAGACTTTAGGCTTGGAGGATGGGGGTAGCCACTTCCCAAGCCTAAAGCCTGGGGCAGAGGCTGTAAGCTTGGGAAGGGGTTGAGCATGGAATTGGAAGAAAGTGGAAAAAAAATCAAAGGAAACATATCCTCAGATGAGGATAAAAAGAAAAATAAAGAAAGAAATATTATATCCTATGAAAGACAGATCTTGAAAATGCCTAAAGAAAGTTGTCATTTTTTCATGGTGAAGGGACTGGAGTCCATGTTGATGAAAATACTTTAGTGACTGCAGTGACTGGCAGTGGCTACAGTGGTGGGGTGATAGGGCTGGTGCCTTCCCCTGATCAGCCCAGTCACCTCCTGAAAAAGGAAGCCAGACTACTCCAACAGGGAGCAGGCCTAAGACATTAGTAGGACATCCCTTAAGGGCTTCCAGTATGTGAGAGGGGGCAGGCTGGGCTGAGGGAACCCTCCCCAGTGCATGAATTTTGTGCACGGGGCCCCTAGTTCATAATAATTCTAGAGTTTTTATTTTATTTCCATTTACAATATCCACTTCTCAGCTTAGATTCCTCATTTGTTTCCTCATCATGTCTGTCTTTTCGTTTAGGTCCTTGAACATCTTTATAATGGGAGCATAATAATTTAAAGTTCTTTATTCCAACATCTGGGTCATCTTGGAGCCTTTCTGCTTTTTAAAAATTATTATCATAAGGCACACTTTCTCATTTCTTTGTATACCCAGTAATTTTTTTTAAAATTATATGCTGGACAGTGTGAATGATATGACATAGATCCTAGATTATGTTATTCACCACTAAAATTGATGAGTTTTGTTTTCGATCCTGTCAGGTTGGATATATTCTTTGTTGAGATGATTTTGACTAATTTTAGCTTTAGAGCATTGCCCGCCTCTCGACAGGAGCCAGCAAACTTTGGCTCGTGCACTAAATCCAACCTATGGCCTATTTTTGTGGTGCCTGTAAACCAAGAATAGTTTTTTACATTTTAAAATAATTATCAAAAGAAAAACAATAGGAGAGCAAAAAGAAGAATAGACCAAGATTGCACGTAGCTCACAAGTCTAAAATATTTGCTATTTGGCTCTCTAAAGAAAATACTTGTCAACCACACCTTTAGGGTGTGGGGCATTTTTAAAGGTTTGGCCTTCAGGGTCTCAACTAAACAAATGCCCAAGATCCTCGATGAGGCCTCTCTATTATGTAACAGGCTGAAATGCCAGCTTCTTTCAGAGGCACAACTCTGCTCCCCATTCAGCTCTCCGCCCCACAGCAATCGCTCTTTGCTAAGCCTAATGGAATCTCACACTTGGTACGTGCACAGTGTAGCCAGCTGCTCACAGGGGAGCCTTCTGCAAACTTCTGTGCTTCCCACCCATCCCAGTGGACTCTGTCCTGAAAAAAATCTAGCCACGCTCACAGCCCTAAACTCAAATCTCTGTCTCCCCAGCTCAGTGAGTTTGCCATGTTCTGCTCAAGCTCTGTCCCTGCACTCTGGTCAGGAATGTTCCCCTCAACTGAAGGCCCAGGCAACTGAGGGTTCACCTGATGTGCTTCCTTTCTCAGGAGTCACAGTCCTTCTCTGTCTATTGCACAATATTTAAGAACAGTTGCTTCATACATTTTGTCTAGTTTTATTTTATAGTTGTGCGCTTTAGGAAGGCAATTCCAGTTACTATCCTTTTGTCTAGTGTGGAAGTCTTTGGTTGACATGTCCTTTAAGTCTATTGTAATTGAAAGGCTCCTCTGATATCTTTTAAAAAAAATATTTTTTTTTATTGATTTCAGAGAGAAAGAGATAGACACATCAGTGATGACAGAGAATCATTGATCAGTCGCCTCCTGCATGCCCCCTATTGGGGATGGAGCCCACAACCCAAAGGTGTGCCCTTGACCTGAATTGAACCTGGGACCCTTCAGTCCATAGGCCAATGCTTTATCCACTGAGGCAAAGCAGCCAGAGCCTCTTTTATCTTTTTATCCCATCCTTGCCCTCTTGAGATTTATCTGTTGAAGAAACTGTATTACTTGCTTGATTTTTTTTTTTTTTTTTGGCTTGGATTTGCTGTTTTATTTTCTATTGTGTCATTTAATTTGGTTTCTGATTTCCTGTAAATTGGTAGTGGAGTTTAGAGGCTTGATGAGATTTGGTTTTGATACTTTTGGCAAGAATCGTTCATAGTAGTGGTGTGTTACTCTATCAGGAGGCACAGAAGATCTGGTGATCTCTCTTTTTTATATATTACTAGTGCCTCGGTGCACAAATTCGTGCACACTGAAAGGAAATTAATTAGAAGTAGCTGGCAGGGTGGAACTGGGCAAGATGATAACAGACACATCCTGGAGCCAAACTCCTGTGGTCCCTCCCAGGCCTGCTGCACCTGGGGTGGTGCCACAACATGAAAGGTATCTGTGGAGTGAGCAGGGGTCCCATCGGCAGGTGGGGTCCCTCAGCCTGGCCTATGGGGATCGGGCTGAAGCCTGCTCTCTGACATCTCCTGAGGGGTCCTGGATTGTGAGAGGGTGGTTCTAGGGCAATGCACCCTTGAATCAGGCTCCCTCCTCTCTGGTTCCGGGGTGCATCAACCGAGAACCACTGCTGCCAAGTCACTGCAGCTCTTTTGTTGAGAGTCTGCCCTCTGATTGTCAGTGTGTGTCATAGCTACTGGCAGGACAGTCACTTAGCATTTTATGTATCAATATATATTAATAGATTAACTGTTGTGTTTAATAGCTCACTGGCTCATTAGTGTTGCATCCTTACTTTTTTTTTTAGAGAGTTGATATACAATATATATACAAATTTGATATCCCGATTTTTACACTTAACTATATTATTTGCCTGATATTTTTTCATGGTTTGGATTTAGACTAAGACTTTTACTACGTGTTTTGGTGTATAAATTAGAGGCTGTTTTTCCCTAAACAAGACTATTAAAAATTATTTTGATTTAACTAAAGTGGAAGTTACTAGGTGCCAAGAGACTTGCCCTTTATTTCTATCATTTTCCATGCCAGATATGACCTACACTTCTTCTGGCCTTTGTCTATGAGTGGTAATCTACTCTCATTCAAGCAGTCTGTGAGCCCCAGAACTGTGCAGAACATTCATTTTGTGATCGGGGAAGAGGGAACGGTTGTACCCATACCCTCAGCTCAACCTCTGCAGAGTGACTCTTCTGAAGTAAGGAAATGACTTGAAATATTTTATCATTTTTCTTATGACAAAGATTAGGGGTTTATACATTAACATAATTATTATTATATGACTTTCTTTCATCATAATTGAGATAACAAAACTTTTTCCTCTAATCTTTTTATTATACATATAATTATATGTATCCTATAATACTTTATTATAAATCTGTCTGCATGTCTATCTGTCTATTTAGCTACCTACCTATCAACTATCTGTCTTTCCCATTTCCCCCCACTTCACATCAATGACAATAAATATTGTATATTTCCTTACCACTGCTTATAAGGTAAGTTGGTCTCTTCTTCTTCTTCTTCTTCTTCTTCTTCTTCTTCTTCTTCTTCTTCTTCTTCTTCTTCTTTTAAAAATATATTTTATTGAGTTTTTACAGAGAGGAAGTGAGAGGGATAGAAAGCTAGAATCATCGACCAGCTGCCTCTTGCACACCCCCTACTGGGGATGTGCCTGCAACCAAGGTACATGCCCTTAACCAAAATCGAATCTGGGACCTTTCAGTCCACAGGCCGATGCTCTATCCACTGGGCCAAACCGGCTTCGGCGGTAAGTTGGTTTCTTGAAAATGAATACTTCTGCCGAAACCGGTTTGGCTCAGTGGCAGAGCGTCAGTCTGCGGACTGAGGGGTCCCGGGTTCAATTCTGGTCAGAGGCATGTATGTTGGTTGCGGACACATCCCCAGTAGGGGGTGTACAAGAGGCAGCTGGTCGATGTTTCTCTCTCATCGACGTTTCTGGCTCTCTATCTCTCTCCCTTCCTCTCTGTAAAAATCAATAAAATATATTAAAAAAAAGAAAAAAAGAAAAAGAAAATGAATACTTCTCCTTTAAGTAAAGAAAGAGAAGCAACAAATAGAAATATGGAGGACAAAAGGCAATATTCACAGTCTTATGTCATTTTGTTCAATTCTCAAGAGAAGGAAATGTGCTTG
Source organism: Pipistrellus kuhlii (assembly GCF_014108245.1). NCBI lineage: Eukaryota > Metazoa > Chordata > Mammalia > Chiroptera > Vespertilionidae > Pipistrellus > Pipistrellus kuhlii. The sequence goes on along the minus strand of NW_023425520.1, from coordinate 6,905,063 downwards.
TTTTGATATCGGGGCTGAAAGAAAGTCATAGTCTTCACAGAGATCCTTTTTCTCTGGATCCCTTAATTTCAGGTTACTAAAAACCTTTCTTTTTTTATGATTTTTAAAAAATTTTTTCTTTATTGATTAAGGTATCATATATCTGTCCTCATCCCTCCATTCCCATCCCAAACCCCTCCCCACATATGTCCCCAACCCCCTTGTTGTCCTTGACCACTGGTTAGGCTCATATGCATACAAGTCCTTTGGTTGATCTCTCCTCCTTATCCCCACCCTCCCCTACTTTCCCTCTAAGGTCAGACAGTCTGATCTATGCTTCCTTGTCTCTGGGTTTGTTCTTGTTCATCAGTCTATGTTGTTCATCATTTCCCCTAGATGAGTGAGATCATGTGCTACTAGAAATACACTTAGAACCGAAAATGAGACAAGCAATAATGGTTATGCTGAGAGGCAAATGAATCAGTCTGTAGTGAGTTTCTTTTTGGGCCAACAGTTCTCTTGAGTCCCAATTTCAATGTCAAACAGTTTCTTATGTGTACATGTCAGCCATGATATTTCAGTTCTGGATGGTGGACAAATGGTGGTAATGCAGGTCCGACAGTCTCTGGTTTGGTCCTGGGCAACCTGCAGTGACACACAGCTGCTAACTGCTAAATGGCAAGGTATCCTCAGCATCTTCCATCTCTGGACTGTTTCTCTTCTGTCTTCATGGATGGAGTAGTCATGTCAATTCCTCTCTTTTTGCAGGAATCCACATGGTCTCGGAGTTGTAAAAACCTTTCTTAAATGTCATTAGAAATAACTGTACAGTAATTTCTATAGGTCCACTGAAGGTCACTGAGCTCTCCCATCAGAGGTGAGTGTTTAGGCTGCTCACGTTTCGGCTGAGACGAGCACCTCCCAGCCGGGAGCCAGGGGTGCAGTTCTCAGTCCAGCGCTGGTGCAGGAGGCCTGGGCGTGGAGTCCACGCCGGGCAAGAGCAGCTCCGTGTCCACCACAACTGCAGCCTCTCTGCCTGCTGCCTGCTCCGTTCTCAGTACGCTCTGGTCCTTAATGAACTTTGTTCTACCTTTGACATATTTATTGTACATTTATTTCCCAGTTTGTTACTTGCCTTTTAGGGTTTTTGAAAAGTCAAATGTTAAATATTTTTATTGGAATTTTTAAAACTTGTTTATATGCTTAGAAAATTTGTCCCCACTCAGAAATCAGATATTCATTTATGTATACCCTTTCTTCCTTCCTTCTCTCCCTCTCTTCCTCCCTCCCTCCCTCCCTCTCTCCTTCCTTCCTTCTCTTCCTCCCTTCTTCCCTCCCTCCTTTCCTTCTTCCCTCCTTTCTTTCCTTTCTTCTTCTCTTTCTTCTTGGCTCTCTCTTTCATTTTGAAACATTTTAACCCTAGACTTGATTTTGGTTTATGATATGAGAGAAGAACTTACCTGAGTTGTGTTTTTTTTTTCTTTCATTAACAAACATCTCCATGACTTTTATTAAATAACTGAAATTCTTGAAAGGTGAAGAGCCTTTTCCAAGAAGCAGCTTTTGAGTGTTCAATCCATGGCCCTTGCCAACTGGCAGCCTAAGGTTAAACAATATTCAGAGACTAGTCTCAATATTTTAAAAGGTTTTTAGACATTAGTTTATCTTTTAGAAAAAAGATTTATTCACTATAAAACTCGACATGTTAACTATTATTATTATTTTTTTTTTTACTTCTGATTAGAATTTTATCATTCAATAGAATTGAGCATTGATTGGGCACCTGCTGTGTCCTAGGCTCTTCATGGCAGGGACATTGGTTATCCTAGGAAAATACAAATAGAGAATAACCAATAATTGAAGTTTAATTAATAAATTCCTTCAAAACGTGAGGGCTATGGAAGAAAGGTTAAGAAGAGGAGGAAACATTAGGGCATTTCTTGCTGGCACAGACCGTGTCTATTTATTCCTGTGTGCTCAGCACCCAGCTCAGTGCCTGGTGCTGGCAGGCACTCCCGTGGTTGATTGACTAAAACGGAATGGACAGGAAACGCTGGATGCTGACCAGGCTTTGAACCACAGCACCACAGACTCCCTTTCTCTGGTGAGAGAGATTTTAGCTCCTTTGGGAGGCGGTGAATCAAAATGTTGTATATTTGAGCCTATTTTTTAGAGAGAGGTCCATCATTTTAATCAAACGCTGAGATGATTCTATAGCCACTCTCCTCCCCAATAAAGAAACATGGTCTTTACTAAAATATACTACTGTAAATAGTTTTTTACCAAGAAAAAAACAAACCTGTTTTATTCACTCAGTCACTCCCTAAGACCTAGATTTTAGGAAGGAAAGCTTTCTCCCTTCCCACGTGCTGCACAGGCTATTGGTAAGGAAAGAACCACAGGTGGAGGGAATGTGCTAGTAACATTCACCAGCTGGAAGCATCCCCTGCTCTTGGGTGTCTGAGTGACTTAGCAGTGTGTGTATGAACTGTCGTGGGCTAGACAGCTCCAGAAGGTTCTCTCTGAGGCCACACGCTCCGTAGGGAACCGTCCCTGCAGTGACCCAGCCACAGCAGGGGATGCATGAGCCTGCGGGAAAGAGCAGGCTGGGTCCCGCCAGGCCTGGCTGGAGGAAACGGCGCATATCACAGCATTGCTGCCTACGGGTTCCAGGCTCCTGGGCGGGCTGACTCAGGCTGGTTCCATTTGCACTAGCTGCTCTGGGTGTGGTACCCTACTGGTCATGCTGCTGCGCGCGCGTCCATGATCAATGGGCCTTCTTATAACAAGCAATAAAATAAAATAAAATCCCCCAAAACCCAGAAATTAAAACTCATGACTTACGTTTTGAGGAAAGCTATATGCAAGTGCATCTTACAAATAAAGAAAAGAAATACCTACCGACATAGGCTTTTGAAAAAATATTTAAAATCGGTTTTTACCCCAAAAGCACTGCCGAGAAACCTTGAGAGAGCCAGCAGGCCATCTTGCGTTCAGTCTGCTAGGCTCTGCAGGCTGGTACCAAAGAGGATGCGGAAATGTCCACTAGATGGCGCCCCAGTCCAGGCAAATAGTTCCCAACCTTGGCAAAGAGACAGATTTTGGCATTAATGCCAATATCCTGCAGGCAAATTAACACAAGGCCTATTGATTCCTCACCTAGATATTTCAGTTTCTACTATGAGAATTCCCTTTTCTCTGCCACTTTATATTCAGCTTTAAAAAAAGGAAAAAAAAAAAGAGCCAACTACTGATGTTTCCTCATTTACTTGACTGTGTTTCTGAAAAGATGTGTGTACTTACACACTTAGGGAAATGATTCTCAAATTATTAGCAGTGATTCCTACCATTTATCTGTGTAGTAGGAAGAGCCATGAGTATGGAGCTGAAAAAGGCATTTTGGAGACTTGGTTCTTCCTGTGGTGTGACATCCGCCAGGGTGTGGGCCTCACTTTCCTTACTAATGGTCCCAGTAATACTTACCTGACTAGTTATAGAACAACAGTGACAAGAAAGTACTCTTCCTTATTTGCTGGTGATGCAGGCTAAAACATTTACTGCTGAAACCAGATGTAGAATTTATTTATTTACTAAAGGCCCAGTGCACAAAATTTGTGCACAGGGGTGGGTGGGGGGGTGTCCCTCAGCCCAGCTTGTACCCTCTCTAATCTGGGAACTCTAGAGGGATGTCTAACTGCCCTTTTAGGCCCGATCCTACTATGGGCAGTCGGTCATCCCTCTCACAGTCTAGAACTGCTGGCTCCCAACTGCTCGCCTACCTGCCTTCCTAATTGCCCCTAATTGCTTCTGCCTGCCAGCTTGATCACTCCCTAACTATTCCCCTGACAGCCTGATTGCCCCCTAACTGCCCTCCCCTGCAGGCCTGGTTACTCCTAACTGCCCTGCCTGAAGGACTGGTCCCTCCCAACTGTCCTCCCCCGCTAGCCTGATCACCCATAACTGCTCTCCCCTGCTGGCCATCTTGTGTATACATAGGGGTAGCCATTTTTAACCACATGGGGGCAGCCATCTTGTGTTTTGGAGTAATGGTCAATCTGCATATTACTCATTTATTAAATAGGATAGAGGCCTGGTGCATGGGAGGGGGCCAGCTGGTTTGCCCTGAAGGGTGTCCAGATCAGGGTGGGGTTCCCTTTGGGGAATGGGGTGGTCTGGGCAAGGGGCCTGTGGTAGTTTGCAGGCCAGCCATGACCCCTAATAACCCTATCAGAGGCCCTGGTATCTGGGATTTATTTATCCTCTATAATTGAAACTTTGTAGCCTTGAGTGGAGACTAGGACAGGCCAGGGCTGGCAGAAAGCTTGGCTTCCTCCTTTGCCAGGGAAATCCAGGCCTCCTACTCTCTCCAGCTCTGTGGCTGCTGCCATTTTTGCTGGGATTTATTTATCTTCTATAATTGAAAGTTTGTAGCCTTGAGTGGAGTCCAGGGTCGGCCAGGGTGTGCAGGAAACTTGGCTTCCTCCATTGCCAGGGAAACCCAAACCTGTGGTCACAGCCATCTTGGTTGGGTTAATTCACATATTTGTTCCTAAATGGCTGGTGGGTATGGCTTGTGGATGTAGCAGAGATATGGTCAATTTGCACATTACTCTTTTATTAGATAGGATAGGGAAACAGAAGGGGAGTGGAAGAAAGAATAGCAAAAGTTTGAATATGAGTGAGCATTCATGTTAGTGTGCTTACTCTTTTGTATGTTTAAAATATCCTATATAATAAAACCCTAATATGCAAATTGACTGAACAGCAGAACGACCGGTCGCTATGATATGCATTGACCACCAGGGGGCAGACACTAAATTCAGGAGCTACCCCCTGGTGGTCAGTGTACTCCCACAGCGGGAGCATCACTCAGCCAGAAACTGGGCTCATGGCTGGCAAGCGCAGCAGTGGTGGTGGGAGCTTCTCCATCACTGCTGCAGGTGGGCAGTAAGGAGTGAGGGGCCCAGACTGCAAAAGCCCTGGACTGCGAGAGGCATGTCTGACTCCTGGCTTACATCTCCTGAGCAGCTCTGAACTGTGAGAGGGCACAGGCCGGACTGAGGGACCCCCCCAGTGCATGAATTTCATGCACTGGGCCTCTAGTTCCATAATAAATGACTAGAACCAATTCTTCCAGTACAAAGTTGGTGTAAGGATGAAGGGAGGTGTTATAAAGTGCTAAACAATTATAAGTTATTGTTTATCTCTTCTGGACTTCAATTGTCTGTAAAGTGAGGGATTTGGACTAGCAGAGCTGTAAGATCCTTTCACCATCTAATTTTTATGATCGTCTAATGTCAGCTTATCTTGTAAGTGGCATGCACCTGGGAACAGGCTCTCATCAGTCAGGTCTCAGCTCTCCTGGGGAGGCCTTTCTTGGCCATCCTATCTAAACCCTCACCCTGTAAACTCTCAGTCTTAGATTTATTTTCTTCATATTATTTGTCACTCCCACTGTTATGGACTGAATGTCTCTTTCCCTTCTTGAATTCATATGTTGAAGCCCTAACCCTCAATGTGACTCTATTTGGAGATAGGGCTTTTTGCGAGGTAATAGAGGTTAAATCCTATATATAGTGAGATGATAGGAATGGGTCCTTTCCTTGACTGGTGTGACTCAGTTGAGTGTCTTCTCATGCACCAGCATGGAAAGGTTGCAGTTCAATTCTTGGTAGTGCACATAGCCTCGTTTCATGCTCCAACCCCAGGAGGGGATGTGCAAGAGGTAGTAAATCAATGTTTTGTTCTCACATTGATGTTTCTTTCTCTCTCTTGCTCTTCCTCTCTCTCATAAAAGAAAAAAAAATAAAAAAGTGGGGCTCTAATCCAAAAGATCTGGTGTCCTTATAAGAAGGGGAAGAGACACTGGGAATACACAGGCACCGAGCAAAAGCCATGAGAGAACTCAGCAAGAGGTGGCCATCTGCAAGCCCAGGAGAGAGGCCTCAGCAGAAACCAACCCTGCCACCACCTCGATCTTGGACTCCCAGCCTCCAGTGCTATGAGAAATGAGTTTCTGCTGCTTAACCCAGGTAATCTGTGGTATTTTGTCATGACAGCCTGAGAAGACTAATATAGCCAGAGTTATCTTTCCTGTTTATTTCTGTGTTTCTAATCTGATTCCCCAGCCAGAATGCAAACATTGCAGGACAGTGCCTGGCACAAGGCAGAGCACCAACGGGCAAGCGGAATGCATCTGAATGAACTTAAATGATTTGAAGTACTCATTCTATACTTATTTATTTTTATTTTTATTTTTAAAAAAATATATTTTATTGACTTTTTTACAGAGATGAAGGGAGAGAGATAGAGAGCTAGAAACGTCGATGAGAGAGAAACATCGACCAGCTGCCTCTTGCACACCCCCTACTGGGGATGTGACGGCAACCAACGTACATGCCTCTGACCGGAATCGAACCCGGGACCTTTCAGTCCACAGACCGACGCTCTACCACTGAGCCAAACCGGTTTCGGATCACCGGTTTCGGCTCATTCTACACTTATTTATTTTGTAGGGGAAGGTCCTGTGTCAATTAGACGTGCTCCCCCCCCTTGAATTGTGAATTTTATAAATGTGAAGGCACCCAAGATGGTGAGGGAGTGTCACTAAAAATGTCGTGGTCCTTCCCTGTCAGCCACTCTTTGCCATGAGCACATCAGGCCCCTTAAAAAGTTCAGCTGGGGTTTAGGAACCAGAATGTTCTGCATCTTGGCATGATGCCAGGTTGTTAAAACACACTCTGGCCATCATCAAACCCCTTGTCCTGTTTGTTCGGACCTACTATATAATTTCACTGGAATTTATATCTTCTGAAGAATAAAAAATCAGACTTAAAATCAGGACAATACTGTTCAGACTCTACTGCCAGAACGTTCGAGGACAGACTTCCCCTGCACGGCTGAAGGATCTTCTCTGAAGATAAGACCATTAATCCCAAGCATTTGCCATGGATACAATTTAAAATAGTACTTAGTGTCATGTTTTATTTTTTTTACATCTTCCAAATTTTGTTGTTAAATAAACTTTATTTGGGATTCATTTTTAAAAAAAATTTCTTTATTGGTTATGGTATCACATAATTGTCCTCTGTGATTCATTTTTTATTTACAGAAAACTTGCACAGAGAGTAGAGAATTCCTATACACACTGCACGCATCTTTCCCTAATGTGACCATCTTACATTGCGATGGTACATTTGTCAAAACGGAGAAGCTGGCATCCGTGTGTTAGTATTGACCAAACCCCAGACCTTGGATTTCAGCAGTTTTTCCATTTCTGTCCCCTCTGCTCCAGGATCCAGTCCAAGTCACACATTGCACTGAGTTGTCACATGTTAGCCTCTTTCAGGCTGTGAGAGTGTCTCATTTTCTCCTTGTTGTTAATTATCTGGACATTCTTGAGAGGAACTGGTCAGATATTTCCTAGAATGCTCCCCAATCTGGTTTTGCCCAACACTTTCCTCATGATTAGAGTGGGGACCTGGGGACTTAGAAAGGTGCTTATTAGTATGGAGCGCTGGTCTCATCACAGGATGGCCTCAGGGCATCTTGGGTGATGCTAACCTGACTATCTGGTTAAGGTCACGTTTGCTGGATCTCCCCATTCTAAAGTTACTGTTTCCCCCTTCCTTGTCTGCTCTTTGGAAGCAACTCACTAATCCCACCCCAACCTCCTGGAGGGGGTTGGTGTCTATCCTATATAATAAAAGGGTAATATGCAAATAGACTGAATGGCAGAATGACCAGAACACCTGTGGCCCCTTGCACCACCCAGCCCTGTCCTCCCAGTGACCCCCCACCCTGATCGGGGGCAGGGCTGGCTGGCAAACCACCCAGGGCTTCTCATCCCAACTGATCCCACCCTCGATGGCCCCCATTGGGGCAGGCCAGTTGAACTCCACCAGTGCACGAATTCATGCACCGGGCCTCTAGTATATAATAATTGGAATTCTTCTGTAAGTAAGATATATTCCTTCAACCCAGTTATTTATTTATTCAATTATTTATTTCCATCAGTATAGACATGTGTAAAAAAATAATGATTTTATGCCATTGGCACAATTCGGTCTACATGTAGACAGATGCTGAATGTAAGTTGTTAAGAACTGAACATTAATTGAGGTGCTTCTTAATGTGAGAGCAAGACCTGTCCAGCTTCTCCCACCAGGCACCAGCTCCACGCTCTGCTCAGAGCCTCTGGGGGGCTTATCACCCTGTGCTGCTTTTCCTGGCCCAGCAGGTCTGGCACCTGGTGACTGCAGCACTGCCTGCCCTCATTTGGGTCCCCAATTTTCACTCCCTTCCAATTAATTTATTTATTTAAAATTTTATCTTTATTGCTGAGAGTATTATTTATTATGGTAATTTCCCACTCCAACTCCTTTTAATAAACTGTTAGTTTTTTTTTTTTTTCAAATTCTAAAGGAAAGTTTATTTAGAAAGTTGCAGAGATAGTAGGAGGGCCCTTGGCACTTAGGAGAAACAGGGAGAGAGAGATGAATCTTGAGCGATGAAAGAGGGAGGAGAAGGAGGAGAGTTTTGGGCATGCTCCGGACAGAGAGCCCTTGCTGAGGGAAAGAGGAGGTAGGGAAAGGCATAGGTGTGCTTCAGAGAGAGAGCCACCTAAACCAACTTTAAAAAAAATTAATTTTAGATTAACAAAACAGTTGCAAACATATTGTACTCCTCGGCCACTTTCTGGTTCCCCCATTATTGACATTTTACCTTATCATGGCTCATCATCAAAACTAAGACAAGTGGCATGGCAGTACTTCTCCACTGACCTCAGTCCCAGAGGCTGCCTACTTCTTAACCCTCCCCTCAGACATCCCAGTCCAGTCTAAAGCCCAGTTCTATTTGCCTAACGCAGGAGCCAGACATGGATGCCCCATCAAATCTCATGTTCAGACAGAAGTTGCTCCCAAGACATCTACCTCAAAGGGTTAACCAACATGCACCAAATACCCGTTAGGTTTTGGGGAGTACTTCCTGGTCTTTACTATTTCTTTCTTTTTATTTATTTATTATAATTTAAAAAATTAATCTTTGTTGTTAAGAGTATTACAGATGTCCCTCTTTTGTCCCCACGTTGGTTTCCTCCACTGGGTTCCCGCCTTGCCCCAGGCTTTGCCACCCTATTGTCTGTGTCCATCGGTAATGCATATATGCATATAAGATCTTTGTTTAATCTTTTCCTGCCTCTCCCACCCCTTCCCACTGAGAATTGTCAGTCTGTACCCTTTCTGTTTATTAGATTTCTTTTTTGTTTGATTTTTAGATTCAATTGTTGATAGATGTGTATTTATTGCCTTTTTATTGTTTATATACTTTTTTGTTTTGTTTTTCAGATTTAAAAAAAATTCTTTATTGTTTAAAGTATTACATATGTGTTCTTTTCTCCCCCTTGACCTCTCCCCAGCCACTCCCACTCTCAGCACATGCCCTCACCCCCTACTGTCTGTGTTCATTGGTTATGCTTATATGGATGCATACATAACATTTGGTTGATCTATTAACCCCCATGTTACCCACCATCTCTCTAAGGTGGGGTGGTCTGTTCAATGCTTCTATGTCTCTGGATCTATTTTTTATCATCAGTTCATGTTGTTCATTATATTCTACAAATGAGTGAGATCATGTGATATTTATCTTTTCTGACTGGCATAATGCTCTCCAGGTCCATCAAAGCTATTGCAAATGGTAAGAGTTACTTCTTTTTTTTTTTTTTTATAGCAGCATAGTATCCATTGTGTAGATTGTACTACAGTTTTTTTTTAATCCACTCGTCTGCTGATGGACACTTAGGCAGTCTCTAAATCTTAACTATTGTAAACTGTGCTGCTATGAACATAGGGGTACATATATCCTTTCTGATTGGTGTTTCTAATTCCTTGGGATATATTCCTAGAAGTGAGATTACTGGGTCAAATGGGAGTTCCATTTTTAATTTTTTCACACCAGTCTGCATTCCCATCAGCAGTGCACAAGGGTTCCTTTTACTCCACATCCTCTCCAGCACTTGTCATTTGTTCATTTGTTGATGATAGCCATTCTGAGAGGTGTGAGATGGTACCTCATTGTCATTTTGATTTGCATTTCTCAGATGATTAGTGACCTTGAGCATGTTTTTGTAAGTTTCTCCGCCTTCTGTATGTCTTCTTTCAAAAAGTGTCTATTTAGGTCCTTTGCCCAATTTTTGGTGGGATTGTTTATCTTCCTTTTGTTAAGTTGATGAGTTCCCTATAAATTTTGGAGATTAAAACCTTATCTGAGACAGCTTTGGCAAATATGTTCTCCCATGCAGTGGGCTTTCTTATTGTTTTGTGTATGGTTTCTTTGCTGTGAAGAAGCTCTTTATTTTGCTGTAGTTCCATTTGTTTATTTTGTCCTTAGTCTCCATTGTCCTAGGACCTGTGTCTGTAAAGATATTGCTATGACATATGTTTGCTATTTTGCTGCCTATGGAGTCTTATAAGTTTTTTATGGTCTTACATTTAAGTCCTTTATTCATTTTTAGTTTATTTTTGTGCATGGTGTAAGTTGGTGATCTAGTTTCATTTTTTTTTTTTTTTTTTTTTTGGTATATCTGTCCAATTTTCCCAACACCATGTATTGAAGAGACTGTGTTGACTCCATTGTATTCTCTTGTCTCCTTTGTCAAATATTAATTGGGCATAATGGCTTGGGTCAATAGCTGGATTCTCTATTCTGTTCCATTGGTCTATGTATCTGTTCTTGTGCCAGTACCAGGCAGTTTTGAGAACCGTGGCTTGGTATTATAGCTTGATATCTGGTATTGTAATCCCTCCAACTTTGTTCTTCTTTCTCAGGATTGCTGTGACTATTCGGGATTTTTTTCATTCCAGATAAATTTTTGGAGAGTTTGTTCTAGGTCTGTGAAATATGCTGTTGTTATTTTAGTAGGGAATGCATTGAATATATAGATTGCTTTGGGTAGTGTGGACATTTTAATGATGTTGATTCTACCAATTCATGAACACAGTATGTTCTTCCATTTGTTTATGTCTTTCTCTATCTCTTTTTTCAATATCCTATAGTTTTCTGATTATAGTTCTTTTACCTCCTGAATTAAGTTTATTCCTAGGTATCTTAATTTTTTTTGGTGCAATGGTAAATGGGATTTTTTGTTTGTTTGTTTCTCTTTTTGAAAGTTCATTGTTGGTATATAAAAAAAAACATAAATTTCTGGTTGTTAATTTTGTATCCTGCTACATTGCCCAATTCATTTATTAAGTCTAGTAGTTTTTTTTTTTTTTTTTTTTTTTTTTTATGGAGTCTTTGGGGTTTTCCATGTACAATATCATGTCATCTGCAAATAACAGTTTTACTTCTTCTTTTCCAGTTTGGATGCCTTTTATTTCTTCTTCTTGTCTGATCTCTATGGCTAGCACTTCTGGTACTATGTCAAACAAGAGTGGTGAAAGTGGGCATCTCTGTCTTGTTCCTGTTCTTAGGTTAAATGGTTTTAGTTTTTGCCTGATGATTATGATATTGACTGTAGGTTTGTCATATAAGGCTTTTATTATATTGAGGTATGATCCCTCCATTTCTACTTTCTGAGAGTTTTTATCAGAAATGGTTGTTGGATTTTGTCAAATGATTTTTCTGCATCAATTAATATGATTCTGTGATTTTTGTCTCTCAATTTATTTATGTGATGTGTAACATTTATTGATTTGTGGATATTGTACCATCCTTGCATCCCCAGAATAAATCCCACTTGGTCATGATGTAATGCTTTTTAATGTAATGCTGGATCCAATTTGCTAGAATTTTGTTGAGGATTTTAGTATATACGTTCATCAGGGATATTGGCCTGTAATTTTCTTTCCTTGTGATGTCTTTATCTGGTTTGGAGATTAGGGTAATGCTGAATTCATAGAAAAAGCTTGAAAATATGCCTTCTTCTTGAATTTTTTATTGTTTATATTTATATTGTTTATATTTATATTGTTATTATTTATATTGTTTATATTGGTTAATTTTTATTTTTTTCTTCTTCTTTCTCTTCTTAAAGAATACCTTTCAACATTTCATGTAATACTGGATTGGTGGCTATGAACTTCTTTAGCTTTTTCTTATCTTTGAAACTCCTTATCTGACCTTCAATTCTAAATGATAGCTTTGCTGGGTAGAGTAATCTTGGTCCTTGCTATTTGTCACTTTGAATATTTTTTGCCACTCCCTTCTGCCCTACATAATTTCTGTTGAGAAATCAGCTGACAGTCATATAGGCACTTCCTTGTATGTAATTAACTGCTTTTCTCTTGCTGCTTTTAAGATTCTCTCTTTGTCATTAGCCCTTGGCATTTTAATTATGATGTGCCTTGGTGTGGTATGCTTTGGGTTCTTCTTGTTTGTGACTCTCTGTGCTTCCTGTACTTGTAAGTCTATTTCTTTCACTAGGTAGGGGAAGCTTCCTGTCATAATTTCTTCAAATAGATTTTCAATATCTTGCTCTCTTTCTCCTGGCACCCCCATAATTCAGGTGTTGGTACACTTGAGTTGTCCTAGAGGCTCCTTCATATTTTTGAATTCTTTTTTTTTTCTTTTTGCTCTTCTGATTGGATGTTTTTTTGCTTCCTAATATTTCAAATCATTGATTTGATTCTTGGAATCCACCTCTGCACCCACTACCAGTTTCAGTGTGCTTTATTCTTTACTTCTCTAGTTGTAGGGTTTCCATTCAGCCAGCTTTCAGGTGGTTCTGGATGATGATTGTTCTGTATTTTAGTTGTAATTTTGATGTGGTTTCAGGAGGCAGTGAGTCCAGGCTATGCTGCCATCTTAGTTCTCCAATATTTCTCTCTTAATTTTTATTTTTAAAAAATGTATTTTGATTGATTTCAGATAGAAAGGGAGAAGGAGAGATAGAAATATCAATGATAAGAGAGAATCATTAATTGGATCCCTCCCACATACTGGGGATCTAGCCTGAAACCTGGGCATGTGCCCTGACTGGGAATCAAACCGTGATCTCCTGGTTCATAGGTTGATGCTCAACCACTTAGCCACACTGGCTGGGCCCCACTTTTTTGTTATGTACAGGATGATGCTCCAACAAAGACACACCAGCCAGGGCTCATCTTTAATATTTCAATGAACAAATACATTCATGTAACTTACTGTTGCCCTTTTTGGTTTCATAACCTGTAGTCATGCAGTTATTAGCTTTCATCTTTCAGAATATAGTGACTAAAGATATTTTCTTTCCCATATCCACTTCTATAAACATTTATTAATTACCATAGCTGCTCTGTCATCCAGTCAGGCATTTGGGGGAACTAAAAAGGCCTAGGCCAGCATGCAGAATGTTGAAGCAGAATGGGAGAGAGGAAAGCATTATAATCATACCTATAATGAAGGCAGAACACAAGAGGGAAGTTTCAAAGGCATACAAACCGATTGTGTCTGTTCTGTAAAGTCCTGCAGGGGCTTCCAAATATCTTCAAGATTAACAGTGGTCTTGACATGCAAGTCCTCCAAGATTTGTTACTATGTTCCCTCTTATCTTCTGAATGCCAGCCATGGAGAACTCTTTCAGATCCTGGACGGTGACGCTGCTTCTCTCTGGACACTTGCCCTTGCAGTTACGATGCCTGGACACTATCACTCCTTCCCTGACAAATGCCTCCCATATTCAGCTATGTGCTCAGACCCAGGCCAGGTTAGACACTCTTGTCAAGCCTCCCAAAGCATCCCGAGGGCTCCTTTTCTAACGACCATTACATTTCATGGTGATATTGCCTTCCTGCCCTTGATGCCCACATGCTCCCCAGTAGGAACTCCATGCTGTGTTCCCTGCCAGGTGTCCCTTGCCAAAGACAGAGCCTGGATCACCCTGCATTCAAGAAATGTTGTGGGATGAATAAATGAATGAATAGAATGAGAGATACGTGGATAAGAAGTATAGACAATGTGTTTTTAGGGTTTCAGGGGGGAGAATGGGGATTTAGTTGGTGAGATCAGGACATTTTCCCTTGGGAGCTGCTATCCGCACTACTACTTCACTGCATGGAAAGACAGAGGGGCCAAGACATTTTGGATAACCATCAGCATAAAGGAGAGTGTGGAAAGCCAGAGGCAGGGGCAAGTTAGGGCAATGGAGAGTCATCCAATTCGGCAAAAGTCTGGGAAGGATGCGAGGCAGAAAAGGAAAAGAGCATTTTATAGTAGGGAGGCTATTTTGTAGGTAGGTGAACTCAATTATCATTTAATAAATATATATATATATATATATATATATATATATATATATATATATATTTTTTTTTTTTTTCTTTTTTTTTTCTCTAGATGTGTCCCACAAGTTTGTCTCCTCGGTGATTGTCCACAGGACTCGGAGACGCAGTAGGAATATGTGGCGCAGACTCAAGGCCCGGCTCTCTCTCCAATGGTGTGGAAAGGAGCAGGTACATCCTGGGGCTGAACCCTGTGTTCCCCTAGTCGCCTGGATGGAGCCTCAGAAAGTGACCCTTGGAGGTACCCAGGCTGGGTTAAAAACTATTTTTAAATGAAACAAGGCACTTCATGAAATACTGAGCCTCCCACCACTGCAAACATTTAAGCCAAGATCTGATTACCATCTGCCCCCGAATACAGAGCTAGGTGGTCCTGCACTGGATCAGAGTCTAGACTAGACAATGATTTAATTTGATTAAAGTCTCCTCCTCATGTAAGATCAGAAAAAGAAAACTAGTGGGATCGCTTCTGAAGGACCTTGTCTGCAGGTTTGGGGCCTGGGAGGATGTCAGCCAAGAGAGGAGGAGGGAGCTGCATCTTGCTGGGAGAAGAGAGGGCTGGAACTGTGGTGTGAGTGACATCACTGAGGGAAGGAGTGTGAAAAGCCTGAAGGCAGGAACAGGAGGTGCTCCTGGACGGCGGCAGGTGGGGGATATGCAGAAGGAGAGGCTATTCTGTGCGCTCAGGCCCACCAAAGACAGGGCAGTGGGCTGTACTCAGAGGCTCATCGCCTCACCTCTGAGAAAGCAGTTTCCAGAGAGCCACCGGAGAGACCAATGGAGAAGGTGAGGGCGAGTAAGGGAGGGGGGATGCGAAGGTGACTGTAGTTTTCAGAAGTTGGATGGTTCATGTAGAAGAAGTGGGTGAAGGGAAAGGGCTTCGGTTTCATTTTAGTAGAGAGTAAACATGATCCCTTTTAAACACGAGGAAGGAGGCACAATTAGGGGAGAAGAAGCCAACGAGGGTGGGCAGAGAGGTGATAGACTGTGGTTGGTGAGGAGCACTAGGGGAGAGGTTGGCTGTGGCAAAGAGAACAGTGCCATCTTTTGCAGAGTCTGCAACATTAGAGAAGAGGAAGATGAGGATTCAGAGAGATGGGCCGGCCAAAGCAAGATAACAAGATCCAGCGAGCTCAGTGAAATTAGAGATGAAGTTATTCTTAAGAGTGGAAAACAGAGAATGGCCAGGAGTCTTCAGACAATGGGAGAGATCTGGAGGCATTTGAGAGCAGAAACTGAACTGAAGAATTACCAAGTGTCTGTGGGGACGCATGCAGACAGTGGGTTTGTGGCTTTTCTTCACCGTGCTCCTGCTCCGCAGCAGAAAAGGAGGAGGTGAAGTCAAGCCACATTGGTTTCCCTGTGTAGAAGTCATCAAAAAGGGAGAGGTGAGTGAACTCACAAGGTGAGCGATGGGATGAGAAGCGAGGAGGAGGAAGATAGCACACTTAAGGTGAGGAAGCAGGAAGGAATGTGTTTGTGATGAACCTCCTGTAGCAGGTGGATCTAAGGCTTCCGTAATGACTTGGGGCTCTGTTCTCGATGCCAGGCTTCCACATGGCACAGGGGCCGGACACTTGGACTCTGTCAGTGGTGGGGACAGCCTGGTCATGGAGGTAAGGTTTGGGGAAGATGAGAAGTAAGATGGCAGATGCCTGGGTGAACCAAGAGGATGGCCCACACTTTGGGGATCTCAGAATGACTTGGAGGAATCCAAGGTGGTCTGGAATTCCCAATAAGACTGAAGCCAGAGACTATAGTCTTTTAAGATTTCTATTGTGGGGGGTCTTCTCCGGGTTTTGAACTTGCAAACACAGAACCACCTGGCAGTTGTGATGCCACATGAAAGCTGAAGCCATAACTCCCCCTGGGTCCCTCTGGCCAGCTGGGCGCCTCAGATGAGAGTTGCACCCAGGGCCACACCATCTGCTATTGGCTCACCTGCTGCTACATCCTCGCAGCCAGAGCTAATGGCCCAGATGGCAACCACTGCAGCTGGTGTGGCTGTGGGCTCTGCTGTCAGCCCCACACTAGCTCATGCCATTGCTGGGGCTTCAGTGAGGAAGTAATGCTGAGTCCTCCAGGCCTGACCTCACCCGGGACCCTCAGGGAACTCAGCCGGTAACCACCACCAGCAATAGCAACAACAGACTAGCCTGGTCACCACGAGATGAAGCAGTGTTTGCCGTGTGCCCAGAACCAGGGAGACCTAAGGGAAGTGCTGAGACAGTGCCATCCTGCAAATGGATTAGCCTCATCAAGAAGTTCAAATTGAAGACATGAGAAATCATCTCTCATGATCAAGTTCATTTAGTATAAAAAAAATAATTCATAGTGAAAGTATAAAACTAACAGTTAAACCTCTCCTCCATCATTATTAATTTCCTTGCCTCAGAATTGCAATGGACCCGGCCAGTCTGCTCAGTGATTGAACATTGACCCATGAACCAAGAGGTCACTGTCTTGATTCCTGGTTGATGTACATGCCCAGGTTGTGGGCTCTATTCCATGCGGGAGGCAGCTGTACATGTTTCTCTCATAGATTTTTTTTTTTTAATCTTTCTCTTCTTTTCTCTCTCTCTAAAAACCAACCAAACATTTTAAAAATTGATTTCAGAGTGGGAAGGGAGAGGGATGTAGAGAGAGAAACATCAATGATGAGAGAGAATCATTAATCAGCTGCTTCCTGCACACCCCACACTGGGAATTGAGCCTGCAACAGGGACATGTGCCATGACCAGGAACCAAACTGTGATCTCCTGATTCATAGGTGGAAACTCAACCACTGAGCCATGCTAGCTGGGCAAAACATTAAGAAGAAGAAGAAGAAGAAGAAGAAGAAGAAGAAGAAGAAGAAGAAGAAGAAGAGGAGGAGGAAGAAGAAGAAGAAGAAGAAGAGAAGGAGAAGGAGAAGAGAAGGAGAAGGAGAAGGAGAAGGAGAAGGAGAAGGAGGAGGAGGAGGAGGAGGAGGAGGAGGAGGAGGAGGAGGAGGAGGAGGAGGAGGCACTAGCTGTGGATACAAGAATTCAGTGGAGGGCCCTAACTGGTTTGGCTCAATGGATAGAGCTTTGGGCTGCAGATTGAAAGGTCCCAAATTTGATTCCAGCCAAGGGCATGTAGGAGGTGTGCAAGAGGCAGCTGATCGATGTTTCTCTCCCATTGATGTTTCTGTCTCTCTATCCCTCTCCCTTCCTCTCTGTAAAAAGTCAGTAAAATATATTTTTTAAAAGAAAGAATTCAGTGGAAGGAGTTGGATCGGCTTAGATAATTCCAAGGGCTTCAGGAAGGTCTCATTTGAGGCAGGTCTTGAAATAGGGAGGTGGGACTTCGAAGGCTCACAGCTGGAGAATTAGGATAGGTCAAGACACAGTTTGCTTTAATGCATCTGGAATGCACATAATACTAATAGTGAAAATAATATGATAATGACGATGATAGACACATAACGAGAGTTTCCAAGGTGTCAGAGAATGCGCTAAGCGCTCAGCGTGAATCAGCTCACCTCCCAGCAATCCTAGGAGATAAATCATTCGAGTCCTTTTGGCTGCAAGTCACAGAAACCTCAGCTCCGCTCAGAGATAAGGATTCTCTTGGCTCACATAGCGGAATATCTGGTCGTAGGTTGGGCTGCGGGCAGCGTTTGGTCATCGTCTGGCTCCCTCTCCCATTTCTCAGTGTACTTTCTGGTCCTGCCCTCCCCACGCATCAGCTTCATGTCCCCTCAGACTGCAGGGTAGCACGCCCTCTACCATCCTGGAGAGAGGGAGGCCACACCCCATGGCTTCCTACTAAGAGACAAGGAGCTTCTTTTCTAGAAGCCACAGCAACCTTTTTCTAGAGTCTTGCTGGCATTAGTCGTGACTGTTCCTAAACCAGCTGTCAGCAGTGGTGATGGAACTAATATTAGCCCAGAGCATGGCCCAACACTGCCAGTCTGGGAGGGGCCCAAGACTGGCATTACTAGCAAGTTCCCAGGTGATACTGCTGCTGATTCTACAGCTACTGTTGATGCATGCTGGTCTGTAGAGAGCTCCTGGGAAGGCACATGGGCATTTCTTTAAATTGTCAGCTGACTCCAGGGTGGTTTCTGGAAACACGTTCTGCCAAAAGGCAGAAGGGTTATCAGCTTGACCTTCATTTCAGCCCAGGTGCCAGGGAGTGGGTTTTATTATGTAAATCCAGCCAAGCACCAGGAACAAATAGAAAAACTTCCTGGTATCTGGGGGCATAAAACAAACACGTTGCATCAGCTCTAAGTCGCTGTCTCTCTATCAGAAGAGGGCAGTGATCCCCATCCGGTCCCAGCTTTTTCCTTCTATCTTTGTGTCTGTCCTTTTCTTTCATTTTTCTCAATCCCCAGCTGTACCTACTCAGGAACTGGATCTGCTCTGTAGCCCCGCTGGATGCGGAAAAGAGAGAAATAATTACACCGGTCTCATCTGCTGGGATGGCACAGAGGTCAAGCTAAACGCCTTCCATGGCCGTCGTCACCTCTGGTGTGCACATGAGGAGACTGGGGCTGAGAGGGTGCAAGCATCAAAGGTGTTCCAACCCCAGCAGCCTTATGGGAAAGCCCGTGCTCTTCACTGCTAACCTGAGGCCCTTTACTGCAGCTGCCCCAGCAGTGGGTATGAGAGGGGCCAGACAGGCTGCAATTATACCCTGAGGGTTTTCAAAGCCAGACAAAGGAGTTTAAACCTGAAACCATGGGCAATAGGGAGCCATCACAGGTTCCTGAGGGGAAGTGTTTTATAAAGATTGGTCCAGAGGTAAGACTTCTATTTATTTTTGATATGCAATGCAAGTAATAGTTATGCCAAAAGTCTGTTTTTGTTCCTGGATTACAATGAAAGTCGACTTCACTCTCTCTCTCTCTCTTTCTCTCTTTCTTTCTTTCTTTTTTTTAACGTCAGGTGGAGATCTGACTGTAAAAAGTCTCCCTTATGCTTGAGTTAAGATTCACACTGTAAGCAGCAGAATCCAGCTCTAACTGCTTGAAGCAGAAAGGGAACTTACTATAATAGACAGCATTCAGGCAATGCTCAGAATTGCAAGGAGGGCTAGAGAACCAGAGTTTGAGGTAGAGCAGCCAGGAACCGTGCCCAAAACCATGGTGTGGAAAACCGGAATCCTCTGGAGTGGAACTAAGCACCAGACACTACCGTGCTAAGTGTTAGGGCAGGAACAGACTTACTAAGATGGCCTCCCCTCCCCTCTTCTGTGCCAGGAACATGGTCTGGTTCTCCTGCCCTGCTGCCCATGGCACCAACGAGAGTGAGGGCCCCCCTGCCCTGATGCCCACCTCACTTCCTCCAGACCCTATGCCCAGAGCCTGAGCTTCCAATAGCGGAGTGTGAGTCTCCGCTCAGCCCACCTACAAGGGAGGCGGGAAAGCAGAGAGCAGGACATCTTCCGATTCTGCCTCCTGTTCAGACTTATAGGATGGTGTTATGGGCTAAATTTGCACCCCCCCCCCAAATCCCTGTGTTGTAGCCCTAACCCCCCAGTGCTTTAGAATGTGTCTACATTTAGAGATGGGGTCTTTAATAATGTGATTAAGTTAAAATGAGGCCATTAGGGGACCCTGATTCAATCTAACGGATGTTCTTATAAGGGGGAGGGAAGTTGGACACAAAGATAGACACAAGGCATGCATGCAGAGGCAAAACCATGTGAGGGCACAGTGAGCATGCAGCCCTCTGCACATCGCTACTATGGCGTGTGTGTGTGTGTGTGTGTGTGTGTGTGTGTGTGTGTGACACCAAACCCACCGACTCCTTGATCTTGGACTTCCAACCTCCAGAATTGTGAGGCAATAAGTGTCTGTCGATTTAGGCCCCAGTCTGTGCTATTGTTTATAGCAGTCAAGCTGACTCATACAGAGGGGAAGGGTTGGGATATTGGAGAGCTGAAATGGGTCGTAAATGCACCCCTTGCTCTCCCGCCCCAACTCGTCTGAGGTTGTTGGTAAAGGAGGATCTTTGGGAAGACAGGCTGGGAGGATGAGGAAGGATATTGTTTTAAACAGGAGGACGTTTGCGGGCCCCTGCAGACGACCCCCCCTATGCACCTTTAATTCGCACGGAGAAGTCCAGGAGTCCTGGGCCTGTATATTTTCCGGAACCTCCAAATCTGGAAGGACCTGGGCTCCTTCCCAGGCCAAGAAGCCACTGCGCCGGGGCTGCCTTGCCAGCTGCACAGCTCCCCAGGAGAGCCATGCGAACCCAAGCTTTGGCTTAGGGGACCTGCTTTCTGAGCTGAGGTTTGCGGCCTTTGGCTTTTGTGTTTCCCTCATTTGCCTGGCTGTCATCCTCACCTCGCCTTCTCCTTGTCTTCCCTTTCTACAAGTGGGTGCCACCTCCTGCTTATATGCAGCCACAAAGGAAGAGCTGGGGGACCAAGGAGAGGAGCACGGAGTGTCAATACCACCCCCACACCCCTCCCTGTGAGGCCAGAGAGTCAATGGGAGCTGCGTGTGGTCCAGCATCAGTGAGCGGGGAAGTTGACAGAATAGAATCTAGTTTTCTCTGCTCGGCCTTTGGACTCCATCTGTTGACCCAGAAGAGCCCATAGATGCTGAAGTCCTTTCTAAGCTGCAAACTAGGTACATGGAGTCAACTGGGATATTTCACCAGCTAGTGGGACAAAGGAAAGAAGAGAAATGGCGGCAGGAGGGGGGTCAGAATGAGCTGGGGGTGTCACCGAGAGATAAAAATCTGGCTGCTGTCCCCATCTATCTGGCCCCCTAAAGTCTGAGTTCCAGGATCTTCAGAGCAACCGCCCTGGAGCCCTGCATCACAAATCTTTGTGCTTCGTCCCAACAGACAGGCTGGAGCTAATTGTCCTATCACTGCCTCGCGCATGCCGTGTGACTTTGAGGGAAGTATCTGACCTCTCTGGGTCTGTCTCCCTCTCTGTGAAATGGGGTTCACAGAACTGATCTGTCCCAGAGAGTGAGCACAGGAGGCATCGCTAATAAAACTTGTCATAAAAGCCTTTGTTCTCCCAAGACTCCTGGGTCTAGAAAGGAGAGGATCCAGAGGCTTAGACTGCAGTCCAGGGAGGGAGAGTCTGCTCCGTGCGTGGGGGCGGCTCTCTGCGCAGCTCACAGAGCATGGGGTCTGATAGCAGCAGCAGGCTGTGCAAAGCTCACAGAGGATGGGCGGGAGGGCAAGACAGCGTGGCCCCTGATGTCCGGGCCTTGCCATTGACCCACTCAGAACATCTGCAACAACCCACAGAGGTGACAGCAGCTTCTTACGGTTTCTGCCTGTCAAGTCCAAGAGTCTTTCCACAGCACTCAGATGGAAGTTGCATGCAAATCACGAAAGAAAGCCCGAACTTGGCTGGGAGTTTGTCTTTGTGCAGAGAACAATGGTCAGAGAAAGAGTGCTGTGTTCTGCGGTATTCAGACTGAGTAGACACGGTTCCCTGTGGAGGGTCAGCCTGCCCAGGCCTGTGTGTATGTGTGTGTGTGCACACATGTGTGAATGTATTGTGTATGTGTGTACCATACACATCTGTGTACATGCGTATGAATTAGATATGCTGAAGTCTGTGTATGTACAGATGTGTGTATCTTTGTGTGTGTATACACATACATATACACATACATCTGTATAGTGTGTGTGCATGCATGGTTGTGAGCATGCATGTGTTATGCATATGTGTATATATGTGTATATAGAGGTACATATGGTGCATGTATGTGTATTGTGTGTCTGTTATGTACATTGGTGCATGCAAGTGCACATGTGTGAAAATGCATGCATACACATGTGTGCATATAGGTTAGTGTGTGTGCATGTGCATATGTATACTAGTATTAATATGTATTGGTGATATGAACATGGCAGCAATTTTCAGCTGGGATGCCACAAATTTTAAAACATGCAATACCTGCCCTGGACAGTGTGCTCAATGATTAGAGCGTTGGCCTGCGGACTAAAGGGTCATGCGTTATATTCTGGGTCAAGAGCATATATATGAGTTGCAGGTTCCATCCCTGGGCCTGAATCTGGATGCATACAGGAGGCAACCAATTGAAGTGCCTCTCTCACATCGATGTTTTTTTTCTCTCTCTCCTTCCCTTCTTCCTCCTTTCCTTCTACTTCCTCTAGAAAATCAATGGGGAAAATACCATTGGATAAGGGTTAACAACAAAAACAAAAAGACAGCAGCCAATACAACCAAAATTATACCTATTTTTTTTGTCAGATCAGCAAAAAACATAATATATGTTTTGGTGAGCAGCAGGATTTTATAAATTAGTTGATGTGTACCATAAGATGGAAAGGCTGACAATCGCTGGTATAAGGGGCTGGCTGGAGGGCATGTGCGTGTCCACAGACCTTATCTCAGGCCTTCCCAGCGTTGTGTTGGAGTCAAAGAAGAGCCACATCCAGGCCCAGCAAGCACCCCCGACACAGGGGCCGTGGTGGCAAGGCTTGGATGTGAACAGGGGCTGCCACAGCGGTTCAGAGTGCTGTGGTTGCTGGAAAGTTCCTGGCCAGCCTTTCCGTTTTCATAAGACAAAAGTTGTACACGCCAGTCAGTGTTTTATGTTTAAAACCTGAGAAATGCAATGAAGGTGCCAGAACCATTTTAATTTGTACTAGTATTTTGTGTTTTTAGACAATTAGAAAAGTTTTTTGAGTTTCATCTTATCAAGATGTTGTTTTAAAAATACGTGTTTCAGAGCAGCTCTCTGAATCTCCTCTTACATTGCCTTCCCTGGGATATCTTCTCATATTAATAAGTAGAGGCCTGATCCATGAAGATTTGTACTAGAATAGGCCTTCCTTTTCCTGGCTGCCAGCACCACCTTTACTCCAACCTAGAGCCGCCTTTTTGCCTTCCCACACTGCCCAGAGACTGGGAGAGCTCTGCACCCGCATATGCAAATTAACCCGCAATCTTTGTTGGTTTAATTTGCATACTCACTCCTGATTGGCTGGTGGGCTTTGCGAAGGTATGGTCAATTTGCATCTTACTCTTTTATTAGTGTAAACTATCTCTGGGCCAGATAGTTGTAAGGGAATGAAGCAGCTCCCTAGAGCTATAGTATTTGGCCACTGGAAGGTATTGGGCCATTCTAAGTCTCAATGTTCTCACCTCTGAAATGGGTATGCTAGCAGTAACAGCCTCATAGGATTGCTATGACGATTAAATGAGATATTGCCAAGCTTCCATTCTGTGTGCCAATGTGCAGTTTGCTGGGAGGCGCCAGCCACCAGCCTTAGGTCATGAGCAGTACCGGGGGGCTGGCAACATAATGGTGAGCATCACTCATGGTTCCAGAAACCACCTGTAAAAGGGTGGAATTTTGCATAGCTATTTCAAACATAAAACGATATTGTTAAGAAAGCAAGCTTGAGTTTTTTCATGAAACATTTGGAAGTTCTATACAAATCAACATTGAATAACTACCCTTTTCCTTTTCCCTTTCCTTCTATTTTTATACTAATTATAAAATATAAATGGAGTGTGGTGGATTGTTTCAGATGGCACGCTGGAGGGGTGTAGGTTACCCAGTCCCCCTCCCCACCTCCTGGGCCCTGTCTGAAGTACTGTTTTCCTTGAACCACACATGAGCACCCTGTGCAGAGCTTTCTGACACAGAGTGAACGGTCCATGTTAGTTATGCCACTAATGTATTGTTGTCATCATCACTGTACAGATCACCTGAGCTAGCTGTCATAACTGGTGAGTTGGAGGCATGCTTCCACTATAAACTACCTGATGACTCTAAAGGATTCTGTTACTCCTTTATCTGTCTGCTTAACATGCAGGTAACACTACCTGCTCCTCCAGCCCAAGGTGCCATGTTATGAGACTCAGAGGAGAAACTCGACATCAACGATGGCAGAGAAATAACAACTATTTTGCTGGTTCGATGATTTCTCTTTCTCCAACTCAGTGATGTCCAGCTACATGTGACTATTTAAATTTAAATTAATTAAAATGAAATATATTGTAATTGAAAGTCCAGTTTCTCAGTCTTCCTGGCCACACTTCCAGTTCTCAAAGCCACACGTGGCTGACAGCCGTCATATTAGACACACAGCAGAAGAGAAAGGGTGGACGTCTAAGACGTCCACCCTTTCTCTTCTGCTTCCTGCCCCACTTGTGGATCAGGTAGGGAAGGTTTAAGTTTTTGTCTACCATCTTAATCCATAATAGGTGTAAAATAGTTAAAATGCTGAGCTCTGTTTCACTTGATAAAGGAAGATGCCATTGCTGGTAGGATATGGGTTTTGATGGATTTGGCTGGACCTCCTAGCAGCCTCTTGCCCTGACCTTTGGCATTTTCAGATGCCTGGAAGGCTTGGGAGCAATAAGCAATAACAAAGGAAAAGAAAGCTAACAGGTGGAACGAGGGTTAGAGCCACATGGTTTCGTGGGAGCCTGACTGCCATCTTGATTGTTATCGTCACCAACGGTAAGCATCAGACTTTTTGCTGAAGTCACTTCCATGGGCCTTTTGCTTCTTTCATGCTAAAGAAACCCCAGTGGTGGCAATCTGAAACTGACCACAGCCATCCATTAAGCTCCACCCATCATTGGGTACCTGCTTCCCCAGCTGTGAATGGGAATGCTTTTACTGAGGATTCTGAACACAGTGTGGCTAGCTGTGGATTCCGGGGCCCTGCTGGAGTCGTTGCTGTTGCATGCGGATGCGCAAGAACATCTAGATGAAGAAATAGAGGGATAGTACTGCGAAGTCTCTCAACTGCAGTTAAACTATGTCCATGCCACTTCCCCATTTCATCTAGGACAGTGGCCGGCAAACTCATTAGTCAACAGAGCCAAATATCAACAGTACAATGATTGAAATTTCTTTTGAAAGCCAAATTTTTTTATCTTAAACTTCTTCTAATGCCACTTCTTCAAAATAGATTTACCCAGACCGTGGCATCTTGTGGAAGAGCCACACTCAAGGGACCAAAGAGCCGCATGTGGCTAACGAGCCACAGTTTGTTGACCATGGATCAAGGGCATGAAACTGTGGGCCAGGTTTGAGTTGCTGTGAGGGGAATCTTCTCCCTGAACCATTCTGGAACAAAATTGTATTTCTTTTGGCTCTTGGTTATTATTAAGTCTAATTGTCTACGCCAGTTTGAGAAAACATTGGCTTTCTCCATTACCTTGGGAAAAAATCAAAATAGATTACTATACTCTGAAAACTTCAATGACCACATTTTCTTTTTATTGATAGAAGTTGCAAGGGAAAGACTGATATAGTACAGTTAACCACATAACTAAAATTTCCTTTATTGCCCTTTAAAAATCATGGTGCTGGCAATATTTGTGATAGACAAAACAATTTTACACATAAGGTCTTTTTAAAGACATAAATGTTTAGAAAGTAAAACTGGATTGGCCCAGCTGGTGTTGCTCAGTGGTTGAATGTCAACCCATGAACCAGGAGGTCACAGTTTTTTTGTTTTGTTTGTTTTTTAATATATTTTATTGATTTTTTACAGAGAGGAAGGAAGAGGGATAGAGAGTTAGAAACATCGATGAGAGAGTCATCGATCAGCTGCCTCTTGCACACCCCTACTGGGGATGTGCCCGCAACAAAGGTACATGCCCTTGACTGGAATCGAACTTGGGACCTTTCAGTCCACAGGCTGACGCTCTATCCATTGAGCCAAACTGGTTTCGGCTGGGAGGTCAGAGTTTTATTCCTGGTCAGGGCATGTGCCCGGGTTGTGGGCTAGATCCCTGGTTGGGAACATGAAGGAGGCAGCCAATCAATGTTTCTGTCTCATCATTTGTTTCTATTCCTCTTTCCCTCTCTGAAATCAATAAAAATATTTTTTTCTTACTTATTTGGATGTCTTTATTTGATTATCTGTTTATTTGCTATAGTTTTTTTTTTATTGTTTTAAGTATTACATATGTCTCCTTTTTCCTCAATTTACCACCCTGCCCCACCTCTCCCGCCCCTGAGGACACGCCCCCATCTCCCCAGTGCTCGTGTCCATTGGTTAAGCTAATATGCATGCATACAAGTCCTTTGGTTGATCTCTTATTCCCTCTCTGAGGTTGGATGGTCTGTTCAGTGTTTCTTAGTCTCTGGATCTATTTTTGTTCATCTGTTTATGTTGTTCATTATATCCCACATATGAGTGAGATCATGGGATATTTATCTTTCTCCAACAGCTTATTTCGATGAGTATAATGCTCTCCCTGCCCATTAATGCTGTTGCAAATGGTAAAAGTTCCTTCTTTTTTATAGCAGCATAGTATTCCATTGTGTGGATGTACCATAGTTTTTTAATTCGCTCATCTGTTGATGGGCACTTAGGTTGTTTCCAAATCTTAGTTGTAAATTGTGCTGCAATGAGCACAGGGCTGCATATGTCCTTTTAGATTGGTGTTTCTGATTCCTTGGGATATATTCCCAGAAGTGGGATTATTGGGTCAAATGGAAGTTTCATATTTAATTTTTTGAGGAATCTCCATACTATTGTATTTTCCCCAGTCTGCACCAGTGGCTATACCAGTCTGCATTCTCACCAGCAGTGCACAAGGGTTCCTTTTACTCCACATCCCCTCTAGCACTTGTCATTTATTGATTTGTTGATGATAGCCATTCTGACATTCCATGAGATGGTACCTCATTGCCATTTTGATTTGCATCTCTTGGATGATTAGTGACTTTGAGCATGTTTTCATATGTCTCTTTGCTTTCTGTATGTCTCTTTCAAAAAGTGTCTATTTAAGTCCTTTGCCCTTTTTTTGATGGAATTGTTTATCTTCCTTTTGTTAAGTTGTTATGAGTTTCCTGTAAATTTTGGAGATCAAAAGTTTATCTGAGATAGCATTAGCAAATATAGCCTCCCATGCAATGGGCTTTCTTGTTGTTTTGTTGATGGTTTCTTTTGCTGTCAAGAAGCTTTTTATTTTGATGTAGTCCCATTTGTTTATTTTCTCCTTAGTCTCCATTGCCCTAGGAGCTGTACCAGTAAAGATATTGTTATGACATATGTCTGACATTTTTCTCCTATAGAGTGTTCTAAAATTTTTACATTTTCCTGTCTTACATCTAAGTCCTTTAACCATTTTGAATTTATTTTTGTGTATGGTGTAAGTTGGTGGTCTAGTTTCATGGGTGTGTGTGTGTGTGTGTGTGTGTGTGCATGTATCTTACCAACTTTCCCAGCACCATTTATCGAAGAGACTGTGTTGACTCCATTGCATGCTCTTGCTTCTTTTGTCAAATATTAATTGAACATAATGGCTTGTGTCGATTTCTGGGTTCTCTGTTGTAGTCCATTGGTCTATATGTCTGTTTTTGTGCCAGTACCATGCAATTTGAGGACCGTGGCTTTGGAATATAATTTGATATCTGGTATTGTGATTCCTCCAACTTTATTATTCTTTTTCAGGATTGCTGTGGCTATTTGGGGTCTGATTTTTATTTCAGATGAATTTTTGGAGAGTTTGTTCTAGGTCTGTGAAATATGCTGTTGGTATTTTAATGAAACCTGCATTGAATCTACAAATTGCTTTGAGTAGTGTGGACATTTTAATAATGTTGATTCTATCAATCCATGAACATGGTATAGTCTTTCATTTGTTTATGTCTTTCTCTATCTCTTTTTCCAATGCCCTGTAGTTTTCTGAGTACAGGTCTTTTACCTCCCTAGTTAAGTTTATTCCTAGGTATTTTAATTTTTATGGTGCATGGTAAATGGGATTTTTTTGTTTGTTTGTTTCTTTTGTTTCTCTTTCTGTGAGATCATTATTGGTGTATAAAAAAGTCATAAATTTCTGGGTTTAATTTTGTATCCTGCTACATTGCCCAATTCATTTATTAAGTCTAGTAGGTTTTTTTTTGTTTTTTTTTTTTAATGGAGTCTTTGGGGTTTTCTATGTACAATATCATATCATCTGCAAATAATGACAGTTTTACTACTTCTCTTCCAATTTCGTGCCTTTTATTTCTTCTTCTTGTCTTATTGCTATGGATAGCACTTCCAGTACTATGTCTAACAAGAGTGGTGAAAGTGGGCTTTTTTGTCTTATTCCTGTTCTTAAGGTAAATGGTTTTAGTTTTTGCCCATTGAGTATGATGTTAGCTGTAGGTTTGTCGTATAAGGCTTTATTATGTTGAGGTATGATCCCTCATTTCCACCTTCTGAGAGTTTTTATCAGAAAGGGAGTTGGATTTTGACCAATGTTTTTTTCTGCATTAATTGATATGATTATGTGATTTTTGTCTCTCAATTTGTTTATGTGATGAATCACATTTATTGGTTTGCAGATATTGTACCATCTTTGCATCCCTAGATCAAATCCTACTTGGTCATGGTGTATGATTTTTCTAATATAATGCTGGATCCAATTTGCTAGAATTCTGTTGAGAATTTTAGCATCTATGTTCATCTGCGATATTGTAGTTCTCTTTGTTTATGATATCTTTATCAAGTTTTGGTAGTAGAGTAATTCTGGCTTCAGAGAAAGAGCTTGGAAGTGTGCCTTCCTCTTGAATTTTTTGGAATAGTCTGAGGAGGGTAAGTTTTAGTTCTTCTTTGAATGTTTGGTAGAACTCCCCTATAAAGCTGTCCAGACCAAGCTTTTGTTTGATGAAAGATTTTTGATTACTGCTTCAAATTCAATGGTAATTATCAGCCTATTCAGGTTTTTGTTGTTGTTGTTGTTCTTCCTGATTGAGTTTTGGAAGCTTGTATTTTTTCAAGAATATATGGATTTTGTCTAGGTTGTCCAGTTTATTGGTGTAGAATTGTTCATAGTAATTTTTTTTTTTTTTAACAATCCTTTGTATTTCTGTGGGGTCTGTTGTTACTTCATCTCTTTCATTTCTGATTTTGTTTATTGGTTTATCAATCTTGTTTATCTTTTCAAAGAACCAGCTTTTGGTTTTATTGATTTTTTTTTTTGTCTCTATGTTATTTATTTCTGCTCTGATCTTTATTATTTCCTTCCTTCTGCTTACTCTGGGTTTTTCTTATTGCTCTCTTTCTAATTCTTTAAGTTGTAGGGTTAGATAATTTAGTACCATTTTTTCTTGTTTTTTGAGGTAGGCCTGTAGATCTATGAACTTCCCTCTCAGGACTGCTTTCACTGTGTCCCATAGATTTTGGATTATTTGTTTTCATTGTCCTTTGTTGCCATGGTGCTTCTTTATTTCTTCTTTATCCTTTGGTAACCCAATCAGTATTTAATAGTATGCTATTTAGCCTCCAACTGTTTGATTTTTTTTCATTGTTTTTATTCTAGTTGATTTCTAATTTTACTCCATTGTGATTTGAGAAGATGCTTGATATGATTTCTATTTTCTTTAATTTGAAGAGACTTTGCCTGTGTCCCAATATGTGGTTGGTCTATTTTTTTTTTTTAAATGTCCTGTATGCATTTGAGAAGAATGTATATTCTGTAGCTTTGGGGTGAAATGTTCTGAAGATGTCAAATAATTCCATCTGATCTAGTGAGGATTGATGTTTCTTTACTGACTTTTTTGTTTAAAGGATTTATTCAGTGGGTCAATGGAGTATTGAAGTCCCCTACTATGACTGTATTACTGTTGATCTCTTACTTGATATCTTCCAGAAGTTTTCTTTTTTTCTTTCTTTTTTTAAATGATTTGGGTGCTCTTATATTGGGTGCATATATGTTTACCAGAGTTATATCCTCTTGTTGAATCGCTCCCATTAGTATTCTGAAATGGCCTTCCTTATCTCTTGTTATGGCCTTCATTTTGAGGTCTATTTTGTCAGATATAAGTATTGCTACCAAACTTTTCTTTTTCATTTCCATTCACCTGAAAATTTTTTCCCCATCCCTCCATTATCAGTCTGTGTAAGACCTTTGTTCTGAGGTGAGTCTCATGTAGACAGAAGATATATGGTTCATGTTTCTTATTCTAGTCTTTTGAATAAAGTATTTAATCCATTTACATTTAAGGTTATTATTGATAGGTATTTATTTGCCACCATTTTTATTCTTTATGTCTGTGTTCCTTCTTCCCTTCCCATTCTTTCTTTTTACAGTAGTTCCTTTAGCATTTTTTGCATTGGTTACTTGGTGGTAATAAGCTCCCTTAGCCTGTTTTTTGTCTATGAAGCTCCTTATTTCACCTTCAATTTTGAATGATAGCCTTGCTGGATATAGTATTTGTGAACTCAGCCTGTTGCTTTCCATCACTTTGTAT
This sequence comes from Pipistrellus kuhlii, assembly GCF_014108245.1. Classification (NCBI taxonomy): domain Eukaryota; kingdom Metazoa; phylum Chordata; class Mammalia; order Chiroptera; family Vespertilionidae; genus Pipistrellus; species Pipistrellus kuhlii. The sequence goes on along the minus strand of NW_023425520.1, from coordinate 6,874,640 downwards.
ATTTAATTCCATTTCAATCTGGCCTGATGTGTTTCTGTTGAGAAATAAGTTGAGAGTCTAATGCAGTAGTTCTCAACCTTTCTAATGCTGCAACCCTTTAATACAGTCCCTCATGTTGTGGTGACCTCCAACCATAAAATTATTTTGTTGCTACTTTATAACTATAATTTTGCTACTGTTATGAATTGTAATGTAAATATCTGTGTTTTCCCATGATCTTAGGCTTTACAGCAGAGGTTCTTTACAGTAGGTGACTTTCTGCCTCTCTCTGGCAGCCTTTAAGATTCTTACTTTGTCATTGGTGTTTGCCAATTTAATTATGGTGTGTCTTGGTGTCAGTCTTTTTGAGTTCATCTTGTTTGGGACTCTGTGTGCTTCTTGAACTTGTGTGACTTTTTTCTTCCCAACATCAGGGAAGTTTTCTGTCATTATTTCCTCAAATAGGTTTTTTATTCCTGGCTCAGTTTCCTCTTCTTCTGGCACCCCTATTATATGGATGTTGTTTCATTTCATGTTGTCCCAAAGCTCTCCTTCTGCTTTTAAAGTTTTATTTTTTTATTTTTTTCCAGTTGCTGCTCTGCTTGGGTGTTTTTTATGACCTTGTTTTCTAGCTCACTGATGCAGTCCTCAGCTTCTTCTAATTTACTGCTGATGTTTTCTATTGTGTTCTTTATTGTAGCTATGTCTTTATTCATTTCCTCTTGGTTCTTGTTCATTTCCTCTTGATTCTTACACGTTGTTGAATTTGTCTTTCATCCTTTTCAACATCCTTATGACCATTGCAATGGATTCTTTCTCTGACAAATTGCTTGTCTTCATTTTGTTTACTTCCTTTTCTGGTGATTCCTCCTTTTCTTTCATATAGGGGCTTTTTTTTTCTCTCCTCATTTTTGTTCTTCTCAGGGTGTCTGGTTATGTGGCTCATGCTCTACCATGTTGATCAAAAGGCACAAAACACAATTCAACAGGAAATGAACACAGAGGGAACAAAATACAAATGTATTCATTACACCAATAACACCAATAAAGGTAACCACCACAGAAAAGAGAATTAGAGGAGATAAAAGAGCGCAAAAATGATATTGAGAAAAGGAGAAAAGGCAAGAGAGAAAAGAAATAGAATAAAAAAGAAGGGGGGTGGAATATACATATATGGGGTGAAAATTCCACAAAACAAACAAATAACCAAAACAATGCAAACAACAAACACCCAGAAAAAAAAGGGAGGAACCGAATCTGAAGAGACAGAGCTTATTTCCAGTAAGGTAAAGGAATTGAATTAATGAGGGAATGGCCATGGTTCAGAATAGAGGAGGTAAACAGAGAATGAGTGGATAAGAAGAAAAGTAAAAAAATCACACCAAAATAGTCAAGAAAAAAATTACCCTTTCTTTAATCTATCTATATATTCATCTATTTTTGGAAAAGGAGAATAAAATAGAGAGAAACTAGGCTTGAATTTGGTGAGTTAAACTAATTAAGCAATTAGGAGAAGAAGAGAGCAAGCAAGGAGAGAAAAACAAAAGTAAAAAGAAAAAGAAAGAAAGAAAAGAAAAAAATTGGCTAATGAAGAAAGATAAAAAAAGAAGGGTGCATGCACTTGGTGCAGGGGAGAGGAAATTAGATATATGATTAAGCCAATAGATACTACTATAATAGTAATGTGTCAATAAAGCAGATAAAGAAGATCAGTTTTTAACAAGGAGTAAAAAGAAAGGAGAGAGAAAAACTAAAGTAAAAACAGGAGAAGAAAAACTATATGAAAAAGGAATCAGTGAGGAAGAAAAGGTTGGCAAAAAGGAAAAATGAGATAAAGTAAAATAATAAAAATAATAATATTATGAACAACAAAGTGACAACAAATACATATCTATCAGCATGTGAATCTAAAAATAAAGTGAATAGAAAATCTAATGAACAGAATAAACTGGTGAATATCATAGAATCAGGGGCATAGAAAGGGAGAGGACTGAAAATTCTCGGCGGGAAAGGGGTATGAGGGGTGAGGGAAAAGATTGGACAAAAATCTTACACCTATGAATGAGGTCAGTGGCAGAGGTAAGGGAATGTGGTGTTGGGGGGAATCGGATGGAGGGGAACTGTTGGGGGAGGTACATCTGTAATAATCTGAACAATAAAGATTTATTTAAAAAAATAAAAATGGAATGTAGAACACTAATCCTCTTTATTATATAGGATAGTGGAAGAAGGGATAAAGAGCTTCAGTGAAGAAAGCATGCCATGTAAGGCTAGAAAACTCACCAGCCAACCATGTTTCCTGGGAGAAGCTGGAGGGCATTTGGTTCACAGAAGTAATAAGAAATGAGCCAGAGAGATGGGCACCAGCTTCATTGAGAAACTGAGGGACACTGTCCTCTGTCCGTCAGGGTAGGTACTGTTAGGTGACTGGGCTTTCACAGCAATGGAGATGGTAGGGTGGCTAAATGATAGAGTCAAGTAGAGATACTTCACCATCAGAAACAAGATAAAGGCGGTAGTATCAAAGTAGCAGCCGGGGACCTAACCCAGGGAGAGTGACAGTGACAATGAAGAGAGAGTGGCATTGTTACATAAATGTGCCAAAGGTGGCCCTTGCATATTGACACTAAGCTGTTTACTTCTTCAGAGCAAGCTGAGATCATTAGCTCAAAAACAAGCTAGAGTTAAATTCAAAAATTTACATTTAATGAATCCAATTGCTACCACTTTGATCCTCCTTACATATACAAGACAACCCTTGGGGTTATAAAATATGCCAAGCCTCCCCTCTGGTGGTTACCTCTTGTTTCTGAAAAGTCTCCTGATGTGAGGGACTTTCTACAATTTTGTCAAAGCCCTGCCCAAGGCAAGCTCATTGTGTACTACTGCCCCCTCCTGGTTACATCTTTGTCCTGGCCCATCAGAGTTCATTGCAGGTATTTGGAGGGACAAGACAGATAAATACTTCCTCCATCATCTGGTCATAAGGAAGCAATCATCCCCATGCAGCCAGAGGTAGAAGCAGAAAGAGAAGCCTGGTACTCCGCTACAGAAACAGTGGTGAGTTTGGTGGAGGTTTGGACCATTGACACCTGCAACTTTCTGATGCCCTCTGGACTGCCCAACCCCAGTACCCACTTCCATCTCACAATATACTGCTATTACATTGGGAAAAGGGACTAAGAAGAAATACGCTTGACTCCCACGTAATCCATCAGGGAATTTCTTGGTACTCTCCTAAAGTACCAAGAAAAATCCAGCCACCATCGCCTGAGCAGTGTATGGTCACCTGGGACTCACACTTCTCATGGATGATGTTTTAAGCCACCATGACCAGCAGAAGTGCTATTTGAGGTGAATCTGGAGTGGGTTGTAGAGGAAGAAGTTGAATGTCAGTTGTGACCTAGATTCCAGCTGCAGCAGCAGGGGCTATGGTTTGTCACATTGAATCTTCTAGGAGCACTCCCAGATGGGGGTAAACTTACTCTCTGAAGGAGGTGATTGAGCAGCACAAAGGGTACATGGTAGTGGCTTTGGTGTGCTGCTCGGTCTTCCTTCAGGTCCCGGTACACCCTCGCTGCTGGGCACGCTGGCTGGTGCAGTGCACAGCTTCATCCTTCCGAGGGAGCTGACCTCTTTAGAAGGAAGCTCCTCACCGCAAGGTTATACCACCTTCCCATGTCAGCACAGATCCCATGACCGGTTGGTACTGAAGTAAAAGACATAGGTCTTTGCCTTGACTTGGGCTATCTCTGAAGGGCCATCCCAGTTTTAGAGCTCCCTGTGGCCATCAAAATTAACATTTCCCTTTGCCCAGTGGTTGTCAAACTGTGGCTCACGAGCCACATGTGGCTCTTTGGCCCCTTGAGTGTGGCTCTTCCACAAAATATCACAGCTTGGGTGAGTCTCTTTTGAAGAAGTGACATTAGAAGAAATTTAAGTTTAAAAAATTTGGCTCTCAAAAGAAATTTCAATCTTTGTACTATTGATATTTGACTCTGTTGACTAATGAGTTTGCTGATCACTGCCTTAGCCCAATCCTACTTCTCTCATGCTCCCTCATTTAGTGTTGACAAGAGCATTCCTCAATCAACTTCCTGCATCCCAGCCTCCATCCCAAAGTTGATTTCCTAGGGAAGGCAAGCATGCTATTTTTTCTCTTATTCTTTTACCCTACTATTTTTCCTTCTCTCTTCCCCATTTCCCTTATGCATAGGGTGATCATATATCCCAGTTTGCTGGGAACAGTCCTATTTTACTTCTGTTAATCTGGTGGCTCCACTGGTAAGTACCCTCTATAATTCTCAAAAGGATCCTGATTTAGACTATTTATAATGTGACCATAATTCATCAAGCTCATCTCTTCTTCGTCACACACACATTCTTTAAGTATTATATTTTACTAGGTGCTGGGAATACAGAACGGAGTAAGAGATTCCAGTCCTCTGAGCCCATGTTCCAAATTCCTATTGAAATTGCCAAGATAATATTATAATAAAAAAACATATTGCTGGGAACTAGAGAAAGGTACCATTCTCAGACAAGAGACTTCAGGAATTTTCCCAAGACTGAATTGAGGGGAGGACCTTCCCAGGCAGGTGTTTCCTTTGCGTTCATATCATGCATTTTCTTCAGTTGAAAAACTACTTAGGGACCAATGGCAGTCACCCCACCAGCCCTAAGTCAGTGTAGCCAGGACTGGGGATAATGTGGGGGAGGTCTCAGTTCTACCTGTGTCCCAGAGCCATACCCTGGGTGCAGGAGAGTCTCGGGGTGAGGGGACAGCTCCCACACTCATATTAGTCATCTGTTTGAGGATGTCTCCCAAACATGTGGTGGACACTGCAGAGGTTGGCCCTAATGAGGGAAGAGGAGCCCCTCAATGAAAGGTCGCTGCTTCAGTTAACACTGGGTTGTCATAATAAACATGAAAATAGGACTCCCAAAGGAGGGTGAAGCTCATTAGTACAGCCACCTTCCTATTCTCCGTAGAGCACTGCAGAATCTAGAAGAGTCAAATGTGCAATAATTCTGTGTCTCTCCTTTCTCTACTGAGTCCTGGAGGACTTGAATGAAATCCATACAAGTCTCGATCTCAACTCCCATTACCTGTATCCCTGTCACATTTTGTAGATGAAGAAACTGAAACACAAAAATGTTAAGTTAGCTAGTTCAAGATACGGAAAAATAACCCCTTAAAGCAACTGTCATCACAATGAGAGTGGAGGATTCACTGGGAACTAACCCTTAACATCAATATTCTGTGAAAGGATCTTGACAATTCTTGGGGATTATTACAAAAAAAGAACTGTGATATTGTTGCAAAAAATAACACTATCCACATACCATTTCCCCACCTGACAACGGTATCTAAATAAAGAGCTGGAAACTATCAGATGTTGTTAAAGCACATTTTTTGAGAAAAATAATTTCAATTCCCTGTCAAAGTTTTATATCAAACTTTTCATAAGGGAGGAATGTCTTGAGCTAATCATTTTAAAAATCTTTCTCTTGGGCTCAGCTGGTGTGACTTGGTGGTTGAGCATTGACTCATAAACCAGGAGGTCAGGTTTTGATTCCCAGTCAGGGCACATGCCTGGGTTGTGGGCTTGATTCCTAGTTGGGGGCATGCAGGAGGCAGCAAATCAATGATTCTCTCATTATTGATGTTTCTCACTCTCCTTATCTCTGAAATCAATAAAAAGTTTTTAAAAATTTAAAAACAAAGAAAATACAAACTTTTTTTTTTTTAAGAGAAAGACAATTATCAAGAGAAAACTATAGTTCAATTTCTATTTTCCCCACTTGAATATAAATTTCACAAGGGCATAGACTTGGCATTGTTTGCTCTGGTGTTACCAGCAAAGTTATTGTTCAATAAATTTGTAATAAATGAATAAATGATTGACCCAGTTGGCTTATTATAGAAATTCAAGGATGGGCCAACATTAGTAAATGTATTAACATAATTAATCACAATGATAGAAAGAGGAAATAGCTCTATACTTATCGAAAGAATTAGTTAAAGTGTATTTAATACAATTCAACATTTATTTGTGATCAAAATTCTTAATATCCTAAGGGAATCATATATTTAATAATATATGACACAACAGTTAATTTAATAATATCATATTACAAAAATATCCATAACATTTAGCTATAAGACAAGGTTTATCTCTAATACTTCTATTTGCCATTGTGTTTGAGGTCCTTGCCAATGCAATAAAACAAGTAAAATAAATCAGGTGTATTTATTGGAAAGAAAGAGAAAAAACTACAATTAATTCGGTGATATAATGGTCTATTTAGAAAGTCTAACTGAATTGTTAAAAGAGGGGAAATGGGAGACATGTAATGCTGTCAACAATAAATAAATTTTTAAAAAACAACAATAACTAATAAAGGGGAAGTGAGTTGACTGCATAATAAACAACTTCCCTATAAGTCAATAATAATTAGTCAGGAAGTATAATAGAAAAATATATTCACAAACTACCCACAAATAATTTAAACAAATTTTTGCTATACCTTTATGAAGACTACTGTAAAGTTTTAGAACATAAAAGAAAATGAATAAATTGAGGAACAAATGTTTTTCTAGTTTGTGAATGTATCATAAATTTTCAATTACTATTTTTAAATATCAATGTTTATTAAGATATATTGTACATATGTGTATATTTCACATTTTGGGGAAATTTTAGATACTTTAATAAATGTTATTGGTACAACTAACAATTTGGTGACAGAAGTTTGATTTCCACCTCATAACATAAACTAAAATAAGTTCCAGATGGCATACTGTTGGTATATAAACAGCAGATATGTTATGAATAAAAGAATACATTAATTAAATATGTAATTGTATTTGTAACCCACCTTAGATTTGCTAGTCTTCTAAAATGTTGATATTTGCTGTTGAAAGTTAAACCAAGACCACAAGAAACAAATCTATTTACTGATGGGAAAAATTTTCATAGAAAAAAAATCACATGAAAATATAGGTCAATATTTGAATTATTTCGGAATGCTGAAGGACCACCTAAGAATGACATAAACAGAGAATATTTTTAAGAAAAAGATAGGTAGATTTAACAACATACAATTAAATACTATTTTGGGGGAGGACTTGATTGATTGCCTAATCCAACTGCCATTCTCTGACCCCATTTCTGAGGCTTATGCATGAATGGGTACTCGCTTTATCAGTTACCCATTTGACTATACATAGCCTATATGACTTCGTTACAACAAAGGGGACCCAAGGATTATTTCTGGAAAAGTTTTTACCTTGGTCTACAAAGGGATAGAATCTTCTAGAACCTCTTGTTTCATGTTTGAATGTGTGACTGATGTCTGCTACTTTATCAATCACCTTACCACCAGAAGATATTAAACATGGGATTGAAAACACAACATGCAAAAGATAAGGTGGGGTGAAAAGCAAAAGAACCAGAGTAGTTTATGGCATTAGTGAGGCCTTTACCTAACCTGGGGCCATCTACCCCAGACTTCTTGTTATGTTAAGCAAGAAATTAAATATCTTTATCACTAAGCCAGCCACTGTTACTCACTTATTTTGTTACTTGCACATGACAGCATTCTAAATGAAATACATCTATATCTGCCACCAAAAAAATTACTACAAATAAAATTAAAGGCAAAGATTGGGTAAATATTTCCAATATAAAATGCAACATCTTTAATACAATAAGAACTTGCATTGCCCCAAAGATATGTGGTGGGGTGGGGGGGGGGGGAAAGAAAGAATAAAAATAAATTCCCCTTAGTAGAAATTTATGAAATAGAAATAAATACACATAAAAACACCAAAAAAGACTTCCAATACATCAAATTGGCAAATCCTATCTAATAAAATAGTAATATGCAAATCGACTGTCACTCCAACACACAAGATGGCTACCCCCATGTGGTCAAAGATGGCTGCCATAAGATGGCAAGCAGGGGAGAGCAGTTGGGAGAGACCAGGCCTGCAAGGGAGGGTAGTTGGGGGTGATCAAGCCTGCAGGGGAGGGCAGTAAGGGTGACCAGGCTGGCAGAGGAGAAAAGTTGAGGGTGGGCAGGCCTGCAGGGAAGGGCAGTTGAGAGGAACCCAGGCCTGCAGGAGAAAGCAGTTGGCGGGGAGGGGACCAGGCCTGCAGGGGAGAGAAGTTGGGGGTGACTGGGCCTGCAGAAAAGGGCAGTTTGGGGGGACCAGGCCTGCAAGGGAGGGCAGTTGGGGGCAATCAAGCCTGCAGGGGAGGGCAGTTAGGAGTTACCAGGCTGGCAGAGGAGGGAAGTTGTGGTGACTGGGCCTGCAGGAAAGAGCAGTTGGGGGCGGAGGGGGAGAGACTAGACCAGCAGGGGACAGCAGTTAGAGTCAATAAGGCTGGCAGGGGAGGGCAGTTAGGGGTGACCAGGCTGGCTGGGGAGTGGTTAGGGGAGATTAGGCTGGCAGGTAGAAGCAGTTAGGGGCAATCAGGAAGGCAGGCAGGCGAGCAGTTGGGAGCCAGCAGTCCTGGATTGTGAGAGGGATGTCCAACTGCCTAGGTAGGATCAGGCCTAAGTGGGCAGTAGAACATCCCTCGAGAGGCCCCGGATTGGAAATGGTGCAGGCTTGGCTGAGGGACACACACACCTGTGCATGAATTTTGTGCACCAGGCCTTTAGTTTTTAAAACGAGAAAATAATTCAAAAGTTAAGGAACCGTGCAGGTGACCTGCAAGTTCCATTTCTGCTCCCCTCTGGGAAACCAAAGTGAGTGGAACTTAACATCACCCCTTAGAGGTTAAGAAAGGTTGATGTTGGGGAGAAGAGACTGTAAATTTATTCTTCTAAGAAGACAACCTGCCAATTTATAGCAAGGTTAAAAAACATGCACAGCTTTGATTTTGCAATTTTATTTCTAGGACTTTATCACAAGGAAAGAATCATAGTAGTTGGAAAGCTACAACTACAAAGATGTTCACCACAGTGTTGTTTATAATGGTGAAGAATTAGAAACAACATACATGGTCAACAATAGCAGATTGGTTAGACAAGTTATAGTACATCTTTTCTGGATAATGAAATACTATGCCAGTATTAAATGTTACTGGAGGAAAATACCCAATGGTGTGGGGAAAAGGTTATATTAAATGAGTCAAAATCAGCATATGGATATGCACAAAAGAAAGGTTGAAGAAAACCTACCGAAGTATTAATGCTTTTTAATGCTAATGAGGTTAGAGCTGGATATGAATCTCTTCTGTTGTTGATTTTGTTTTTATATATTTTTGCGATAACTATGCATTACCTTTGCATAAAAGTTTCGGTTTAAAAGGGACGTCAAAGATGCTTTAGTCCTATGGAATACAGAATTTTGAAATCGCTCTCTGTTCCCGGTTCCCCAGCCTCTTTTCTGCCCCCTCTGCCTCTGATCCTTCACCTGTTGGCTTCCCTGTCCTCAGCTTCTCCAAAAGCAGGCTCTGGTAAGCGCAGCTCCGCCCCTCAGCTCTGCGGAGACCCGGGACCTGCAGCTGGATGAGTCCCGCACCTCTGGCGGAGGCCGCAGGGCGGGGCGGAGCTCCACGCTGTCCCCCAAACCACCGAGCCACTGGTGTTTGCAGCCCAGCCTTCCCGAACTCCCTGGGGTCTCCTTCAATTCTCTGGAGATTCC